>NW_027040589.1:2327500-3545013 GCF_037179485.1 Ochlerotatus camptorhynchus | reverse complement strand
ACTGAAATGCATAAAAAAATGACAAAATGATACGCACTCTTTGCACACTGTCAAAGAATCATTGTACACAAAATCAACTTTGTTCAAATCAAAACAAAAAAACTAACACATCTGGTGGATGATGGCACAAGCTTCCAAGAAAATTCTATTACAGTGAACCACATTAATTTAATGGATTTCTTCGCCAGCTAGTCGTCTGTAACTTCGTTTGTGATTTGATCGACAAATCAAGATCGGACCTATTCTAAGGCTGTGAACCATTTGCCGAGTTAAATTTAACTCGTGGTTAAAAGTGACATTTCGAAAGTTATTTCTTATGTTCGAAAATCCCTGTGCTGTCGATCGACCGGTTTTCGAGCCACGGTCGTCAAAATTTAACTTCTTGTCTGTCAGAAGTAACCACGCTCGGATAGCAGGGTTAATCGATAACTTTTCATCTGTCAAATTTTAACCAAAAGTTAAAATAATCCACCAAATGGTTCAGAGCCTAAAATCAATCGAGTTTAACTTTCAGCTGATCAAGTTGTCGTCATCTCGGTTTTCATTGTCAAAGAAAATGCGCCGGTAATTAATATGCATGCGCACGGTACGAACACAAAATGCACAAGGCAGGAACAAAAAGCTTCACCCGTTTATCAATAGATTGCGCTCATGACAGTGTTGAAATTATTTTATTCAGGGAAATGATTAAGTGAGCTCTCTATTATAATTATTTCTCTAAGAGCCACCGTACCAATGAGTAAATAAGGCACATTTACCAACCTCTACCATAACGCTACTTGCGTACCGGAGGTTGCTATTCAGGTGGGGGAAATAGCAATCCGCACCTTGGGAAGTAGTGACGACTAACTGGCGAAGAAATCAATTAAAATAATGTGGTTCGCTGTAATAGAATTTTCTTAGAAGCTTGTGCTATTATCCACCAGATGGGATAGTATTTTTGTTTTGGTTTTGCACAAAGTTGATTTTGTGTACAATGATTCTTTGACAGTGTGCAAAGAGCGTATATCATTTTGTCATTTTTTTATGCATTTCAGTTTTGAGTAGAGTGAAAGAGATAGAACCAAAACATTCTAGTACATTTGGTGAAAATGCTAGTTCAATCCAGTAGTAGCAACAATCAATACGAAACTAACGATTTTAAATTGGCTCACCTCTTTAGTAGCCTATTGGTCCCAAGCAAACGATTAACGTACCCTATTCTAGTTGAAATTCTATTACTACACTATGTTTGTTTTGATTCGCTATGAAAGTTTGACAGATAACATCAGGGGTGTGTGGATTCATGCAGAACATGCAGGGGTGAGTGAAATAGCTTGGGACTGCTTGGGACCGTTGTTCTGGTACTGAGTGAGCCAAAAATAATAATGATTTTCTTCGGGACCCAGTGGTCTTAGAGTTACCTCTATGGTAGTAGCAACAATCAATACGAAACTAACGATTTTAAATTGGCTCACCACTTTAGTAGCCTATTGGTCCCAAGCAAACGATTAACGTACCCTATTCTAGTCGAAATTCTAGTACTACGCAATGTTTGTTTTGATTCGCTATGAAAGTTTGACAGATAAAATGAGGGGTTATTGGTTTTTCCTATGTTTCGAGGGGTGAATCGATTAGCTAGGGACCGAAGAGAGTACCAGAGCTGTGCCAAAAAGTTGAGCACGTTTCTGCGGGACCTTCTAGTCTTAGAGTTACCTCTATGGTAGTAGTGTTGCCATGTGGTACAATCCAGTGGTAGTGGTGTTGCCATGTGGTACACTGAAAAATTGAAATAGCAGGTTAGTCACCAAAGTTTTCGAGCCACTCCGTCTGTCACTTCGTTTGTGGTGTTACTATTGAACCAAACCAAATTGAAGTCATACTTCAACTCTTTTCGTTAATTACGAATGTGGCAATACATCGTTGGGTTTAGTTTTTTGTATTTAATTTTTTATAGAAGTAAGACAAAAAGATAAATTCCGGAGTGATTTGAGATTTGGGCGTAAATGCAATTGTTAAACAAACACGTCAATTACCGATTTCTCTTGAATAAAAGCTCAATCTCAAAAGCAAAATATACCAAATGATAGAAGAATCATTCCTCTACCTCGTAGTCGTATTAGTTTTCGAGATTGAGTGTTTATTCGCAAGAAATCGGCGATTGACGTGTTTGTTAACAAATCCAATTACGCCCAAATCTCAAATCACTCCGGAATTATCATTGTACTCATAACGTGAGATTTGAACAATAAATTTTCTTACCAGGGAGACAGAGATTCTCAGAAAAACCTTCATGAAGAATACCGGAAATTTTAATGTTCGATTTTAGATCTTATTAAGGGGATGCTGGGATAGAACACTAGAAAAATCTTACGTAATATTTACATGGTCCCTTGCAAACGGTCTACTCTTGATTGACGACAAATAAATAAATGATTCCCTTGGTATTGAATAGATTTTCTTTCACAATTTCAGCAGCATGCAGCAATAATTTGGGATGATCAAAATTTGTACGCGATTTATTACACTATCATTTTTACAAAAAAATAATTGTTCAATGTTCGAGAAGTATATGTCGTTCATGGCACTTTTATAGTACGGTGGCGTACGGATAAGTGTAGCTATAGGCTGCAACGGGAGAAAACAAAGTTGTCTAAGTTAGAATAAAGAATAAAACAAGGTTGTAGTAATCCGGTTTCCGAGAGCGTACCTAGTCCAGGATAGGCGGCGTAGGCTGATGCATAGGGTGACACAACGCTGGCATAGGGTGACACATAGCTCGAGTAGGCATAGGGCAGGGCACCTACGGAGTATGCAACCGGGGCGGTGGCCAGCAGTTGTGCTTTCGGATCGGGCTTCGGGGCAGGAGCGGACAGCACGGCCGAAGCGAACAGGGCAACGACGATCAGGATCTATCGATTATAAATACACATAAATGACACTGCACTAAATAGAGCACACAAAAAAAAAACCATCCAGAATACTCACAACAAACTTAGCGGCCATTTTTTGTTTGTGAAATAGTTTAAAGAACTGCTGCCTTTACACTGACTAAGAACCGACTTAATTCGTAACTGCTGATGCAATGATACAACTTCAACAGTTTGATATTGCTTTTATATCCCCGAGCAATTCTATATGACGATCGAAGTTCTCGGGTTCGCAAATTTAATCACTACGAGAGAATTGGAATCGCCGATCGCACGCACTGCCGTCTCTCACCCCGAAATGGACTACACCGGTCCCGGTTAGAGAAATTAAATTGATCAATAAAACAAAACGCCCAACCAAAACAAAACTAGCGAGAATGTCCGAATCTGGTACTCTCGGAGAGCTCATTACGTATTCCGATGGTGTATGCAAAGGAGTGAGCGCACATACCACACTCATCACCATTACGCGCTTTGCATCATATGGGCCCTCGATTGAATGACGCCCGAAAGGTGCAATGCCTGCGTGCGGACACCAAAGACGTCCAGGTAGCAGAGCCATTTGGGAGAATGTGCGAACTGAGCTCATCGTCCGTCGATCAATGGGCCATTATGCAACAGGCGGATGTTTCTGGAGCCGCCTAATGAAAAAAAAAATCAGTCCACCATATTTGGAACTGACCTTGACGCATCGTGTGAACTTGAATTTGTTGACAAACGCAAGGTTGTCCAAATCAATGCGGATGTATCGGACAGTTTTAATTAGTTTTAAGGTCCATCACGTAGAGGTTATCTGCACGACGATCGCTATCGTCGGGTTTGATGCGGAGTTAGATATCGGTATGTAATTCGAAGTTGTCTGTAGTAGGACTACTCGTCGGTCACGTACGTGTTTGTAGTCGACTGTTTACAGTTTAGGCATAAACATCGTAAATATTTGCTTGACAAAGTAGTGTGAAGTCTACGCATTTTTTATCGGTCTAGCTCCATCGAATTAGATCACTTATTAAGTTTAATATTAATCCTCAGAAAGTGAAATTCAACACTGCATAAATATACGAAACTTCTCCCTCTCCCTATCCATAAAATTGTCATCCACTAACCTCGAGAAGACCGCCGGTATTCGATTGAATTTCATAAACTTTAGATTTAAGACATCTATAATGTATAATGCAAATAATAGCCTGGCTCTGTAAAGTTTATTCGATTGAGCCTGTGCAAATAAAGTAATTATAAAAAATAAAAATAATATATATACGAAAGCCAGTTCGGTAAACCCAGAGAAATGTCACATCACTAATATATTTGGTGTGGATATTTTGCTTTAGCCTAGGCTTTTGCTTCATGGTACCATAAAACCACAAACGAAGTTACAGACGACTAACTGGCGAAGAAATCAATTAAAATAATGTGGTTCGCTGTAATAGAATTTCCTTGGAAGCTTGTGCCACCATCCACCAGATGGGTTAGTTTTTTTGTTTTGATTTGAACAAAGTTGATTTTGTGTACAATGATTCTTTGACAGTGTGCAAAGCACAAACGAAGTGACAGACGGAGCGGCTCGAAAACTTTGGTGACTAACCTGCTATTTCAATTTTTCAGTGTACCACATGGCAACACCACTACTACTGGATTGTACCACATGGCAACACTACTACTGGATTGAACTAGCATTTTCACCAAATGTATTAGATTGTTTTGGTTTTATCTCTTTCACTCTATTCAAAACTGAAATGCATAAAAAAATGACAAAATGATACGCACTCTTTGCACACTGTCAAAGAATCATCGTACAGAAAATCAACTTTGTTCAAATCAAAACAAAAAAACTAACCCATCTGGTGGATGATGGCACAAGCTTCCAAGAAAATTCTATTACAGTGAACCACATTATTTAAATGGATTTCTTCGCCAGTTAGTCGTCTGTCACTTCGTTTGTGGTGCAAAGAGTGCGTATCATTTTGTCATTTTTTATCGAGTTTTTTATGCATTTCAGTTTTGAGTAGAGTGAATGAGATAGAACCAAAACATTCTAGTACATTTGGTGAAAATGCTAGTTCAATCTAATAGTAGTGTTGCCATGTGGTACAGTCCAGTAGTAGTGGTGTTGCCGTGTCGTACACTGAAAAATTGCAATAGCAGGTTAGTCACCAAAGTTTTCGAGCCGCTCCGTCTGTCACTTCGTTTGTGATAAAACCAATTTTGGAATAGTTCTATCATTTGGGTTATTGTCGAGGTTATCGTTCGTTTATGAATGATGAGTATTTGAATTTGGCCACATCTTTAGGAAAAATCTGGGTAAGTCACTCTGCCACCTTGAGTCTGTGTTTATTGTGCTTCATGTGTGCTTTTGGGTGTCAGAAAGTGTTCCGTCATGTTGATCGAGCTGTCAAAACTTCAACCGAAAAAATACATTTTCTGGCTACCACATCCTCAACCATAACATAACGCTGAAAATGATAGATCTCCCTGCAACTCCTTCCCTAATAAAAATAACTATAAAAGGAAGCTTAACGACGTGTTCGGGGTATCATCCAAAACATATGTGGGATAGTTTACCCCACAAACGAAGTGACAGACGGAGCGGCTCGAAAACTTTGATGACTAACCTGCTATTGCAATTTTTCAGTGTACCACATGGCAACACCACTACTACTGGATTGTACCACATGGCAACACTACTACCAACAATCAATACGAAACTAACGATTTTAAATTGGCTCACCACTTTAGTAGCCTATTGGTCCCAAGCAAACGATTAACGTACCCTATTCTAGTTGAAATTCTATTACTACACTATGTTTGTTTTGATTCGCTATGATAGTTTGACAGATAACATCAGGGGTGTGTGGATTCATGCAGAACATGCAGGGGTGAGTGAAATAGCTTGGGACTGCTTGGGACCGTTGTTCTGGTACTGAGTGAGCCAAAAATAATAATGATTTTCTTCGGGACCCAGTGGTCTTAGAGTTACCTCTATGCTACTACTAGATTGAACTAGCATTTTCACCAAATCAGTGCCAACATTTCAAAGGGGCGTAATTGCATTTGTAAACAATGGCTTTAGCCGTAGATTTCTCGCAAATAAAAGCTCACTCATGAAAAATAATAACACCACCAGGTAGAGGAATGTTTCCTCTACCAGCTAGCATTGTAATTTTGGAGAGGTAAGATATCATTCGCGAGAAATTGACGGCTAAAGTCATTGTTTACAAAAGCAATTACGCCCCTTTGAAATGTTGACACTGAAATGTAGATTGTTTTGGTTCTATCTCTTTCACTCTACTCAAAACTGAAATGCATAAAAAAATGACAAAATGATACACTCTTTGCACAGTCAAAGAATGTTTATACACAAAATAAAATCAAAACAAAAAAACTAACCCATCTGGTGGATGATGGCACAAGCTTCCAAGAAAATTCTATTACAGTGAACCACATTATTTAAATGGATTTCTTCGCCAGTTAGTCGTCTGTCACTTCGTTTGTGGTATAATCATATTATGTCGATCCGTCTTGGCCGCTTCAGACAAAGCAGGCCCTTCCGACGAAGTTATTGTTCTTGGCGATTTTAACCTACCGGACATTGCATGGACTCCAACCCATAGTGGTTTCTTTTGTCCTGATCACGAGCGTTCATCTTTCCACGTAGGAACCATCCAGCTCCTGGACAGTTATAGTACCGCAATTCTGTCACAAATCAATGGCCTGTTGAATGAAAACAACCGCACCCTGGATCTCTGCTTTGTGAGTGCTCGTGATACAGCTCCTTTCCTCTCCACGGCACCCGAACCTTTAGTCAAGGTAGTGCATCATCACCCTGCTTTAGTTATCGTGATCGAAAATAATATTGTCCATGATTTCACCAGCACTCCAAACGCTGTGTCATATGACTTCCGTAGAGCTGACCATTGCAGTATCGTCCATGTGCTGTCTAATCTAGATTGGGAGCATATTCTAGATCCTGTAGACGTCAACATTGCTGCACAAACCTTTTCTCACGTCTTGGCATATGTCATTGACAGACACGTTTCCAAAAAGATCATCCATATCGACTCTCGCGTCCCGTGGATGACGAAAGATCTTCGCTCGTTGAAAAGAACTAAGAAGGCTGCTCTCAGAAGATTTACTAAACTCCGCACACTGCCACTGAAATGCTACTATGTCAGACTCAACCACGAGTATAAGCGGTTAAGTCGTCTCTGTTTTCAACGCTATCAAAGGAGGATTCAACGGCGGCTAAAATCACACCCGAAATCCTTCTGGAACTTCGTAAATGAGCAACGCAGGGAAGTCGGCTTACCCTCTTCCATGATTTTTAATGGTGAAACTGCTGGAAATCAACAAGACATTTGCAACCTGTTCTCAGTCAAATTTGCTAGTGTGTTTGTAGCCGAGCAACTCTCCGCTAATATCATTACTTCCGCGGCCAGTAATGTTCCTTTGATCAACCAAACGCTCAGCATGGTCGAAGCCACTACAGATACGATTTCTAGAGCAGCATCTAAACTTAAGACTTCAACTAAGGCTGGACCCGATGGTGTTCCGTCGATTATTCTTAAAAAGAACATCACTTGTCTTTTAGATCCACTGCGCCGCATATTCCAGCTCTCTCTTTCCAGCGGCATCTTTCCGTCTTGCTGGAAGACTGCGGATATGTTTCCTGTTCATAAAAAGGGAAGCAAACGCGACGTAAACAACTACCGAGGAATCACATCGCTGAGTGCTGTATCAAAACTTTTTGAATTGGTTGTCATAGAGTCCCTAAATGCGCATTGCAGGCAATATCTAAGTACAGATCAACACGGATTCATAACTGGGCGTTCCACAACTACGAACCTGCTGTGCCTAACGTCTTACATCACAGACAGTTTGATTGCTCGGACCCAAACGGACGTTATCTACACAGATCTTACGGCAGCCTTCGATAAGCTGAACCACGAAATTGCGATCGCTAAGCTTGATAGACTAGGGATCGGTGGAAATCTTTTGAGATGGTTTCGTTCATACCTCACGGAGCGCCAATTGACAGTAACTTTGGGTACTTGTCGCTCAGCAAGCTTCTGCGCAAAGTCCGGTATACCTCAGGGCAGCCATCTGGGACCATTGGTATTTCTCCTCTACTTCGACGACGTTCACCATGTTATCACAGAGCCACGATTATCGTTTGCAGACGATCTGAAAGTTTTTCTGCGCATCAGCTCACTCGCCGACTGCCGTTCTCTCCAAAATCAGATTGACATCTTTGCTGACTGGTGTAGTCTAAACCGACTGGTGGTCAACCCAGCTAAGTGTACAGTTATTACTTTCTCACGCAAGAAACAACCGATTATTTTCAACTACAAACTACTAGACACGACTATCGAACGGGTGCACTGCGTGAAAGACTTAGCCGTTTTTCTAGACTCAAAGCTGACATACTCACACCATATATCGTATGTCGTCGACAAAGCGTCCAGAACGCTTGGCTTTGTCTTCAAGATTACTAAGAACTTCACGGACATTTACTGCTTGAAATCGCTCTATTGCTCTCTCGTACGATCTACGTTGGAATACTGCTCTGCTGTCTGGAGCCCGAACTACAATAATGGGGCCGAGCGAATTGAATCTGTTCAACGACGTTTTCTTTGCTTCGCGCTCCGTAAGCTGCCTTGGAGATACCCACTTCGTCTTCCAAGCTACGAGAATCGCTGCCAATTGATCAATATCGAGCCCTTACGTATCCGAAAAGATGTTTTCATAGCTTTAACCGTCGCCGATACTCTGCAAGGAAGAATTGACTGCGAAGCAATTCTGCAACAAGTGAACATTAATGTTCAACCTCGATCACTACGCAACAGTCTTATGCTGAGACTTCCACTTCTTCGAACTAATTATAGCATAGGGAGCGCTATTTACGGCTTGCAGCTAGTGTTCAACCGAGTAGCGTCGATGTTCGATTTCCACTTGACACGGAATATGCTTCGCCGAAGATTCTCTGCCTTTTTTGCTGACCGAAGGCGCTTGATACCCAACAGCTAAGTGTAAAATTTAAGACTTATAAATTTTTAGTAACTTGACAATGCTTTCCAAGTTATTTTCGTTTGTAACTGTAGTAACTGTAGTATATGTATGTCGTCTGTATAATCTGTATTTTTTACAACACATCATTGGGACTATTTCTAGTCTGTTGATGCAACCATAACAAATAAACAAATAAACAAATAAACCTACTGTTGGGTACAACTAACTTACTTTTGGTTAAAAAGCCAGTGGAAATTCCATACGAACTGCGCACACAAGTATATTAAAATAACTTTGACCCGCTTTACCTACTTATGGGTTCCTGCACTATAGTGCCGAGATGAGTGAAAAGAACTTAATTTTGGGTACTTTTTTCTAACCGTGTATATACACTTGCTGGGTGCACGGCGAATGAGAACAACCCAAATTTGAGTTTAGTTCACTCATAATCGCCAAAAGTGCAGGAACTCAGCGATGAGTAAATTTGCCTCATGTTTTCCCAGGTTTTCCAGGATTTTCCAGGGAAAAATTCCCAAATTTGAGAAAAGTAAAGATTGGATTCACTCAGTCTATTGGTACTACTCTGAGACTGAATAAAATTTTCGTCAATTTCCTCATTTTCCGGCAGATTTTTTAGGTTTTCCACAGGAAACCATGAGACAAATTTTACTCATCGCTGAGTTCCTGCACGTTTGGCGATTATGAGTGAACTAAACTCAAATTTGGGGCGTTCTCATTCGCCGTGTAGCCTTTCTTGCGAGGCGCAAAATTGCTGCCTGTGCAGATTTTTATCTTTCCACTGCAATTTTCCACACACGCGCGCGTTCAGCTGATGGTAGGTACTTTTTTGGGTTCGTGTTGATTTTGAAGCTCTTAGGTTTTGGATATCGCCGGTTCCAACTTCCAACTAAAAGCGGAGGGCACTATGACTGAAGCCGAAGTGATCGATGCCAGGAAGTCGGAAGTGCTACAGCATTTGCAGTGTGTAATCTGCCTCGACGGCGTTCATGAGGCTCGACTCTGTCCATCCTGTTCACGGTTATTTTGCGAAGGGTGCATTTACAATTGGCTAACGAACAAATCCAGCACTTGTCCAAACTGTCGAACAACCGTGAGTTATTCTGCACTGGTAAAGGGCTATTCGATCAATCAATTGCAGGAATCGATCAGGCATCTGTTCTCAAGCATGGACAACAAGGACAACCTTTGCGGTGAACATGAGAACCAGCATCTTTCTCTATTTTGCTACCCATGCGAAATGAATATTTGCGTTAAATGTTGGTTCTCAGAGGAACATGCTGAGCACAAGGAACGGGCCGTACCTCTAGGTGAGTCTCAATATTTCCTAAATAAAGGTCGAAAATCCACTAAGCATTTCAACAGAGGAAGCTTTCGAACACTACATGCAAAATATGACGGCGACTCTAACCTGGATCAACGGACGAAAGGAAGTGGTCGATCATGTACTGAAACAGGTGCAGGAAAATCTAAGTCGTCTGAGCCAAGAGAAAGAATTAATCGAAAAACTACGTGGAGAATCGGAGGAGCTGATTACGGGCAAGGCAAAGTGAGTAATCCGTTTAAATGTTTCTAATGACAACATTACCATTGAGTTTTCGTTGATGTCTCGTAGTCCTGCATGTGTAATGCAAATCATTACAACCGAACGAGCAATGGCGGAGCTGCGTTTGAACCATCAGGATGAAACAGAATCAGTTCGACTAGATCGTCGCCGGTATAGTGATTTTATGATAGCGATTTCTAATCATACTATACATTTTACCACCTTCATTTTTTCAGAGAATTCATGTCGGAAGCAACCGTACTGGATTTCCGTATGACAGAGTTCGATAGCACTATAAAGAACCATGGATCATGCAAGACAAACCTTCAAGCTCCGTACGGCTTCGAATGGAAATGCGAGATCACAAACGAAGATGACGGCATGTACTTCTACCTTAGTTTAATGGCAGGAAAACCCAGTGATTACTCCGTACTGTTCGATGGCAAACCGGAGAAGGTTTGCCGATTTGAGTTGGACAGTGCCGTGAAGATTGGGGTGTACAAGCCAGTCATGGCAAACGTGGTCAACGATTCGCAAAAATTGACCGTACAAATTCGTCAATCCTACGGTGACAGGTTTCAACAGTTGCATGACTATATTACTCGGCTGGAGAAGGAAAATGCTGAGCACCTGGCATTCAAAACGTACCTCGCCGATTGGGACAAGAGACTTGGGCCTTCATCTGGTTGAAGATAACTGTTGAATTCGTATCCAACTTGTAGTAGATAGTTTCCAAAATATCTTGGTATTTTAACAAAAAAGCCAATGACAAGAGCTATATATTTTTTTATAATAACTGACGAGAATCTGCCCTAGTTTTAAATTATGATCAAAACATGTTCAGAATAAGAGGTTATAAGCATTTCTGTTTATTTGTACTAAATTCAAGTTAAATTACATTTAATTCTAATCGAGGTGCTCCAGTAACTTAGCAGCCTTAACGATTTTTGCCTGAAATAATTAATTATTTTGTTGGACATTTTAAGCTGAACAATGCATTATACCCTAAGTAACATTGACAAATTATCTTCGTCTACTTTCTCTTTTCATGCTCACGGCCATGCACATTCCCAGCTAATTTCTGTACACAGATCGATCCAACAAGCTATTATCCATTAATCAATATCCGAAAGCGGAAGGCGATTAAGATAATCGATCAATGTTACTTAGGACCTAATGCATTCCCCCCTATTCTGCGAGTCACGTGACTCTCTCTCACCGGTGAGGTGACAATAGTCACCTCGTGTGAGGTGACTCTCCATTTGATTTACAAATCGTATTGATTGTTGGTACTACCATAGAGGTAACTCTAAGACCAGAAGGTCCCGAAGAAACGAGCTCAACTTTTTGGCTCAGCTCTGGTACTATCTTCGGTCCCAAGCTAATCGATGCACCCCTCGAAACATAAGAAAATCCACAAACCCCTCATTTTATCTGTCAAACTTTCATAGCGAATCAAAACAAACATAGTGTACAATGCATCATCAATTTTGCAGAACGACACAACAAGAACTTGATAGCATCATTCTCCCTTGAAGCCTTGTGCAGTAAAGTTGGAAAGTACAGCCAGGTGTATCAGTGCGCGTAACGCGTTGTTTTTAAGAGAATTTTTTATATCCGCCATTTTGTTATTCTTCTAAAATTTATTTTCGAGCAAATTTTTATTGTAGCATTGTGAAATTTGTGCAAATTATTATTGTTATTTAAACTCCATTGGATTTTTACTACATTATAGGATAGGCTAAGGTAAGGTAAATTCGATTTTTCTCCACGAGGTCTTGTAAAAGACTGGTTGGAGAGAAAGCATGGATAAAGATGAAGATGGGGCTTATGGCCCTATAGATGAGGATGGCTCTGGTACAGGATATGAATCTGCGAGTGACGCATCATTGAGTATCCGCCGGAAAAAAGAATCATCAGACGAAGATAACAGAACTGGAAACAAGAAATTGAAAAAGGAACAAAGAAACACGAACGACAAGAAGACAGACAAATACGCTGAGAGAAAAAAAACTAAAGATCTTCCGGACGATGGCTGGATTCAAAATAAGATTCACAAGACTTTTTTCATGGAACCGACTGACGAAAAACAAAAATTGCACATCATGGAAATAGCCAAATTGTTGCATAACATCAAAATCACAAATTACAATGAACTCAAACCAGCAGGAAAATTCCGATACAAAATCACATTCAATAACCCAAGACACGCAGAAAACTTGATTAACTCAAAAATACTGACAGAAACATACAAGTTCAAGATCTATGTCCCAAAAATGTTTCAAGAAACCCTAGGTGTAGTCAGAAATATACCTCCCACAATAACAGAAGAGGAATTACAAGACAACATTGAAAGCAAGAGAATTAAAATAACAAAAGTTGAAAGAATTCATAAAATGGTAAACAAACAACTGATTCCCACATACTCCATTAAAATATACGCAGAAGGTGAGAAACTCCCACAAGAAATCAAAATATATGGTGTAATGTCAAAGGTAGAGGTTTATTTGTTTCCACTCAAATTTTGTTGGAAATGTTTACGCTACGGACATAAACAAAACGCATGTAAATCACAACAGGTCAGGTGTTATAATTGCTCACCAAATGATCATGAAGGAAAGGACTGTAAATCATTGAATGTTTCATGTTTCCACTGCAAAGAACCACATAAAGCATTTGACGCAAACTGTAAAGGAAGATCTCGGCAAGATAATATTCGAAAATCAATGGCATATAACAAGCTCTCATTCGCTGAAGCTGAAAAACTTAACCCTCGTCCATCACAGACAGCTCAAAGACTTCAATCACTGACTGATTTTCCTCCGATAACAACAGACAACGACATTAACAACAAACAACAGCCAAAACCCCAAAATAAAAAACAAATCATAACAAATACCCAGAATAACATCAACACAAACAAAGAAGTTAACAATGATAACTACATAACAAAACCAGAATTGGAGCAAATCGTAAATAAACTCAAAGTCCAAATAGTAAAACAACTCAACTTGAATAAACTCATCAACAAAATTAAAGAAATTCAAGAAAAGATTAACGAAAACGTTTCAAACGAAATCCAAACCAATTCAAAGGATCAAAATCTGTTTCTTATTAACATCAGTGAACAGTTAAATGATCTTATCAACCCAGAAATTCTACAACCACCTAAACCTCCATATAATAAATAAAAATGGATCCAGTTCGCAATCTAAATATACTTCAAAATAACATCAATAGTATAAGACCGGTAGCTAACCGTTCACTTCTTACTCATCTATTACAATCACATAAAATAGACATTGCTATCTTATCCGAAATTTGGCTAAAACCAAATGAAGATTTTAAATTTCCGGGATACAAATTCCATAAAAAAACAAGAGACAAAGGCTATGGTGGAGTAGCCTTCTTAATAAAAAATGAAATAAATGTCCAAGAAATAAAACTTCCAGATGTAAAACCTATAGAAGCAATAGCAATAAAAACAACTAACACAGTATATCCATTTTTATTCATTTCCATTTATATACCTCTAAGTCCTATTAATAACACTCAAATTAAAAAACCTTTGACTGACTTATTTAATTTTATTGACCTAAACAAATACAAAACCATAATAGCTGGGGATTTTAACGCTCATCATTCTGTATGGAATGAAGCCAACAAAACGTGTACAAGAGGCGAACTAATTTTAGAACTAATTGAAAACAGGAACTTAATTATCATGAACGACGGGTCACCAACTATGTTGGAACATCCAACCATTACTCCTTCTGCAATAGATTTAACTATAGTTTCATCATGTTTAGCACCAACAATTGAATGGTCTGTACTAAATGAAGAAATCTGCGTAGATCATAAAATAATAATTTTTAAAATGATTAATCAAGCTCAACATTTTTTCTATAATTGTACTCTTATAAATAAGAAAAAAACAATTAAAAACATTAATGAAATAGATCCAAACACAATAACATCACCAGAACTACTAAGTAACTTATTTATTTCTAAAATTGATGAAACAAAATACAAACCGAATAAAAAATTTTACCCAAAAAAATGGTGGAATCCATTAATTCAAGAATTTTTTGATGAAAAAAATAAAGCTTTTAAAAATTACTTAAATAACTTAACCATGGAAAACTTGATATATTTCAAAAAAGCAAGAGCTAAATTAAAAACTGAAATTAAAAAAATCTAAGAGAAAAAACTTTCAAGATCTCACAGATACTCTCACACCGGATTTAAACTTAAAACAATTATGGCAAACAGTAAAAGTAATAAGTGGAGGGTTTCCTCAAAAAAATAATCTACAACTATTGAATAACAGAGAACTAGCTAACAAATTCATGAATCTAAACTTTCCCACAATAACTAATGATATAGAATACAATGTAAATAATAATTCAAATCAACTTAAACTATCTATAAATGACATTATCAACACTCTAAAAACTAAAAAAGACAGTTCTGCTCCAGGTCCTGATAACATTTCATATCATATTTTAAAAAATACAAACATTCATCTTCTTAATGTAATAGTCAACATGTGTAATGAAGTTTTAAATAGCCGTAACATCCCAGTCAGCTGGTTAACCGTAAAAGTAGTTGCAATTCTTTTTTTTTTTTTTTTTTCATTTCGTTTATTTGAAGGCTCAAATGTTATAAAAATAACTTAGCGGAGCCGAGTACATAAAATACCAATTTTGGTACTCAAAATACAAAAAAAAAAAATATATATATAAAAATGCATTTTATTATAGGATTTTTCTGGGTGGCGATCGAAGCGGCGACAACGCGATCTTCTCCCGTGCACGCAACTTCTTTCTTTCCCGAATTTGTTCCTCATTTTCATTGAACCCGAATCGTGATCGCTGCTGCTGCTTCTGAACGTCGTTTCCCGTTGCATGCTCTCCGCTACTCTCGTCGGTCGTCGGGGTCGTCACGTCCATTTCGTTATTTTCATTCAGCATCTCCAACCTCGTGTCCGTTTCCTGGTCGCTAATGACTAGCGACGCACCTTCCACCACTACACCAGCATACGTACTGCTGCTGTTTTGTTTTCTTTCACTTTGCTGCTTTCCTTTTTCCTTAGGTTGCTTCTCCGCTTCCTTCCCAGCCTTCCGCATGGGACAGGAAAGCTTCCGGTGTCCGTCCGCCTTGCACAGAAAACATTTATCTTTGTTGCCATCATAAAATATATTTCCTTTGCGATTGAAGAAATGTAATGACGTGGGGATTTCCTTCTTCACATCCATATATATACCGCGTATCCCTGTATATACCTCAAAACACAGATCAGATGGAAATTTCTCCCGGATGATGCGTTTAATTTTTCCATATTTCCCCAGCACTTTATCCAGCTCGTTGTCGGGTACCTCTGGTGGCAAGTCATACACACGCACATATTGAATGTATTCACCAGCATGCGACATGCGTACCTTTGCCGTCGGTCCATTCGCATAATGGAAGATTAAATCCTCCGAATTGAACGTCAGAGCATGGAGCATCGCTTCCTCTGATTTGAACTTGATGAATACTCCCCTTTCCTCACCAATGCGATAAACAGCTTCCATTTCACTTCGATCCGCGTCGAGTGCTTTGGCGAAATTTACAATCTCTCCGATGTTTGGTTTAGCATCATGGTGGCTGAAGCTAAACTTGATGGTGTTTTTTACTTCACACATCTTGCACCGTAGCAACAAAAGGCACCGAACTGCTAGCAACGAACAAAGAGCAACTATATAATAGCATAGAGGTAACTCTAAGACCACTGGGTCCCGAAGAAAATCATTATTATTTTGGCTCACTCAGTACCAGAACAACGGTCCCAAGCAGTCCCAAGCTATTTCACTCACCCCTGCATGTTCTGCATGAATCCACACACCCCTGATGTTATCTGTCAAACTTTCATAGCGAATCAAAACAAACATAGTGTAGTAATAGAATTTCAACTAGAATAGGGTACGTTAATCGTTTGCTTGGGACCAATAGGCTACTAAAGTGGTGAGCCAATTTAAAATCGTTAGTTTCGTATTGATTGTTGCTACTAGTTCTGCATTCATTATTGTAAAATTAGAATTTAGTTTATTACTGAAGGATATTTTATTTTCATGATCATAAATTCCATAGCCCACACCGACATTTGTTTTTGAGCCATCAGTAAAAATTTTAAAATATGAATTGTAATCTTCTTGGATTAATTTTTGAATGGTTAACTTCTGTAACGCTAATGGTGTATTTTTCTTATGTTAAGATGCTATTATAGGCGAGATTATAGGTCCTATTTCAATAACATTAGTATTAATTGATTGATGTATTTGTATCTGTTGTGTTTTACATTGTAGTGTATGGAAGTTGTTAACTGATGCAATCTTTTCTAGAAAGCTATGGTGTTTAGGTAGTTCATCTGAATTAATTAAATCTTTTAAGTGGTCATTTATTGGACTTGTTTCATAGTAAAGTGTTTTTAGCAATTCTTTATAAGTAAGATATTGAGATCTGTATTTTAATGGAAGTTCTCCCAATTCTGCATAAAGTATGTGATTTGGTGTAGATTGTAAATAACGACAAGAAGTTCGAATTGAAGCATTTTGCACTCTTTCGATCCTAGATAAATCTGTCTTACTTGCTTTTGAATATACCGATAATCCATAATCTAATTGAGATCTAACTATGGAGTTATTTACTTTTTGAAGGACTTTCGGGTGACACCCGCCTTTTTTCCTGCTTAACATTTTTAAAATATTAATTTTTTTCTTAGCTTTATTAACCGTTTCTGTAATGTGTACCTTAAAGTTTAATTTGTAATCAATCCAAATTCCTAAATATTTATGTGCATGTTTTATTTCTACTGTTTTGTTGTTGATTTTGATAACTAAAGGGTGTCCACGATGAAATTGCCACACTATGAAATTGCTCTAACTTTTTAACCGTTGGGTAGAATTTAATGAAAATTTGGGTGGATTTAGTTCATAGTGCATTATTTACATTCTGCAAGTTTTAAAGTCCTGTGATCAAAACTCGCGGAAATGGAGTCGAAAGAACAGCTCGTGCGTGATAAAATCTTGCGCATTCATCACGAGAACAAGGATCTCTCGAATCGTTCACGCAGAAAAAACTATCGTCGAAACAAAAATATTTGAGGTAAATTTAAACGTAAACTCAGTTTGTTCTGGCCACAAAAATAAATTAGGTTGATTTCAAACGTATTCCATGTTTGAAGTCATGTGAAATCAATGTTTAAAATAAAAATAATATTACGTTTATTTTAAAAATATTCGTGTTGAAAATAAACGTATTTGTTTTTGTTTGGTTTGACAGCTAGACGAACAAAAATAAATATGCTTATTTTAAACATGCTTCTCATGTTTTTATTTTAAACATACATATTTTCAAATTATTTTAGAAGTTGAGTGCAGGGTAAAGCAAAATAAAACTTATTGCAAATGAAAAACAAAAAGATCATGCCTGCTCTTTTTCGGGTGCGATTAAGGGTGACCTAATGGTATTGGGGTCCTGGTCCGGGATGCGGGTACCCGTCGGGGTTGGTGTTCGGGGATTTTAGTTCAGTTGAACCGGTGAAAAATTGTGACATTACCGTCGTTTTGTCGTTTCTTCCACTGGTCATCATACCGGTTTCTTTCTACGTTCGGATTTTCGTTGTTCTTTCGAAGTCACATGTGGATGAGGATGATATAGAGATCGGCATCATAAACGACGGAGTGAAGTTGATACTGTGGGGTGATGTGTTCTAATTTAGAGTGCAAACGATAAATGTCGTTAAACGAAAACACCATACGATGTTACGTATGACAGTTGGATCAGGTCGACAAGGTCTGATCGTATGAAAAATAAAGAGGAAGATCATTCCAGTCTGAAACATCAAACGAAGTAGAGTTTTTTTATTTTGCTCCGCAAAGTCCCGGTTTTCTCCAATAGTATAAGATACTAAAGTTGACGACGAGTGATAAAGTGAAGTTAGTGGTGAATACGGCCGTTTTCTCGTTTTCCACTTTATGCGGTGGGAATAAAGCTTCGTCGGTGATAAAGCTACCCGTAGCATATAGCGGTGGCATCAAAGGACGCCTGATACAAAGCCGACGGGAAGTTCGCAACCAATTTACTGCTCGCTGCAGTTGTTTCCTTGCCGGCTCAGTTTTGCCGTAAATCTCGCTGTGAGTATTGCAGAGAAAGGGAATTTTTTTTTGCGTGATTTGGCGATACAGTGTAAAATTGTATAGCGTTGCGTATTCTAGCACCATTTTGTGCTAAAGGTGATTTTTACTCTAATCTCTTTTCAGCCACACAGAAGAGTTTTTTTTTGGCTTGTGTTTCATTGTTCCTTTTATGATAAAAAAAGAAAACAAAAAGAAAGTGGTTGAAACAAAAAGTTCTTTATATTCTTTTTCTAAGAGAGTTCTTTTTCTATTCGTGTATAGGTTACAAAAGTGTTTGTCCTTTACAAGGACATTTGGCCATTTTGTGGAAGGTTGCCATCAAGGTGAAAGGATTTTTCGGTGGTTCAGTTGGTGATTGCGAAGATTAATTGATTGGGTTCATCCTTTCGACGTTGGATCCAGATTGATACAGATAGGAGCTAAGTAAAAAAAAAAAAAAAAAAAAACAAGCAACGTCAACTGACGGCTCGTGTGGCTGCCGAAGGGCTGTGAACAACGAGTTGAAATACCTCAACTTAGACGGCAAAGGCTGAACAATCTTCACTGGTGAGTCTGCATTTTATTTTTGGGGAAGTTAATTTTTTTTGGAAAAAGTGCTAATTCAATTGATTACTGGTATTAATTTCGGCGAGTAAAAGCTACCATGGCTCAAGCCAATATAACAACTACGTTAGAGCCTTACCGGAAGGGTAATTGCTTTAGTGATTGGGTGGAAAGGCTAGGATTTTTTTTCAATATGAATAAAATTCCTGAAGAGGACAAGCGTGATCATTTCATCACGCTTAGTGGGCCTGTAATTTTCAGGGAACTCAAGCTACTATACCCTAACAGTGATTTAGCTGAAATTGCCTATGCCGATATGGTTTCTAAGCTAAAGGCCCGACTTGATAAAATAGAATCAGATTTGGTTCAAAGGCTCAAATTTAATGTAAGAGTGCAGCAACCGGATGAATCGTTGGAGGATTTCGTGTTGTCTGTGAAATTGCAAGCTGAATTCTGTAATTTTGACAATTTTAAATCTTCGGCAATTAGAGATCGCATTGTTGCTGGGGTTCGGGATAAAGCTCTTCAGCAAAGGTTGCTAAATGAGGAGAAGCTTACGTTGGAAATTGCGGAGAAACTTATTGCGACCTGGGAAATTGCCAGAAATAATGCCAGAAATATGGATTGCAGCAGCGGCATGGATCTGGTGGCTGCATTGAAAGCGTCAGGTAGTACTGGGTCTAGATTGGACAAGTTAGCTGCTACCATGGATTTGGCGCAAAGGATGAATAATGGTGGCGTTAGTCGTAATAAGGGATCAGTGAAGAACAGACTAGGTTATACACCGTATCAGAAAAATACATGGCGGGACAGACAATGCCGGAATGGAGAATCGCAGGACAGGCAATGGCGGAACGAACAATCGCAGGACAGGCCAAGATGGAGTGGACAATGGCAGACTAAAAGAAATAATAATAGAGAGCAACGCCCTGATTATTCGCAGATGGTCTGTGATTTTTGTGGTGTAAAGGGTCATATTAAAAAAAAATGTTTTAAATTGAAAAATATGCACAGGGATGCCGTAAATATGGTAAATCCAAATGCTTCGGCAACAAATCCAGATGAATATTTGAGCGATTTGGTTAACAGAATGCGAGCGGACTCGGAAAGTGATAATGATGTTGAGGGTGAGACAAATGTTCTTCAATGTATGCACGTTTCTTCTATTGGTAAAATCAGTGAACCTTGTCTGGTAAATGTGGAAATTGAGAATGTTATGATTAATATGGAAGTGGATTGTGGATCGTCTGTGACCGTCATTAGTAAAAAAAAATATTTCGATAATTTTAAGAAGGTTTTGACGAAAAGTAAAAAAAAGCTAATAGTTGTAAATGGTACAAGTCTTGTAATTGAGGGTGAAGCGAATGTTTCAGTGAATTTTAAGGGCATTTCAAAGAAATTGAAACTTTTGGTACTGAACTGTGATAATAACTTCATCCCATTGATGGGAAGGCCTTGGCTTGATGAATTTTTCCCCGAATGGAGACATTTTTTTGTTAATTCTATTATGTGTAATTTTATGACAAATCAAGAAATGATTAATGATGTTAAGAGCAAATATAAAGATATATTTATTAAGGATTTTTCTTCTCCAATCCAAGGTTTTGAGGCCGATTTGGTTCTAAAGTCGGAAGTACCTATTTTTAAAAAGGCCTACAATGTTCCCTATCGATTGAGGGATAAAGTGTTGGATTATTTAGCAAAATTAGAAAGTGAGAGGGTAATCACACCTATTAAAACTAGCGAATGGGCATCTCCTGTAATTGTGGTTATGAAAAAGAACAATGAAATAAGGCTTGTAATAGATTGCAAGGTATCCCTCAACAAATTTATTATTCCTAACACGTATCCTTTGCCAACTGCACAGGATGTTTTTGCAGGATTGGCGGGTTGTAAATTTTTTTGTTCATTAGACCTTGAAGGTGCTTATACCCAATTATCATTATCTGATAGATCCAAGAAGTTTATGGTAGTGAACACCATAAAAGGGCTTTTTACATACAACAGATTACCACAAGGAGCATCCTCAAGTGCTTCCATTTTCCAACAGGTAATGGAACAGATTCTGAATGGAATTGAGCATGTTTCTGTTTATTTGGATGATGTGTTAATAGCTGGGAAAGATTTAAATGAATGTAGAGAGAAACTATTGTTGGTTCTTGACAGGCTAATGAATGCGAATATCAAAGTAAACTGGGATAAATGTAAATTTTTTGTCACTGAATTGGTTTACCTAGGGCATGTTATTAGCGAAAGAGGGTTAATGCCATGTGCTGATAAAATTTCTACGATAGAAAAGGCAAACGTGCCACGAAATGTGACGGAGCTCAAATCTTTTCTTGGATTAATAAATTACTATCACAAATTCATTCCAAGATTGTCTTCAAAACTGTACCACTTATATAATTTGCTGAAAACTGATATAAAATTCACATGGGATGAAAACTGCAATAGGGCATTTGAAGAAAGCAAAAAATCATTATTAGATGCAAAATTTCTTGAATTTTATGACCCAAATAAACCTATTGTTATTGTTTCGGATGCATCCGGGTACGGTTTAGGTGGAGTGATGGCTCATATTATTGACGGAGTTGAAAAACCGATATATTTCACTTCATTTTCGCTGAATGCAGCACAAAGAAATTATCCGATTCTTCATTTGGAAGCGCTTGCTTTGGTATGCTCAGTAAAAAAGTTCCATAAGTTTTTATATGGCAAAAAGTTTTTTATTTACACAGACCACAAACCATTGGTGGGAATTTTCGGAAAAGAAGGGAAAAATTCTATTTATGCTACTAGATTGCAAAGGTTTGTGCTTGAAATTTCAATTTATGATTATGAGATTCAATATAGGCCATCAGGAAAAATGGGAAATGCTGATTTCTGCTCGCGGTTTCCCTTAGATCGGGCAGTCCCTGATGAATATGATACAAGTTTGATCAGTAGTATAAATTTTAGCAGGGAACTCCCTATAGATTTTTCTGTGGTGGCTAGTAAAACGAAGGAGGATGATTTTTTACAAACTGTGATAACATTCATGCAAAAGGGTTGGCCTGTTAAACTAAATAGACTTTTTATTAACGTGTTTGCAAATCAAAAGGACTTGGAACTGGTGGACGAATGTCTGTTGTATCAGAATAGGATTGTAATACCTCTGTCAATGCAAAAGCAGATTTTGAAACTGTTACATGCCAACCATTCAGGAATTATTAAAATGAAACGATTAGCTAGGCAAAGCGTTTACTGGTTTGGTATTAATAGCGACATCGAGAAATATGTAGCAGAATGCGACATTTGTAATAGTATGGCAATAGTTCCAAAGGCGAAAATTGTTTCCAAATGGATACCAACAACAAAACCTTTTAGCAGAATTCATATAGATTTTTTTTACTTTGCACATCATACGTATTTACTGATAGTTGACAGTTATTCCAAATGGGTAGAAATTGAGTGGATGAAGAATGGAACTGATTGTGGAAAAGTGTTAAAGAAATTAGTAGCTTTATTTGCTAGATATGGTCTGCCAGACGTTTTAGTTTCTGACGGGGGTCCTCCATTCAATGCTTTCGCCTTTGTTGACTTTTTGAAGCGGCAGGGAATTATTGTTCTAAAAAGTCCACCTTACAATCCTTCCAGCAATGGCCAGGCTGAAAGGTTGGTGAGAACCGTAAAAGATGTATTAAAGAAGTTCCTTCTAGATCCGGAGTTTTCGCATTTAGACTTGGAGGACCAGATTAATCTTTTCTTAATTAATTATAGAAACAACTGCCTAACAATGGATGGGAATTTTCCATCGCAAATCATATTTTCATACAAACCAAAAACAATTTTAGATTTGCTAAATCCAAAGAACCATTATAAAAGACACTTGCATATGGAAACCTCGCATGATAAGAATATTACTAATAACAAACAACTCGTACCTATGCATGATGATGTCAACTCAAAGGATTGCGGGAATGTCCCGAAAGCTATAAAAGATCCTTTCGAATATCTGATGGAAGGGGATGAGTTGTGGTATAAAAACCACAACCCCCATCATACTGCTAGATGGCTTAAGGCAAGTTATATTAAAAGGCATTCTCGCAATACTTTCCAGATTCGAATTGGAAACGTGCCAACAATGGCGCATCGAGGACAGCTTCGCATATGTAAGGATCGGGACTTCTCTGGGAAGCCAAATGTGTTGTTAAGTCGACGACAATTGCAACCCGAGTCAAGTGACAGCAACGAGGCATTCCATGGTTTTACTGAAGAAGAAGTTAGAAGAGGCAGGAAACGTAAATACGTGTTCGAGAATTTGAAAAGTGAGGTTGAAAAGTCAACAGATTTCGCCCCTAGGCGTTCTAAAAGAATAAGAAAGGTTAACATTGATGAAGAATTTGTATATTAATTTGTAATAATTTTTTACGTTCTGATTTGCATTGTATGAAGCTTTGAAAAAGAAGATTATAAGAAATTGTTGTAGTAGTGAATTGAATTGTAAATACTTTCTGAAGAGAGAAGAGCTGATGTGTTCTAATTTAGAGTGCAAACGATAAATGTCGTTAAACGAAAACACCATACGATGTTACGTATGACAGTTGGATCAGGTCGACAAGGTCTGATCGTATGAAAAATAAAGAGGAAGATCATTCCAGTCTGAAACATCAAACGAAGTAGAGTTTTTTTATTTTGCTCCGCAAAGTCCCGGTTTTCTCCAATAGTATAAGATACTAAATGGGGTTCCACCGGTTTTGTCGAGCTGGTTTCCGGATCCATCTTCGGTTATGCCACTTTCAGGTCGTTTTCTGTTGAGTTGAGCAAAGCTGGGGCAACTTTTTCCGAATGCAATAAGAAGGAAATAAAGATGCATGACACGCTAAAAACCGTTTACCCAAATCATATGTTGTTGAAATAAACATGCTTGTGAATTTTATTCAAACATAAATATTTTAGTTTTAAACATGCTTTCAATTTACTTTGAATAATTCATATGTTTAGGGTATAAACATTTATATTTTTGTTTTAAATGAACAAAATTTGTATCCGTGTTCCATCGCTAAAACGTTGGGAATCGCGAATTCCACGGTGTCGCGAGTGATTAAGCGGTTCGAGGAACGGTTGACCACCGATCGGAAGCCCAGAAGTGAAGGAAAAAGTATTCCGTACAACACCAAAAATCACAACCGCGTAGTTGGGGCCTTCAACCGAAATCCGAACGCCTCCGTTAGGGATGTGGCTAAGAAGCTGCACCTAAGCCGAAGTTTTGTCCAGAAGGCCAAAACTAAGGCTGGGCTTCGAACGTTCAAGGTACAAAAGGCCCCTAATCGCGACGAGAAGCAGAACAAGTCCGCCAAAACCCGTGCCAGGAAGTTGTACCTCAACATGCTGACGAAAGTTGAATGCTGCATCATGGACGACGAAACATATGTGAAGGCCGACTTCAAACAGATCCCCGGCAACCTATTTTTCACGGCCAAGGATAAGTTCAGCGTTCCGGAGCATGTCCGCACTCAGAAGATGTCCAAATTTGCGAAGAAATTCCTGGTTTGGCAAGCCATCTGCATGTGCGGGAAGCGGAGTGCACCTTTCGTGACCCAGGACACGATGAACGGACAGGTGTACATAAAAGAGTGCCTCCAGAAGCGGCTGCTTCCTCTCCTGAAGGCCCACAACGTCCCAAAAATCTTCTGGCCGGATTTGGCCTCATGCCACTACTCCAAGGACGTGCTGAAGTGGTATGCGGACAATAAGGTCAATTTCGTGCCGAAAATGTTCAACCCTCCCAACACTCCGGAGCTCCGCCCCATCGAGAAGTACTGGGCGATTATGAAGCAGCACCTTCTTAAACGACCTAAGGTAGTGAAGACAGTCGAGGAACTGAAGAAAGTATGGGTTTACATGCAAAAAACGGTTGATTCACAGGTTGTGCAGAATCTTATGGCCGGGGTTAAGGCCAAGGTGCGGGCATTTGCGTAGGGACTGTAAATAAAATACGAGTAAAATGGTAAAATGAAGTTTAATAGTTATTTCTCAATCCCTGAAAATTTGATGGCAATCGGATGAAAACTCGAATTTTGCGAATCAATTTTGTGTGTGGCAATTTCATCGTGGACACCCTTTATATCATCTGGAATATTGTTGTTCATGAAAACTAATGTTGCCGACTTATCTGGGTTGATTTGCATTCCTAAATCTTCTAAATTTGAACAAATTGTGTTGAGCGTTCTGTTCATTTTGTTATTAGTATCTATTGCATCTATACCTTCTATGACAACAGCAAAATCATCTGCGAATTGAATGAGTGTTCCTTCTTCTATTGTTTCATGTAATTTAGTTGTGTAGATATTAAACAAAATAGGTGATATCGGGCAGCCCTGAGGTAGTCCCTTATTTGTAATCCTTTCTATTGTAGTGCCATTATTTAATGTTAATACTGCTATTCTTTTTTTTTAAATAGAAATATATCCAATCTATTAAATGTTCCGGAAATTTCTTTTCTTTTAAAATTCCCAGTAATATAGAAATATCGACGTTATCAAACGCCTTCGATAGGTCCAAAAAAGTGACCATGATACATTGTTTCCTGTTTTTAGCGCCCTCTATTTTAGAAACTAAGTAATTAACACAATTTATTGAGGATGTTTTGCTTTTAAAACCAAAGGAGTATTTCGGTATAGTATTATTGGTTTGTATGAAATGGACTATTTCTGATTTAATTTTAATATTGATTATTTTTAAGAATGTAGGTATTAAGCAAATAGGTCTATATGATGTGTGGCAAATTTCATTTTTCCCTGGTTTAAGAATTGCAACTGGAGTTGTCCCACAGCTGTCTACAGCAGCAGTCGATTTTTTATTTCGGTGTGAACCACGCGATAGCCTGTTTTCGAGACTCGCTATTATCAACAATCAATACGAAACTAACGATTTTAAATTGGCTCACCACTTTAGTAGCCTATTGGTCCCAAGCAAACGATTAACGTACCCTATTCTAGTTGAAATTCTATTACTACACTATGTTTGTTTTGATTCGCTATGAAAGTTTGACAGATAACATCAGGGGTGTGTGGATTCATGCAGAACATGCAGGGGTGAGTGAAATAGCTTGGGACTGCTTGGGACCGTTGTTCTGGTACTGAGTGAGCCAAAAATAATAATGATTTTCTTCGGGACCCAGTGGTCTTAGAGTTACCTCTATGCTAGTAGGTATTATTGAAGGACTAGAATATGCTATCACTATTGAACAATTTAAAGTAGTTATTCTAACTGACTCACAAAGCGGCTGTATAGCCCTAATAAATAATAGTTTTGAAAATTACCTAGTACAGAAATTTTATACTCTCGTTCACTACAATAACTTTCAAAAGGTGGTTATCCAATGGATTCCGGGTCATACAAATATAACAGGAAATGACAGAGCTGATAAAGCAGCGAAACTAGGAATTACCAAAGCTAGAATTGAAGACTATCCTCTAAGTATAGGGGACTCACTAATCAGTTTTAAAAATGAATTACTGTCAGAATGGAACGAGGAATACAAAGAACTATCAAATGAAAAGGGAAAAGAACATTATCAAATAATGGATAACATAACAATGAAACCATGGTACCATAAAATGGAAATGACTACGACACAAACAATTACAATGGGAAGAATAAGAACATTTCACACAGCAACTAAAGACAGGCTATATAAGTGGAATTTAATAAGAACTGAAAATTGTGAAATCTGTGGAGTCCAGGAAAATTTGCTGCATATCCTTTATGAATGTCCAAATCGAAACTTGATCAGAAATAACTATCCTGTATTAGCAGACAAATCCAAATTCATCAGCATCCTAAAAAATAAAAATATCGATGAATACCTTCAAATAGCCGATTTTATAAAAGAGGTTGGAACCAATGTTTGAGTAAACCGAACGCGAATTTTTAATTGTTTAGACTTTAACATTTCCTTAAATTTAAATCTTTTATTTTGCACTCCTTTCCAAGACATACTGTTCATTTTTGCTTGAAAATTTCTGGCAGAAGTTAACCAAAACATAACATAAATACCGTATACGTCAATTGACAACCAACTATCACTTGATACGCCTGGCTAATATGGACCAACAGGTCTGTGCCATAAAAAGGGAGAAAAAAAAAAAAAAAAAAAACATAGTGTAGTACTAGAAGTTCGACTCGAATGGGGTACGTTAATCGATTTGCTTGGGACCAATAGGCTAGTCAAGTAGTGAGCCAATTTTAAATCGTTAGTTTCGTATTGGTTGATAGTATTTTTGTTTTGGTTTTGCACAAAGTTGATTTTGTGTACAATGATTCTTTGACAGTGTGCAAAGAGTGTATCATTTTGTCATTTTTTTATGCATTTCAGTTTTGAGTAGAGTGAAAGAGATAGAACCAATAATCAATACGAAACTAGTTGTATACGTCTGATAGTATTGGAGCAATGAGCTGGATTACCGAGGTGAAGCAATCGGTTAAGTTGTGTGAGTGAAACCCATGTACATGTACGATACAAGCAATTAGTGACGTCACTAATTGCGTTTACGTTGATTTTTTGGTTTACTAATACAACCATATTTCACGATCTGCTTCACCTCTCTCTGTATCTCATTGGTATTGGAGAACTATCACTGAACCAAAACATCCGCCATACTTCGAATGATTATTGCATTGCTCGAGCCCTTTAACAATATGCATTCGAATTTCGGATGATTTTCTTATGGTTGAATTCGTCGTCAGATGATGAACATCCATATGACTGTCATCCAAATACAGGATGCTATAAACATACGGCACTCAGAGGACAAAAATTTAAGAATAGTGTGACATGCAAGTCCTTTTAATTAGATTTATAATTTGATTATCTACAATTCCATACTGCATAGCCATAAAGCCATTCCATTATGGATACAAAAAATTTTCGTGGTGGAGAAAACCTCCTCCACCACGAAATTAGCCAAATATTGGTTTTCATCCTTTACCTACCCTAATAAAAAATAACCATAAACGAACGATAACCCAAATCATTGAACTATTCCACAAATGGTTTGGATGATACCCAGAACACGTCGTTAAGCAAATTAACCATACAATTTTTATTAGGGTATGTTCGTAACCCGCATAAACGCGAACCATAAATTGACCTTACCTAAAATGGTTAAAAATTGATTATAATCCCTGCTAAACTTTAACTGAAATGGTTATGGAACTTTACATGAACGTTTAATGATAAAGTTTCAACCTTATGTATTATGGTTTTTTGGAACTGGACCTTACAAATAATGGGTTGTTAAGAACCATTACCATTCCAAATTCTTGTTTTCTCCATACATTTTCAGAAAGAGAACTATATAAGAACGTTTTTACTTATGATTTGAGAACATTAATGGTAATGGTTATGGTAGTCAGTAAGGTCCATTAATGGTTTTGTATTATCGCTCAACTTTACGTGGAATATATCGTGAATTGGTAATCAGTAAATTACAGGCAACCAATTCGCGATATATTCCACATAAAGTTGATCGATGTTACAAAACCATTCGTGGACCTTACTGACTACCATAACCATTACCATTAAAGTTCTCAAACCATAAGTTAAAAGGTTCTAATATAGTTCTCTTTCCGAAAATGTATGGAGAAAACAAGAATTTGGAACGGTAATGGTTCTTAACAACCCGTTATTTGTAAGGTCCAGTTCCAAAAAACCATAATACATAAGGTTGAAACTTTATCATTAAACGTTCATGTAAAGTTCCATAACCATTACAGTTAAAGTTTAGCAGGGATTATAAACAATTTTTAACCATTTTAGGTAAGGTCAATTTATGGTTCGCGTTTATGCGGGAACAGCTCTGATAGCGATGCATATGCTTCCTCCTTGTTTGTCAGCTCAGATCAGCAAATGACGTTTGATAGAATTATTTAGGCTGTGAACCATTTGGCGAGTTAAATTTAACTCGTGGTTAAAAGTGACATTTCGAAAGTTATTTTCTATGTTCGAAAATCCCCGTGCTGTTGATCGACCGGTTTTCGAGCCACGGTTGTCAAAATTTAACTTCTTGTCTGTCAGAAATAACCATGCTCGGATAGCAGGGTTCATCGATAACTTTCCATCTGTCAAATTTTAACCAAAAGTTAAAATAATCCACCAAATGGTTCAGAGCCTTACATCATAGTTTTGAATGATTTGCGTTATGGGGCTGAACCAATACCATATGCATTTCCATTTAGGCTGTGAACCATTTGCCAAGTTAAATTTAACTCGTGGTTAAAAGTGACATTTCGAAAGTTATTTTCTATGTTCGAAAATCCCCGTGCTGTCGATCGACCGGTTTTCGAGCCACGGTTGTCAAAATTTAACTTCTTGTCTGTCAGAAATAACCATGCTCGGATAGCAGGGTTAATCGATAACTTTTCATCTGTCAAATTTTAACCAAAAATTAAAATAATCCACCAAATGGTTCAGAGCCTTAGTATGACAGTCATTCTGCGGAGAGCATTACGCATTTCAACTGAAGGCCCTATCCCTTCTCATAACAAGTTTCATCCTGTGTTCGAAAGGAAAATCATCTGATTTCAAAACAACCGTCATCCGGTTGCAGCTATCATTCGAAAAAGCGATTTCGGTGTTTTGTTTTGAATGGTCTGAGGTTTTATTCGATCGCAGGATGATGTTTGTGTACAGTGATATAGGAACGAGAGGATGACAAGGTCCCAGACGGAGCTCTGACTGCCAAACTTCAGAGAGGCCTGGACGTTCTGTCTGAATATTTCAACAGCTGGAAGATCCGTATCAACGCGGCAAAGACCCAGGTCATTATCTTTCCACACTCTAAATCTCCTAGACTTGTTCCGTCGGAGAATAACAAGATCTGCCTGAACGGCACAGTGGTGGAATGGTCCAAAGAGGTCGTGTACCTCGGGCTAACACTAGACAGCAAGCTTCTTTTCAGGGAGCACGCTGACAAAACAAAAACCAAGTGCAACATCGTGATAAGATCGTTGTATCAACTTATCAACCGAAGTCAACCCTGTCCCTGAAAAACAAGCTTGCTGTCTACAAACAAATCATCCTTCCTGTAATCGAGTACGGTATGCCAATCTGGGAGATTTGCGCAAAATGCCATCACCTTAAACTCCAAAGGATCCAGAACAAGATCCTTAGGATGGTCCTAAACAGTCCCCCGCGGACTAGAAATTCTGAGATCCACCTCCTGGCTGGAATTCAAACATTAGAAGAACGGAGAGTATTCATCCTGGAAAGGTTCAGAGGCACCTGTCTGAGATCAAATCATCAGATCATACGTTATCACTTTAGTAGGTTATCACTTTTTTCAATTCAAATAAAACACATCCCCAAAGGGATATTCTGTAAACTAGTTGAAAAACGCAAATATTAAATTAGAATATCAAATTAAACAAAGATGAAGAGCCAAGTAGGCTAATCAATTAAAATAATAAATCAATGTACTTCCATAATCAACAGAAATAAACATAATTTTACTACTACTACTACTACTACAAGGTCCCAGATCACAAGCGGTATCGAGTTAGTTGCGATACGAATATCACTGGAGGTAGACGGCGGTAGCTGGTTGAAGCAGAACGAACCAAGAGGCATCGGACGATTCTACACCCTGAACTATATCAGCACCGAGATCAGAACTAATTCTAGAGAATGTTTGAAGCTTCGGAGATAAATGTGGAGAATCTTCCAGAGCAATTAGGCAAATTTAAAAAAAAAGTTTAAAGAAACTACCGAGAGAAGTCCGAACAACTTTCGAAGGAAGTCTGATAAATTTTCCTGAAGAAACAAGAAGGACTTCAGCTGGAAGTTTATGGGAATGACACCGGTTATGACCATGCATCCCCTAGTCTTAACCACTTCAAACTAAGGAATAATGAATAGAAGATTTGGAATCGCATAGATGAAGACTAACAAACTCAGTTTTTCCTTGTTTAAAGATCCTCCTCGGTCCAGGCAACCCAAGGACTTATCACTATTAACAAGGACTAAGATGTGTTCCTTTGAGTAATGAAAAATCTAGTTCCACTAGTTTGAAGTAGTCAGGACTAGGAATCGGCGGCAGATCTTACATCCCGTAACGTACCACGAATAGGTGATCTTCCCACGCTTCCGGCGTGACTCTCTGTCACCTCGTGTGAGGTGACTCACCCATTTGATTTGCACGAAGAGTCACATGACTCGCAGAATAAGGGAGCGTGTCTGAGACCTCATGCAGGGAAATGCTACACTCCACTGCTGAATGTGGACATTAGGTGGCGCTGTAGAATCAGATTCACGTTTCAGATGTTTTGAACTCTGCTGAACATGTTGGGTATTAACTGCTGCTATTCGCAGAACAGTCCCTTGTAGACTTCGTTTTTACTTTGAATCAACCACTGGCTGAACATGTCTTTAATAAAGACAAGCAACAAAACTATTTACTTGTGAGTTGGGACAACTGTGTAAATAGCGACAGATAAAAAAACCAAACGCCATTAGAGCATTGGGCCGAGTTGTTTATTCGCTCGAATTTTTGAAAAGTGAAATATTTACCTTTCTAAAGCAATTTAGAATTATTGTATTGAAAAAACAAAACAAACGTAATTATCTTCATCCAAAAGGACAATAATAGATAATAATGAAGCATGTGCCCAAACTATCAGCATCTGATAGTCTAACTATCTAACTGGCGGAGGGTTCCATGCTCTTCTCGCAATCGGACAACAATGGTTTATTGTAGGACTTCTGGTCGGCGCATTCCTGCTCCAACCGAGCGATATGAGCCTGCAACTGTTGGATTCTGTCAGCGTAGGTCTGGCGAATTCGGACGGTCACTTGCTGCGTATCATTGTCGACGTGCCTGGCGGGATCAAACTGACCGATCCGTACGGGTTTATTCAGCTCGAACCGTTGCACCCGTTCCGGTTCGTTCTCAAATGTTACGCTGTACTCGCTTGGTTTCCCCTCGATCAAGGTAAGACAGGAGAGTATGTCATCATCCTCGGCATCACCATCATCGCCTTCGCCTTCGGGATCTACGGTTGTGATCGTGCACTTCCATACAAATCCATGGGGACCTTTGGCGTTCGATTCGTACGAATCTTTCCCCTGAATCGTTTTGTGAAAATCTGTCCGGCGAAAGATCAGTACAGTTGACTCCAGCATGAAGTTCCTGTGAAAAATGCAACCTTCCTGACTATTATGGATTCGATGGGATATATTATAAAGAACGTTACCTGCGATGTTCAATTCTGATTGTCTCCGTTTCCGGTTGATACTGTGTTGAACGCAGTTCCGTTATTCTTCTATCGATATTCACAATGTTGATGAGCGTTGCAGGGCTAGGGAAATAAGTTGAATTACCTTTCATATTGCTGACGGAAAGAAGTCTCACCTTGCTTCACCGGCAACCAAGGCCACCGACTTTTTACGTAATTTCTCGATATTCTCCCGTTCACGACTAAGTTGTAGCTGATTTTTTGTCACCTTGCTCAGCCCTTGATCGATGAGCTGCATCCGTCCGTCAACCCAGGCAAGGGCCATTCTCATGTTCTGCCGGTAGTGCTCGTAAGCTTCATCTGTTTGAGATGAACCACAAGTTCACAATTAAAACCATTTTCGCAGTACTTTCTATTCTGTATCGCATCACTTACCAAGTGGTACGACCCGTTCCTTGTGATCAGCGTGGTCCTCCGAGAACCAACATTTGGCACAAACGTTCATCTCGCACGAGTAGCAGAACAGATTCACCTGCAGTTTCTCGTGTCTTTCGCAATAGTTGTTGGCCGTGGCAGCTTCCGGGTAGTGTTTTTCCAGGGAGGAAACCAGTAGCGTGATCGATTCCTGCATCTCGTTGATCGAACATCCCTTAACCAGAGTATCGTAGCGTAGGACCGCACGGCAGCTGGGACAGCTGCTGGATCTGGTAGTTATCCAGCCGTGGATGCACTTGTCGCAAAAGAATCGCGAGCATTGCGGACAGAGCCGGGCGTCCTGGACGCTTTCGAGACAGATTTCGCATTGCAGCAGACGAAATAAATTTGCTTTGCTGGTCACTAGCACATTGTTCATAATGGGAGGTGTTTTATTTTACATGTATAGGTAATAGTGAAAAGGTTTTTCGGTGAAATCACGGGATTTTAAATAAATACGAAAGAAGCACCGGAAACAGAAACACGGAGCACGGACGAGCCTGTTTGTGCGTTTTAAATAAATTTATTTTTGTTTTTGTTCTACACGGTAACCCCAACATACTCAATAATGACTATCCAGATCAGCGTTGTCACCAGCATTGCCAGATTGTTTTCATGATTATCGGTATCCATAATGATTATAAAATCGGTATTCACTATTTTAATTAATTTTAATTTTAATTTTTTCAAACTTTTGGACTTAAATCGAAGAATATACTTTCCATGAAAGTTGGAAGAAATTTCTAGGAAATATTTGAATAAGTCTCTTAATGGTACGACAAAACTTCTAGAGGAAGAATAAAGAAGATCTCGTGGAAGAAGTTTGAAGGTAGTTCTAAAAAAGTGTCCCAAGGCTGAAAATCTCTCTAATTAAGCAAAAAAAAAAAAAAAAAGTAGTTCTAAAAGATGTCAAAATAACATCCGATGGGGATCTTCCAAGATAAATATTGAGAATCTTTTGGCAAATTTTTTTAGAAACTTTCGGTAAAAAATCCTGAAGCCAGAAAAGTTTGGAAATCGGAAGCAAATACCGGAAGAGCCATTTCCAGGGGAAGTTAGGAGAAGCGCGGAAAAACCTTACAATTATTCGAAACAAAAAACTACGGAGAGTGACTTATGGAGAAATTTCCAGAGGAAGACGAAAGAAACTTCTGGGGGAACTCGATAAATACATCCGGTAGAACTATAATTGAACTTCCTGGATGAGACGGAAGAAACTTTCAGGAGACACTGGGACAAATTTCCTACGGTAGATTGGAGGAAACTTCTGGAAAAAGTCGGACGACCAACCATTCGTGAAACTTCTTCAAAGTTCTTTATCCAGCTTTCCATGCTCGGTAATGGCGGCCTGTTTGTATGAATAAATGTATCCTTCACTGTGCTTTTTGACACTATCTGGATGTTCGAATTTCAACCCCTTCCCTTTCCCTCTCCCAGGAACAGTAGAAAATGGAACAACATACGCCCTCCAGTTAGTGTCAAAAAGCACAGTGAAGGATACATTTATTCATACAAACAGGCCGCCATTACCGAGCATGGAAAGCTGGATACAGAAATAAAGATTTATGTCGGCAATTCTTTACCTTGAATTTTCTATGATTTCGATGTACACATTTAAAAATCTTTATTTATCGATACTTACATTTAAGATTATTTCTTCATTGGTCATATGATAGTAATCTATAAAGGTGCCATACTAAATTTCTTTTAATTTCGGTACACAGCAAAAAAAAAATGTAATATCGATCAACGTAATTCAAGCAGACGTATGAAATAATGATGTAATAGCAAAAAGCAGATACAATATTACATCAATGGATGTAATTTTGTTCGCAAAATCGATGTACATCGTACAATGTGATATTACCCAACCGATGAATTGACCTGGTTGCAGCAGTTTCGATGTAATATTCAACAACTTTTTTTGCTGTGTATGTCGCATGGACTTTAGTATTTTTTACAAATATTCATCAATAAATATTTAAATACTGACATCATGACATCATCGTAACTTTGAACTTTGACAAAGAACAACAAAGATTGCCATCGATGCACATTTCGACAGTGAGCATGCATAAGGGCGAATACGCGATGATCGATTCTCTTCATCGATTTTCTCTTTGCATTGCTACACAGAAAAAAAAGTTGTTGAATATTACATCCAAACTGCTGCAACCAGGTCAATCCATCGGTTGTGTAATATAACGTTGTACGATGTACATCGATTTTGCGAACAAAATTACATCCATTGATGTAATATTGTATCTGCTTTTTGCTATTACATCATTATTTCGTACATCAGCTTGAATTACATTGATCGATATTACATTTTTTTTTGCTGTGTACAGCTAAGTGAAACAATTTTCTAGAATTTGTTCAATGCAGAGTAGTAACAGGTTGTATTGGCTATCAAAAGCAATATCAAACGCACCGAGAAACGTTAAATCTATCCAGCTTTCCATGCTCGGTAATGGCGGCCTGTTTGTATGCATAAATGTATCCTTCACTGTGCTTTTTGACACTAACTGGAGGGCGTACGTTGTTCCATTTTCTTCTGTTCCTGGGAGAGGGAAAGAGAAGGGTCAAAATCCGAACCTCCAGATAGCACAGTGAAGGATAGATTTGTTCATACAAACAGGAAGCCATTACCGAGCATGGAAAGCTGGATAGCGACCCGCATAAACGCGAACCATAAATTGACCTTACCGATAATGGTTATAAATTGTTTATAATCCCTGCTAAACTTTAACTGAAATGGTTATGGAACTTTACATGAACGTTTAATGATAAAGTTTTAACCTTAAGTATTATAGTTTTTTGGAAGTGGACCTTACAAATAATGGGTTGTTAAGAACCATTACCATTCCAAATTCTTGTTTTCTCCATACATTTTCGGAAAGAAAACTTTACTAAAACCTTTTAACTTATGGTTTAAGAACATTAATGGTAATGGTTATGGTAACCAGTAAGGTCCATGAATAGTTTTGTAACATCGTCAACTTTATGTGGAATATATCGCGAATTGGTTGCCTGTAAATTACTGATTACCAATTCACGGTATATTTCACGTAAAGTTGAGTGATAATACAAAACCATTAATGGACCTTACTGACTACCATAACCATAACCATTAATGTTCTCAAACCATAAGTAAAAACGTTCTAATATAGTTCTCTTTCCGAAAATGTATGGAGAAAACAAGAATTTGGAATGGTAATGGTTCTTAACAACCCATTATTTGTAAGGTCCGCTTCCAAAAAACCATAACACATAAGGTTAAAACTTTATCACACAAACGTTCATGTAAGGTTCCATAACCATTTCAGTTGAAGTTTAGCAGGGATTATAAACAATTTATAACCATTATCGGTAAGGTCATGTGATGGTTCGCGTTTATGCGGGCTGGTACGCAGCTGAAAAGTAATGACGTTTTTACGTGCTACGGGATAGGACACGGAATGCTAAAGAAATTACTTTCCTTTAGCATTTCTTGACCCAGTACGCAGTTCAAAAGAAATCGGTAAAGGAAAGATCGATTACATTAGTATCGTGATCGACATGAAGGTGGCGCATTCTGAATGCAATTTCACTTTCCTTGCGGAATAATGGTCTGATCAATTATTCCGTTAGGTAATGTTGGCGTTTATTGCAAAACTGATGTTTTGGATGCATTTAAACAACAAACACTAATAAGTGTTGATTTTACAATTTGACGACATCTCCCTATAATCTCAAAATTTAGCAGACTATAGCTGTCAAATTTTCTTTTGGGAAAAATCCTCAAAAATTACTTTTCCGTTTTCTTTTCAGCTGCGTACCAGGCTTAATGCGGTATACCGATAATAAATAATATCGATCAGCAATCATTTTATTATGCGGGTTGTCCATATAGAAAAGATACTCCATAAATACGGTGTTCAGATTAACCGTGCCGTGTACTTTTTTTTGTTTCACTTTTCACGTGCTCCCTAATGGGAACCAAATGAAACCAACGAAACAAACCGTGAGAAACTGTCACACAAACACGATTTTCGTTGGCTCCTTTGCCCTATTTTTATGATTTAATGCTATGTTATTGTTTACATCAAACAGCTCTTCGTGCAAGAAAAAAATATCCGCCCACACAATTTTATTTCGAGAATCGTGACATCGAATGTCCGTGATCCCACCACAGTGCCACCTTTAGTATTATTGTGCCAATTTTAAAGTGTAGTAATGTTTCTTTAAAATTGTGCAACCATGAGAAAGTTCCACCGATTTTTGGTATTCAGCATAGCTCTGCTGATCCTGTACCTGCTCTATCGCTACTCCTTCCAAGTGGACAGCGATGGAAACTTCCTCTTTTTGAAACCGTTGGAAAGCAGTGGCGGGGGCGACGGAACCGGATTTCAAACGTTGCTGCAATCGTCGGAGGTGGATCATAAGAAACCGGATGCCAACCGATTGGTCAATTTGCCCGACTTTCACTTTCGCATAGCAAACGACGTTTGCAAGGAAAACGGAAGCTACTCGGAGTTGTTGGGTTTGGTTTTCAGAATGTTAGATCAGGTTCGTTTGGAATTCATTTTGTTTTGTTTCCTTGGTAGGTGTGATCATGGTCACGTCGTACGTTGGAAACGATGCACTGCGGGCAGCGCATAGGCAAGCCATTTCGCAGCAGAAACTGATATCGATGGGACTGTTGAGGATTTTCTCGCTGGGCAGCATTCCGGAAAAGGAGAGGTTTATCACGCAGAAAGCGATTGAAAGCGAACAGGAGCTGTTCGGTGATTTGATTCAGGGGAATTTTCAGGAAGCGTATCGAAACCTGACGTACAAACACGTGATGAGCCTCAAGTGGGCAACCGAACATTGCCCGAGGGCTAGGTTTGTGATTAAAATGGATGATGATATCGTGTTCGATCCGTTCTTTATTCAGAACTACCTCTCCGATGTGGGCCAGAAGAAGGAGCAAGGTGCACTGTTGGCGGGATTTGCTTTCAGCAACAAGAAGGTTATCAGGCTGAAAGGCAACAAATGGTTCGTTTCGAGAGAGGAGTATCCTCGAGATGTGTATCCGCCGTACTTGTCCGGTTGGCTGTACGTCGCCAATCAGAACACGGCCCGGGAGCTGGTGCTGCAATCGGAATCGGTTCCATTCTTCTGGATTGACGATACTTACGTCACGGGGATTCTGGCGGGCCACGCCCGGATCAAGCCAACGAGTCTGAACAAGTGGTTCAGTGCTAATTCGGAATTCCTGGACTGCTGCATTCGGGATATGAAGCGATTTTCCTACCAGTGCGATTACTACGTCGGACCGAACGGGGGCAACAGTCGGTTGATAATGGATTTCATTCAGGAGCTGGAGCGATGCTACGACAATGCGTGCTACCAGCGGCCCAGTGGGAAGCCGCTCACCAAGACCTGTGTGGCCGAGTATAAAAATACCGTCGGACAGCAGCAGCACGGGACGGCACTGGTCAGCATGATGCGGCTTTGAGCGGAGGTAATTTTATGTAAATAGCATTGGATGATGGTTTTGACAAATTGAGCTCGAGTCACCATCGTCGACATGATTCTTACGGTCTGTGTGGGATGTCCGTCTAAGGGTAAATGTAACGTTATGCACATTTAGAAGAGCTTATTTCGGGTAAATGTGGTACGATCGTTGTGGTAACAATAGTTTCAGGAATTTTCAATTATCGAAGTCTGCGCTATCTGAAACAAAATTTAAACCTATTGGTCTCAGCAGTATCAGGCGTACTGAAAAGTCCTAGAATTTTCTTATATATTCAACTACGTCCTCACCAATGCTAGTAATGGACCACTTCGTCAACCAGCGATTCAACAAAACTTGACTCACAAATCAAATTTTAATATTATTGTGAAACGCACCACTTTTGGCTGCTTTTCTCGTTGTTCTAGAAGAAACAATCTCAAAATATTAATTAATTTATCTTTACGAGCTCAACTTTTTGGCTCAGCTCTGGTACTATCTTCGGTCCCAAGCTAATCGATGCACCCCTCGAAACATAACTCAAACTTTCATAGCGAATCAAAACAAACATAGTGTAGTACTGGAATTTTGGCTAGAATGGGATACGTTAATCGATTTGCTTGGGACCAATAGGCTAGTCAAGTAGTGCGCCAATTTAAAATCGTTAGTTTCCACCGGTTGATATTGGTGCCTGTGATTTTAGGTGATATTGATCTTGAAAGATAGCTGATTTTGATTTTAGCCAACACTGTATGGGAAGTCGCCGTTGGGAGCCTCAACGTCTATTATCTGTGACCCGAGTCAACAAGGAAGGTACAAATTAAATTTGCCATACGCACTCTAACTTTAATGAAGTTTGAGGCGCTAATTTTCACTGATCTAAAAAATGTCCTTGTGGATGTTGACTTGGTTATGGCATAGCTCTGCCAGGTATTCTAGCGTTTACTTCGCCATGGGCTTGCTGTAGTTGACCAACTGGTTGATCAACATTTGCTATGTACATCCTATTCCCATTATCAAATCGTGGGTGATTATCAAATCGTGGTTGATTGTTGTTGAATCGTCCGCGACTGATAGCTTCCGCGTTGATATCTTCCCCGATAGGACGGATAATTAGAGTTCGTTTGGTTTCTGGGAGCAAAACCTCCCCAAAAATAGTTTTTGAAATGTTGGTTTCAAATGGGTTGTAAATTTCATTAGAAAACATTAAGATCACTGATACATGATCTTAGGAAAATCTGTTACAGTACATACATCAGTGCCAACATTTCAGAGGGGTGTAATTGCATTTGTAAACAAATGCTCACTCATGAAAATGCATGACACCACCAGGGATATTTCCTGTCCCAGCTAGCATTGGTAATTTGGAGGGGTGGGCTTTTATTTGCGAGAAATCGACGACTTAATCTATAGTTTACAAAAACAATTACGCCCCTTTGAAATTTTGGCATTGAACTGGTTAGCGCATGTTATTTCATTTTCCTCTGTTCCTGGGAGAGGGGAAAGGGAGGAGTGAAAATCTGAACCGCGCCACTGAGAATAACTCAAAGAGACAGTCACTTCTACTCAGATGAAACAGGTTCCGTTGGAACCCCGGTAATCTGACCGTTTTGCAAATTAAAAATGGCTCAAACGTCATTTATCTCATCACGGCGAATGAGAACGACCCAAATTTGAGTTTAGTTCACTCATAATCGCTAAAAGTGCAGGAACTCAGCAATGAGTAAATTTGCCTCATGTTTTCCCAGGTTTTTCCAGGGAAAAACTCCTGAATTTGAGAAAAGTAAAGATCGGATTCACTCAGTCTATTGATACTACTCCGAGACTGAATAAAATTTTCGTAAATTTCCTCATTTTCCGGCAGATTTTCTAGGTTTTTCACATGAAACCATGAGACAAATTTTACTCATCGCTGAGTTCCTGCACTTTTGGCGATTATGAGTGAACTAAACTCAAATTTAGGTCGTTCTCATTCGCCGTGATGGAATGGAGAAAAGCGAAATGGATCATTGTGCACGGCGAATGAGAGCAACCCAAATTTGAGTTTAGTTCACTCACAATCTCCAAAAGCGTAGGAACTCAGCGATGAGTAAATTTGCCTCTTGGTTGCCTATGGAAAACCTCAAAAATCTGTCGGAAAATGAGGGAATTGAGGAAAATTTTATTCAGTCTAGGAGTAGTACCAATAGACTGAGTGAATCCAATCTTTACTTTTCTCATATTCGGGAATTTTTTTCTGGAAAAACCTAGGAAAAGATGAGGCAAATTTACTCAATGCTGAGTTCCTACACTTTATGTGATTTATTTGTTATTTGTTATGTTTGCATCAACAGACTAGAAATCAAGAGCAAATTTTCATTATGTCGTAAGTAACATTCGCACCGATCCGAGAAAAATAATAAAGTTTTGTTTTGATGACCGAAAAGTTATTCCTATTTCCAATTAAACACATATAATCTCATAGTGATAGCAATGTTTAACATATTTAGCCGGGTTTTGATCATACAAATGCACATTGCTAGCTTTCATGCTAAGAAATACTGGTTTTTGAGTCAAAAGTTATTATACGTCGTTTGGTGGCCCCTATTGTTACTTAAGTCAAAGTGTATTTACCAGGATATTCGGGAGAATAATTATCAATTACGTCTCCTTACGTGCAGCCCATTCATCATTTTAGGACCACCGAAATCATCTTAGCAACAAACAGTTCGATTTATTCTCTTTAATAATGAGAAAGCGAAACGACGAAAGTACACTTTTCACGGGTTTCTCAGTGCTGTTACTTAAGGCAAACGGCATCTCCATAGAAATCGGGTGACTTAAGTAACATCGAAAACTATTTTGATCGGAAGGTGATTACGTCAAAAAGCAATTCGACTGGTAAATAAATTTAAAAATGGGATGTGATCCTATATTCGGACAGTATATCAAGAGCAAATTTTCATTACGTCGAATGTAACAAAGGTAAACAAAGTCGAGATATCAGTGTCAATCGATTCTCCTGCTATTACACTATATACTGTCCGAATATAGGATCACATCCCATTTTTAAATTTATTTACCAGTCAAATTGCTTTTTAACGTAATCACCTTCCGATCAAAATAGTTTTCGATGTTACTTAAGTCACCCAATTTCTATGGAGATGCCGTTTGACTTAAGTAACAGCGCTGAGAAACCCGTGAAAAGTGTACGTTCGTCGTTTCGCTTTCTCATTATTAAAGTGAATAAATCGAACTGTTTGTTGCTAAGATGATTTCGGTGGTCCTAAAATGATGAATGGGCTGCACATAAGGAGACTTAATTGATAATTCTCCCGAATATCCTGGTAAATACACTTTGACTTAAGTAACAATAGGGGCCACCAAACGACGTATAATAACTTTTGACTCAAAACCCAGTCTTTTTTAGCATGAAAGCTAGCGATTTGCATTTGTATGATTAAAACCCTGCTAAATATGTTAAACATTGCTATCACTATGAGATTATATGTGTTTACTTGGAAATAGGAATAACTTTTCGGTCATCAAAAGAAAACTTTCTTTTTCTCGGATTGGTGCGAATGTTACCTACGACATAATGAAAATTTGCTCTTGATATAGTGTAATAGCAGGAGCATCGATTGACACTGGTAGCTCAACTTTGTTTACCTTTGTTACATTCGACGTAATGAAAATTTGCTCTTGAAATAGTCCCAATGATGTGCTGTAAAAAAAAGTACAAATTATACAGACTACATCTAGATAGAGCTGGAATTAGGGCGTAACGGCTTTTGTAAACAAAGGCTTTTATCGATGATTTCTAGCAACTCAAGGCTCACCAACGCAATTCAACAACACCATCGGGTAGGGGACGACTTCCCCTACCCAATGGTTATGATGGTTTGCGTGGGCAAGCCTTGAGTTGCTAGAAATCATCGGTAAAAATAATTGTTTACAAAGGCTGATACGCCCTAATTCCAGCTCTATCTAGACATATACTACAGTTACAAACGAAAATAACTTGGAAAGCATTGTCAAGTTACTAAAAATTTATAAGTCTTAAATTTTACACTTAGCTGTTGGGTATCAAGCGCCTTCGGTCAGCAAAAAAGGCAGAGAATCTTCGGCGAAGCATATTCCGTGTCAAGTGGAAATCGAACATCGACGCTACTCGGTTGAACACTAGCTGCAAGCCGTAAATAGCGCTCCCTATGCTATAATTAGTTCGAAGAAGTGGAAGTCTCAGCATAAGACTGTTGCGTAGTGATCGAGGTTGAACATTAATGTTCACTTGTTGCAGAATTGCTTCGCAGTCAATTCTTCCTTGCAGAGTATCGGCGACGGTTAAGGCTCTGAAAACATCTCTTCGGATACGTTAGGGCTCGACATTGATCACTTGGCAGCGATTCTCGTAGCTTGGAAGACGAAGTGGGTATCTCCAAGGCAGCTTACGGAGCGCGAAGCGAAGAAAACGTCGTTGCACAGATTCAATTCGCTCGGCTCCATTATTGTAGTTCGGGCTCTAGACTGCAGATCAGTATTACAACGTAGATCGTACGAGAGAGCAAAAGAGCGATTTCAAGCAGTAAATGTCTGTGAAGTTTTTAGTAATCTTGAAGACAAAATCAAGAGTTCTGGACGCTTTGTCGACGGCATACAGGCCGGTGATAAGGCCTATACTAACAGCTATGTTTGACAGTAGGCAGCATGTCCGGGGCCTAAATCGTTTGTTTTGCTGTACTGGGCCCGCTGTCACCATATACAATGTTGCCTACGAGCCTGCCACCGGGCTGACGACATACGATATATGGTGTGAGTATGTCAGTTTTGAGTCCAGAAAAACGCCTAAGTAGTAGTTTGTAGTTGAAAATAATCGGTTGTTTCTTGCGTGAGAAAGTAATGACTGTACACTTAGCTGGGTTGACCACACCAGTCAGCAAAGATGTCAATCTGATTTGGTAGAGAACGGCAGTCGGCGAGTGATCGGATGCGCAGAAAAACTTTCAGATCGTCTGCGGACTTTGCGCTGAACCTTGCTGAGCGACAAGTACCCAAAGTTACTGTCAGTTGGCGCTCCGTGAGGTATGAACGATACCATCTCAAAAGATTTCCACCGATCCCTAGCCTATCAAGCTTAGCGATCGCAATTTCGTGGTTCAGCTTATCGAAGGCTGCCGTAAGATCTGTGTAGATAACGTCCGTTTGGGTCCGAGCAATCAAACTGTCTGTGATGTAAGACGTTAGGCACAGCAGGTTCGCAGTTGTGGAACGCCCAGTTATGAATCCGTGTTGATCTATACTTAGATATTGCTTGCAATGCGCATTTAGGGACTCTATGACCACCAAATACAGCACTCAGCGACGTGATTCCCCGGTAGTTGTTTACGTCGCATTTGCTTCCCTTTTTATGAACAGGAAACATATCCGCAGTCTTCCAGCAAGACGGAAAGATGACGCTGGAAAGAGAGAGCTGGAATATGCAGCGCAGTGGATCTAAAAGACAAGAGTGATGTTTTTTTAAGAATAATCGACGGAACACCATCGGGTCCAGCCTTAGCTGAAGTCTTAAGTTTAGATGCTGCTCTATAAATCGTATCGGTAGTGGCTTCGACCATGCTGAGCGTTTGGTTGACCAAAGGAACAATTACTGGCCGCGGAAGTAATGAGATTAGCGGAGAGTTGCTCGTCTTCAAACACACTAGCAAATTTGGCTGAGAACAGGTTGCAAATGTCTTGTTGATTGCCAGCAGTTTCACCATTAAAAATCATGGAAGAGGGTAAGCCGTCTTCCTTGCGTTGCTCATTTACGAAGTTCCAGAAGGATTTCGGGTGTGATTTTAGCCGCCTTTGAATCTTCCTTTGATAGCGTTGAAAACAGAGACGACTTAACCGCTTATACTCGTGGTTGAGTCTGACATAGTAGCATTTCAGCGGCAGTGTGCGGAGTTTAGTAAATCTTCTGAGAGCAGCCTCCTTAGTTCTTTTCAACGCGCGAAGATCTTTCGTCATCCACGGGACGCGAGAGTCGATATGGATGATCTTTTTGGAAACGTGTCTGTCAATGACATATGCCAAGACGTGAGAAAAGGTTTGTGCAGCAATGTTGACGTCTACAGGATCTAGAACATGGACAATACTGTGATGGTCAGCTCTACGGAAGTCATATGACACAGCGTTTGGAGTGCTGGTAAAATCATGGACAATATTATTTTCGATCACGATACCTAAAGCAGGGAGATGATGCACTTCCTTGACTAAAGGTTCGGGTGCCATGGAGAGGAAAGGAGCTGTATCACGAGCACTCACAAAGCAGAGATCCAGGGTGCGGTTGTTTTCATTTAACAGGCCATTGGTTTGTGAAAGAATTGCGGTACTATAACCATAAGACCAGAAGGTCCCGAAGAAACGTGCTCAACTTTTTGGCTCAGCTCTGGTACTCTCTTCGGTCCCAAGCTAATCGATGCACCCCTCGAAACATAGGAAAATCCACGAACCCCTCATTTTATCTGTCAAACTTCCATAGCGAATCAAAACAAACATTGTGTAGTACTACAATGTCGACTAGAATGGGGTACGTTAATCGATTTGCTTGGAACCAATAGGCTAGTCAAGTAGTGAGCCAATTTAAAATCGTTAGTTTCCAACCGGTGCTATAACTGTCCAGGAGCTGGATGGTTCCTACGTGGAAAGATGAACGCTCGTGATCAGGACAAAAGAAACCACTATGGGTTGGAGTCCATGCAATGTCCGGTAGGTAAAAAATCACCAAGAATAATCGTTGGAAGGGCCAACTTTGTCTGAAGCGACCAAAACGGATCGACAATGTGCGTCAATAAGCTCCAAGTCACGGGTTCGATCTGGAGGGATGTACACTAGACTGATGCAAAATTTGACTTTTTCGCTCCACAGTGCTTAAATGGTTTCAAATCGGGTTCTGATTAGCCTCCCACAGTTACAACTCATTTGGTTAGAAACAGACTTCGCACAAGCCATTTGAAGTTTACATGTAAATTACTATGGGAAATCTCAACTTTTTGTTCATTGCCTCCTAGTCTCTTTCCATATTGAGCTGCGAAACAGTTCGATAGTTATTCTTAAAGAAAATTTTCTCAGCTACAACTTTGCTCAAGATCGTTTCTATGTAAAACGAGACAGGAAAAAGTTATTAATTGTTTAAGAGATTGGTAAACTTATGACATGATCAAGCAGCTGCTCTGTAGGCAACACTGTATTTTGCAGTGTGACATAGTAGCCATGATTTTTGTGTCCTATTCAACGCCCCAGAAACACCAATGTTGCCTGCTGAGCAGTTGATTGAGCATGATCATAAGACATCAACGCATTGAACCATTGATAACTTTCGATCCTTGGATTTAATCAAAAAGTTGTCTTGAGCAAAGTTTTAGCTGGGAAAATTTCCAACAAGTACATTTGAAAGCTTTTGAAGCAGACCGATATGGTGAATTATAAGATGGACATGAACAAAAATCTTAGTTTTACCATAGTATGTAATTCCCATACAAACTTCAAATGGTTTGTGCCATCTCAGTTTCTCACCAACTGCGTTCAAATTTTGAGAGGTTAGTCAGGATCCGATTTGGAATCGTTTAAGTATTGTGGAGCGAAAATTTCAAATTTTGCATCACTCTAATGTACACTGCACAGAGAAGCAATTGACGAGCACCAAGTTGAATAACCACCCACACTTGTTCAACCCTGTTCCAGGAATCGTCCTCGATAACTTCTGCTTTCAGCTTGGAATTAACTGCGCTAAGGACGCCTCCCTCAGTAGTTTTCCTACTATTATTCGTGTTTCGATTGCAGCAAAATATTTCGTAGCCAGCACCAAAGACAGTTTGAAATAGTTCCATAATTGACCCATGTTTCGGTCAAAACTAAAATGTCGTGATCCATGACGGCCACATGATAATCTTGCACGAGGCCGTTCATACCGCCAACGTTCTGATAGTTATGTCCGACCTCCGCTGTTCAGGAACAATGGAAGGTTCAGCGTGTAGTTGCACTTGGGACCTGGTGGATGTCACTTGATGGAGAAAGGATGTTCGAGTAGGGCCGCTGGAAACCAAGATACTTTCAGGCGATAATACATATTCGTCTGTTGGTCATACTTGCCAATAACAGGAATGTGGAAGACCCCTTCTCCCATCTCAAACGCAGGGCCGGGACGACTGCTGGTCGCTGGCAGGAGGGGCTTGACTGCGATGAGCGGAATAGGGGCTTCCTCAGGGCAAACGGCAAGAATGCGTCCCGGAGAGCAGTTAATTGTGATGGCTCCATGTTACCGACTGGCAGATGTTTGAGGTGAGTTGAAGGCACTGGAATTATGATCATCATCAGGCAGTGAAAGTTCACTATTAAGTGTGTACTTGCCTAATATAGCAAGCTGGGAGACCCTCAATCCACATCTAAACTCAGGGCCAGAACGACTTGGATGAACGCTGACTGCAATAGGCGCGACTGATTTAGAGGAACTGGGGACTCCCAAAATGCTTTCTACGGTGCGTCCTGGTAGAGAAGTAATTTGACTCAAGAGATTTTCAGAAGGCGTCACCGAAAATTCGCTTTGCACCGGGGTCAGAATAACCTGAGTGGGAGAACTCATCACGCAACGATAAATTTAAATCACAGAGGTACTTGCCTATGCAAGCATGGTGGAACCAACTACCAACTACAGGGCCGAGACGACTATGTTGAACGAAGGCGGCGGTAGGCGGGACTGTGTTGGGGCGATCGGGGACTTCCATCAGGCTTTCTACGGTGCGTCTCGGGGGCATTGTTGATTCGTCAGATGAGGGGATTTAGGGGTGACTGTTATACTGGGTGTACCAAAAGGGGTTGGAGAGCCACCGGGGATAGTCTCTGGAACAGCAGGGAGTGCTGGGATATCAGGAGGTAGCGATACACTGTGTTTCGCCTGAGTATCCTCGAATGCTCTGTACACAATCCCCTGTGGCTAAGTTTCAGGGTTCAAAGCGTTCTCTGTTAGTTCCATTGGAACGAATTGTAGGAGATGAAGTTCATCGATAGTGGGTCGGTGCCTTCTTTCACTAAAGAGACGACTTTAACTGGTTCAGTCGTACGCAGTCCATCACGAACAAGTTTCTCGACCACATCCCTCTTAACACTGGGGTGAAACCGGGAAAGGTAAATTTGGGTCGTTCTTATTCGCCGTGTGTCAAAAGTTACAGTGAGTGATGCATTTTCAGACCATTGTAGGTCTCTACAACTAGTTTTCTCCTAATGGACAAACTGTAATCGTTTTACTTCGCCATTTTTTACAGGCGTGCTTCAAATAATCCTCACTAAGATCCATGAATTCAATAAAGTTCTAGGACTTTCCAGAATTTTAGAAGACCAACCACTTCGAACAAGTCTAATTATTCTACCCACAAGTCTCAGGACTTAAACACAAAATGCATGCACTACCTATTCTATCGATATTATACATTTCCACTGAGTAAAAGCTATCGAATCTCAGGTAGGATAGACAATTTTTAAATGTATAGAAGATCCTAAAAAAAAACCGTCCAATACTAACGGGAATCGGTCAAAAGTACAAATACCTACTGTTTATCCAGATCCACCAACATCTTGTACGACGCAACATTTTATGGATCAATATTTGTATGTACTCGATATTAGAATTATACATATGTGCCAATCATCCATCAAACATTCCATAATTCTAATCGGTTGACATGTTAGTAGTTAAATAGAAAATGCCATCCCAAACGCACATTAGCACATTGTGTGGTCATTGTTTGAAAATTGATTTATTTAGATTTTTCTTTATATTAGGTAAGTTTTCCACATACAAAAAATGAATACGAAACTAACAAACGGCTGCCATTTAGGTTTCAAAGTGATATAAAGAAAGCAAAGTATTTTACAGAAAACTGTGATAAGCCATAATTATTGCGTTTTATTTCCCAACTAGAATAGGTTCAGATCTTGCACTAATTTTGGTAACGAATACCACTAAAGCTAGTTCATATTATTTGCACGAAATACGAAAATACGTTCTTCGATCGATAGCCGTGTAGCTGTAGCATTTGAAATATAACATTTTAAAAACCAATCAAAACAATTGCAAACTTTAGTTCGTTCCATCATCGCCAGCCGGCACCTCGAACAGCTGCCTGTACGGTACGTGCCGGTCCTTGACGATGGTGAACGAATCGATGACAGCTCCCTCCTTGTCGACGGAAATCTGCTCAAAGTAGAGGTGCGTCCGGTTGAGCGCCTTCATGCGGGTGTAACCGTAGTCTCGGCTATGGATGGCACTCCATTCGGGAATCTGGCCGATAAATGGTTCGCGGCCCTCCTTGCAACCGGCCGATCCGGTCACCAGATGGACCGGAGCCCGTGGATTGCGGTACGGTTCCTCGTGGGACCCGTTGTAGACCTGAAAGGGGTAGGATGTTTAGTATGACTTCCAACGGTGATCCAAGGCAGCATTTCCCGGGCCTGGTAATTCATTCACGCATTACATGGAACCAAGTAACCACCAAGCTTGCTAATAGCCTTTTGACGTAGGACTACGTCTTTGATTTCTATATGGGGGTATACTTTGTGAAAACCGAAAATGGAACATGTAACAAATTAAGAAAGATTTTGAACGTTAATTACTCAGATGCCCCTGGTCCACTTTCAATAATTTTATCACCAATCGATCAGAAATATGGCTACGCATCGATAACAATGCTTCCGAATGTTGATTTTTAACAAGAAACTATTGAAAAACTGGTAAATGGCTGGTAATTGTCCAAAAGCGTCGAATTAATTAACAAATCCACCAATTACCTACATGCATATGCTGCTTCCCCAGCACAGTCGTCAGAGAGTAGTAAGTAGACGAAACAAGTCGAAGTGGAATTCGCCTCCGATCCTCGGGCGCGTGCAAATAGGGAGGATGGAATTGCGTAATATTTTGCACACTCATCGCCATATTCAGAACCAAACGCAAATTCTTCAAGATAACCACCATCCGTCGTCTGGCTCGCCATGGCGGTGTCTGACGTATATCTGGTCTGATTTAAGAGGTGCGGAAAGTGTTCCTGAAAAATGAGATCCGTGATGCTGTCACCTACACTAAACACGCCAAGCGTAAGCGACCATGGATGTCATCTACGTTTTGAAGACGCACTCTGTTCGGTTTCGGAGGTTAAATAATCATCAACTTTGGCAGCAAAACGGCTCTTTTCAGGGCCATCAAGCTTATTACAGTAAAGAGTAGGAATAGAATTCATCTGCCTGTTTGTCCATATTCAGAACCAACGACCACACAAAATGCTCATGTAATCAAACTGGACGCAGTGGTACAAATTATTTTGATCAACCTTGATTAACTTTGAATCGCCACGGCCGGATATTTTCGATGGAAGAAGCAACAATCTAGCATCTAATTCGACGAAGACGGCAGGAAACATTTGTGAAGGCGAGTTATTTACGAAAGAGAGTGTCGATGAAGAGAATCGATCAATGTAGATAGGACCTATTGAAAAGTGACGCGAGATTTGTTTTCCGTACTGAGCTCCAATGCTACCGACGCCAGGGAGGCAGCTCCCACACCTGGACCCAACATATCGACACATCAACTCAACCGGGGACCAACGGCTTTACTTCCCGAATGAAGGCGTGATCAGAGATGTTATGCCTTAGAACATGCCGGTGGCGCCGACTGAGATTGGACCCAGGCCTGCTGTGGTGACAGGTAATCACGCTAACCACCGGCGCCGATATCTTTCAAGGTGATATCAAAGCGAATGAGAACGACCCAAATTTGTGTTTAGTTATCTCAGATATAAGAAATAAAGTGCAGGAACTCAGCGATGAGTAAATTTGCCTCATGTTTTCCCAGGTTTTTCAACGATTTTCCAGGGAAAAATTCCCGAATTTGAGAAAAATGAAGATTGGATTCACTTATACCCCGTTCACATTACAGCCTATATCACGTAATATAGGCTGTCTTGCAATGAGCACTCATACATAGGATTTCCAGTGAAAACTAGATGTATGAGTGCTCATTGCAAGACAGCGTATATCACGTGATATACGCTGTAATGTGAACGGGGTATTAGTCTATTGGTACTACTCCGAGACTGAATAAAGTTTTCGTAAATTTCCTCATTTTCAAGCAGATTTTTTATGAAACCATGAGACAAATTTACTCATCGCTGAGTTCCTGCACTTTTGGCAATTATGAGTGAACTAAACTCAAATTTGGGTCGTTCTCATTCGCCGTGTATGCAAAAGGAAAAAAGCCAGTGTCGCTACTTGATAGCAAACTACTCATAATGGGAGGAGTCTTTGTAGCTTTTATACCACTTGGTTGCACATCATTCTGCTTTAACCTGAAAAGATATAAAAGAGCGCTGCTGTGTGAAATTAGCTCAACTGAAGAAGAACAGCGGTGAGGGTAGCTTCCCACCGATGTAGGGAATCCCACCTCAGCCACGGTGAAGTGGTCTAAGAAGAGGAAGAAAAATCAAGGCCAGTCCGGTGGTGCGAGTGGACGGGACGATGCCACCGCGACGAACGTCAGCGTCATTGGTGATTTCGGCGACGCCGTCGACAACGAAACTTCTGCCAGCCCGAGTGCAGCAAAAATGAAGCTTCCTCCACTGGTGGTGAAGCAAGTCCCACTCAACACGCTGATTGGCGATCTTTCATCGCTGGGCGTTGCAGCTGAGTTTAAGCTCGGCAGGATTGGCACCAAGGTGATGCTCCGAACCAAAGCGGAGTACGAAGTGGCCGTGAAATATCTGAAGGATACCAAGGCGGAATTCTTCACGTACGACATCCCCGGTGAGAAGCCCTTCAAGGTAGTCATCAGGGGTCTACCAAACTTCGACGCCAAGATGGTCGAAGCCGAAATCAACCGGTACAAGCTAGCCCCAATCGCTGTCTTCCGAATGACAAGGAGAGATGAAAACGTGAAGACGTACCCGGATTGTCTTTTCCTGGTGCACTTCCAGAAAGGGACGGTGACGCTCAATGCGCTACAAGCCATCCGATCGATCTACTCCATCATCGTACGGTGGGAGCCATACCGTGGCGGTCATCGTGACGTAACGCAGTGTCAGAGGTGCCTCAATTTTGGACACGGTACCCGCAACTGCAACATCAAGCCACGCTGCAGCAACTGCGCTCAAGAACACGCCACTTCCAACTGCCCTGCGGATGGAGCCGTGGCGATAAAATGCGCTAACTGTGGTGGTGCACATCAAGGCTCTGACAGACAGTGCTCCAAACGCGAGGACTTCAAACGCATCCGAAAGCTGGCGTCAAGCAACAATCAACCAGGACGCAAGAAGGACAAAACTCCATCATTCAGGACGGAGGATTTTCCGCCTCTTCGTGCTCCCCAGCAAAGGCAAGCGTATTCGCGGGTGCAACCCGCCCCTCCTCAAGAAGCTTCCGGTGATTCTGCTGGCCAAAGCTCTCCATCCCCCCCTGGATTCTGGAGACAACCAACAGGACAAAACAACAACCCCGATCTGTTCTCAGCGGATGAACTGATGGAAATTTTCGTCAACATGTCCGGTGCTCTTCGTAAGTGCCGCAATAAGCCCGAACAGATCCAAGTGCTCGGTAAGTTCATCATCCAGTATGGCGTCTAAACCGCTAACTATCGTCACCTGGAATGCTTGCTCTGTAAGAGCAAAAAAGATTGAGCTTGCCGACTTCCTCCGCAAGCACAGCATCGACGTGGGCCTTCTAACCGAGACCCATCTAAAGTCCGGCGACAGCTTCTGGTTGCCTGACCACAACATTATCCGGCTTGATCGCACCAGCTCCAGGGGGGGTGGTGTTGCGGTCGTCGTCAAGAAAGGAATAAAATACCACACTCTGTCCCATATCCGCACCTCTATCATCGAGGCCCTTGGTGTGGAGGTGGAGTCGTCGACTGGATACGTCCAGTTCATCGCCGTCTACTGCCCTCGACAGTGTGCCGCCAGCAGTGGACTAGCGGCTAAATTCAAGAAGGACCTGTCCACCATCACCCGTAACGGTTCCCGCTTCGTCGTTGGAGGAGATCTGAATGCTCGCCATGAGGCCTGGCGGAACTACCAGCAGAACCAGAACGGTCGTCTCCTGTTCGACCACTCACAGCATGGGCTGTACTCCGTTTGGTTTTCGGATGAACCAACATTCATCTCACCGGCGGGCAACCCATCGACGCTAGACCTGTTCATGACAAATATCGGCTTGTCCAAGCCGGTAGCCTTGAACGAACTCAGCTCCGACCACCAACCGGTGGTGGCTGAACTGGGCTGCAACGTGGCTCCTGCTTCAAGTCTGCGCAAGGACTACCATCGCGTTAACTGGGCCCAGTTTGGATGCGTGGTAGACAGGCACATCATCGACAACCCGCCGCTTGACACCGTGGAGGACATCGATCGAGCGTTGGAGGGACTCCATCAAGCCATAACCGTGGCTGACGAGGCGTGCGTCCGACGAGTTCCTGTGAGGGGTAAGTTTATTGCCATTGATTCCCACACCCAACTTTTGATTCGCCTGAGAAATGTTCGTAGACGCCAGTTTCAGAGGACTGGAGATCTGGGCAAAAAACGTGAAACGGCTGATCTGAACAGACAGATTGCTTCCAGAATGGACTCACTCCGAAATGAAAGTTTCGGGCGTGTTGTCCAGAATCTGGACGACCGCTCCAGACCATTCTGGATGGTAGCCAAGGTCCTGAAAACTCATCCCAAACCCATTCCACCTCTCAGAGTCGAAAATGATGACGATCGGCTTTTAATCACCCCACAGGAGAAAGCAAATGCGATCGGCGAACATGTCGCTTCATCGCATTTGCTTGGCTCGAATATCCAAAGTCCGCTCGAAGATCAGGTTGCGCAATGCGTTCAAAACCTAGATGCCTCCCCTTGTGTCGTGCCTCCGGCGGATATAATTACAGTACAACAAATTTGCTCAGCGCTGAAATGCACCAAGAACATGAAGGCTCCCGGGTTTGACGGTATATTCAACTTGATCTTGAAGAGACTCAGCATGAAAGTGCAGTCTCTTCTAACCGCTATCTTCAACAGATGTTTGGAACTGCACTACTTTCCAAGTATCTGGAAAGTAGCAAAAATCATACCAATCCGCAAACCCGGTAAGGATCCAACATTGCCTTCAAGCTACAGACCAATCAGCCTCCTTTCAGCGCTGAGCAAATTGTTCGAGAAACTCATTCTCAATCGTTTGCTCAAGTTTGTCGAGGAAAATAACATTCTCCTTCCGGAACAGTTTGGGTTCAGAAAGGGGCACTCCACCAATCATCAGCTAGTACGGGTGATGAATAACATCCGAAGTAACAAAGCTGTATCCAAGTCCACAGCCATGGCCTTGTTAGACGTTGAAAAGGCGTTTGACAATGTTTGGCATGACGGACTTGTGTACAAGCTTTGTAACTTCAACTTCCCATTACATCTGGTTAAAATCACCCGTAACTACCTTCAGCAAAGGTCGTTTAAGGTATCGTTGAATGGTTGTCTTTCCGACACGTTTTCCATCCCAGCAGGAGTGCCGCAAGGCAGTCTACTGGGCCCGTTGCTTTACAGCATTTATACTTCCGACATTCCTCCCCTTGGAGACGGTTGCGTGTTCTTCCTGTTCGCAGATGATACCGCAATAGCCGTCAAAGGAAGGATGCCTTGCGAAATAACGAACAAACTTCAACGATGCCTTAACGCCTTTGCTGATTATGCCACCACGTGGAAAATTAAAATCAATCCCTACAAAACACAAGCGATCATGTTCCTACATCGGCAATCGCCCAAACTGAAACCGGCTCCATCTTGTACTGTAATCATGGATGGCACAAGGGTTGAGTGGTCCGCCGAAGTAACCTATCTCGGGATGTTGATCGATGAAAAGCTCCTCTTCCGTTCGCATGTAGAGAAAACTGTAGTCAAGTGTTCTGCCTTGGTTAGGTGTCTGTTTCCGCTGATTTGCCGCAGATCCCGCCTCTCAAGGGTGAACAAACTGGCTGTCTACAAACAAATCATAGCACCTGCGATCCTCTACGCAGCTCCGGTGTGGGAATCATGTGCACAGACTCACAGGAACAAAATCCAAGTCGCTCAGAATAGAGTGCTGAGGATGGTTCTTGATCGTCCTTTCGACACTAGAATAACAAATTTACATGAAGAGGCAGGCATTGCCAAAATAGATTCCAAAATTAACGAAATTAAGACTAAATTTGCACAAAAATGTAATTTATCAGAACATGCTTTGATAAGCAATTTGTATATAGTAGGTTAGGTGTATATAGTAGTTGTAGGTTAGTTGTAGTTGTAAATAGTAGTTATAAGTAGACTCCTTTTTCCAATTCAAATCATACCAATCCCACCAAGGTGGTCATTCTCTAAAACAGGCCTGATAGGACTAGGAACTGTAATTAATAATTAAAATCTCACTGTACTAAAGTTGAAAAGACGCATCTGTGTCACTTGAAAAATTCATACATGTAAACCACACAAACACAAGAAATAAAGATCATTTAACTGTTAAAAAAAAAAAAAAAAAGAAATTAGCTCATTTTCGCTTCGGATGGCGTGGTGAACAGCAATGCGCCAAGCGTCATCGCAAAGTTCTTCGAGATAACCGCCATCGGTCGTCTGGCTCGCCGTGGTGATGTCAAACGTATCTCCGATCTGATCTACGAGGTGTACTGAAGGTGTTCCTGGAAAACGAGGTCCGTAATGCTGTCACCTACACTATAAACACGCCAAGCGTAAGTGGCCATGAATGTCCTCTTCAATAAAACGGCCCTTTTCAGGGCCATCAAACTTACATCAGTAAAGAGTTGGAATAGAATTTATCTGAGCTTGTTTGTCCAGAATCACAACCCCCAACGACTACACAAAATGCTCTACAGAGTTGTAATCTTGTAACCAAATTTGGAATCAGGGGTGCAGTGCAAGTGATTTTGATTGATTCTCTTAATCTTAAATTTCTATTTGAAAAAGATTACTACAAATTTGGTACGCCTACAATTCAAAAACGGAAAGAGTTGAGATAATAGATAATTGATCAATTAAAAGAACGAAATGCTCTTCACATTTGTTCCGTCCACTAGCGGTCCTACGTCAAGCTTCCGTTCGTGCCCCTAGGCACAGACTCTTCTACTTTTTTTTGCAATATATATATAAGGTTAATACCGGGCTTCGAAACATATTACAAAAAGGGCGATTAGCGCGCTTGTTTGGTTACTTGGGCAGACATGGTCAAACCAAAATGCTTCATGCAGCGATGAAAACGATAATAACCTAGTAAGCCAAGCAAATGCACCGATAGTGCCAACGCAACGAGCAAAGCCTACCTTATAGTCGTAGATGGGCCACAGCCGTTCGTAGGAGTGCTCGTGAGCCCAAATCTCCACGTCCACGCCGTACTCGTAGAACAGGTCTTCCAGACCGAACCAGTGCGTGAAGGGTAGGCCCACGCGCACCAACGTTTCACTATGGGTGCAATCGTTATCGTTCTCATTGCTGCAGTACATTGGTCGGTGGCCGTAGGTGATGATCCAGGGACGTTGGGCACGGTTTTCCGGCCGGTTCGCTTCCTCCAGGTCCCGCCGCAACCACTCGTACTGGTTTATTAAGGTTTTCAGTCCGTAGTTCATGAAGTAGTACACCTCTGTCGAGAATCCGATGAAGTGGACCGGCCCCAGATTAAAGCTGTACATCATGTTTTCCGTTCCGCTGGGCATGCTGAACCGGGCTCGGTAGTTGGAGAAGTTACTGGAAGAAATGTGTCAAACAAATGTAAAACATCCAAGGCAATGTTATTGTCTTACTATTTTTCCTCGTGATTCCCGGCACACACCATGTACGGTGTGTAGGCCGCAATCGACTGGATCTGGTTCATGAACTGGTCTCCGACCAAGGCGTTGTCCGAGTTCATATCGTACGCAAAGTCCCCTACGTGTATGATCGCATCGTACATGTGCCGCTGGGTGTCTTCCTGCAGCCGTGCCATCGACTGTGCATTTTCGTTACCCATGTCACCGAAAATGGCTAACGAAGGAGCCCAGTCCGATCCCTCCGGCACCGTGTGGAAGTAAAACTCCGGCGACCAACCCACCGTGCTTCCGCAGTGGTACTCGTAGCGAGAAGATGGCTGCAGATCCCGCAACACCACCCGATGGATGTATTGCGTATGCTTTTTAGGGCCTCCATCCTCGAACTTCTCCTCCGTTCCCGTTGCCCTGGGTCAAACAGAAACGAAATTAGTCCCCTGTCGGAACGTCATTTGCAATTTACCCCCCCCTGTATGATTCTGGGTACTTCCGGTAATTCAGGATAAGTTAGATCTTCAACTCACGTTTATTCACTCTCCGCACGTTGCAACACAACATGTATCTGCTAGCTTTCCTGTTTAACTAACTCAATCAATCCTATGCCTACTTCCATCTATTTATGATATCCTACACCCCCCCTCCCCATACAAAGTCCTCCCGATTTTCACCAAGATTTAGCCCGTTCGCGTCGGTATGATCGACCGATTTTGGATCAGACGAAATTACAGATCCGACTTATTCGGTGTATCAAACAGCTTTGATGATTTCGTCGGCACCCGTTTTCGTCTACTGTTTAATCAGTTCTTGCCCCTTAACAAATTACATACACGTCGCCTGTGAAATTTCACATCTGTCAGTTTTGTTATGGGGCCGTCGCCTCAGGAATTGCATAAAACTGAAGCTTCTGACTGATATAATACCTGTATCACACTTCCATCCCCCTAAAACCATCGAGCCGAACATACCTCAGGGCGAATCCTCCGATGCCGTACTCCACCACGGATTCGTTCGTTGCCGTCATGGTGCTCCATGTTACCACTACCTCGCTGGTGGACTCACCAAAGGCCAGATGCACCTGTTCCGGTTGGTAGTAGAACACCTGACCGGCTGCCAGATGTGCCAGCAGCGCCAACAACAGTAGGGCTATGCCCCCCGGACGGACGTCAATAGTCAAGAGCATTACTCTATCACTTCTAGTGCATCTAATCGCACGCACTGTTGCTTAAAGAATACTGCTTAAGCTTGCTTTCACTTGATTGAGAGGCAGCAACTTGTTTACGAGTCTTTGTTCTTGAAAAATTTATTGATTAAATAATATTATGATAAGCGCAGAGGCAACGGACTGCGGCTAAAACTTGTTCCACTTTCTGCTGTGACTGATTATTTTTGTTTTTGTATTCTGTTTGCGTATTTGCGAATGTATCGCTATCAAGGTTGCCAGATACTTGGCCAGATAAATATCAAAGGCTTTCTTGCATATCAAGGCCTGTACACTCAAAAAATAAATCACATTTCCGATGGAAAATAACCATTAGAATTTCACATAACTTTCATGTGATCTCATAATTGGGAATCGCACCACGAAATTACATGAACCTTATGTGTCCAATGAGGCTTATGTGATTTATCACATAGATCTCATGTGATCATGTGAATGTTATGTGAATTTCAGATAAAAATCATTAAATTTGTTAGAGCAACCGTACCAGTCGTTGCCATTTGCGGCACTATTTTACTTACGAACAGCGTTTCCTTTTTGGCCTAATCACTCCCCTCCACACCGGTCGTTGCTATCAGAGTCATAATTTAAGTTACCGTTTTCCACACCGGCAAAACAAACTTTTGACGTTTATTCAAAATAGCAACCGTCTGATGCGTTGCTACCGGGTTGTTAAATTTATGAACTCACAACCCTAATAAATTTGTTATGGTTATTTTGCTTAACGACGTGTTTGGGGTATCATCCAAACCATTTGTGGAAAAGTTCAACTATTTGGGTTATTGTTCGTTTATGGTATTTGTTTATTAGGGAACTTCCCAAGGTGCGGATTGCTATTTCCCCCACCTGAATAGCAACCCCTGGTACGCAAGTAGCGTTATGGTAGAGGTTGGTAAATGTGCCTTATTTACTCATTGGTACGGTTGCTCTTATTAGAAAAATATCATGTGCGTTCCCAATGGAAACTACATGAAAACTTTTTTCAGTGTAGAGATCGAGGCGAGTGAAATTGGTGAAATTCCCATATCCGGAGTAAATTGTGATTAGAGCGAAAGTAGCAAAATGTAAAGAAATGGAGATTTTACAGCAATCCTGACGGAGCAGGCAAAGATCTACTAACAAATACCCTTAGTTTTGACCAAATATAACCATAGAGGTAACTCCAAAGATGAATACTAAGATGAAACTGTCGGAAGAAAAACTTTCTATTTTAGGGTCCTCTTTCACGATCCCTTGCATCCACTGAAAGGTAATGCAAAGTAATTCTGTGGATTTGCTGCCCCCTTGGTAGAGATTAAATTTTGCGCTCTTTTTTTATCAAAACAATCACACAAAATCAGAGATGTCCCATATTTTAATTACTCGATTAACAACTAATCGATTATTTTGTGTTCGCTGTGCTGTCATTTTTCCATCAATGAGAGTTCAGCACATGTTTGAAACGATCTTCTGGAGAAGTTAATGCTTATATCAGCATGATATAACCGATTACTACCCTAAAGCCTAGTATACAGATCGAAGCGAAACGAAAATTGAAGCACGCGAAAAATTATGAAATTTCGCTAGCGAAAAAGGTTGTGAAAAAATGTTTGTGGAACATTTTCCAGTTTCCTTTTTTCGCAGTTTACAGTTCATGTGAAACGAAATCGATCAGTTTACACCTCCGGTGAAGTGAAAATCTGACAGATACGCTCTTCCGAAACGTCAACTTTTCGCTTAGCTGCTGCTCTTTTCGCGAGCGTTGCATGCGTGAAAAAAAATAAACGTAAGCGAAAAAGATGCGATCCACAACATAAGATTTCGCTGGATCGTATCTGTCTACAGTTCAAAGCGAAGCGAAATATTTGCCAATTGCGTTTTTCACGCAGGTGAAAAATGTAGTATTTTGTATGAGATTTTCGCTTCGCTTCGATCTCTATACAGGCCTTAATAAACAAATACCATAAACGAACTGTATCCCGGATGGGTAAACTATCCCACAAATAGTTTCGATGGTACCCCGAACATTTTTTCCTCGATTTAGCGTGACATAATTAACGCATGGGCCCTTACATAAGCCCACTAATTATTAGTTGTTTACTTGCAACATAACCGGTAGCAGCAACATCAGAGTGGCAATGGCGAACATGGGTGTCAGTTGTCGGTCCGAATGTGGTTTGTCCCTGTCGTCGTGGTCCTTCCCGCTCTTCTCGTTAGACTTAGAATTATTGGTCAAATTAACAAACTTCCAACTGTTCATTCATGAGAGTACAGTAACCGGGATACAGTCTATGTTTGTTATTTCAGTAGTTTTCAAAATGATTATTCTTGATTACTTTTTGAATCGGTCCTGTCTATTTTCGTCGAGGAAAAAATTGACTAACTTGATTTGCTATCAACCATGCCCATTGAATGATATTTTGGCTGTGTTATACTTACAATCTGTAAATCACTCTTATGAATGAATCAATATTCAATATTATTATCAATATTGCATATTTACCACTCAGGCTACAGCAAATGAGCAAATGAAGTAAATCGATTGTTTAATCGACAAAAAGATTTTGACGTAGGACTACGTATTTGATTTCTATATGGGAGTACACTTTGTGAAAACCGAAAATGGAACGTGTAACAAATTAAGAAAGATTTTGAACGTTAATAACTCAGCTGCCCCTGGTCCAATTTCAATTATTTTATCACCAATCGACGAGGGGGGCGACTCTATCTAAGATGCAGGAAATTTTTTGCTTTGCTGTTGTGAGATGCACTCACGCTTAATAGGATTGTTTATGATTTTGAAGATTGCCTGCAAAAAGGTGGAGAGCGATGCGAGTAGATGGGTTTATATGCAAGAGATGACAAAAGATTTTTCGTAGATTGATTCACTGATGTGAGATTTTTCGACCATTTAAAATCGAGATTTAGATGTGTCGCACCCCTCGCCAATCGATCAGAAATATGGCTATGCATCGATAACAATACTTCGAATGTTGATTTTAAACAAGAAACTATTGAAAAACTGGTAAATGTCATCAACTGGTGATCAAACTTGAAACATTAGGGAATGAATAGTACGAAGGTAACCACCACGTATATCTATCCTCAAGGCCAAGGATGAAGTGATTTCTCGATTGGATTCCCGGGGGAGCTTAAATTAAAATAAATGACGGACCACTCGTCTATAATCGGTCACGCGCGCAAATAGGGTAAATGATGGCTTCGGCAGCCATCGACTGTTTTCGGCAATCACAATTTAAACGTTAATTTCGATGTATTTTCTCACTAAAACACTTCGCTGAATGTACCTCACTAAAACACTTCGCTGAACGATTCCTTAGTCTTTCAGCTTCAGCTAATACATTTTTACGACTGAGCAAACCTGTTATTCCAGGTGTTTCTTCAAAAGAAACATAAGCACATCAAAATACGGCTGATTTCGAGTTGCTGATAATAGAACAACTGGTTAACACGCAGTTTAAATGGAAAGGTTGCCGAAGTAAAAGAGGCTGCCGACAATAGTCACTCTCACCTGAGAAGTTTGGAGTGCGTTTTCAAACCGTTTTGGACAGTTTTGTTGATTGGAATGGATAGAATAGCTAGCAGCAGATGAATGCAAACAAACAGACATGTCATATGTGTGCGTGACACTGAGAAAATGCATATAGAAGTGCAGAAGCTGCTTAGATTGACGAGAATACGTAAATTCCCTTACATCAAGTGCGTCATAGAGGAGACAAAAAAAATTACAAATGATAACATCTGAAATAAGAAGCAGTAAAAATCGTTAAACTGTTTATTTTTTAATCTGAATTTGAAAGAAATGAATGAAACACACTCAATTCAGTTCAATGGAAATAAAAAGAATCATAACATTGAAACTGAACCCCAAATTTTCAAACGTTGAATGTGAAAATTCACAGATTTTGAGTGGTGCCAGTATTGCACGAATCCGACGATATATATCGCTCTCTCATTTGTGGAGAGTCGATCGAATATTATAGGGCAGGTGTAGGATGAGCAGGATGACCAGTAAACCAGGAAATCGGGAAAAAGCCGGGAATTTCAATGACAAATCGGGGAAAAATTACTTAATCTATTTTTCAGAAAAAAAGATTTTGGGGCTTTGAAAAGTTTTAAGATTCTTGGACCAGACTAAACTTTTTAGGAATTTTGAGTAGATTTTAGAATGAATGTCAGGGATAACAAGTTATTTCAGATGATATTAAGGGTAGTTTTAGAAAGCGCTTTAAGAGATTTTAGACTTTCACTCCAAGTCACTTTTGTGAGTTCAAATTCAGGGTAGAATTTTTAAGTTAATCTGTGGAGGATAGTAAATCGGTTGAGAAGATCACAGGGTCGTGACCGGACCGAGGTTTCCAGCCTCGGTAACGGCTACACGAATCCGCGATGCTGCTACTCCTGTAGCTGCTGCCACTTCTGCTGGCTTTCACAAATTTCGTTTGCGTGTTTAGAATTAAAGGTTTTTGCAGTTTCGTCGTGGAATCGATACATTCTATCAGTAGAAGGCTTTTGTAGTCCAGCTGTCACCATCCAAACATTATTTTTCACTGAGCATTGACTAAAAAGGCTACTTCGATGTTTTTTTTCGTACTGTTTCATTTCAGTTGCACGCATGACAATTTAAAGCACCCTCGCATCCAATGCAATCCCATTAAGAATCCCATATATTTTTTTTATTCTTACTCTATTTGTGTCAAGACGAAAAACTCAAAAAACTCTCTTCAATTACATTATTTTTACAGGCAAGCATGGTAAAATAAAATTCATCTGAATGAGTGTCGTTCCCCCTGGGAAGGTCCATTAATTATGTCACGCAAACTTGGCCCATTTTTCGTATGGACCTTAATTTTTTTGTATGGCTCGTCACAGTTTCCAAACCCCCCCCCCCTCTAAAAGTGTGACATAATTTATGGACGATCCCTAATCAATAACAAAAAAAGGCTATAATTTTCATGCATGATCACACATAAAACTTATTGAATGGCGAATGAAACTAATTATGTGTCTCACACATAAATATTATTTATGACATCACATTGCAAACATTTATGTGTGTGGCACTTAATCGAAATATGAGCAATTTTCTCATTGTATTTAACGGGGAGATGTTGGAGCAGTTACAAAGCCATAATTTTCTTAATTAATGTCATACACAGCAAATAAGTCATAAGCCCTTGCATAAGACAAAGAAAAAAAAATTATAATAAAACATCGAAATAACAATGATTTTTACTATTGAATTTCGATTACATTAAAATTTATTGTTAAATTATTGTACGGGAGAAAAAATGGATTTCGATTTTTTAACGATACAATGCTCAAACAACGAAAATTAGTGTGATGAGATCAAATTTGTTCGAGAAAAATCACTTTTTTATATTTACTGTTAATTTCTCAAATATCATGATTTTCATTGTTATGAATCATGAATTTCGTTGTGATTTTATGGTGATGGACAAAAATGTCCAATGTTTCGACAGTAAATAACATGGTTACAATGACAATGAAAATCATCGTATTTTTATTGGATTTTTTTTACGGGACAGTAATAAGTTTTTCCAAAGAACATAATAATATAATAACTAAAAATGAGTATTTTATACCCATTAATGGGTGTTCTCATGTTACAGTGCAGGGCTTTATCGACCCAAAGCTTGTTGACATCCCTAATACATTCCTCTTGTCCACTGTTTCGCTTTCCATTTTGTTCACAAATAACCCACCGAAACTGCCGGCTATTTTGACAGTAGGTTATGCTCGCTCTTCTCAATGTGTGTGTGTGTGTGTGCGACGGGTTTTGCATCACGGTTCGTTTCGTCGGTCGAGAGCAACATAAATAACTTCACTGGTTCCAGTCGGGTCGTACTCCTGCAAAACGTGAAAATTATTTTTGAAAACAAACAAACCGAGTGGTTCTACGTTTGTCCTTGCCGCGATCGTGGTGCTTTTGTGCGTGAATTCCAGTGTTCCGAGTACGCAGTGCTAAACGTGCAACAGGTCCGTCCGTGTGAGTGAATCCGGAAATCAGAAGATTCAGTGTTTTCCGCCGAGTGACAGCCGGTTTTCTTCGCCGTCGGGGATTATTGCTTTTGCAATCCGCATGCGGCATCCGAAAATTTACGGTACATCTCACAACAACATACCTTCCCATTATTTTTTTTTTTTCTTTCCGTCGTCGTTGTGTTGTACATTGGGTACTGCTTGCTGTGTGTTTGCAAAGACGGGACATTAATTTATTTCCGAATAGATAGGTCCGGGCGAACGTCGTGCGTGGGCGGTCAGTAGGGGAAACGGATCGCGAGGAATTTCTACACGGCATACGCGGCAGTTTCAATGCTAGTTTGTTTATTTTTGATTAGATTTCGGTCTTTTATTCGATAGTGATAAGAGAGTGAAATTTACAGGAGAATTATTTCGTTATAGTGAAGACCTAGTTTCCGTAATTCTTGAAGATTTTTTTTTCGCGCATTGTGTGTGTTTTATTTATAACCTTCAGGGGGGACGTATTCATCAGTTGGAGACTTGCTTTTTTAAATGGCCTATATCTATGTTCGATGATCATTTTTCAAGCTGCATTTAGTTTATTTCTCATTCAAAATGATGAATCAAACTGGACTAATATGATATCTTATTGGCGAAAGAATATAAATATGGTTGTAATTGATTTAGACAGTCGTTTGATGAATACGTCCCACATTCGGAGAGCAGACCGGTAGCTCACAAGGTTACTAAATAACGCGTTCGCGTGCTGTTTGCTTTCGTTGTCGTTCCCCATTCTCGGCGTACCAGCAGCAGCAGCAGATAGTCTATACCGTTTTAAAAAGACATAAATCACCGTCGCCAGATACGAGAGAATTTGTGGCGCTCTCAACGGAAAAAAAGAAAGGACACATCTTTGCCTCGTCTGTCTAAGAGTAACTGGCTATGACCGGTCCAACAATGGCCACTATGGGAGGTAAAAAGTTATCGATGAGCAAGCAGAACGAGCTCAATTCGCTGGTCGATTCGCTTATCAAGCATAGTTTCCTCAAGACGACCAATCTGAACGAGCAGTTCAAGCAGTATCAGGATATGTATGCGGTACTGGAGCGGATCCGCAAGTTGGAATCAGAGCTCAAGTTGAAGACCAACAGTGGAAAACCACGGCAGGCCAACATCGAGGCATTCTACCGATGGGCCAAGGAGCACGGTTGCGAGTTTGATGGCGTAAAGATTTCGGAATTCTCCGGTTTCGAATTGGGACTGGAAGCGACCCGGGATTTCAAGGAAGGAGAAATGTTCGTAACCGTTCCGAAGAAGTTGATTTTCTCGGTCACGGCCGACAGCAAGATTCCGGACATTATGAAGGACATTCCGGTGATGATGGTGCAGAACCTGTCCAACTTGATGCTGGCTTTGCTGTTGATTGTGGAGCGCTTCCAGCCGAATAGTGTGTGGAAGCCGTATCTGGACGTGCTGCCGGATCGCTACTCGACGGTTATGTACTTTAGTCCGGCCGAGATGGCCGAACTGAAGGGTACCAGCGCGTACGGGGCGGCACTGAGCCAATGTAAGAACATTGCTCGGCAGTACGGTTTCATCAAGAAGTTCATCCAGAGCAAGACGCCGCTGCTGAAGGACAACTTTACGTACGATTTGTACTGGTAAGTGATCTGTTTTTATTATTTTAGGTCGATAGGGGGAAGTAGGAATGCAAATGTGAATCATTTGTTTTGTTTTATAGTTTGTCATCCCAAAACAATACTCTAAATCTTCGTCGAAATAGTTTCTATAAATCTGGCCTGATTTATTTGCAAATTTAATTGAAAGCACACTCCGCCCGAAAGCTGGCCATAGGTACCTACCTTTTTTTGCGGCCAGAACTCTGAAATTGCATTAATTTTTTCACCGGAAGTTTGAAGCTAGTTGCTGCGAATCGACTGAGGTACGGTTTCGAGGAAAACCAATCGACTGAAATTGGCTCCAGTGTATTGTTGAGCGCTCACAGAGCGGCGGCGAGAAGCTTCAAGCTGAAGCTCGAAACACAATTAGTCTGATAATGGAAGGTAGCGATTATAAAGAAGAAAAAGAAAAACTTTAAATGGGTTTGTTTTAAATTTTTCAATTTTATTTGTCCTTTTTCGGTTTGCTGTGCAGCTTCCGCCTGCCTGCCTTTTCTTTCCGGAAGTGGAAATGGCAGGGTTCTCGCGCTCATTTAAATACAGATCATTATCATTATTGGTTGGTCTCGGTTGGAGATAAATTCATACGGTTGAAACGATTTCAACATTTGCTATCGAACGGGTGTCAAATTGACTAATGAGCGGAACGGTGACGATCTCGAATTGAACTGGTTGGAATGATTTGTGTTTATTTGTTTTATTTAATATTTTTTTTTTAACTTTGCGCCAGTCTCTTATTTGATATCTTACATTTTCTTGAATTTCAATGAAATGTTCACTTTCTTGTTTGTTTGTTTGTCTAAATGTAATCCTTAAACTAAATCGCTATCGCTAATGGGCAATGAGGGTGGCAAGGGCGGGGTTCGGGGTGGTGATTAAGTAGCTTATACATGAATGGCTACGAATGCTGCTCATAAATTATCGCTCGTTAGGTACTAAATTAAAATGTATCGGTTTTCTTTATTGTTTAGTGATATTATCATGTTCCGATTGTGGTTTGCTCATTTGTATTGCACATTTCACACTTACTTTCCTATTTGTTGAGCATTTTTTCTTCTTCTTCGGTTTGCCAATCGTCCAATCGTTGTTGGATCGTTTCTTTTCACTTTTTACATTTTACCGCCAAACTGATTCCAGTTTTACTCTTTGCTTTGCTTTTGATGAGTAGGTACTATCAGCTGTCATGTTGTGACATCGTCTTGAGGAGGGGAAGAGTGCGCTTAGAACCGGATACTATCAAAGAAACGGTGGAGGAAGGGGAGGGTGCTCATCCACAGAATCGTGGTTATTATTAATAAATTAACTCATAATAATAGCAGATAGTGCGGATGGATAGTTTCGGTTAGTTACGATGGAAGATTGGAGGATAAATATTGGGTGGCTGGGAAGGAATGTGCGGAGCAGCAGAGCGGTGCCAAGATTTCCTTTGTTTGTTTTTTTGATGATGTCGGTTTGGCCGTGGAGAATCTGCGTTGGGAAGGCGTTTCTCGGTCCACTGGATCCGATTCTCTGGTGTTGCTGGAAAAGTGAAAGTTTGCGTTAGTATTGGATGAGAGCGATGCGCTTTTTAATGCAAATTTCCTAGGCTAGGAACGTTATTTTATAGACGTTCAAATGTTCGTACATGCATAAAAGTGTAAATGTAAAATAGTTTTTTTTACTTTGCATTAATTAGTATAAGTGGTGGATTCACAGGGTAATTCAAGGGATTCATTTGATTTACACGGCAATCACTTCACCGTGAGTGACAACTGGTCACTTCACTTCGTTTTCACCGTGAAGTGACGCTCGTAATAAGGGCCGTATAAGGTATAAGTAGTGTCGACTATCTAAAACAACTAGAAATTTAGAGAATCTCAGGGAATTCAATTCATGACTTGGAAGCTCAGACAATTTCCTTTAGATTCAAAGAAATAATTCTCAAACCTTTCTTATGATCTCACCAGTCATGTAGTCAAATCAAACAATGAAATTAAGATGGTTTTAGAATCTTTAGACATAGCTAAACTGCCCATAATCGCAAGTCAGTCCCATCTGTAAAAAACTGGAAATGAGAAAACGGCGTTCAAAGATTTTACAACTTTTTTGATTTGACACTTTTTTTGGAGGGATAAATTTAAAAATAAACGTACAATGTGATAGAATGCATCTATGTTTACCATAAAATATTGAAAAAAATATCGTGAAATTTTTATTTTATGGCCAAAATCTAAATGAGACTGACTTGCGATTACATTTAACGTCAATAAGAAAAATAACCGCAAGTCAGTCACAATTCTATGACGATGCTGCATTAGTTTAGCACAGTATTGAACAGTAGAAAGATACCATGGTCCCGTAGAACGTTATTGAATGTTTCTGGATTTGTTTTGCTGGTTCCAGAGCAATGGCCGGAACGTATTCCGGTGAGCATGGGTCTTCATCAGACCAGAGCTTTTCATAAACGTGCCAAACCCACCATGCGATAAATCAATTGATTATTCACATAATTCACATGAGAATTCAAAAATAAGATCGATAAGAGTCATGATCAGTGACCAGCACCATGTTGGCCAAACCCGGACATATTCCGGGTATCCCCGGGGAAGTGGTAAATCCTTTTTAAATCAAAATCCATCAAGCGATACATCAAATCACATGAGAATTCAAAGCCATCCATTGGCGGTCAAACTGAGTATCGTAAGAACTATATTGGCCACATCAGGACATGTTCCAGATACCCTAGGGGAAGTGGACAAAATCTGTCTTGAGACAAATCTCATGATGCGATGTGTTGTCTAACATTTCTAACATATTTTTTTTCTAATGGGACTGACTTGCGGTTACTTTTCGGTGTGGGACAATTTGACTTGGTATTGTTTTTCATTTTTCTTGAACAAACCACCTTATTTCAATAGCACATCTCAAAAAACATAGAAAGATGAACTGAATAATGATGCTAACTCAAAATTCATTAAAATGCAGATGGGACTTACTTGCGATTACCGGCAGTAAACCAATTCCACGAAAAAAAAGGTAGAAGGGTCTGTGCCTAGGGGCACGACCGGAAGCTTGACGTAGGACCGCTAGTGGACGGAACAAATGTGAACTTAATTCTTTCCGTTTTTTATTTTTAAGCGTATCAAATTTATAGTATTTATTTCAAAGAGAAAGTTGATGAAGAGAATCCAAGGGACTGTCAACTTGAGCATTTTCGATTCATCTACCCGACTTTGAAAGGAGTATTTTGATTTGTTTTTTATTTAGGAATTTTTATGTTTTGTGCATTTTGGTATTAAAGTGTATTCAATTTACCCCTCACAGGATTTCTTTCCGAATTATATGAATGGGGCGGGGCGGAAAGTATCGTTTGTGCAGAATATGTAAAAAACGAGGGACTTCGAGAGATTGAACTCGTGAGAGCTAATTTTCTCACAAATTTGATTTTATTGCGCATTATTCCCACTTCTCTCAAATTCTATATGGATTTTTAACACTTCCTACCAGCGTGTTCTGGATAATGGTCGGACGATGATTAATCTCACCAATACATTCGGGCCTACAATTCCACACCTTATATAGAGACTAGGTTGAGCCTTGATAGCTAGCTGCTTGCGGGAACTGATGACTTTGACAAATGTCCAATTAATACTCTTAACACATTTATGGTGGTCCTGAAACAGACCATTCTGTAGTGATGGTTGAGTAATGCTGAGCACGACGAGCTGCTGATTCCGATCCTAGCCTAGCGGTGGGACTTCTTCCTCATTCTCTATGGTTGCTCATATGAGCTCTGCAGCTCGCTGCTTGCAGGCAGCCTTTCGTTGTTGTTGTTGTTGAAAGCACTCCTGCTGCTGCTGGACTGGACACGACCACTTACGGTGACTGAATGAGCACCGTTCAGTGGGACCGCATCGAATTCGATTTTTAAGTCTGTGTTAGGGAATGCGCTGTTTTCAGACATTCGGTGATAATTTTGATCACCATTGCAGCAGTTGGACATTTGTTATTTTTCAATAGTGACCTATTGAAAATTAATTAAGTGTTCATTTTAGCAGATTGGTAGATAAATTTCCAATCGTTTGGCTTGTTTAGAATTAAAATCTATCTGCTATTGGTCGAAACCTGACCTCTTTTCGTAATGCTGTGCATTTTGGTTTTTTGAAATTGAGTGGATTCTATAGATCCTGTGGAGATCTATCTAGCCCTGATGTATGTGTTGGTAGAGGGAAAAATGTAAACTTTGCGGGAGACGATGTCTTAATACTCGAAAGCAATGTTGTGAAATATGAAGTAAAATAAATCCTAGCTAGTTCTGCATGATGATTTTGTTTGATTTTATTTATTTGTAAAGTCGCCGGGAAATAACAGCTGGCGATTTGTTTTTTAAGATAACTCCTTGCTTGAAAACTGGCAAAAACTCACAAACAAGCTGCTTTTTCGTGGTATACAGTGTGATAATTCAATAATCAATGAATTATCTCAACATTTAGTGGCAAAGCATTCATAAATTTTGGTAACATACAAAAAATTCTTTCATCCACATTAAATTTCATATGTAAGTTGCCGATTTAAACAATCTTTTCGACGTCACTACAAGGGTGATTGATTAAACGAAAGAAACGAATCGTGCGGAATGAAAGCCGAGGAAAAACTAATTGCACCAATATATTCAGGCCTACAATTCCACACCTTCTATAGACAGGTTGCGCCTTGATAGCTAGCTGCTTGCGGGAACTGATGACCTTGACCAATGTCCAAATAATGCTCTTTAACAAATTTTTTGTGGCCCTGAAAAGGACCGTTTTGTAGTGATGGTTGAGTAATTCTGAGCTGGGTGTTCAACACGGATGAGGCTGTCGAGCTGTATGTCGTTTGGAGCGAGGGTGACACGTTTGGCATAGATGACCGACCCGCAGTGACTCACGAAGAGCTACTGATTCCGATCCATATCATAGCGGTGCAGCTTCTTCCCTTTGATGGTTGCTTATGTGGGCTCTGCAGCTCACTGCGTGCAGGCAGCCTTTCATTGTTACTTGAGAACAATTTTCAACGCAACACGCCGAAAGCACTGCTACTGCTGCTACTGCTGCTACTGCTGCTACTAATTTCGACGATCGAACACCACTACACAGTGGTGTGGTCGTTGGGAGCGAATGTTCTGAGTATGGCGATGAGTGTGCAAAAAATTACGCAATTCCATCCTCCCTATTCGCACGCGCCCGAGGATCGGAGGCGAATGCCACTTCGACTTGTTTCGTCTACTTACTACTCTCTGACGACTGTGCTGGGGAAGCAGCATATGCATGTAGGTAAGTGGTGGATTTGTTAGTTAATTCGACACTTTTGGACAATGCTGGACATTTACCAGTTTTTCAATAGTTTCTTGTCGAAAATCAACATTCGGAAGCATTGTTATCGATGCGTAGCCATATTTCTGATCGATTGGTGATAAAATTATTGAAATTAGACCAGGGGCAGCTGAGTTATTAACGTTCAAAATCTTTCTTAATTTGTTACATGTTCCATTTTCGGTTTTCACAAAGTGTACCCCCATATAGAAATCAAAGACGTAGTCCTACGTCAAAAAACGGGCTCTCGTTCTTGGTTTTTTTAAAGGTCCTCAAGATATGAACATTTTTGTTAATTCTAGAACGTACCTACTTAATTTTCAAGTTTTCGCACATAGGAACTTTTTTGGAGTTTGAAGGCTTACACGGCAAATTAATCTGACTCACATTTGAGTCCCGGTCACTCAAATTCGCAAAACCGTAGATCACTCTTAGAATGAGTAAATTTTAACTCAAAGATTAGTGCGTGGAGGCGAACCAGCCTCAGGCTGAAAGCCTCCTAAATAAAGATAAATCAATCAATCAATCAATCAAAGATTAGTAAATTTCACCAGTGGCGTCCCGTAACCTCACATTTTACCTGTGCACCAACACCAAAACCAGATTTAATGCCATATTCATACTCGAATCCAAGGGGCTGTACTCAGAGTAAATATATTTGCTGCGAGTAAATTTGAGTTGCTCATATTTACTCAAAAAATGAACAAAGTAGTCTCGTATTTTTCATCATAAGAAGTTCTGGAAACAACCACCGTCTGACAGAATGTTTTGTTTAACCCTCCGTTACTCGCGCTGTTGTACTTTGTACAACACACATGAGTTTTCCATTGCCATTTTGTTGCTGAGTTACCAATCGATCTGAAACCAACGAGTATTCCTCAAAAAACTTGTTTTGATCTAAACAAGCTAAACTTTGAAAAAATGCGGATAATAGGGAAAATGTAAATGGAAACGGCGTAAACTTTGACCATACTACGTGGGATTTGACTTAATTGATTGCAACATGGATTATATCGAGATCCTGACCAGATAGAAAGTTACTGTCTTGGACAAAGTTGTTCAGGAGGTCAAAGCCTATTGTTTGGTGCTCAATAGTTCAGAATTTTCTCACTACAGACGTGAAATTCTCATATAAAATATCTCGAGTTCCCAACCAGATAGAAAGGTACTGTCTTTGACATAGTTGTTCAGGAGATCAAGGCCTTTTCGCAGGTGAACAGTAGTTCAGAGTTTTCTCACTTCGCGGCGCTACTATACATGTGAAATTGTCACATATAAAATATCTCTAGATCCAGATAGAAAGTAAATGTATTCGGAATAGTTTTTCAGGAAGTCAAGATCTTTTTGTTGGGTGACAATAGTTCAGAGTTTTCTCACTATGCAGCGCTAGTGTATACGTGCATTTCTTGCATATTCAGCTCGAGATCTTGATCAGCTAGAAAGACTTTTTGGCTGGTAGACAGTAGTTAAAAAATTTCTCACCACGTGGCAAATTTTTCGTTGAGATCCAGCAAAATAAAATACCGAGCTGCTCGGTGGTGCCCATCTCGGCAAAAATCTAAGTGTGTAGGTACATCCAAAATCATAAAGAAAAGGCCTGATAATATGAAATTATCATCTCTTTCATTATACCGTTATTCCTACGCTGCTGGGAGTGTGACGTCGAATTTATGGTTACATACACTTATCCTAAATCTAAACGAAAAGAATCTACTCAGTTCGTTTAAAGTGTGTAATGTAATGTAAAATGTATAAAATATACACACACGAGTTAGCCAGTCGAGCCATAGGACTATCTCAGTCGTGAGATTGTTTTACTCAGTTGTCTGGAGAAATTTCCAAAATCGTAGTGCACTCAGCGCTGAGTAACCTACACTCCCGATCATAAGCTTAAATACACCCCCAAAATACATGCAAATGTGTTTTGTTCAAATCTCTCTCATTTTTTGAAAATAATATTGAGCAATTTGCTTCTTCGTATTTCCATTCAAAATCTTTCAAATGTTCTAAAAAACGAAAATTGGACGTAAAATGACAAAGATATGAACATAACACATTTGCATGTTTTTTTTTTGGGAATGTCCTTAAACATATAATCGGGAGAGTACGGTTTTATAAATTTCTCCATTCAGCTGAGCAAAATTGCCTCACTCTCTGAGTTAGTCTCGTAGTCCGTGCACATTTTTTTGTTCTAGACCCCTCGATAAGACAATTTGAAATTAGCCTAAAATGAAAGGGGGACTCTAAACATTCATTTGGTGGAAGTTTCAGCGATATTGATCTTTTAAGATAACGTTTTCCATCTGAGATACGTGTCTCCACTAATTTATCAAAGTGGAACGACTCACCCCAATTTATGTGTCCACAAATCTGCATGAAAATCTTCACCATTAAAATAAATCCTGAATTTATTTGTCTTATCCCACTTAGGATGATGTAAATTGTAATTTTATTATATGATATTTAATATGGGAGAATCGCACGCCAAGTTTTGAGAAATTTCTGAACTACTTTTCATCAGCCAAAAGATCTTTATATCCTTAAGAGCTTTTCCAAGAACAGTAAATTTCTAACTGTTCAGGATCTCGAAATATTATATATGCGAAGATTTCACGTATATCTTAGCACCGCGTAGTGAGAAAATTCTGTACTGTCGACCAACGAAAAAGTTTTGATCTCCTGGACAACTTTGCCGATGACAGTTTAGTAGGTATCGAAATATATCCAATGCGAGAATTGCACGTGTATAAAAGCGCAAATACAATGATGTGAAAAAAAAATGAATTTCTGTACACCAGCCAAAAGGCCTTGGCCCCCTGAACAACTTTGCCCAAGACAGTAACATTCTATTTGGTCAGGATCTCGTTATATTTTATATGTGAATATTTCACGTGTATACTAGCGCCGCTTAGGAAATTCTCAACAATTGTACACCAAGCAATAGACTTTGACCTCCTGAACAACTTTGTCAAAGACAGTAACTTTCTATCTGGTCAGGATCTCGATACAAACCAAATGCGAGAATTTTACGTGTAACTTTCGACGACAGTAACTTTCTACTGATCGAATCACAGCAATGTTCTACCTGTTCAGGACCTCGAGCTATAGCATACGCAAGAATTGTACACGTTTACTAGCACCACGTGGTGAGAAAATTCTGGACAACTGTCCGCCAGCCAAAAAGTCTTGACCCCCTGAACAAGTTTGCCCAAAACAGTAACTTTCTATCTGCTCAGGGTCTCGAGCTATTGTATATGCGAGAATTGCTTGTGTATACTAGCACCGCGTAGTGATAACATTCTGAACAACTGTCCACCAACGAAAAGATCTTGACTTCCTGAACAACTTTGCCAAAGATATTTACTCTCTATCTGGTCAGGATGTATCACATGCGAGAACTTAACATGTATACGAGCGCTACCTAGTGAGAAGATTCTGAACTACTGTTCACCATCAAAAAGTTTATGATCTCCTGAACAGCTTTGCCGAAGACAGTAACTTTCTATCTGGTCAGAATCTAGAGATATTAAATATGAGAATTTTACGTGTACACTAGCGCCGCGTAGTGAGAAAATTCTGAATTACTGTCCACCTGCGAAAACGCCTTGACCTCCTGAACAACTATGCCGAAGACAGTACCTTTTTATCTGGTTGGGAACTCGAGCTATTGTATATGCGAAAATTGCACGTATATACTAGCACCACGTAGTGGTAATTTTCTTAACTACTCTCCACCAGCAAAAAGGTTATGATCTTTAGAACAATTTTGCCGAAGACAGTTATTTTCTATCTGGTCAGGATCTCGAGATTTTCCATGTTGTAAGCAATTAAGTCAAATCCCACGTAGTACGGACACCGTTTACGCGGTTTCCATTCACATTTTCACTAAAGGGTGTCCACGATGAAATTGCCACACACAAAATTGATTCGCAAAATTCGACTTTTCATCCGATTGCCATCAAATTTTCAGGGATTGAGAAATAACTATTAAACTTCATTTTACCATTTTACTCGTATTTTATTTACAGTCCATACGCAAATGCCCGCACCTTGGCCTTAACCCCGGCCATAAGATTCTGCACAACCTGTGAATCAACCGTTTTTTGCATGTAAACCCATACTTTCTTCAGTTCCTCGACTGTCTTCACTACCTTAGGTCGTTTAAGAAGGTGCTGCTTCATAATCGCCCAGTACTTCTCGATGGGGCAGAGCTCCGGAGTGTTGGGAAGGTTGAACATTTTCGGCACGAAATTGACCTTATTGTCCGCATACCACTACAGCACGTCCTTGGAGTAGTGGCATGAGGCCAAATCCGACCAGAAGATTGTTGGGACGTTGTGGGCCTTCAGGAGAGGAAGCAGCCGCTTCTGGAGGCACTCTTTTATGTACACCTGTCCGTTCATCGTGTCCTGGGTCACGAAAGGTGCACTCCGCTTCCCGCACGTGCAGATGGCTTGCCAAACCAGGAATTTCTTCGCAAATTTGGACATCTTCTGAGTGCGGACATGCTCCGGAACGCTGAACTTATCCTTGGCCGTGAAAAACAGGTTGCCGGGGATCTGTTTGAAGTCGGCCTTCACATATGTTTCGTCGTCCATGATGCAGCATTCAACTTTCGTCAGCATGTTGAGGTACAACTTCCTGGCACGGGTTTTGGCGGACTTGTTCTGCTTCTCGTCGCGATTAGGGGCCTTTTGTACCTTGAACGTTCGAAGCCCAGCCTTAGTTTTGGCCTTCTGGACAAAACTTCGGCTTAGGTGCAGCTTCTTAGCCACATCCCTAACGGAGGCGTTCGGATTTCGGTTGAAGGCCTCAACTACGCGGTTGTGATTTTTGGTGTTGTACGGAATACTTTTTCCTTCACTTCTGGGCTTCCGATCGGTGGTCAACCGTTCCTCGAACCGCTTAATCACTCGCGACACCGTGGAATTCGCGATTCCCAACGTTTTAGCGATGAAACGATGCGAGAGATCCTTGTTCTCGTGATGAATGCGCAAGATTTTATCATGCACGAGCTGTTCTTTCGACTCCATTTCCGCGAGTTTTGATCACAGGACTTTAAAACTTGCAGGATGTAAATAATGCACTATGATCTAAATCCACCCAAATTTTCATTAAATTCTACCCAACGGTTAAAAAGTTAGAGCAATTTCATAGTGTGGCAATTTCATCGTGGACACCCTTTATTATCCGCATTGTCTGGGGGTAAACTGTGATAAAAGTTTAGCTTGTTTAGTTAAAAACAAGTTTTTTAAGGAATACCCGTTGATTTCATATCGATTGGTAGCTCGGCTGCAAAATTAGAGATGAACTAGCCTAAGGCTAAAAATCTCTTTAATAAAGTAAAAAAAAAAAAAACTCGGCTGCAAAATGGCAATGGAAAACTCACACTGTTGTACAAAGTACAGCGCGCGAGCTAGGTCAAGCGTTGTGCTGAACGTGCCGAAGTGTGGCAATCAAGCTATCAGTCTCAGTAACCCACGAGTTTGGCAACCCTGCACTTATGACTTTTGAGATTGTGTATTTTCATTTTCAAGTCAGGAACGGAAAAAAGTCGTGATAATATTCAACGAGCTGGTTGCTGGTCATCCGCTTCAAGGAAATGGCACTCGACTGGCTGATGGCAGAAGCTGTCCATCCAGGAGAAGACAGTTCTCTACCGTGCGTCATTCTGGCAGACGTTTGCCAAAACCAATGACCCAACCGGCAAGTAGAACATGAATCTTGTCTGCAATACAAGCAAGCAATTAGCATTAAAATAGGAAGGACTCGACTTAAAATGCCCACCGGCGGTAGTAGTGACAGGTCTATGCAGTAGCTTCCAAGTGTCAGCAGTCGTGGTTAGGTACTAAATTCGTCTGAAAAAAAGGTACTAAATTCGTCCATGGTTTATCCAAATGTCGCTCCAGAATCTCGTTGTAATAATATGTTTTATCCTTGGTCATGCTGGAATCGCATATTAATCTTCCTGACGATGCTGCCGGTTCCGATTACGTTCATTAAGACCGCGATTCAGATTGGCTCTGTTACCTCCGGTGTGGTTACCTTCACAATTCTGTTAGCAGCATCTTTCTTAATATTACTGTTGCCATCGGTGATATGAACAGTTGCGAAAGAGCGTAGAGAGACCTCCACAGTCAATCGAATCCGAGTTCAGTCTATAGAATGAACCGTATGGCTGACTGATTGGTGAACTATCAATCGTACCGGGGTGTTTATTACAGTTACTTTGTTTTAAGCAATAAATGCTGCAGACTAGTTAGTATTAGCCATAGATTGGATAGTTAGCATTTAGAGTGCAGCCATTATGTAAACAGTAAAACAGAACGCAGCTAATCGAAGATTGGCAAGAAAGTCAAGAAAGGGATATTCGTTGCCTGTCACTGCCATTCGACTGTCAGCGCGGGACAGTTTCCGCTGGAATGAGAAAAAACCGGCACAGCACGGGCAAGTCTTCACTTGTGTCTGGTTTGTCGTGTAGACTAGTGGTGCCGACAGTGCACGTCAAGGCATCGCAAACGCGAAATCGGGAGTGAGTGTGTGCGGAAAACGGTTGTAAATCCGTGCCGATCAAAGCCCACCAGAGCGGAGTCATTTCAGCCAAGTTTAATACGGCTGCGGCGAGAGGTAAATTAACCTGAAATAATTATTACGTGCGTTCTGTTCATTGGATGACCTCCTGCAGTTACAAGCCACCATCTACCACCAGCGCAAACGGTAAAGGTTCGGCCGAAACAACGAAGCCTAACGGCAACGAGTCGGCAAGGACTCGGGGGAGCAGCGACGATCGATCGCTCGGCCGGAAGGAACTCAAGGGAAAAAAAGGAGCCTTCTTCGAGAAGGCTTCTTTTCTCACACACAGTTTTGCTCCTGCACGGCTGCACGTGGTGCTGGTGGAGTGATTCGATTCCGGACGTCACCGATTAGGGCGAGCTGAATCCGGCATCAGAACGGCAGAAGCGACACGTCGGCCATAGTCAAGGGTGTGAGGCGCATGTCTTGTCGGCGCACGAGACGAACGAACCAAGTGGAGGACAGGGTGGTGGCAGCTTTGGAGAGGCTTCCATGCACATGCCGTGCCACCCATAGCGATTGCAGTGATAAGCCGGTCATGTCGAGAACGCGAGGCGCCCATTTCGTCAGCATATGATCCGAGCGCACAACGAGACTTCCGGAAAGGCGGCACCTTCGGGGAGGCCTCCATCCACGGCAGCCCGCGGCAGTGGCGACAGGCAGCGATCAGTGAGTGCACTAGTGTTAAGATATTATGACTTAGTTTAAGCGCATACAAGGGCAACTAGCAGTAAACCGCATGTATGGGTAAACATCGAATACAGAAACAATCATGAGCTAAGACATTTGTTAGCTAATTCGTTATTGTCTATGGGAAGAGCTTACATTGGCGCCCAACTGAAAAACCCCCTTAGAAATTTGTGAACCGTTTGTGGCTGAAGTTTTTTTTTAGTTCTTGTTTGTCTAGTATTTTGGCTTATTTTGAAGACCTTTATTCAATCATGGAGATTGATCCTTTGCATTTGAGCGAAGAAGAGCTTAATTTTGAGTTGGCTTTAAGACACATTACTAATCTTGGCCTTACTACTCGCAGGGTGAAGTGCATCCGACTTAGGGATGCAATGACTGAGGACATCACGCTTCAAAAAAGCTACGAATCCTCAAGCCATGTGTTGGATGATAGCACTAACTAGAAACTTGTCAATCTCGAATCAAATTGCTTCTTCCAGCTATTGATTCTGCTAAGAAGAAGGAAGACATAGGCTTTCTCGAACATGTCACCTCACGTTTACGACATTATCTCTACCGACTGGTGCGTATTGAGACACCGCCGGAACATCTCCGGGATACTTGGTCCACTTTGAAAGTTTTGATATCATCAACATTGGATGGTGTCATGTACTCGTTGAATAAACCTCCTGTCAATTCAGTGAATGAAGGCCCGGTGCCCATTACAGTGACAAATAACAGAATAAACACTAGTGATTATAATGCAACTGCAAACCAGAGACGAAGCGAAGAGTTACACAACAATGGAAACCAGGAAGGAGCATGGGGAGACAGACACACAAGCCATCAAGGACCGCTAGGAATGTGGGAAGGAGCTCATCATGCAAATTCATCCAGCACGCCAAACGCATCGCTTAGGGAGGAAAATAGAGGTTCTTCACTGGACATAGGTGGCCTTCCAATTACTTCATCACCTACAACAAAAGGAAGAGGAAGAGGTTTTATCGGGAAACCATCCTACAGTCAGAATCGCTACACCTTACCACTGATACAAGATCAAGGCTACCGGGATAGCAGAAATGTTCCACCACGCGTTCCTCCTCCGCTGTATCGTTCAACGGACAACTCTTCGCGCAATGAGGATCAGTCGTTGGAATACAACCGTTTGAGGGATGAGCTGCTCAATCATCTTCTACGTCGGGAGCGGGTTCAAACTGAAGGAACAAGAAATCCGAATGCTATCCATAATTGGCCGGTTAAGTTTAGAGGCGAGAAAGACACAACAACTCTAAATAGCTTCCTGGATCGCGTGGAGTGCTTCGCGCAATCAGAAGGTGTTGCAGATGATATGCTACTAAAATCAATCAAACACCTGCTACAAGATGACGCAATCGACTGGTACGGACGAGCGTTCAACGAAGGATCACTGCTAACATGGACGGACTTCAAGAATCAAATTCGACAGGAATTCCTGCCAAGCAGCTACGCACAGATGCTAAGAATGGAAGCAAGTTTCCGGTTCCAAGGGGTGTCGGAGTCGTTCGCCAAGTTCTATCGAGATATATCTGCACTGTTCAGATTTGTAGATCCACCAATATCAGAAGAAGAGCGCTTCTTCATAGTCAAAAAGAATATGAATACGGAATATGCATCCATCGTTGCAGCCGCTCGGCCGAGATCTTTACGAGAGATGGTGGAAGTATGTAATGGATTTGACGAAACCAGGATGCTGCTCAGTCGTCAGCGAAGAATGCCGATTCCACAGAATGCTCTTTTAGAACCACACTATGCTACCCCTCAATCAGCCCAGAAAGCAGCAGCGCCGCTAAGATTTGGAAGAGTGCATGCGATCGAAAACTTTCAGGAGAACATGGTACAAATCACCAATCAGGAGCTTCGTAGTACTGGGGCACAAGGAAAAGATGAAAAAAGCTATGAACGACAGCTAGATGAGTTGGTACATCAAATCAATGCTCTGAAGGCTCGTTTCGATCGAAAGGACCAAATTCGCCGTCCAGGAGCACAATTATCCCGCGCACAAGCAAACTATCCAGACGCTGCCTCTTACCAGGGACATGAACAGGGTCAGACCCAACAACGGATGCAACAGCAACCTTCAGCTGAAGATCGTCAAGAAGCAGGAGATCAGCCACGGGTTTTGTCATGCTGGAACTGCGATGAAAAAGGGCATAGATTTATGGATTGTCCCAAACCCCAAGCTATGTTTTTCTGTTACCGTTGTGCACGGAAGGGTTATTCCCTGCGAAACTGTCCAACCTGTGCCTCCAACCAGGAAAACGAACAAGCGAGGAACCACTAGTAACAGAGGGATCCGCCTCCTCGCTATACATCGATAATCCCTCAGATTTACCCGAGCTTAGTCAAACATACTCGACCATCATTAACATCGAAGGTGACAACAGACCTCATGCGGCAATCACGGTTCTTGGTAAGCGGCTCACAGGATTACTGGACAGCGGTGCAAACTGCTCTCTTATGGGAGGAACGCAGTTGAGGATCGTCGAAGAATTACAATTGAGGAAAGGAACGGTGAAAGGAGGTGTGCAGACAGCAGATGGAACGAAACATGACATCACAGAATTTGTCAACTTACCGATTGCGTACAATGGACGAAACGAAACACTACCGATGTTGCTGGTACCATCTATGCCAAGTTGCGTAATTTTTGGGATGAATTTTTGGGAAAAATTTGGCGTCAAAGCAGTATGCAGCGCGTTGGAGTCAACTTTAGCCGAAGAAGAAGATCAACAAAATCAAGAACCAATGAGACCACTGACGATAGATCAGCAAAGGAGCTTGAACGATGTCATCGCCTTGTTTCCAACCAGCAGAGACGGCAAAATAGGTCGGACCAGCTTGTACACTCACCGGATTGAGGTTGGAGATGCTAAGCCAAAGAAGCAGAGATTCTACCATGTTTCAAAATATGTGCTAGATGAAATGAACAAGGAAGTACACCGCATGATAGCTCTAGACGTAATCGAGGAAGCCATGTTTTCACCTTTGAACAACCCACTTGTCGCCGTGAAGAAGAAAACGGGTCAATACAGAGTCTGCCTGGACGCGCGGTACCTCAACTCAATCATGATAAACGAAGGCCACCCGATACCACAAATATCTGCCATAATCAGCAACCTCAGCGGGTGCTCCTAAATATCTTCAATCGACTTGAAGGACGCGTTTTTGCTCTAAAACCGCACTTTTCCCCCCCGCGACCTCCTCGCCTATATAGTGACAAAGCTGTATCACCATTTGTATACCCACCATGCTCCAGATAGCGTCAAAAAGCACAGTGAAGGATACATTTATTCTTACAAACAGGCCGCCATTACCGAGCATGGAAAGCTGGATGGCCATCGAGTTAATACTTAATTCTAGTTAATTCTGGCCTATTCTGCGGGGCGTGGTTCGTTTGGACTTCCCTGTAACTATGGACATCTCTTAAAAACCATGTGTACTTTTTGTAGAGGTTCATCCCCCCAGAAGGCATAAGGACAAAGAGAGTCTTGTCAATTATACAATCTCTTATTATGATTGGGGACAATTTCGCTGGAAAATGGCACTAACAAAAAATTCCTTTCCCCCATTACTTTGAAGTAAACGAAGAAGTAAACCTTAGCAACGATTGGCAAAATGTCAACACAAAACAGTGATGCCATTTTATATTATATTTTGTGTCATACTTGTCATCGTGTGCCATGACGTGCCGATCAGTGTGCCACGATGTGTTTCGGCACCATGTGCAGAGTTGATTACCGCTTGGGTAATATTAAGTTTTCATTATTAAAGATCCAAATTACATTGGTTTTGTCCCGGCCAGGGGCTTCTTTTGCTTGCTAGGGATTGATGATCTTCGAAGTTTTTCGTGATGTGGTGGTGTGATTTCAAGACCAAAGAAGTTGGAATTCGACCTAATATAATGAGAAGATTATTTTAGCTCATGAAAATTAATACTCAACCTCTCCAAATCGATTTAATAGGCTTCTTGTTTTGTGGAATTAGTTTCTGTCATGAGGAAACTCAACATTACTAATTATTTATAATTGAGGTGTACAGTGACCAGCAAAATTAAATTTACAAGCTTCCATCTCCGGGAAAATTTTTCGCTAGAAAAAGTCAGAGTAATGGTCAACTGCCACTAGAAACTTCCGTTGTTTCCCCTGATACTCTTACAAAAAGACAGTTGAAAATTGTGATCAGAAACGGGTTAATTTTTCATCGCCTGGTGTTGTTGTGATGATCCACATTTAGCACAAATGGAACACAATAGTCACAATAGATTAGTTTTGGCCAACTTCATAGTTGATTCTATTCCGACACTTACATGAGCGATCGTCGAAGGGATGCAAGAATTCCTTCATCTCTTTTTTTGTCATGCTGCTTAGAATTGTTTAGAATCCTCTATTTGGGATGACTGTAGTCCGCGCTGAGATTGTACGGAATCCATTCTAGGATTGTTTGGGATCCTCCCTGGACTGTCATGAATGCCCCTCAATTTTTACTGAAATCGTCCTTTTGACTGTCCAGAATCCCTGATGGGTTTGCCCGAAGTCCGATTAAAGATAAATTTCATGCCGGGAGCGCACAGGTAGTCCCCTAGTCTCCGCCCCAAAATAATGCGAATGAAAGTGTTCCCGTATTCTTTAGATTCTAAACTATTATGGAAGACCCGCTACAGTGATCTAACCCCTTAAGTATCTCTCCATAGTGTTCGTGATGCATACCAATTACAATTGTTATTAGCGTTTGAAACATTATTAACCGCCACCCTTTTACTGATCCCAATGCATCTTACCTAAACTCCCAGTAACTCCTCGGCGCAGTACGTATGGCTTTGAATTATCCCTACAAACACACAAACTTCTCCCGCAAACCTACTGGAACGGTTTACGCATCGCATCCCACAGGTAGTCCTGCACTTCCTGCGAGTTGGGATCCATCGTGTTAACCTTGCTGTCCTTTCGTTGACGTTGTTTCGAATACTGTTGTTGCTGCTGCTGCGGATGCTGCTGATGCTGCTGTTGCTGCTGCTGCTGGTGCTGCTGATGCTGCTGCGTTGTATACACCTGCATCTGTTCGGTCTTCAATCCCTCGTTGTGCATCATCGGGAGCCGCCCTTTGGCCATGTTGAAATTCTCCGTATAGTTGAGCTTGTTTCTCCGCCGCTGTCGCCAGCGGCAAACGACGAAGATCACCGCGAACACCACCAGCGAAACGCCCACGATGCAGGAACTCGCCACGATCGCCGATTTGACGCCGAGTGGCATCGAGGTGCTCTCGATGGTTACCGTGTGCCGGTGGTTGAACCCATGGCCGGTCAGTTCCAGATCGAGCAAATCACTGCTGCTGGTTTGATCGTGGCTGCTGTCGAACTCGGCATCGGCGGACATTCGCGAAGGGGTTATCAGCCCACCCTTCGATCCGCCGTTACCTAAAAAATGAATCCCATCCATTTTGTGATTTGCTGGGTGTTGCTGCTGCTGCTGTTGAGGCGAATGCTGCAGCTTCCAGTCGAGGAATTTGTGATCCCCTCGGTGATGCTGCATCGCTCGACCTTCCTTGTAGGCTTCGTCCGTCGGGCGCATGCTGATGATGGAAGTGAAGTAGCTAAAGCCCTGCGAATCCAGTTTGATGTCGTCCGGTTGAATGCTCCGCAGGTTACCAAGATTGAACCTTGGGAAGTGTTCAAATGCCGTTACGATGTCCATCTTGTCCTCGATCGGTTTTGACTTGCCGTTGATCATTTCCGACAGATGTAGCTGGCTGGAGCCACGTTTGCGATGCTCGAGCAGCTCGTCCAAGGTCATGTTTCGTTGGGATAGGACCTTGGCCAGGCGGGCACCGATACGGCGATCTTCCATCAATTCTAAGATCTCATTCCGATCGTCGGACAGAGCGATCGGACCGAGATCGTTGAACAGCGATGGATTGCTCTCGGTTACGTCTCGGAAGTAGTCCTCAAGGCTGTCGGTGAACGAACGCTGGGTGTTTTGGTTGATTCGTTCGATGAGATCGTCCTCACTTAGCTCGGTGGTTGACAGTTCGGACGCTAAGCTGGATTGCGGATCGAAGGCGTTCTTGGTGTCTTCGAAGGAGGTAAACTTTTCGATGATGTTCAGTTCCGGTTCCTCGCTTTCGAGCAGTTTGGTGACGTTCTCGGATTCATCGTGGAATTCTATGTCGGCGAGGCTATGATTTTCCGTCGACTGCGGTTGCACTGTTAACGGTGCAGGGGACGCGAGTCTTATTTTGGGTTTTATAGCAAGGCGATTCCGGGAAGACGGGATTCGCATTAGAGATCGCTCAGAGGAAGCCGGAACGGGTGGTTCCGTATCGGGAAGTGCTGGTTCGGTATGTTCTTCTAGGGTGTCACTATCGAGGTCGGTGGATGCGATCACTGAAGGTCGTTGACGGAATTTGTTCTGTTGAAGTTTGTGGAAGTATTTTTCGTGAAGCGATGCTGAGGGAGTCCATTTTTCGCGAGATGTAGTGTTCGGGATGGCGGTGCTGGTCGTGGTGGTAGACAAGTGCCAGGGTTCAGCAGTAGCGTAGGGCCTAAGTGATTCCAAGCGTCTTTTGGAAGCAGAGAAGACTTCTTCCGTTCGGATTTTGGAGTTACTCAAGTCTGGACGAATACGGGAGGCTACACCCTTGATGGGTCGTAGTCGTTCTTCTTTGACGGTTGGAAGCACCGGATTGAGGGCTAGCTGTTTGATCTCGACGGTTGGAAAGATGGCAACGTTGTCGTTGTGGTTTCCAAGGTTGTCGAGGGTTATGATGTCTTCGACGGAGTTGGTTTCATCCTGCGCCGTTGGTGGAAGCTCTGTCGGTGTCGTTGTGGTTGATGTGGTAGTTGTTGGTGGTTCCGTTGCTATAATCGGAACTGCAGATGGGGAATATACCGGAATTCTCTTCATGGATTTTATATCATGGAAGTCGGTTCGCTGAGTGGAGTCCTCCTGTACTCGGAATCTGACACTGGATAGCGTTGGTATCGTGGAGGTTACTTCGTTGTCTTGTTCCGTGACTGTAGTGACATCTAGGGGGCTTTGCGTCAACGCAGCCAGAGCCATTTGCTTGCCCTTGATCAAATCCTGTAGTGAGATATTGCGCTGTTGAAGAATCTCGCTTAGACTCAGTCCACCGGATTGCTTGAGTAGAGCTTTCAGGTCTGCGGCACTGGCCTTGCCTTGCTCACCGGACGATCCACCTTCTTCTTCGTTTCGTTTGGCCTGTGAGTACGGTTTTCGGTAGGCTTTGTGACCGGAACCGGGAGTCGGATGCTCCTCCGGTCTGGGAAGTCTTCTTTGCCTATTGCCGTCAATAGGTTGAAAATTCTCTCGGTTGCCTCTGTTGAACGCTTCGTACGGTCGTCGGATGGAAGGTGGATCACTACTAAAGGGAGAATGTGGATCTATGGCATCGCTGTAGGGATTCGACCACCGATCGGCAGGACGTTGACGGTCCCAGCGGGGGTAGTTTCGCTTCCTCTCCGGTTCCGGATCTCGGTAGGTGGGTTCGGGTTCTGTTTCGTCTCGAGGGCCACCTTGTTGCCAGTAGTCGTCGTGCAGAGGTCTACGCTTTCGTTTCCTACCCAATCGACGACGTTTTCGTCCTTCGAAGCCTTCGGCTGGTACCGTGGAAACGATTTCTTCTTCCGCCAGTGGTTGCGATGAGAGGTCCTGCGATGCAATCGTAGTCAACGGGTGAGTCTGAAAGGAAATGGAAAAGAATGCCTCAATTAGGATCTTCTCGTTAGGTGAAGAATTCAATTGGCAGGTAATTATCGCGATGGGATTGAAGTGATTCATTTCGGTTCACTTGTCTAATCGAGATGCATTTTTCTCTCTCTCTCTCGCTAGCGGAGATGGGGTTGCATTTTCCGCATGAAGTATTTCGCTTCTCTGTTATTGAAGCAGCTGGGTGCTGCAAAGCACATCTCTTCTTTTCGCCAGAGTTTATGATGCAGCTAGTCAGTCATTTAGTCAATGGTAGGTATTAGGTGTGCATCCAGCTGCAAAGCGAAAGGAAATTGTAATGTTGCTGTAGATGTTGGAATGGAATGGGAAATTTCTCCACCCGTCGCCCGGCACTCTTCTCTGGCTGTTGCATGATGTGTTTTGGATGGCATGGTATGATGAGAATGAAAATGAAACCGTTGGCCTAGATTTTCCCGACGCGGATGTTGATGCGTACGGTTGAATGTTGGCACTCTTGTTAAGCTGATGGCGCGAGAATTTGAAGGATTTTGCGTGCTTTGTTGAGTATTTACTGCATGGTAGCTTGAAGGGTTACGGTTGAAATTCCAGAGCTTTCATAAACGAGATGGATAGCACTTTCTTGTACGCCAAGTGTACTTTAAGAATATGGGGATCAAGTTTCCATGAAGTGCGAATGGGACATTGAGAGTAGAGGTGGGCAAATTTAATTTTCTACCATTAAATGGGGCTAAACAGAACGAATTCTGTACAAGTTCGGAATAAATTTTCTCATTTTTGAATTTTACACAGAATTTTAAACTTTTACCGACCTTACTGACTGGATTAGTGTGTGAGGGAAGTTAACATGCTGAAAATATGGGAAACTTACTGGAGGCTTTAAGAACGTCAAATTGGATCTATTAGCATCCAAATAATGCAGGAACTTTTAAGAAGTTACTAGAACTTCAGAGAACTTCACCGGTGTCAAGAAAACTACAGAAATATAGAGAACTCGAGCAAAGTTCTGGAAACTTTTAAGAAGTTCTAAGTACCTAGAAGTAGCTAGAACTAGAGATCTTAAGGGCAGTTCCCGTAACTGTAGTTCAGAATTTTGGAGCAGGTTAAAGATCTATACTGCCGATACTCGCATAATTGTCCCATCTTTGCTTGATTTCCTATTCATATGGGACAGTTATGCTTTTATGGGCAGTATAAGTACAGTATAGTTACATGATGTGGTGGAAAAAATCGTCAACCCTTAAGATGTTCCGAGAATATCAGGAAAGTACATATACCTTCAAATAATTTATGGAATGTTCAGAAATATTTCAGGAACTTCTACAGAATTCCAGAGAAATTCAGGGAAATTTAAAGGTGTTTACGAGAATTCCATTAATTTCATAAAGTCATATCAGAGTTCAAATAATTTCAAGGAAATTTGCCGAAACCTTAAAGAAGTTTCAAGAAACTCCGGAAAATTCAGCAAAGCTCCGAGAGAATTTCTGGTTTTTAAATAGTTTCATGATATTGAGCGAAGTTCCGAGTACTTCGAGGACGATCAGATAGCTTTAGAATAATCCCATTAACTTAAAGAATTCCGTGGCATTCTGGGATATTCCAAGAATTCTATGATTGATCCGAAAACTTCAGAAGTTTCAGGGAATTATGAATGTATATATCAGAAAATTTTCCGGAACATTAAACAATTTGAAAAAAAAAAACTTCAGGGATGTCCAGATAACTTTTGGGGAAATTAGTGGTATAAACCACAGTTTCGTGAGCTTTTATAAAGCTTATAAAACTTAAGGAAAATTGTGGAAACTTCAAGGTAATTCAATTAATTTCGATAAAATTTCGGGCTCCTATAAAAAATATTGAGAAATTCAGGGTAGCTTATAGCACTTTAAGGAAATTCAGAAATCTTTTTAATGGTTTTAATAACATCAAGTTAGTCTAGACTATTGAAGAAGTCATGAATTAGTGTCGATAATCTAAGGGCAGTTCCATGAACTTCAGAAAAACCTTGAAAAATTTCAGTGAAAATCATAAAACTATATTAATTATTTCGTTTTGATTTCAAGAAAATTGTGGCAGCTTAAAGGTAAATTTCAGAAAAACTTCGAAAACTGCACAGAAGTGCAGAGATCTTCATAAACATTCGAGAACTTCATAGAAGTCTATGAAACTTAAGGGAAGATCCAAGAACTTCAAGAACTTTCATGAACATTATCAAAATGCGGAAGCATGTCAAAGGATTAAGCAAGTTCCAAAAATAAGAGGAATTTCAGCGTGAATTCATTTCCATTAGTTTTTAGAAAAATAGCGGGAAATTTTAATAAGTCCCCAGATTTTCAGAGAACTTCAGAGATGTTACGAAAATTATTGAGGTCTTCAAATAAGTTCAGAAGTTCACGGAAGCTTAAACATGTTTAGCACAGTTCAATTGAAGTCAGGGCAGTACCACAAGCTTCATGAGAACTGCAAACACTTTAGAGAAGTTTCACAGAGCAGTTCCAACTCAGAGCATTTCCGTTAACATTAGAGAAATAACATAAATTTTAAGAGAAGATCCATGATCGTAAGGAAAATTTACGAAACTTTTGCAAGTCCGAAAAAGTTCAGGGAAGTGTAAAAATCTGATGAGAAAAATTGTGAGCGTCAGGCTAGTTTCTCAAACGACACAAAAATTTCATTTTAGTTTCATTAACTTCAGGAAAATTTTGGGACCTTTCAAGTAGTTCTGCAGACCTCAGAATAGTCCATTCCATATTCAAAGGAGATTTCTCAAGAAAATGTACCTGGAAGTCTCCTCAGCATTGTATTCTCCCGAAACTCTCATGGTATTATTCTAGAAATTCCCTTAAAACGTTTCTATGAGTTCTCTAAAAAATATCATCAGAATATACCTAGAATACTTCTCGCAATTCCATTGAAATATTCCTCAAAATTTCGTTGAAACCATCATCCGAATTCATTTTTCTTTTTTCTTGGGAAAGATTCTCAGGATTTTCATTGAATTAATTTCAGATTTCCCTTTGAATCTCACTCATTTCCCTTGGAATTGTACTCGCATTGAATCAATCTTCTTATAATTAATTTCACAAATTTGTTAGATTTCTCCTCATAATTTGTTCGGCAAACTCTCCTGGAATTCTTTTCCAAATTCCTTTGAAGATCTCCTGCAGTTATTTGCAGATTTAATTGTAATCCTCCTTTTAGCCTGCTCCTCAACCCCTTAGTATTGTCCATAAATATCCAAGGACTTATGCCCCGGATTCGTTTCCTCCCACAAACTTTATGAAATTATCCTCAGAATGCCCTTGGAATTTTCCTCTGAAGCTCCCAGCAGTTCTGACACTCAGAAATTTCTGTGAGTATTCATTGAAATTTCCTTTAAATCCAATTCAGGGTTTTCTTGATATTCTAGTCAAAACTATCTCAGGCTTCACATGAAATCTAAAATTCCTCAGAATTACCTTGAAAGCATGTTGCACTGGATGTTTTACTCAAAGTTTTTTTTTTCCAGAACTCCCTAAGTTATTCAGGTGTATGGAATCCAAGGTGGCAGCTTAAGGCTAGTGAAAAAGTGTCAAATATCCCACAGTAACAGCTGAAGACAGTAACCTTCTATATGGCAAAGATCTCGAGATGCAGCTTATACACAAAGTTCATATGCACACAAGAGTCGCGTTGTGAGAGATTTCTGAACTAATATGGCCATCATCTACAGGGACTTTATCACCTAAACAACTTTACCGAAGACAGTAACCTTCTATATGGCATTATGGCAAGGATATCGAGGAACAGCTTGTTCAGGAAGTTCAAGTACACCCTAGCGCCGCGTATGGAGATATTTCTGAACTACTGTCCACCAACCATAACGTCTTGATCAACTGAACGACTTTACCCAAGACAGAAATAGTTGAGACAATTTGATGAATTTATTTTCTAATTAAGAGCCCCTCCTGTAAAATTTACTCTAGTGGATATGTACCATTTTCGCTCTAAACGGTTCAATTATAAAGGAATTCCAGGGAAATGTGCAGCAAAATTTGAAGGAATCTCAGGGAGCGTTTTATCGAAGACAACATATCAAGAAGACTGGTAACTTTCCCTGAATCCGAGCGACAGACACAGTAGCGCTGTGCTTGAGCGAAAGTGGAAGCAACGCATAGATATATGAGCAAATGCACAAACCTTTCTATCCAATTCATTCGGAGCATTTACCTTTGAGCGGCAGGTGACGCGATTGTGCCTGTCTCATGCCGGTCGTTTGAGAAAATGGAAGAGTTGCCAGTATTCATCATATGTTGTCTTCGATTTTATCGAGCATTTTATGGGAATTTTAAGAAGCAAAGTGAATTAACTTAACATAACTTAACGGGCATTGAGCAAAGTTCGCTACAACTATTTAACACTAAAACTAGGGTATACTCAGCTAAGAAAGGTTCCTTTCGATAAATTCTGATTTATTTCCTAAAACGAACCAGATAATCTCTTAAATGTTCATCAATCAATTGGTCAAACATATTTCTGAGGAGAACTTCAAGGAAATCTCGATAATAATTTCAAAAGAATTTAATTCCGAGGATAGCTCATTGCAGTGTTCACTCGGCTGTCGACAGAATCAGACAACGCGATCGTTTGTTTCCTCGGCAGCAACCATTGTGTGGTTCTCCTCATTGTTCTTCATCAGCAGTTCTTTCGGTCGGTGCGTCGTCGACTTTGGAAAGCAACCGTGTCGTGATGAGTGTGTAAGTGATGACCACGTTTTGCGTCCATTGCCGCAATGGAAGCGCTCTGCCCCCCGTTGGCGATACTGCCATACAATGAAACCAAAGGAAGCGGATCCCGTTCTGATTGGCTAGCGGAAGATGAAATGTTTATTGTGTTGTACCTTTTAACTATAGTTTTACGATGTTTTGTATAGTTAACAAGAATCCTCGGCTCTGTAAAGTTAATTCAAATGAGCCCTATCAAATAAATTAATAAAATAAAAGCTCCTTGCGGAATTTCAAGCTCGTTTGCACTTCAAACTTGCTTGAAATTCAGCAAAGATCTATCCTCAGACTTTGACAGAACGTTGAAGATAGTTTCAAGGGAACCCTTTGAAGACTTTTTAATATTTTTGAGGGAACTTTAGAGAATTTTCTTGAAGGAATCCAAAATGGAGCATTCAAAGAGAACTTTGAGCACATTTCCAAAGAATTCTGAATTGAATTCCAGAGAAAATTCCAAGCGACGTCCGAGAAGAATTCCACTGTAAGGGGAGTTTAACAAAAAAAAATCCAATAAGAATTCAAAGGAAATCCCAAGAGATTCTCTCAAAAGTTTTTTGAGAGGCATTTCAAGGGAGATCTGATGTGAATTCCAAGGTAATTTGGGCATAATACTTATTCCAACTGCCAAACTTTGGACATATAAAAACTAGTGAAATCAACAACAAATTAAGTGATCTTTGGATTTTTTTAGCATTCTCATTGGAATCAATGGATCAAATCATTCGAGCAGTTTAAAATTATCTGGACTTAACCATAATATTTTGAGATTTTCTGTTTTACAACTTCGACAAAAGAGAGTTCTATGATTTCCTAAAATCACTGGTAGAAGAGCGCCAAAATAACTGCTCGACTATATGATTAATTAGAAAAAAATGTCAAGATCTTGAACTGTCGGAGATCTTGGACAAATTTATGAAATTCTGGGACATTGCTAATTTGTTTAGACTTCAGACTTAACTTTTAGTAACTGGTACTAAGGGCAAGTTATGAATTTCGAGCTTGAAGAAATAGTCAAACTATCAGACTAAGAATTTTTATCAACATAATTCTTTTCATGAAAACATTAAAAAACACATTTTTAGGTTCACATCAAACTCCCAGTTAATTCCCGGTTCTCCCGGTTCAGCGTTGCTCTACGAGAGCTCAGATGTCAACCAACCAACAGTGGTATCATGCTATGACAGTCCTTAGCTATGCATATTTTCATATCTAACCTCATCATCACTTTCCTGTGCATCGAAGAGAGTGGATGCAGTGTGATAACGCCTCTACCAGCAGCTTGTACGTCTTTCTAAGGACACGTCCGGGTGACGGGGCTCCAAACAAATCCGGTTATGATATACGGATGGAAACAGATTACCTTTAATGCCAATAAACATAATCTCATCTCCCCGTCCTTTTCGCTGCATACCGAATGCAGTCAGGCTCAAAGCAGTGGCATCTTTCTAGATGGACATTTCAGAAGGTCCTATCCGCAATGGCCGATTCTCTTCAAGGACTTTCTCTTATGGAAACCACCCCACCTCGCGCCCAAAACGTCTAACAGAGCAGCGAATGCTTTCACAGCTGAATTATTACAGAAATAGAAAATCGACGGAGAGAATCAATGCAGATGCAGATAGGACTTTTGAAATGTTCGTCTAGATTTATGCATGTATGCGAGCGAAAGTCTCTTCCTCGTTCACCAATGGCAGCTACCTACAGTATGCATCACCCAATGCATGAAGCATGCTTGAAGAATTGTAATCTCTTAACAACGACGGTTGGTACGAAGGGAATACAAGATTTGATGGATTTGGTCTCTTAAATTTCAAAGAGTTTTCCAAAAGGCCTGTAATGGAAATCTAAAAATAGCAATCCGAGATAGATGCCATGGTCTTCATCCGAAAAAAAAGAGGTTTACCGATTTTCTCAATCGATTTGGTCATTGAATATTCATGACGTGTCGTTCCGGTCATACCACCATCGAAGCCGAGACGCTTTGCCCGGTGCGCTGTCCCGTCGTCGTCGTTCGTCGTTTCAGGAGGACAAAGTGCATCCGTCGGTAAATTGCACTCGTGAGATTCGACAGAATTGTTCTAAATGTTTCATGTTGGCGAGAATGGTTTGGATTTTAAAGCTTATTACATCGCCTTGGTTACCGACATTTTCCAACGAAACGAACATCCTCAACCCAGGAAGATGAAATCAAACGAATGACGCACTTGGCGTTCAGAAGCTCTTTCTCTGTGGGATAATAAAAAAAGGTAGATACAATGAAATCAACCCCTGACGAACAATGGTGGGTGGTGGTTGATGGAGAGTGATCAGTGAGATGAATGCTTTCCGCGAAAAGCACACTTTCGACCCAGACAGTTTCCCGGAAAAACAAATTTCGCTTCCCGGAGTGACAGTGGCTGTGAACGCTGCAAAGATTTCTGCAGCGGTGTGCTGTTTATTTTCGGTTTAGAAATCGTTTCCTGGAACATGGAATCGGTTTGGATGTGGAAACGAACACCTGGTACGAACTGGAAAAAGGCAGCACTGAGCTCCTGCAATTTTTAGAAATTTCTCAATACCTCTGAGTAGAAGTGACTTTCTCTCTGAGTTATTTATCCTCAGTGGCTGTGAACTATTATGGAGTCCTGTTTGGTGGTCTGTTTACCTTTGCCTTTACTCGATTCAAGTAGATTTGAGTTTTTAAATAAAAAGGACTAAAAGGCATGGAATTTTAACAAATAGGTTAATAACCCAACGGTGCAGCTCCCTGTACATATTAGCAAACCATCATTCAAAAAGACCATCACCATGATATTGCACAACCCATTTCAAGTGACGTCTTACCGCACCCTACGAAACACTGTAGTACATCATTTCACCAAGTAGTGCACTGCCCTGTGCGGCATAACAGTCCCATTAGCAGAGCGGTGGCTTCAAGTATCGTAAGGAGCAGAGCGGAGGTGCCGGTCAGGAATACGGAATGCGATACTGCGGACGTGGATTTATACAGTTGACATGGGAGGACACCTACCGGAAGGCTTCGCAGGCGATCTTCGGGGACGATCGACTGGTCCAAAATCCGGATTCGGTGTCCGACGATCCGAAACTGTCGATGCGCGTATCTGGGAGTGGGCAGTCCGTCCGGCCGGTGGCCCTCAGCAGAACAAATTCGGCATGACTATCAAGGCGATTAACCCCAAGAACTCTGCTGCGAAGAGACGCTACAACTTCTACCGGAAAGCGGCCGATGTTTTGGGTGCCAGGAATCAGGCCAGCGATGCGTGGTGGTAGTGGTAGTGTCGGTCAACAAGCTTATATGAAATATAATTGAACATATCTATACAGAGCTGGAAAAAGGGCCTATCTGCTTTGATCGATTCTCTTCATTGACTTTCTCTTTCGTTAATATCTCAGCTGCAACCAGGGCCCCACAAAGTCACTTTCAATCGAAAATCGTCAAGCGACGATGAAGCTATCGACCATCACTTTCAATTGAAAGTCATTCTGTCTTCTCTTCGAGCATATCCCCTCCAACATCAACAGAACCACTTTCGATCAGTTTTCATGCTGTTTGTTTTGGCTTGACTAGTCTTCATTTCTTCTTTCATTGTAAAATGAACTTACTTTTGCATTGAAGCGAAGCTGTTTGATCCAAATTCGTGCAGTTTTATGACTATTGTTGTGTGTTCACTCGGTTCATTTAAGCGTATGCGCATAGATCTGTGCACGTGGATGTTAAATTTATCATTGTCGGGTGGTTTGTTTACCCATCAAAATGGGTATTTTTTGAATTGGGGTGACGTCTAGAGATCAAAAAATTGATATGCGACGCCTTTTTGAATTCCAAGATGGCAGCTTCCAGTTTAAGAAAAAGTGGGAAATACTGTCAAATACTTATCAATAAAGGTATTTTGGGTATCGGGATGATGTCTAGAGGATGAAAATCGATATCCGACGCCATTTTGAAATCGAAGATGGCGACTTCAGATTTACGAAAAAGTGGAAATACAGTCAAATACACATCAATATTGGTATTTTTGTAATCGGTATGAAGTCTACAGATCGAAATTGATAAGTGATGTCATTTCGAAATCCATGATGGCTTCCGATTTCTAATTAAGTGGGAAATACTGTCAAATACCCATCAATATTTTTGGAATCGGGTTGGCATCTAGAGGCCGGAAATCGATAGCCGACGGCATTTTTAAATGCAATGGCCGCTTCCTATTTCAGAAAAAATGGGAAATGTTAATGCCGTCCCATCAATATGGGTATTTTTGGATTCGGGGTGACGTCTGGAGATTGGAAATCAATATCCGACGCCATTTTGTAATCCAAGAAGGCGGCTTCCGATTTGAGAAAAAGTTGTAAATTCTTTCAAATACCCAAACAAACGGTTTTTTAAGAGTCAAATATCCTAAAATATGGTTATTTTCAGAATGGGGATGAGACGTAGATGCCGAAATTGATGTCACGCCGTCTTTAAATCCAAGATGGCGGCTTTGGTACAGAAAAACTGTGAAATACTGTCAAATACCGATCAATGTGGGTTTTTTTGGAATCGGGTTGACAGAAAGAAATCGATGTCCTACGCAATCTTGAAATTTATGATGGCGGATTCCGATTTCAAAAGAAGTGTCAAATAGCCTACAAATGGCATCGAATATCGATTTTCAGCATCTACGCGTCGTCCTCGGGACCTCCCTTAGCTCAGTCGGTAAAGGCACAGCTACAAAGCAAGACCATGCTGGAGGTGGCTGGGTTCGATTCCCGGTCCGGTCTAGGAATTTTTCGGGTTGAAAAATTTCTCGACTTCCCTGGGCATAGAGTATGATTGTACTTGCCACACAATTATACTAATGCAAAAATGGTACAGGCATCGAAAGCTCTCAATTAATAACTGTGGAAGTGCATCTAGAACACTAAGTTGAGAGCACGCAAAAAGCTAATATCTTGGATTCCAAAATGGCATCGAAAATCCCCGTTCCGAAAATACCCATATTGTAAGATAGTTGACATTTTCTGAATCCTAATGGCTTCCATATTGGATTCCAACATAGCGTCGGATATCGATTTTTGGCATCTACGCGTTGTTCCCGTTCCGAAAATAACCATATCTTAGGGTATTTGACACTTCATAAAACCAATGGCCACTATCTTGAATTCCAAAATGGCGTCGGATACCGATTTTCAGCATCTACGCGGCATGCCCGTTCCGAAAATACCCTATTATAGGGTATTTGACACTTTTTCTGAAACCCGATGGCCGCCATTTTGGATTCCAAAATAACGGTGGATTTCGATTTTCGCCACCTTCGCGTCGTCCCGTTCCGAAAATACCCGTATTGTAGGGTATTTGAGACTTTCCCCGACCCCGATGGCCGCCATCTTGGACTCCAGAATGGACTCGTTAATTTAATTTTCGTTTATTATTAAATAATTTATTATTACTACATATAATCCGGATGCCATCCCTATCGGCAACCGATATTGTTCGGATACTATCCGGATACTTTATTTTAATGCCTGCGTCGTCAGGTCGTGAAAATTCGAATGAGCCCCGAATTGAAGTGAAAGTGGAAAAAAACGAAGGAAGCAGATTTCGAGTCATTCATTGCGTCAATTGAATCAAGTCTTTGCTTCAAATGAAATGATCTGAAGCACTTGACGAACGAAACAAGTGGTAGTCCAGTCATGTTTGAAAAGAGGAATGTTCATCGTGACTCGATAACAAGAAACACGATGACTTACACGAAAATGATATTGCTCGAAATGAAGCGATTCTGCGGAGAGTTCATTTTCTTTTCTTTGTTTCGGAAATGCAGAACCCTGGCTGCAACAACATTCCCTGTTGTATTTGATGATTTGGACGATAGATAAAAACCTCCTTTATCATGCTATGTGGCAAAAATAGCACCAAAACTGTTTGGATAGCCGTGGTTATCAAAAGAGAAAGTCGATGAAGAGAATCAATCAAAGCAGATAGGCCCTTTTTCCAGCTCTGTATAGATATATTGAAAATTTCGTGCAGATTGGTAGTGTTTTGTGTCTTTCTATGCTTTCTCAAACAATCCAAAATGACATAACATCTGGATCAACAATAGGAAAGGGCCCATCAGCATTTGTAAACAAACCGTTTCAAAGCCCTTTACTCACAAAGCGAAGGCCACCCACGCAAACCAACACCATCATCGGATAGGGGAAACTTCCACCTACACGATGATGGTGTTGGTGATGGGCCCTTTTCTATTGTTGATCCAGACATGCATAAGACACCATACATTCGCACCCATTTGAATATGCACTTCAAAAGTCTCAGCAAATTACATAATTATATTCCCCACACATTCACATAAATTTATCAGCTGTTCAACTGATTGCACAATGACACAAACAAACATCCACGACACAGAGCTGTACCGCTAGCACTTTAAGTTCCAGTAGAGTTATCGAGTAGTAGTACACATGCAAAAGAGTGCGCGTTTGAGTGCATATACTGTCTGCGGTTGTGGAATAGTTTTAGTGACGTTTGTCACTACCTAAAGCCCCACGTTGCCGACATAATCCGGCATGCATAAGGGCGTAAAAGGGATGATCGATTCTCTTCGTCGATTTTCTCTTTTGTTAATAACTCGCTAGAATTAACGTTTCTCGGTGCGTTTGCTGTTGCTTTTGATAGCCAATACAACCTGTTACAACTCTGCATTGAACAAATTCTATAAAATTGTTTCGCTTAGCTGTAGCAATGCAAATAGAAAATCGATGGAGAGAATCGATCATCGCGTATACGCCCTTATGCATGCTCACTGTCGAATTCTTCTTCCACAGCCGCAGACAGTACACGGTGTTTCGCGAAAACCCATTAATTGGTAAACAAATACCCATTTTCAAATCATGTATGCAGCTGTCAAAAAATGGGGGAATTTTGAAATCATAAAATGGGTGAAAAATACTCATTTAAAGAATCAGTTCAACGTTGCATAATGGGTATATTTGCACTAATGGGTGAAGAAACACTTGGAAATGTTATCGTCTCATTTCATTTCATTTAGAAATTTAATATCCTTTCATTGACGTTAAAACTCCTGCTGACAATGTATCATACTGTTCCAGAACCTAAAAAGTACGTACTGGGTAGTCGTAACGTTCATAAAACTACGCGTTACCAAGTAGTAGCTCGCCATAAGAACAAACGAATGTTCAAATCTATTAAAAGGACAAAGCAGGTTTAAGAAGCAATGCACTATATTTCCGTGAAAGATGTTCTTGGTATCATATTGCAAAACCCATTGGCTCGCGACATGATTCAAATCGAAATATAATCTACAGAGAAGAATTGTACCTTGAAGAGGGCAAACTGTATCAATCGCAAGATTTGTTTCGGAACTTCCATTAGCGGTTCGTTTATCTTTGCATATGTATGATGTCGAGCACTGTATTCCATTGAGTAAACATAATTTAAGAAATGGGTAAAAAACACCCATTTATTGACAAACCTCCCATTTACCCATTAATGGGTAAACCATAGTTTACCAATTAAATGACGAGAGGCACTTTTAGCGGAACAGGGAATTTTTACCATTTAATTATTTTTCGCAAAACACCGTGTATATGAGCAAGTCAAACGCGCCTGTGGATTTGAAGAAAAACGTCCCCCTCATTCACTAGTGTATGAGTTAGGTAGAGGAGTGTGCGTTTGACCAGTACTGTCGCATTAGTGGTCTTTTGCTTCTATTCAATTTTCAAACTACGGTACTCTAGCGGAACTATCAACCTATTTATCTTCTTCAGAACTTTCTTTAGTTAATAAATTATCACACATCACATGTTGATGAAGTAATGAAATTGGGATGCTAGCGGAATGTTTAAATAAATTCTTCCATTTAATTCCACTAAATTAACTTTAGTTTCTATGACAGATACGTATTTCGAATACATTGTGCAGTCTTCATCAGTGTCATTCTATTCATTGGAAGCCAGAAAGGTTTCAGAGTTATTTAAAAAAAAAAATCCAGGAGGCCCCATTTTCAGGGGAAGCCTGAAGAAGCTCGGAAAAACCTTCCAATAGATGTCGAAAAAAAAAACCTCCCAAGGAAGCTTATGGAGAAATTTCCAGAGGAATAGGAATTAAACTTCTGGCAGAATTCGATAGATACTTCAGGTAGAAGTTTAAATGAGCTTCCTGGAGAAGACTGAAGAAACTTCCTGGAGCCGCTGGAAGAAACTCCCTAAGATAGTTTGGTAGAAACTACTGGAGAAAGTCGGAAACTTCGTCCGGCGATAGCCAGAAGGTTTACGGGACAGTCGAAAAAAAAACTTCTAGGAGAAGATGGGAAAAACATTCCGGAAGCAAGAGATTTTTGGGGGATGCCGACTAATCCTCCTCTTTCTTTATAGTTTAGACTTTTATAATTTATGTCTTTTCTGCTAGGCTATGCGAGTGGTTCTAACATGATGCGATCTGCTGTACAGACCAGGCATGGAAAATCAGTTACATTCATTTCATGCATTCATTTACATTCATTTGCCTCTAACTTTTTTCATCAACAGCATTTCACAAAATGATGTATAGAGCTTTTGTGAACTTTTGCCCATAACTCAAATCTGTATCTCTAATGCATCACGAACTAAAGCGGGCAGAACTTGTTACTGTTTTTCAGTGAATGTAAAATACATTCACTGAAAAACAGTAGTGACTTCTGTTCGCTCTGGATCGTCATGCATAAGAGATACGGATTTGAGTTGTTAATAAATAAATAAAATGTTGTAGTTAATAATAAAGCCTACAAATACTTCATACATTATTTTGTGGAATTCTGTTGTTGAAAAAAGTTAGGGACAAATGAATGTAAATGAATGCACGAAGAAAACATCGGAAAAAAAAATCGGATGTCACATCCAAAGGAAACCAGAAAAGTTCCGGAAAATGGAAGTAAATTCCAGAAGAAGTAGCCAGTTCTAGGGGAAGCCAGAAGAAGTTCGGACAAACCTTCCAATAAAAGTCGAAAACCTATGGCTTATGGACACACTTCCAGAAGAAGACGGAAGAAACTTCATGGAGACGCTGGCAGACACTTTCTAAGGTAGATTGCAAGAAATTTCTGGAAAAATTCGGAAGCCAGAGTGCCTACGGAACAGTCGAAAGAAACAAGGACATAATTCAGTCCGCATCGTGCTCTCTTGCCGTGCGGATCTATTTGCTTTTTGCTGAAGGAAGTGTTACTACTACCTAAAGCTACAACAAATTTAAACAGCACTATTCAGTGCTCAACCTGTAAACAATTTTCTACCTTGTTCAACTCTTATTCCTCTTCGATCCTTGTTTGGACCCTACCCGAGGTAATCCTTCTTGGATATCGATTTGGAAAATTCCTCTTCGATCCTTCAGATTCTTATAGTAATCTGCTTGGAAGTCGATTTGGATAAAAATTTACTGCCGCCATGGCGCCTAAACGCAAAAGAAAGAGGCAAACTCTTGATCTCCCTTCTGATGAAATTAATTTGAGTAATCAATTTGATTTGCTCACGGATGATGAGAATGATCCATCATCCAAGAAAAATTCTAGTAAACTTTCCCGGCTTAATGCCAAGAAGGAAAAGATTCCCCCTATTGTGATAACCACAATTTTGAATTTCATGAAAGTTAAGTTTTCACTACAAATTGGACGTCGGGGTGAATGCAGTGTATTGGCTGAAACCTTGGACGGATTTAAATGTCTTTTTTTTTTTTTTTATAATCCATTTATTTGTCAAGGCTCAAATGCGTTAGCTTTGCGGAGCCGAATATTTTTACATAATTGTGTGTGAATATCATTTTCTTACAACTAATGTTAGTAGAACGGGGGCCGATTACTCGCGGTTTACTCGAGATTAGGGATTACATTTATTTATCATTTGGAGGGAGGACAAGGGAAAGCATTTTGAACTAATTTAAAACTTAAACGTAAAGGATGATTAAAACACAAAACACTAAACACATAAGTCAACAGCTTTAAGAAAGTCGTAAATAAGCTTCATAAAGTCGATATCACGGCAAGCCAAGACGTCTCTAATTGGCTTAAAGGGTTGTTTTCCTCGGACCCTAAGGGAATCACACAGAACGGATCTTGCCTCATGATGCAAGGAGCAGGACCAAACAACATGCTCGATGTCGTGATAACCGTTTCCACAGGTGCACAAGTTGCTGTCGGCAAGCGTAATACGGAAGAGGTGGGCGTTTAACGAACAGTGATTGGACATGAGCCTGGACATTACACGAATAAAATCACGACTCATATCCAACCCTTTGAACCAGGGTTTGATCGACACCTGTGGGACAATAGAATGTAGCCATCTTCCCAGATCACCATCATTCCACTTTTGTTGCCAGTTGGCGAGGACTTGCTGACGAGAAATCGTGAAAAATTCGTGGTAGGCGATTTGTCGCTCGTAAATATCGCCTTCCATAGCGCCCACCTTGGCCAGCGAGTCCGCTTTCTCATTGCCCGGGATAGAGCAATGAGAAGGGACCCATACCAAGGTGATGACATGTGAGCTGTTTGATAAAGCACTCAATGACAATCGTATTTCCTGGAGGAAATACGCCGAGTGCTTCATCGGCCTCATTGAACGCATAGCCTCCAGGGAGCTTAGGCTATCCGTAAAAATGAAATATTGGTCAGGTGGAAGTGAGGCAATACGCTCTAACGTGTACGATATAGCTGCTAGTTCAGCAACGTATACCGAACACGGCTTTTGAAGCTTGTATGAGGCGCTATGAAGATCGTGGAATACTCCAAAACCAGTGGACGCATTTATCACCGACCCATCTGTGAAAAATCTCTTCTCGGTGGGGACGTGGCGGTATTTGTTCGCAAAAATAGTTGGGACAATCAGGGCACGGTGAGGCTCTGGAATTCCTTGAATCTCCTGCCTCATTGTGAGATCGAATCTCACGGAAGAACCACTGAAATGATGGGAGACAGTGCGATTGGGGTTGAACGAGGAGGGGCCGATGTCCAGAGTCATGTACTCGTAGTACAAGCTCATGAATCGTGTTTGAGGATTCCGCTCTAGCAGCTTCTCAAAGTTTTCGATCACCAGCGGGTTCATGACTTCACAGCGGATGAGGAACCGGAACGATAAATCCGCAAAACGATTTGTTAAGGGGAGGACGCCCGCAAGAACTTCAAGACTCATGGTATGCGTCGATTGCATACAACCTAGCGCGATTCGAATGCAACGATATTGAATCCTTTGGAGCTTCAATATGTGCGTCCCCGCCGCCGATTGAAAGCAAAAGCTACCGTACTCCAAAATCGAGAGAATGGTGGTCTTGTAGAGTCTTATCAGATCTTCCGGATGGGCTCCCCATGAAGTGCCGGTAATGGAACGAAGGAAATTGATTCGCTGTTGGCATCTCTGCCTCAGATACGCTATGTGTTTTCCCCAAGTGCACTTGGAATCGAACCAGACACCTAAATACTTAAACGACATGCTGTGAGTGATTGTTCTACCCATAAGTTGAAGCTGAAACTGTGCTGGATAAAGCTTCCTAGAAAAAACAACCATCTCTGTTTTCTCCGGAGAGAATTCGATACCCAGATTCATTGCCCAAGTAGACAAATTATCCAAGGTATCTTGCAATGGTCCTTGCAGGTCCGGTGCTGTTGGTCCAACCATGGAAACCACGCCGTCATCTGCAAGCTGCCTTAGCGTGCAATTTTCGGCCAGACATTCATCAATGTCTTTGACATAGAAGTTGTACAGGAGGGGACTTAAACATGAGCCTTGTGGAAGACCCATGTAGCTGATTCGTGCAATTTCCGTGTTGCCATGAGAGAAGCTCATTCGTTTCTCGGACAACAAATTAAACAGGAAATTGTTGATAATCGGAGAAAGCCCACTCGCATGGAGTTTGTCCGAAAGGATGTCGATGCATTAATTAATTTAGCTTTATTTAGGAGGCTTTCAGCCTTAGGCTGGTTCGCCTCCGATCCACGATGCAAACAGAATCAAACGCCCCTTTAATGTCCAAGAAAACTGAACCCATCTGCTGTTTTTCAGCATAGGCTAATTGGATTTCAGTTGAAAGCAACGCAAGGCAGTCGTTCGTCCCTTTGCCCCTACGGAATCCAAATTGCGTATCTGAGAGTAAGCCATTCGCCTCGACCCACTTGTCCAGACGAAGAAGAATCATTTTTTCTAACAGCTTCCGAATACACGACAGCATCGCGATGGGACGGTACGAATTATGATCCGAAGCGGGTTTACCGGGCTTCTGGATGGCGATAACTCTCACTCGTCTCCAATCATCCGGAACAACGTTGAGCTCAAGGAATCGATTGAACAAGTTCAACAATCGCCTCTTTGTGACTTCTGGGAGGTTCTTGAGCAGGTTGAACTTGATTCGATCAATTCCCGGAGCTGAGTTATTGCATGAAAGAAGAGCAATTGAGAATTCTACCATCGAAAACGGGGAGTCCATGTCATCGTTTTCCAGCAGCGGATCGCGAGTGTTGCATCGGACCGGAACCGAATCGGGACAAACCTTACGCGCGAAGTCGAAAATCCACTTGTTAGAGTACTCCTTGCCCTCGTTGACCGACGATGCCGCGTTACGCATTCTCCTGCCGACATTCCAGAGCGTTTGCATGGAAGTCTCTCGCGATAGCCCTTCGACGAACCGACGCCAGTAACCGCGTTTTTTGGCCCTGACCAAGCTCTTAAACTTTTCCTCTAGCTCCGTATACCGCTCAAAGTATTCGCGGGAACCGTATTTACGAAACTGTTTAAACGCGGTAGACTTCTCTTTATTCACGTCGGTGCATTCCTGGTCCCACCACACAGTGGGAGGACGTTTGCGAATGGTAGTGCCAGGAACAGGCTTCGTTTGTGCTTGAAGCGCGCAATCCACTATGAGCCGCGATAGGAAGGAGTACTCATCCAACGGAGAGAGAACGTCGACCGATTCTGAACCGTCACGGACCGCGTTCGCGTATTCTTCCCAATTGATGTTTCTCGTGAGATCGTACGTGATGTTGATTGAACACTGTGAAGATGAACCGTTGGAAATCGAAATTTTGATGGGCAAATGATCACTACCATAGGGGTCTTGGATTACCTCCCACATGCAATCCAATGATAGTGAGTTCGAACAGAGTGACAAGTCTAGTCTGCTCTCTCTTGCTGGAGGTTTGGCTATTCGAGTTACTTCACCGGTGTTTAGAATGGTCATATTGAAATCGTCGCATAGGTCATAGATGATGGTTGAGCGGTTGTCATCGTACAGCTCTCCCCAGCCTGTACCGTGGGAATTAAAATCCCCTAAGATCAACCGCGGCTCAGGTAGCACTGAGCAGATGTCAGATAGCGCTCGCCGAGAAACAGCCGTTCTCGGAGGGATGTATAACGAGGTAATACTGAAGGTTTTACCTCTAATATTCACCTGACATGCGACAATTTCAATACCTGACACTGGAGGAAGGTCGATTCTGTAGAATGAGTGTTGTTTGTTGACCCCTAGGAGCACCCCACCGTACGAATCTGCACGATCGAGACGGATAATGTTGTAGTCGTGAAGAGAAAGGTTAACATCTGGAGAGAGCCATGTTTCGCAGAGAGCAAACGCATCACAGTGTATGTTATGCAGTAAAAATTTGAATATGTCTAGTTTTGGTAAAATGCTTCTACAATTCCATTGAAGGAGAGATACCGTATCATTTTTTGGAAAATTATCCATCGAAGGATACGAATGAAGCAAGGAGGGGCCACTTGGAAGCAAATTGCTTCAGAAAAGGTTTCACGATTGGAAGCATCATGTTAATGATGCTCCGAAGAGGGTCAGTGATGTTGAACAGATCGAGAATGCTGTCCACAATTCCAGAAAGCGTGAACATGGCGTTCTGCTGTTCTGGTTGCAAAACTGGGACATCTGGGGTTTTAGATGTTCCCGGAAGCCCCGGAAATTCTTTGTCATAATCGACAGGCTTAAAACCCGGTGGATTGGGTTTCGGTTTATTTCCGTGACCTCTTGATTTATCCAAGTGGGCTTGGGAGTCAGTTTTTTTAGTTTTCTGCGAATCATTCTTGGATCGCTTCCTTGAAGGACCTTTGAAAACAAAAGGACTTCCGTCATTGCCCTCTGAGTCAGTGTCGTCCTCGTCAACTGGGAGAAGATTGAACGGATTATTGTTTTCTTTTTCCGGAGTGATTTTGGGAGGAGGATTGAAAGTCTTCAAGATCTCCGCAAAGGAACGCTGAGAGCGCGCCTTCAGAGACCGTTCAAGTTTTTTTCCTTGCTGTTTATACTTCGGGCAATCTGCGAGAGGATGCGGAGGTGCCAAACAATAAACACATTTAGGAGGAGCACCACAAGCACCCTCCGCATGCTTCTCGCCGCACTGATCGCATCGTGGCTTGTTGCCGCAGAAGGCGGCGGTGTGGCCTAATTGTTTGCACTTGGTGCAGTTCATCACCCTTGGTATAAACAACCGCACAGGAAGTCGAACCCTCCCAATTCGGACGTAATCTGGCAGAGTCGATCCGGAGAAAGTCACTCGAAACGAGTCAGTCAGCGAATAGATTTTTTTTGTCCCGTCGAGGGATGCTGACTGCATTTGGGTGCAGTCAAGAATCTTGACTTCTGGAAGAACGGGGTTCTTGAAGACACCAACCCCCCTCTTCAAGAAGTCATCGCAGGTCAAACTCGCTTCGGTGACCACTCCTTCGATTTCCACGTCACGACTGGGAATGTAAACGCGGTACTCTAACGTAAAAAGCTCGCAGGCAACAATCTCATTCGCCTGCTTGCGGTTACCAACAGTGACGCGCAGTTTGTCTGGCCTCACCTTCAAAATGTCGGTCACTGACGAGAAACGTTTGAATAGATCTTTTTCGATCTGGTTAACGTTAAGCGGTTTTTGTTTGGGTCGGAAAAAAACAACCCATGGGCCTGTCGAGGCGTCTGGGTATGACTTATGGCGGGGGGCAGTTTTTGTTTTCTTGGCGGGGTTAGGCGGAGTAGGGGGAGACGGTTTTGGCGGTGTTGGGGGAGAGGGATTAGGTGGGGTAGGGGGAAACGGGTTTGGTGGTGCGGGGGGTGACGGTGCTGGTGGTGTTGGTGGCGATGGATTAGGCGGGGTAGGAGGAGATGGGGTAGGCGGTACGGGCTCCGGTGCTCGTTTTCGCCTGGGCCGCTTCGGGATGGTTCCGGTGTACTTCTTCACCGTGGCTGACGTTTCCACGTCGGACAGTTCGTCTTCAGTGGGAAGGGCAGGAAGGGTATTCCCCCCGCCATCACTATTACCATCCATTGCGGGGCAACTGCCACCGCAATAGATACAAAACAACTACACACAGGGAACACACAGGGACAAGAGAAAAAAGAAGAAGAAGAAAATATTTGCGTGGGATGGGAGAAAGGGGAAACTAAAACAAAGGGGCAATAAATAAAACTTATTCGCTACTTAACTACACCGGCACAAAGCGTGTGTGTGGAAACGCTGTTATCACGTGGTGCGTTAGTGTTGGTCCACGCTGCTATCCGGTGGTGATGGTTGGTGTTGGTGGGTCAGCAAGCTGGTGATACGACACGCTTCACTATCACTTGCACACCCTCGCGACGGCGTGAAAAAATGATGGACTTGACGACGCCGTTAACTCCGGTGATGGATTACCGGGATGAATTAAAGCTGGATGGTAACTCCAAGGGGCTCGGCCGATGGAATTCCACTTCCTCTGTTGGACACTGGTCACTTGGGGCACCCAATGGGGGGTGAAAAAAACCGCTCGGGCGGAAAAAACACCGAAAAAAAACTAGATGCCGCGCAACTGAAACCGGGACGTTGTTAACCGACTGAATGCTCAACTAGGAATGATTTAAATGTCTTCTCAAGTATCTTACTGAGAAGCATCACAAATTTTTTACTTACGACACCAAAACTGAACGTGTGTTCAAGGTTGTCATGAAAGGACTGCCCAGTGGTGAATCCCTGGATCAGATCAAAGATGAACTGGCAAAATTACTTGGAGTTGTGCCACTCCAAGTAATCAAAATGAAAATGAAATCCCGTTCTGGCGATTCACGCAACGGGATTTCTAATGATTTTTATTTAGTTCACTTCAAGTCTAGTGAACTAAACAACCTTAAGGCCTTAGAAAAAGCTAGCCTTATGCTCCATGTCCGAGTGAAGTGGGAACACTTCAGGAAGACTGGAGGAAATTTCCAAAACCTTACCCAGTGCCGTAAGTGCCAGGGATGGGGTCACGGAACTAAAAATTGCTACATGCCAGCTAAATGCATGAATTGTGGTGATTCCTCTCACGCAAAGGACGACTGTCCTGTGAAGGAAGATCCTATGAAATTTAAATGTTCAAATTGTGGTGAAAACCACAAATCCAATTTTTGGGAATGTAAGACTCGCAAAGCGATCCTACAATCTCGTTCTAACCGACAGGTAGGAAACGCTCCACGTTTCCGACCAGGTACAAATTCCTCTGCTGTTAACAACGGTCAGCGAGGAACAAATTCTACATTCGTACCCGTAGGTACAAATATCACCCCTGCTTCAAATGTTTCATCTGTACCTACTCCCATCGCTGCTAACAATGTTCAACGAGTTAATGGAGCTACCTATGCTGCTATTGCAGCGGGTAGAAATCAAAATAATAACCAACGTTCTAACGGAAATTTTAACAATTTTGACTTAGGAAGCATTACTGCCCCTAAAAAGGAATTTTTACAGAATTCATTAATTGACATGATTTCTGATATGCTTAAATCTAACTCCATGTTTGATGCTATTCAAACTGGAGTAATATTTGCAAATAATATTGTCATGACTTTAAAATTCAGTAATGGATTTTAAAGTATTAAATATTGTAAATAGGAATGCTCGATCTCTTAAAGATAATGAAGACGAGCTATTTAACTTTTTGAGAGTTCATAACGTGCATATTGCCGTTATAACTGAAACGTTCCTTAAACCTGACCATAAGGTTAAGAAGGACGCAAATTACTTGATTTATAGAAATGATCGTCTTGATGGACCCTGTGGTGGCGTTGCCATCATTATTCATAGACGAATCAAGCATAAAATTCTTTCTTCATTTGAAACCAAAGTTTTTGAAACTTTGGGAGTTTCTGTTGAAACAAAATTTGGACAACTTACGTTTATAGCTGCCTATTTGCCATTCCAATGCGTAGGCCAGCAAAAGAATTTTCTCAAGGGTGACCTCCAGAAACTTACCCGTCATAGGTCTAAATTCTTCATTATTGTTGATGTTTGATGATTGTTCTGCAGGTTATTACACTATTCAATATCCAAACAGCCCAACATGCTTTTCTTCTGCAAGAAATCTCCCCACTATTGATTTGGTCTTAACTGATTCATGTCAACTTTGTAGCCAATTGGTTACCCATGCTGACTTCGGTTCTGATCACCTTCCAGTAACTTTTGAAATATCCCAAGAAATAATTTCTAATCCCAACAGCTCTACTTTCAATTACCATAGAGCTGATTGGGAGCAATATCGAACATTTATGGAATATAACTTCGATCCAAACATTCCTTTGCAAACCAAAGATGAAATTAATTATGCTCTTGAATCTCTGACTACTTCTATAGTTGCAGCAAGAGCTGCCTCAGTACCAAAATGCGAGGTTAAATTCGATTCAATTATAATAGACGACGATCTTCAGCTCTTGATCCGTCTTAAAAATGTCCGTAGAAGACAATATCAAAGAACACGCGATCCTGCCATGAAGGTTATCTGGCGGGATTTGCAAAAACAAATTAAAAAGCGATTCTCTGCCCTGAGGAACAAAACTTTTGAAAATAATATTTCTAAATTAGACCCGAGTTCCAAACCCTTTTGGAAACTCACAAAAATTTTGAAAAAACCTCAAAAGCCTATTCCAGCGCTTAAAGAAGGTGGTAAAATTTTGATCACAAATTTGGAAAAAGCTCAGAAACTTGCTAAGCAATTCGAGAGTTCCCATAATTTCAGTTTGGGTCTTACTAGTCCTATTGAGAATCAGGTTGCTCGGGATTATCTGAATATTTTCTCTCGGGAAAATATTTTTGATGATTCCTGGGGGACTGATTTGGACGAAGTAAGGTCTATAACTAAAAAGTTTCAAAATATGAAAGCTCCAGGTGATGATGGAATTTTCTATATCCTCATCAAAAAACTCCCAGAGAGTACCTTGTCTTTCTTGGTAAAATTATTCAACAGATGTTTCCATTTGGCATACTTTCCTGATAAATGGAAAAATGCAAAAGTTGTTCCAATTTTGAAGCCGGATAAAAATCCAGCTGAAGCTTCTAGCTACCGCCCAATAAGTTTGCTTTCTTCAATAAGTAAACTTTTTGAAAAGATAATTTTGAATAGAATGATGCTTCACATCAATACGAACTCAATTTTTGCAGATGAGCAGTTTGGATTTCGCCATGGGCATTCAACTACTCATCAACTCTTAAGAGTTACCAATTTAATTCGTTCAAACAAATCGGAAGGCCACTCAACTGGAGTTGCTCTTCTAGACATAGAAAAAGCATTCGACAGTGTTTGGCATGAAGGCTTGATTGCTAAATTGAAAAAGTTTAATTTTCCACTTTACATTATGAAATTAGTTCAAAATTATTTAACTGACAATGCAGATAAATTATCAAAATTCCAAATCTAATAGATTACCTGTTAGAGCAGGAGTTCCTCAGGGTAGCATTCTTGGGCTATATTGTATAACATTTTCACTTCGGACCTCCCTGATTTGCCTCAGGGTTGCCACAAATCTTTGTTCGCTGATGACACAGGCATTTCCGCTAAAGGAAGAAGTCTTCGTGTTATTTGCAGCAGACTGCAGAAAAGTTTAGATATTTTCTCTTCTTATTTACAAAAATGGAAGATTTCTCCCAACGCTTCCAAAACTCAACTTATAATATTTCCACATAAGCCTAGAGCTTCGTTTTTGAAACCTAGTAGTAGTCACATAGTCACTATGAACGGAGTTCCAATTTTCTGGTCAAACCAAGTGAAATATCTTGGATTAATACTTGACCAAAAATTAACTTTTAAAGATCACATTGAGGGCATTCAAGCCAAATGTAACAAGTATATAAAATGTTTGTATCCTCTTATAAACAGGAAATCCAAACTTTGCCTGACGAATAAACTTCTAATATTTAAACAAGTTTTTAGACCGGCCATGCTTTACGCTGTGCCTATATGGTCTTGTTGTTGCACTACCAGGAAAAAAGCACTTCAAAGGATTCAGAACAAAGTTCTGAAGATGATTTTGAAATTACCTTCCTGGTACAGTACTACCGAAGTACATAGAATTTCGAATGTTGAGACTTTAGAACAAATGTCCAACAAAATAATTAATAATTTCAGGCAAAAATCGTTGCAAGCCTCAATTGCAACGATTAATTCCTTTTATACTTAGATAAGATTTAGTTTTAGTTTTTAGTTTTAAGATATCAATTGTTATACTGACATGCAGGTTTAAAAAACCTGTTTAAAATACTAAATTGCCAAGACAGGAACAATGTAAAAACACTTAGATATATATCATAACAATTAAGGCTGGTACGTTACTGCAGTAACTGGAGCACCTAGGTTAAAAATGAAATGTAATTTATTTTGAATTTGGAACAAATAAAGAGTTAAAAAAAAAAGAAAACAAGCTGTACCTCGATATCCTTGCCATATAGAAGGTTACTGTCTTGAGTAAAGTTGTTCAGGTGATTAAGTCCCTGCATGTGATGGCCATATTAGTTCAGAAATCTCTCACAACGCGGCGCTAGTGTGCACATGAACTTTTTGTATAAGCTGTATCTCGAGATCCTTGCCATATAGAACGTTACTGTCTTCAGCAAAGTTGTTCAGGTGACCATGTCCTGGGTGGCCATTAGAAAGATGCAAAATTTGAAATTTTCGCTCCACAATACTTAAACGATTCCAAATCGGTTCCTGACTAACCTCTCAAAATTTGAACCCATTTGGTGAGAAACTGAAATGGCACAAACCATTTAAAGTTTGTATGGGAATTACTATGGTAAAACCAAGATTTTTGTTCATGTCTATCTAATAATTCACCATATCGGTCTGCTTGAAAAACATTCATATGGTCTTGTAGGAAATTTTCCCAGCTACAACTTTGCTGAAGACCACTTTTTGATTAAATGCAAGGATCGAAAGTTATCAATGGTTCAATGCGCTGATGTCTTATGATCATGCTCAATCAACTGCTCAGCAGGCAACATTGGTGTTCCTGGGGCGTTGAATAGGACACAAAAAATCATGGCTACTATGTCACACTGCGAAATACAGTGTTGCCTACAGAGCAGCTGCTTGATCATGTCATAAATTTACCAATCTCTTAAATAATTAATAACTTTTTCCAGTCTCGTTTTACATAGAAACATTCTTCAGCAAAGTTGTAGCTGAGAAAATTTTCTATAAGACTGGGTATCGAACTGTTTCGCAGCTTATTATGGAAAAAGACTAGAAGGCAATGAACAAAAAGTTGAGATTTCCCACATTAATTTACATGTAAACTTCATATGGCTTGTGCGAAGTCTGTCTCTAACCAAATGAGTTGTAACTTTGGGAGGCTAATCAGGACCCGATTTGAAACCATTTAAGCACTGTGGAGCGAAAAAGTCAAATTTTACATCAGTCTAGTGGCCATAGTAGTTCAGAACATTCTCACTGCACGGATCTAGTGTGCACATGAACTTTCTGTGCAAGTTTTAAAGGCTATAAAAATGCCAAATACCCTACAAAATGGATATTTTCGGAACAGGGTCGACGTGGACGCCACTTTGTAATCCAAGGTGGCAGCTTAAGCCTAGTGAAAAAGTGTGAAACATCCCACAATATGGATATTTTTGGAACGAGGATAACGTGTAGAGACCGGAAATAGATGATTGGTAACATTTTGGAATTTAAGATGGCGACTTCCAGTTTGTGGACAACTGTTAAATACCCTAAAGTGTCCGCTTTGAGAATCGTTCGAGAACGGTTGTGTGTTTTGCTTCGTTGCGTGCTTTTATTTTATTTTATTTTCTTTGAACTCGGGCTATCTTTGAGCTGGCGTGTAGTTTTTCGGTGCTCGCATTTAAATAGTGTTGTGTCCCGATAATCTAATTTAAAATGGTTTGTGCTGATGGTTTCCCCCTGTTGCTTAGGTGCCTGGTGTGCTCTCGCTTCCCTTTGTTGCCCGTGTGACTCGACCGCGCTGATCTATTATTAGGTTTTTGCGATGTGCATTGCTTTTGTGCGCAGAGAGACTTGAAAAAGAAAAGTGATATTTAGTTATTGTGTGGTAGGAATCGCTGGAGGCGGAATTGTTTAAAAATGACTAGAGAAAAATAAGCATCGGGAATGCGCTCGCGGATATATTTATTTGGTGGGTACGTTCCAGTTGAAGATTGTTCTTATACATTTCTCGATTGCGTTTTCGAGGGGACGTGTCTGCTTTTGTGGGCAGTGCGTTTGATGGTCAGTTTGGTGTGGCTGGTGACTTGCCCGAGCGTGCTGGCGCTGCTATCAGGTAAGGGAAAATTTCCCCTATCTGATGTTGGTGGTGTTGGCATGCGTGGGCGGGATGCCGGTTGCGCCGAATTGGGGATCGGATGCATTGTTTGCGGGAGCGGATGCGTCCCTTCGTGGAAGTAATCGAAATTTATTTTCATCGTTCCCATTTGTCAGAGGGATGACCTCGTTCGTATGAAGCATGTGCCCGGGTTTTTATGGTTAGGTGTCTACGAATAATTCATTATGATTTTTTTTTTCATGTTGAAGCATGATTCGTTAAGAAAATAAATGTCGCGATCGAACATGTGTGACTATGGTGTGACCAAACACTCCCGGTAACTAGCTCAGTAGCATAAGACCCCTGAACTGTGTCGCAGGGCCGGCATGTTACTGGGTATTCGGAGGGGCTACGCGGGAAAGTATGAAAACACAGGAATATTCACATTTTCTAACATTTATTGCCATTTCCTGTGGCGAGGGTTTGAAATTGGCACTGTACTCACTGCTGCAGCGGGATCTTTTACGGCGTCGCGACGCTGGCGTTGGCCAACATGGCTGCTCCTGCACTATCGTGTGGCCGGAAACCTGCGACGCGGCCTGCAAACAGTGTTGTTGCTGTAATGGGAGAATGGCGAATCTGATGGCGTTCATCAGCCACATACGGCTCAGTAGGCGTTGCTGGCTCGTTTGGCAGGTTGGCGTCTTCCGTCGTTGACGACATCGGCTGACCGTGGAATGGCCACCTTGGTCGAACCGAGACGGGACCCTCTTTGGCAATTAAGACCACCGGCCTGAGGGAATCGTCCCTGACGGACGGACGATTGAGGATCATTAGCGATTAGGCTCGGAAGCCACCTTGACTTCCGAGCCGAGCCGTGTGAGACCGTTTTATTATACGGGACGAGGTCCTGAGAATTATCTTAATTCAGTCAGTGTAATTTCCGTCAGGATAATAAAAAATCAATTACCTGAACGAAGGCAGTCCAACATCTCAGAAACCCCACAAGAGGGGGAGGGGGGGGGGGATTACACTAAATGGCACTGCACTTTAAGATACTGATCTTTTCCACATGGATGCCTGTTTGTTTCTCTCTCTAATCTTCCAAATCTAAGATGGCTATCATCTTCCAATTTGCGCATCCATTGTTATTTCAAAGCTAAGATTTTCCTCCCTTCAGTAACATTCTTGTTCTTTGCAGCAGCACAAGCCCTCTCGCTCTTGTGTGTGTCTACTGTTTTAGGTTTAACAAAACGTGAATTTTCCTGCTGTATAGAGAAGTGTTGGAGACGGTAGGTTTATGGTCGACGTTGCTGGCTCATGCCGCGATAGAATGGCGTTATGGGCAGGCAATGAGGATTACTAAGCTTCCCCTCTCTGATAAACCACTGCATGAGAGAACCAAAGATCTAGTCCAGCAGTGATAGTATCACACGCGTTACTCCTTTGTTTGAGAGCCGCGTCGTAGTACGCTTACGGCACCGGTACGATACTGGCGGGTTTTTCCGCAAATCAGTCTTATTTTTTTTACGCAGATAGATTTAATTGGGTTTGCAAGGGAATTATACCATTGAAATATTTTAGAAAGATCCCAACAGTGCTCCTTCTATTTGCGTGACAAGCTTTCATTGTAGTTTTCATTGAAGTAATAACTCAGAGAACAATGTTAAACATCATTTTTGTACATGATATTGCAAACTAATCTTATATGTGTTTCATTTTGATTTGCGATAAATGTTTGAACTATGGCTCGGGATTTCCACTGTGGCGTGCTTCTATTGTGACATACCCATACCTATTTTTGTGGTGCGACATAGTGCATCGACATTTCTGAAATTTTGGCTTCTTATTCATTATTCGACTGCCAATTTTCAATTTGTTATTTCTTTAATTTTAAACCAATCCTGCTAAATAAATTATCATTTGTAGTCAAAAGATTAGTCTTTCAAACTGCTCAAAATTTACTAGAATCCATTCACGATGAAAAAACTTTCAACAGGTTGACGCCGTATATGAAAAACCATATTTTTCAATTTTGCCGCTTTGATTTTCCATTTTGCAGCCAAAAGTTTCGACATGGTCAACCAAAACTACCCATATTGGAGTGTATTTAAGGGTTGATTGAAAGTCAGAAGTTATCAGCTTGGATTCCAGATAATGTTATTATATTAGGATCTTGAAAAAAATAACATAAAAAAATTTAAACTTTCTTCGTTATGAACGAATTTTAGTAAATTTTTAGCAGTTTGAAAGACTAATCTTTTGACTACAAATGATAATTTATTTAGCATGATTGATTTAAAAGTAAAGAAATAACAAATTGAAAATTGGCAGTCGAATAATGAATAAGAAGCCAAAATTTCAGAAATGTCGATGCACATACTGAAAGTAGAAGCATTTTGATCATTCACGGAAATACATAAAAATATCACGGTGTATTATTTTATATGACTAGTACTGTATCTATAAAGTTGAAGTTGAAGATATAGCAATTAAAAGTCAAATGGGACACTAGCACCGCCTAGTGAGAGTGATCTAAACTGATCCGTTCATCATCCAACAGGTATTGGCCATACAAACAGCTTTGCAAAGGATAGTAACCTTCTATCTAGTCGAGCTTTCAAATTAAAACAAGCATTTACATGTCATACGGTACACTAGCGCCTCCTAGTGCGGAAATTCTAACCTGTACTGTTCTCCATCTGAACAACTTTGCCGAAGACGAAAAAAAAACAAGTTATTACGCTAGATTACCGTAATTTTACAAGTTTTTTTTTTAATGTAAATTTAAGTACAATTTCATAAATCTGAAATATTGTATTCAAACTTGTATTCAAACTTGTATTCAAACTTGTATTCAATTTAGATGTTTACGCGATAGTTTAAATTCAGATATTTTTTTTCTGTGTATAAGAAACATTTGTTGTTAATCCCGTTATAGAATATATTCCTCTACCGATTGACGAAATGAAGCGAGGAGAGAATCTTCTTTTAACGACTTTATACACACCTCGAACACCGGTATGCATTTGGGAGATTTCCCTCGAATGACACACCTAACTTTCCGTATTAAAGGGCGAACACGAAATTATTGCGACACATTCAACAGGGCATGACTTTATTACCATTGGGTAAAAATCAACCAAATTTTGCACACTTTCTCATTGATGTGTATTGTGTACATGCTGTCAAACTCGAAGTCGTTTTTTCGATTCAACGAAAATGGAGGTGAACCAACGCGAGTTGAGAGAACAAATTCTTTCCAAACACCTGGAATTTCCTGACCTGTCGCACCGGCAGTTGGGAAAAATGTTGAACATTCACTATTCAACCGTCTCCAGAGTGTTGAAGCGGTTCCAGGAGCGGTTGACGTTGGACCACGGCAAAGGAGCTGGAAGAAAACCGGGACCGGAGAACAAAAAGATGGAGGGAAAGGTGAAGCGGATGATTAAAGCAAATCCCAACGTCTCAAGCCGTGATTTGGCTAAAAAGATCGGCATGTCGCAGAGCTACGTCCAGAATGCAAAGAAGAGAGCTGAACTACATACATACAAGGTACAGAACTTCCCAAACCGCGATGAGCGGCAACAATCGACGGCTAAAACTCGGGCACGGAAGCTCTACGAGAAGATGCTGACAAAATATGGCTGCTGTGTGATGGACGACGAAACGTATATAAAAGCCGATTTTAAGCAAATTCCGGGGTTGGAGTTTTTCACCGGCAAAAGCAACTTCGATGTGGACGACAAATTTAAGAAGAAGAAAATGTCATAGTTCGCCTCCAAATATCTCATTTGGCAGGCCATCTGCTCTTGCGGACTGAGGAGTGAGCCTTTCGTGACAAAGGGCACAGTAAATGGCGAGATCTACAAATCTGAGTGCCTCGAGAAGCGCCTTTTGCCGTTCTTGCAGCAGCACGACGAAGCTCCGCTATTTTGGCCAGATTTGGCATCATGTCACTATTCTAAAAGTGTCCTGGAGTGGTATGAGGCCAATTCTGTCCATTTTGTTCCAAAGGACATGAATCCGCCAAACTGTCCGGAGCTGCACCCGGTGGAGCAGTACTGGGCAATAATGAAGCGGGAACTTCGGAAGAGCAAGAAGACAGTCGAAGACGAGAAGGACATGTTAAGAAAATGGAAAAAAAAAAACTGAGAAACTGGTACCGGATGACACTGTAAAGACTTTGATGGAGGGCATCAAGCGAAAATGCGTTCAATTTTACACTCAAGGCTCCATCGATTAACTTTTCTTTTGATTTTTGAAGTAAATATATGTATAAAACTACCCTAAAATTTTGGTTTGATTCTAAACATTATAAGAAAATTGGCATGACATTTTCGGTGTCGCAATAATTTCGTGTTCGCCCTTTACTCTAGCACCAACGCTTAATCGTAACACTCGCTCGTATTGAACGTTGCCTTCACCGGTTTGAACATTATGGAAAGTGCTTTTTCTTTCGAAATCCAGTAAGATACTTCCATCTCAACAGCATTTACAACCAGTGTCTTGACGAAATTGGCAATCGGAACAGGTGGCCTTCGCACATTCCATTTTCGCCATTCCATCAAACTTGGATCAGGTAAGCAAAAACTCCACAGATTTTCATCAGAACTCAGATGACTCAAATATCAACAAATGTTCACATCATTTCACAACTTTAATCTACATTGACATCCCTGCTGCGTTCAACAACTCAAAGTAATAAACACATTTGAATAGGGACAGCACAAACATTTTTCTGTTGCAACTCGAAATGAAAATGAAGGAATTGTCGGTTTTTACCGCTCGATGCCCGAGAGAGTCCTCGAGTGAAATACGATTAGGGGCTAATGAAATGACCAAAGCTCGACTTTCCCTTTGTTGTGCACTGCATACACACGTAGTTTCTACTTCTGATGCTTATGACATGTCCCAGTCCAACAAGCTCAACGATAACAAGAACGTCTATTGATTGAACATTTCCGATTCGGTTTCAGTTCAATCTTCATCTGCATCTTCTCCTTTGGCTATTACGTCCCAAATGGAACTTTACGTTTAGGAAATTCGAATCGAACCCAACCCCGCTTTTATCGACAAAGCTATAGGCGGTCCCTAACAGTTTCAGTTACCCACTCTGAATAATGATTTCGGATCAACTCGGGACGGAATGGCCGGGAAACCGACCAGGGTAGGATTTCGTTTGAAACAATGCTACTGCTTGTCGCAAAGTTGAAATGTTTTATTCGATTGGATGATTTATGACAGGTTATGGCTCCAGTTTTGGTCGGTCGATTGCAATTATACTCTGACGACAGAACAAAGCCGGCGAGAGAGAGAGAGCGGGACAGACGGCCTCTCAGTGTTGTGGATGTTTGTGACCTCTATCGACAAGGCAATAATGTGCAAACAGTTGAAAAGCTGTTAAGTTTATGTGACTAAGCTTGTCGGCAGCAGAACATGAAAATAGGATTTTCCGAGGCTTTAGAAGAGCTTATTCAAACGGGGTTAGATGGGGAATCCTGGTGCTTGTCATTTGAAGCTTGACTTTCAAGAACGGAAGCAAACATTGTGGTCTGGCTCGTTGGTAGAAGGGAAGCTTTCAAATCATGACTGGCATTTTTTTTTATCTAGTTCGTTTATTTGGAAGGCTCAATCGCGTTAGCTTTACGGAGCCGATAATTCATAGTTCATTGTTTGTAGCAAAATTTATGTATTTCTATGTCTAGTAGGAGTTGGGCCGAATACTCGTGGATTACCCGAGGTTAGAGAGGTACATTGTCGAAGGGTAGGATCAGGGGAGGAGCTTGGGGGTGAGGTTTCTTTGTGTCATCAGAGCGTCTTCACCAGTATGAACAGTAGTGCGGTTCTAGATTTCCCTGGCGTTCGAACGGCTACATGACTGGCATTCAGGACTGTTTAAATATATGAAGATACAATTAACGCACGGACTACATACTGCCAACACGTTTCGGTATGGTTCGCATCGTCGGACATTAAATCCGGTTGAGAATAAGCCAAACCTCATTGAAGATATCCTGCGAAGCTATACGTTACTTTTACGGAATTCAGATGTAGCCACGTCCTTAGTAACACTTCAGTGTCCTTCCTTGTGCCAGAAACATAACCAGCTAGAACAGAATCCCTTTCTATTAATTCATTATTCTGTCCACTTATTGGTTTCTGACGCTCTTTATTTGAACCTTCGAAGAATGGCTAACAAAGATTAAGGTATAGTTTATTGTTGGAAGAAAATCTATAAAATTATGATTGGAATTTTGCACTGTTCCAGAGGGGAAATATGGAAAACTTACTGGAAACTGTAAGAACCTCAAAGCGGTTCTTTTAGCATCCGAGACTTTTCAGGAACTTTTATAAAGTTCCTAGAATTTCAGAGATCTTCACAGGTGTCAAGCGAACTTGAGAAATTTAGAGAACTTGAAGGGTATTGTGCAAATTTTTAAGAAGTTCTAAGCACATCAGAAAAGCTAGATCTAGAGATCTTTGGGGAATTTCAGATCTTAAGAGAAGTTCCCGTAGCTATAGTCCAGACTTTTGGGCAGTTTAAAATCTATAATCGTAAATTTAGATAAATTCAAGATAGTTCCATAATGTGCTGAAAAACAAATAGAAACCCCTTGAGATGTTCCACAAATTTCAGGGAAGTACAGAGACCTTCAGCGAATATATGAAAACTTCAAAAATATTTCAGAAACTTCACAGAAGTCCATAGAATTTCAGGGAAATTTAAAGGTGTTTACGGGAATTCTATTTATTGAGCAGAACCGAGATCTTCAATAGAACTAAGAGCTTTATGGAAGCTTCGAGAACATCAAGACAGGTCAGAGAATCAAAGGGAAGTTCAAAAAATTTCAAGGAAATATTAGAAAACTTAATGAAGTTTCGATAAACTCAGTGAATTTCCGAAAGCTTCAGCAAAGCTTCTGAATTCCTGGAAATTTTATGACCATCCGGAAAACGTGAGAGTATTTTAAGGGTGTTATATCGTGGAGATTTCAAGAACTTAAAAAAAATGCGATTAAAAAATGCGAAGTTCCATTAATAATAAAAAAAACGACAACTCTTAGCAAGCAGCGATATCTTCAAGAAATTCCAGAGAACCAAATTTACATATTTTAAGATAATTTAATGATATTTAGCAAAGTTCCGAGTAGTTCGAGATTAAATAGCTTCAGAATAATCCCATTAACTTAAGCAAATTTGCAGCGACTTACAAGGAGTTCCGTGGAATTATAGGGTATTCCAAGAATTCTATGATTGATCCTAAAACGTCAGTAGCGTCAGGGAATTATAAATATAAATCAGAAGATTTGCTGGATTATTAAACAAATTTAGATAACTTAAGGTAAGCATAGATAAGTTCAGGGAAAATAAGCGAATTTTAATAATGGTATAATATAAATTACTTTCAGTAAAGTTGCGGGTTATTAAGAAATATTGATAAATTCAGGGAAGTCTACAGAACTTGAAAGAAATTCAGTAATCGTTTAGGCATCAGGAAAGTCTAGACTATTGAAGAAGTTTTAAATTAGTGTCGATAATTTACGGGAAGTTTTATGAACACCAGAAAAATCTTGAGAACTATATTAATTATGTCGTTCTAAAAATCATAGAACTATATTAATTATTTCGTTCTAATTCCATAAAAATTGCGAGAGCACAAAAGTTCCAGAAATTTAGAAAATTTTACCGCACTACCATTCATACTGGAGACAACGCTCTGATGAGACAACGAAAACTTACCCCCAAGCTCCTCCCCTGATCCTATCCTTCGACAATGTACCTCTCTAACCTTGAGTAAGCCGCGAGTATTCGGCCCAAATTCTACTAGACATAGAATTAAGTGAATTTTTTTACAAACAAAGAACAATGAATTATCGGCTCCATAAAGCTAACGCGATTGAGCCTTACAAATAAAAAAACTAGTTAAAAAAAACTTACCCGGGCTGCAAAGCAAAGCTAGGCTAAGCAATTTGATGTCACTCCAGCCGTCTCACTCTATTAATTAATTATTCTTTCGAACACACGCAATTTATTGAAAACCAAACTGTATAAAAAGGAAGTATTATTCAATAAAGAGCGACCATTATTCTGAAGCTCGAACCTGCTGGGAGTCCCCAGTTAGCTTATCGACCCTTCAGACGATTAACTACAATTTTGCTCTGCGACCCTGCTGAATCCCTCCAGCCAGACTTCGCGTCGAGTTGATAAAGCCAAGTGCGCGCGCGTATGTAGGCATCAAATGTTAAAATGCCAAAAAATGCTTTCGCCAAGCCCCACGCTTTGGGTAGTGATAAACGTCACTAGAACTACTCCACAGCCGCAGACAGTATATGCGCTCAAACGCGTACTCTTTCGCCTGTGTACTACTCTACTGGAACTTAAAATACTAGCGGTATAGCTCTGTGTTGTGGATGTTTGTTTGAGTCATTGTGCAATCAGTTGAACATCTGATAAGTTTATGTGATTGTGTGGGGAATATAAAAATAAATATAATAATTTTCTGAGACTTTTGAAGTGCATATTCAAATGGGTGCGAATGGTTTCTTATGCATGTCATGTCATTTTGGATTGTTTGATAAAGTATAGAAAGACACAAAACACTACCAATCTGCACGAAATTTTCAATATATCTATACAGAGCTGAAAAAAGGGCCTATCTGCTTTGATCGATGCTCTTCATCGACTTTCTCTTTTGATAATCACGGCTATGAAAACAGTTTTCGTGCTATTTTTGCCACCTAGCTTGGTAAAGGAGGTTTTTATCCATCGTCCAAATCATCAAATACAACAGGGAATGTTGTTGCAGCTATGTATAGCTATATTCAATTATATTTCATATAAGCTTGTTGACCGACACTAACACTACCACCACGCATCGCTGGCCTGATTCCTGATACCCAAAACATTGGCCGCTTTCTGGTAGAAGTTGTAGCGTCTCTTCGCAGTAGGGTTCTCCGGACCGTTTTCCATTGGGTTAATCGCCTTGGTAGTCATGCCGAATTTGTTCTGCTGAGGGCCGCCGGCCGAACGGACTGCCCACTCCCAGTACCAAACCGAAACGCGCATCGACAGGTTCGGATCGTCGGACACCGAATCAGGATTTTGGACCAGTCGATCATCCCCGAAGATCGACTGCGAAGCCTTCCGGTAGTTGTCCTCCCATGTCAACTGTATAAATCCACGTCCGCAGTATCGAGTTCCGTAGTCCTGACCGGCACCTCCGCTCTGCTCCTTACGATACTTGAAGCCACCGCTCTCGTGGATCAGTTGCGCCAGAAACATGGCCGCTTCGTTCGAATCACGCATGGACTCATTGATCTGGTTGACAATAATCGAGCTCAGACTAGAATCGACCGGACTAAATCCGCAAGCGGATAAAATGCTCTGAAGCTGCGACGTTGATAGAACCATGGTTGAATAAAAACTGATTACTCGGACGCCTGCACCGTTGTTAAATACTAAGAGTCTGTTGTGAAATTAGCTTACGGGGGTGAAAATGGATTAATCATATCAATTGCGCTGGGTTCTGGGTAAATACTTATCTATTTCGCAAAAACAACACAAATAGCTGTGATTTCTTGGAAACTTACACACTAAGATTTTGGTTTCGTGTTCGGTAAATTTTACCGAAATCAGAACCTTGTTTAAAAGATCATATCTTGTCATTTTAGTGGAGATTTAGTTTCAAAATAGCGAAAAAGCAACTGAATTGAATTGCATATATTTTACCGAAAAGTTCAGCTGTTCAGATTCCGATAAAAATTACCGAAGTCGGCGATAATTTCTAAGTGTGTAAACATACATAATCGAAATTTTGGTGCGCACATGGGTCGAATTTTCTATCTTCTATCTTCTATATATATAAAAATGAATTACTGTCTGTCTGTCTGTCCGACCCTTACAGACTCGGAAACTACTGAACCGATCGGCGTGAAATTTTTTAAGGAGGAGTTTTTGGGGCAGGGAAAGGTTCTTATGATGATTCGAGACCCCTCCTCCCTCTTTAAGGGGGGGCTCCCATACAAATGAAACATAAATTTCTGCATAGCTCGAGAACTAATCAAGCAAATGGAACCAAATTTGACATGTGGGGTCATAGAGGGTAGCCCCTTAGATAAAAGGGGGGGGGGGTGGCTACGTACTATATACCATGCTTTTTTATATTGACGCATAAACTCAAGCTAATATTGAGCAAGGCCGAGTACAATCAGCTTGTAATAAAATAAAAATAAATCTTACATCACCGGTTGACATTATTGCACTGATTAAGACTGCAAATTGTAGTCATAATTGCATTTGTAAACAATGGCTTTAGTCGTCGATTTCTCGCGAATAAAAGCTCGACCATGAAAAATAATGACACCATCAGGTAGAGGAATATTTTATGTACCAGCAAGCATTGTTATTTTTGAGATTTTATTCGCGAGAAATTGACGGCTAAAGCCATTGTTTACAAAAGCAACTACGCCCCTTTGAAATGTTGACACTGATTTGTCGTAGGGTAGAGCGCTACTTCGTCGTAACCGCCCATTCCCGTTCTATCGATCAGAAAAGATCAATAATATCAATGATTTCACTGTGCACAAATCAATAATAGGTTTGTTCCGATGCTACAACATAAATCCTATTCTCAAAACAAAAGAAGCGCTCCTAGCTAATCCCCTTTTTCTACGTTTATTCGTAGGACGAAGGAAATATAATGGCGTTTCAATGCGTTAGGACGGAATTGAAACTCGTTGGACGAATTTAGAATCAAACAGCAGTATGAAATTTTAAACAATATCTCAACAATGTGTGACTTGTTATCAAATCCAACGGAACGTATGGAACATTTTTTGTTCAAACCCGTTCAAAAAGAGAGGTAAAGCGCGAGTTGTGCTTAGTAGGACGGAAATTAGATCATAAACCTATGTGCCAGCCGATCAAAACATAGCTCAATGTGACATACGATACCTAGCTTCTATTCGTATTGAACAAATTATGCAGAAGTGTAAAAACTGTACCTGTTGATTTAGCAAATCTTCAATGTAAAACGGTTGTGGGTGGTCTATTAAATGATAACTACTCATTATAATATATTTTTAAACCTCTAAAATCCGCACGGTTGAATGTAACGGCATGGCATGCAAAAAGTCGTATAATATTGATTGGTTGAAACCGTTTGTTTTTTTTTTAACATGAACGCTATCAATACCATACTCAGTCGATAGAAGCTCTCCTGAGATCCTTTCCTGAGTAAATGGGAATTTTGAAGGAATTATCTATTTAATTGAAAATAGAAAAGTTTTTGTGCACATCATTTCTCCAATTGACAAAATTGTTACATACGACCTAATCAAAAAGGACACCATAACAGTTCACGGCCACTGAGAATAAATAACTCAGAGAGAAAGTCTATTCTACTCCGAGGTATTGAGAAATTTCTGAAAATTCCACATTCACAGAGATTGCTGTCCCCCAGCCTAACACGGATCAAGTGAGCGTTTAGATTGGACATGAGACGAGACATCACGCGTATGAAGTCTCGACCCAAGTCCAACGCTTTGAACCATGCAAACTTCGGCACCTTAGGGATAATTGAATGTAGCCATCGTCCCAAGCTCCCTTCAATGGATGATGTTGCCAGCTTACGAGCGACTGCTGACGATAAATAGAGAAAAATTCACCATAGGCGATTTGTCGATCATAAATGTCGCCTTACCCACCTTCGCAAGTGAATCCGACTTCTCATTGCCCAAAATTGAGCAATGCGAAGGGATACACGCGAAGTTGATGATGAAAGAGCGCACGAATGAAGCATGATACATTGATGCGTTATATTAATTTTTAACAATGAAAAACATTTTAATTGATTGGATAGAGCAACAATCAATTAAAGCTGTAATACTCAAATTCCTTTTTTCAATTTTAAACAAACTAGAAATTATATTGTTTTCTTGAGTACCAATGTGCATATTTTTTTTTACTATTTCCGGGATTTTAGCCAAACAACTGTACTGATTTTTTCATCCATTTTAACTTGCTCATTTCATTTTACCCTATGCGGTGCAAACATATGGGGCAAGTAAATTTTACGGAAAATCAGTGTGACCGAAATTTTCTATGCAATCACTCTAACTAGCCTTCATATGCACATCACTGGATGATATTATAGAAAATTAAAATTTTTGGAGAAGATCGAAGCACTGCTAAAAAAAAATCATAACTCATTAAAATAAACAAACCTTAGGGGCACGTTTAACTATTTGCAACTACTTGTGTTAACAGTTAAAAAATGCGTATAAGTGCTTATACGACCTTTTCCGATTTGAATGAAACTTTCCATTATTAAAAATGATGAGTACAAAAGGGGTTGGATTTTGATAAGTTCTTTACTGGGAATGACACTGATGAAGACTGCACATTTCAGTCGAAATATATATCTGTCATAGATACCCAAATGAATTAAGTGGAATTAAATGGAAGATAACCTTTTTTGCTGTTTTATTTAAGCATTCTGCTAACAACCCAATTTCATTACTTCATCCCTGTACATATTAGCAAACCATCATTCAAAAAGACCATCACTATGATATTGTACAACTCTTTTCAAATGACGTCTTATCGCACCCTACGAAACACTATAGTACATAATTTCACCAAGTAGTGCAACCGTGCAATAAAGTCAACTGGAGATGTGAGATTTTTTTTTGTTATATGAATTCGACGAATTTGCTCACCATTATTTCGATAATCGTCGCCGGATTTAAGTTTCCAAGAAATCAAAACTATTTGTGTCGTTTTTGCTAAATAGATAAGTATTTACTCAGATATGATATGATATGATTTATCAATTACACCACCTGTAAGCCAATTTCTCAACAGACTTTTAGTATTTAGCAACTTTGCAGACATCCGAGTAATCAGTTTTCATCCAACCATGGGCTGTGGACTGTCGACGTCGCAGCTTCAGGCAGTTTTATCCGAATGCGGATATAGTTCGATCACATCTAGTCTGGCCTCGATTATTGTCAACCGGATCAATGATTTCACAAAAGATTGGAACGAAATAGCCATGTTTCTGGCGCAACTGATCCACGAGAGCGGTGGCTTCCAGAATCGAGAGGAGGATGGCGGAGGTGCCGGTCAGGAATACGGAACGCGATACTTTGGACGTGGATTTATACAGTTGACATGGGAGGACAACTACCGGAAGGCTTCGCGGGCGCTCTTCGGGAATGATCGACTGGTTCATAATCCGGCTTTGGTGTCCAAAGATCCGGACCTGTCGATGCGCGTTTCGGTTTGGTACTGGGAAGAGGTAGTCCGTCCGGAAGGCGGCCCTAAGCAGAACAAATTCGGCATGACTACCAAGGCGATTAACCCCATAGAAGGGGGTCCGGAGCACCCTGCTGCGAAGAGACGCTACAAATTCTACCGGAAAGCGGCCAATGTTTTGGGTGTCAAGGATCTGGCCAGCGATGAGTGGTGGTAGTGGTAGTGTCGGTCAACAAGGTTATATGAAATATAACTAATATTTTGACCCTTCTCTCTCTATCTATCTCTCTCTCTCTCTCTCGCCGGCTTTGGTCTGTCATAACCTGTCACAAATCATCCAATTGAATAAACCCGGGTTGATCCGAAATCATTATTCAGAGTAGGTAACTGAAACTGTTAGGGGCCACCTTTAGCTTTGATTATGATGGCCACCAAACCTTTGGGATTTTCCTTATTAAAGAGTTGTATAGATTTGTCTCCTTTAGTTTACTTAAATCTTTGGTTGTAGTTTCATTTTTATACCTGTGTTCTTGATTTTTTTACCTATGGGATGAGTACTTAGGGGAGGGGGGTTTGATTTTGTTAAGTTCTTTTTGATTTACGGTTTAGCGACTTTGCAGTCAATTTAATTGTTTATAGGAAAGTTTGAACATACTGAGAGGTAAGCACATATCATCGGTAAGGGACGTTTGTAAGAGATGTTTGTTTGCGAAAAAATCTAAGTGCACCTTTTGTTTAGTTCTTTAGTGGGAATGACACTGATGAAGACTGCACATTGTAGTCGAAATACGTATCTGTCATGGATACCAAAATTAATTAAGTGGAATTGAATGGAAGATAACCTTTTTTTGCTGCTTTATTTATGCATTCCGCTAACAACCCAATTTCATTACTTAATTAAAATAACTTGTGTGATATAGGGGAAAAGGCTCTAATGTTGGCCTATGGATCTAAGATTGGGCCCATCGCTAAAAATCTGCTATTTATCAATTGTATTTTGATAAACGCGTCATTGGGACGGTACTAATGGATATGTTTGGTTGCTATTGAAAATTCAGTCGATTGCTGAATTTTTGTATGGGCCCAAATTAGGGACACTTAGGCCGAAATTACATACATTTCCCCTAAATCTCAGAAATTGCCATGATTTTTTCCATACGGTGTGCAAGGTGGAGGGGCACTGGATGAATTTGTGTCCTAAGTGGATGAACCGGAAGCAGCCGTAGAAGCAAGCTAGATCAATATGAAGAACAGAGTGATAGCAGTCCGTACGCTGGTATTGTGGCTGGAGGTACTTTTTTAAACAACAAGAAATCAGGGGAAGATATTGAGGTGCTTGACAAAGGGATAGTTAACATGGCCGTGGCCACCCCGAAGACTGCAGTAGAGAAGTTCCAGGTCAAATAGCGTTTAAATACATAGAAGGTTACCGTCTTCGGCAAAGTTGTTCAGATGGATAAGGTCTATTAGATGGTGAACAGTACAGGTTATAATTCCCGCATTAGGAGGCACTAGTGTACCGTTTGACATGTAATTGCTTGTTTTAGTTTGAAAGCTCGATTCCGTGAGAAAATAACAAAAAAATGACAGGCTAAATTGATCTAGGGCAAACTAATTTCCATATTTTTTCAGCACGTAGAATTTAATATAATTGAAAATTGGTTCCTATCTTCAACAGAGGGACAAGATTTATTGAATGGCTGTCGGATCAGCTCAAGCAGTGCTACTGTATCGTTTGACTTCTAGTTGATTGTCTTTGGCAAAGTTGTTCAGATGAACAAAACCTACCAGCTGTCGATAGTTTGTCTGATTTACACTTGACAGATTAAATATAAGGTTGCCCTCTTTGGTAAAACTTTTTAAATGGACAATGGACTTATTGCGAATTCCCGCTACAGGTGGTGCTAGTGCTCCGTTTGAAATCTAGCTGCCTGTTTTAACTTGCGAGCTCGACTAGACAGAAAGATGCTGTCTTTTGCAAAGTTGTCCAGATTGACAAGACTCATTGGAGGGTAAACAGTTCAATTCATAATTCACTCACCTGGTAGCTCTAGTGTGCATTTGGTTTCAAATAATTAACTTAACTATTGAACTAGAAGGTTGCTATCTTCATGAAAGTTGTTCAGATGGATAAGAACTGTTGGATGCTGATAAACTCAGTCTAGAATTGTGATTTTTCAAAGGGACGCACTTGTTTTTATTTTAACAAAGATTCAAACGTCAATTTGTCGAAACTCTTAGCACTCTCACGCAACTAACACCACCATCAGAAAGGGTAATGTTTCCCCAACAAGATGGTGTTGTTAGTTTGCGTGGGAGTGCTAGCGGTAACGAAAAATTAACGTTTGAATTTTTGTTTACAAAAGCAAATACGTATCTTTGATAAAGTAATCGAGATTTGACTTCTAATTACTTGAGTTAACTCGAGGCTCGACAAGTAGAAGGTTGCTCTCTTGGGTAAAGTTGTGCAGATAGGTAAGACCTATTGTAAGCTCAACTCATATCTACCTGATGCTAGTCTTATCGCTGGTTGATTCTGTATTCGTATGGTATAGTTATGTGATTATGGGCTTTGAACTCACTAAACAGGGGACGCTTTGGTTTCAAATCATTTACTATACTTTGGCTGGTCAAATAAATGGAAGGTTACTGTCTTCGGCAATGATGTAAAAATGGATATAACCTATTGGATTGCGAACTGTTTTGTAAAGAGTTCCCGCACCAAGTGATTCTTTCAATCATTCTTGTTCACCTGATCAACGTTTTCGAAGACTACATCATTGTATCTACTCAAGGTGTCAAACAATTTGAAATTAAATTGTAAACTTGCGCCGCCTGGTGAGTGAATTTTGAGCTGAACTGTTTACTATAGAATGTGTACAGTTCATCTGAACAGCTTTGCCGAAGACAGAAACCTTCTAGATCTATAGGGTTGCAACTTTTTTTTTATCTAGTTCGCTTATTCGGAAGACTCAATCATGCTAGCTTTACGGAGCCGATAATCCAATGTTTATAGTTTTTAATAAAATTCACTTATTTCTATTTCTAGTAGGAGTTGGGCCGAATAGTGCAACATGCTCATTTTTTGTACTAACGCCATCTAATTATTATTTGTGTCATAGTTAGGAAGACCTTGTTTTCCTGAACATCTTTGCTGGAGAAAGTAATTTCCTATTGAGTTCCAGGAAAAATTGCGAAACAAATAATAATTTTTAAATCGACCTTCTCCGATTTGTGTGATACTTTTCGTAAATGTTTGTAATGGGCAATGTTTCACGTTTGAGCTCTGCTTGGAATTCTCTGATCGATTGATTAGTAGCCCAACAAACGTTGAAAGCTGATTCAGAGCTTATTCAGGAAAAAATAGGTTGCATCAGGAAAAATTGTTTATTCTGCTTTTAATTAGCTCAATTGTTTGTTGGGAGTGCCGGCGCCGGTGGTGTAGTGGTAAGCGTGACTGTTTTCTCACCCCAGTGGGTCTGGGTTCAATCCCAGCCGAGGTCGGTGGGATTTTTCTGATGCATAAAAATCTCTGGTCACGTCTTTCTTCGGAAGGGAAGTAAAGCTGTTGGTTCCGGCCCATATGTGTTGAATTGAATGGGTGCGATATCCTACGCAGGTGTGGAAGCTGCCTTCCTGCACATTCGATTGCCGACAATGGATGGCAATCGATGTCCGTCGGTGATTGGCACTAGATTGCGGAACAGAGACCGACGTTAAACAAAGGAAAGAAGTTTGTTGGGAGTGTCGGAATTACATCCAAGTCATCATTAAGTTTGTCGAAATTCCTTCGGAATTGCTTTTGGATTCCCTGGATTTCTACTCATAATCCTGATGATTGTATCTTCATAATGAAATACTTCTCAAAATTACCTGGAACTTCTAATCAAATTCCTATAGAATTGTGCCCAGATTTTCTAAAGAAAGTGAATTTTAGAGGACTACAGTTCTCTTCAAAACTCATTTAGCATTCTCATCAAAATTTTTCCAGATCTTCAATGTACCACAATCCTGAAATGTTATCTTAGTTCAAGATTTACGTTTTTTTGTTGGATAATAACGCCATTCCCAAGTAACAATTTTGGTTTTATGAGGTTTCTGTAGATCATGATTTAGACTTGTAGAATGCTATAAAACCGCGATAAAACCTGCAATGTTACTTGGGTTGTCGGGTTGTTTAGAATTCAGTCTTAAATCTCGAAAAGTCCACAGTAATGTAAAACAAAAACTGACCTATCTTCATATATTCTCATGAAATCTTAAAAATCCTTCTATTCTAATAACATTCATTACTATCAATCTATCACTTAATAACATCCAACTCGGCCAGTAACGTTCTGCCTACACGGCCAATGAGATCGACCCAAATTTGAATTCAGTTTACTCATAAATCGTAAAAAGTGCAGGAACTCAGCGCTGGGTAAATTTTCCTGAGTTTTTTAGGTTTTACTAGGAAATACATTCCGAATATAAGAAAACTCAAGATTAAATTCACTCAGTCTATTGGTACTACTTCTGGACTGAGTAAAATTTTCGTCAATTTTCCTCATTTTCCGGCATATTTTCGAGGATTTCCAGCAGGAAAACATGAGGCAAATTTACCCTCCCCTTTGGCAGTTTTTTAACCTGGACGTTGGTGGGCGGGCCTAATCTTATGCTTCATAGTGGAGCGTTGGAGACGGTTGGTTTAGGTCCGGCATCGTTGGCTCATGCCGTGACAGAATAGCGTCATGAGCATGCGATGAGGATTACTGAGCTTCCCCTCTCTGATGAACCATTGCATAATAGAACCAAAGTTCTAGCCTGAAGTGATAGTATCACACTTGTTACTCCTTTATTTGAAAGCCGCGTTGTAGTACGCTTACATATAGGCACTGACGTTGGGTGCGATACTGGCGGGTTTTGCCGCAAATCACTCTTATTTTATTTATTTTTACGCAGATAGATTTATTTGGGTTTGCAAGGGAATTATACTATTGAAATATTTCAGAAAGTGCCCAACAGTGCTCCTTCTACTTGCGTGACAAGCTTTCGTTGTTGTTTTCATTGAGGTATTACTCAGGGAACAATGTTAAACACCATTTTTATGCATGGTATTGCAACTAATCTTATACGTGCTTCATTTTGATTTGGGATAAGTGTTTGAACTTTGGCTCGGGATTTCCACTGTGGCGTGCTTCTATTGTGACATAACCATACGTATTTTTGAGTTGCGACATAGTGGAAACGTGTGAGCGTAGTTGAAGCATATACCCTATGTAATTTAAAAATCAACTAGGAAACTAACATCAAAGTGAAGCATTTTAGTCACTTGAAGGTGTCACCTGAAACGAACTAATATATGGGTCATTCCAGCTCAAGTGGGACACCACATGTGGTCGATGTCACCGATTTGAGCCAAACTTGGCCAAAACGCTTATTTTGGCATTCTAAACAAACACCTTTTTTGATTTTGCTCTGAAGTGCCTAGATCCTTCTAGGCTACAACCCTGGATTTTGGAGATTTTTGAAAATTTAATCTTTCAGAAGAGATTACTCCACATCCAAATAAGCTATTCGTGATCTTAGAACGCCAATTTGAAGGTTTTTTAATGCAGATTCTTATAGGTGTACCCACATTTTGTTTTTGTTATAGTAACTACAGTAAACAGGCTGATTACCGGAGGGTACCCAAATTGTCGAACAATGGCCTATTTTCACCATGGGCGGGATTTTTTATTTCTTAATATTTTGGGCTCAAATTTTCACCACACCACACCACCAAACTCTTCTACTTGATGTGTGTTCAAGGGCAAATAGTTTGGACAAATAGTTTTTGAGATATGACCAGATGAGTGAGAGGTAGTTTTGAGCTTTTCTGGTGAAAAATCAATGTTATTTAATATTTGTTATTTTTTATTGAATTCCTTCACGTCGATGTCACAATAATATTTTTATGTTATTTCTCACATGTTCTGGGCAGGATTCTCATTATATGAAATCATAACTAGCTCATTTATTTCCTTCTGTCCATAATTTAATTGTGGTCCTAAAAGTGAAAAATGCGTTCCTATGGGATACAGCCAAAACGTTGTGGTTTAGAAGTACGATGAAATCAGATAGATTAGCAGGTATATAAAATTTCAGTTGTGGGTGGCAGCTGCTACTTGAATAATACCCTTATTTGAGTAATTAATTTATTTTTTTAGATACAATCTCACGAGCAAGAATGCTTTTTTTATTATAGTTATAAAGAAAATAAAAGTTGAACCTTTATTTTAAATTTTTTGAAAACACACTTTCCATTCATGTAACGTACCTGTCATCTTCTTCTTCTTCTACGCATTTGAAGCTTATTGCTTATCGCATATTAGCTTATTGCGTGCTCTTAACTTAGTGTTCTAGATGCACTTCCACAGTTATTAATTAAGAGCTTTCGATGCCAACATCAATGCATAAGTTAACTGTTAACGTAACTGTCATGTATCGTCAGCAAACCATAGTTCAAATCAGTTTGTCAACCATTATGTACCATGGTTTTACTGCCATCTTTATCCAGCCCCCGTTATTTCTGTCTTTTGGCAAATCTAACTATTTTCTTTACTAGTGCTTTAGTGCTCTAAATTTGTCATCTACAATTAATCTGTTCGATTGGTTAGAGGACAACCGAGGAATAGCGATGGGAAAATTGTACCACCCCCCGTGCTATTCGGAGGATGTTATTCATTTAACATACTAGCGACTCGGTTTTACATAAACATATGTTTGCTACCTGCCAAGTGAGATGAACAAATTTTTGTAGTGCTGCCAACGCTGAAAACATACCTGAAAAATATATAGCACAAACACAACTTACTACTTGTTTGGTTTTTTATGTCTCTAAATGAACATGTATAAGTGCAGGTTCGTCCACTTGTATGCGTGCAAGCTTAAAAATCTATACTAATACTTAAAATTGGATTTTCTACTTTTGCGGAATTGCGACCACCAGAATGTGTACTGGCTGGTGCTCCAGGTTAGTATACTGGGTATATATATATTTTATAACAGTATTTATTTTATTTCTCACTTCGTTTAGGAACACACACACCGTGTGTGTTTGCATGATCCATCAGAATTTTAAGCTTCAATTCAATGGAGCAAGGCTTGAACAAGTATTTGTCGATGGGAACAAGATATTCGAAAACTACAGGGATTGCATAGACATGACCCTTTGTCCAACGCCAGGGGAAAAATGCTATCTGGGAACCTGTGAGAAGTTGTTGTCGTGTGATAGCGGCAATCAAGAAATGTGTGGTGATACACATAAGCTCAGGAATATACTTCTGTCATTTTTTGACTATGAGCACATTGACGAAGTTCAGTATAAGCAATGGACTCAGCTAGAGCGATGCAGTTTAGCTACCATAGTAAAAGACATAGATTGCTTTTGCGATCAATTTACAGCTGCTATTCCAGTTGTTAAGAAGCATGATTACATTGCCCGTAAACAAGCAGATTTCTTCAAAAATACACGGAACAACCTGCAAGTAGGTGAAGTTTTGGTTGTTGCTGATTTTGCAGAAAACTATGCTTTTCTATATCAAGACAGTGTTCAAAGTGTCCATTACAACAACAATCAGGCAACAGTTCATCCATTTGCATGTTATACCTCATCAGATCAAGGAATCGTACCGTTAAATTGCATCATAATCTCAGACCACTTAGATCACAACACTGCGTCAGTTCATACATTTCAAAGTAAGCTGGTTCATATGCTGAAGGCTCATGTTCCTAATCTAAGAAAAGTAATTTACTTTTCGGATGGTGCATCAAGTCAGTATAAAAATAGGTTCAATATGCTCAATGTTCTTTATCATAATGAAGACTTCGGTGTGCCAGCTGAGTGGCACTTTTTTGCCACCTCTCATGGCAAAGGGCCAAGCGATGGTCTAGGAGGGACATTAAAGAGACTGGCAACTAGAGCCAGCTTGCAAGGAGTTCAGATCCAAACAGCTAAAGAGTTGTTCGATTGGGCTACAAGAAGCTGTGGAATTCACGTCGAATATATTCCATCCACCGAGTGTGTCAAGCAACAAAAACGACTTCATAGTCGGTTCAATAAAGCAGTGAACATTCCAGGAATAAGAGGAATGCATTGTGCCATTCCTAGCTCGTCTCAAGCAATGGTTTTGAAAGAAATGTCATCTTCCCCCGAAGGACGTTTGTTCCACCTGAGGACTGTAAAAGAACATCTCCTGGTCAACAATCGCCGTAAGAGAAAACGTTATTAAAAACAAGGTTGGTAGAAACTTCTACATTTATGCATCGTACTTATGTTAACACCATTTTTATTTTTCAGGTTTCATATTTTATCCGGCTGAATAGACTTAGTGTAGCTTTCATCACTTGGTGCTTAAAAATTAATGTTTCATAACTTAAACAGTTAAGGTGTAAAATATAAAGTTAAATGATTTGTTCGGACTTTTTCTATACATTTTTATAATAAAAACATTTCTATTTTGTTCGTAAATTTGAAAAAAAACTGAGGGAGATTTTTTATGCAGCAGCTTCTAGAAACAAGTGAAATTTTATATGACATGGGAACGTATTTTTCACTTTTAGGACCACTATTAAATTATGGACAGAAGTAAATGAGCTAGTTATGATTTCATATAATACATCTTAGGCACCGTGCATTAACCATGTAACGCTGATTTCCAAACCCCCCCCCCCCCCCTTAGTAACAAATCGTAACGCTGACAGCTACTCCCTCTATTTATTACGTAGCGCTCTTCAAGATTCCTTCCCCCTCCCTTAAGAATAATATAGTTGATGTTTTTCAAAATATTATCAATTGATTCAAACACCCGATTCTTTTTTTACACGGTTACTTTTTTAAAAATCTATCTTTTTCGCGTGAGCTGAGAAATGTGTTGTTGGTATCATATTTTTCGGTATTTTTTCCAGATTTTTTTAAATTAATTGCATCTTATTTTGACTTCATACAAAAGCAAGGGAGCGATAATTTCCATTTCAAGATTATCTGACATTCTATAAATAAAAACAAAAGACGAGATAACTACCTTCAAATAACTGCTTTTCCAAAATTTAATAAGAGCAAATTAGTACGAAATAGTTAGTTAGAACGTTTTTATTTTGCTAGAAAGATTTAAAAGAAAAATAAATGTTTTGAGTTACGTATTCAAGGTGACCCTACAAGCGTTACGAAATTAATGGACGCTACATTATGGGAATCCTGCCCAGAACATGTGTAAAATAACATAAAAATATTATTGTGCCAACGTCGGGAAGAATATAAAAAAATAAAACTCTTTGATTTTCCTCCAAAAAAGCTCAAAACTACCTGTCATTCATCTGGTCATATCTCAAAAACTGATGGTCCAAATCATTTGCCCTTGGAAACACATCAAATAGAAGAGTTTTCCAAAGTGTGGTGAAAATTTGAGCTCAAAATATTAAGAAATAAAAAATCCCGCCCATGGTGAAAATAGGCAATTTTTTGACAGTTTGGATACCTGCCGGTAATCAGCCTGTTTACTATAGGTACTATAACAAAAACAAAATGGGGGTACACCTTTAATAATCTGCATTAAAAAACCTTCAAATTGGCGTTCTAAGATCACGAATAGCTTATTTGGTTGTGGAGTAATCTCTTCTGAAAGATGAAATTTTCAAAAATCTCCAAAATCCAGGGTTGTAGCCTAGAAGGATCTAGGCACTTCAGAGCAAAATAAAAAGGCGTTTGTTCAGAATGCCAAAATAAGCGTTTTGGCCAAGTTTGGCTCAAATCGGTGACATCGACCACAACTTTTTAACATTCTGTACCCACTTGAGCTGGAATGACCCATATATTAAATATAGGTCAAAGTAAAAAAAAACTTGAAACACGTTAAATTTTAGATTACATTCACAAGTGCAGGTACTTAATAAAGCATGGTAGGTAGATTAGAGATTTCAATTATTAATTAAATTAGACTAGAGATATCAGAATCATCAAACGAACTTAAATAAGAAAATTTAGACAGCCTAGTAGCATTAAGTGGATTAACAGAAGAGTTAGGATGCGGAGGGTCCGCTTAGAGAGGCAGCTAGCCTTTTCATGTATTGTTTGTTTATTTTGATTATTGCTTTAAACTATCAATTTGGTATATATGTGAAAGGATGAATCAGTGAGAGATGGATTTTCGGTTTCTTTACATTTAGCATCATTATGTGTCATTTCCTCAAAACCCCCCAATAACCGGCCTCTTCAATCCCTTCCTTTTCCCATGGCGTTCAAGTGGTCCGCATAGACTATTCAGCCATTACTCGTCCTTTATCCTCGGCTTTGGATTGACTTGCGGTCCCATTGCCCCACCAAACGCTGCAATATGAAAATGAAAAATTATTGGTGATGATTGAATTGCTCCACTGGTAATTCTTATCAATTGATTGAAGGTGGTCTGGAAGGGATAACATAAGTCCAGGCCAAATAATTCAATGCCGTATAGCAACTTGGATATACATGTAGCTTCCGCGATCCTCCTTAACGTTATTCTGTTCGTCTTCGGTGCTATAGATTTGATGTATTGGATTCGATTCTTCAGTACCTCGATAGTTTTTGCGGTGTGAACAGAGAACTGACCTCTGCGGTTAATCCATATACCTAACAGCCGAGCGGTGTTAACTTCAGGGATACTTTGATCTTCGATTTTGATATCTAGACGTGCATTACGCCATCTGTGTCTAGTTTTTTGACAGATGTGAAGAATGCACGATTTAGGGACCGATAATGAAAATTTAACACTTTTAGCCCATGTATCAACGGCTTCCACGGCGTTTTTTAGTGCTCTCCGAACTCTTGGGAGGTGTTTTGATGTTGCTATCAGTATTATATCATCTGCATAGACAAGTGCGCGAACATTCCGAGGGATAACATTGAAAACTGGGTTAATCGCAGGTAGAGTCACAGCGAGGACTGAGCCTTGGGGGACCCCATTATCCCCAGTACGTTCGGTTGAGGTGATTCCGCCGTAGTTGACACGAAAACGCCGGGCTCGAAGAAAGTCAGCTATGCAATTTCGCATTCGATGTCCATTATTTAAGTTGTCAACTTGGTTCAGAATATTGGGTCGCCAGGTTTGGTAATATGCCTTCTTGATGTCGAGAATAGCCAATTCAGTATGAGCTCCTGATCGTTCAGCTTCCGTTAAAATTTCTTTGAGATTGGCATAATAAGTGGAAGTACCACGACCAGCTCTAAAGGCCCTCCAGGTTTTGGGATGGGTACTACGATTCCTTCTTTCCAACTGCTTGGGAATCTTCCTTCCGCCCAAATTACATGGTAGCTTCGGAGCATCGCTATCTTACCAGCAATTGGAAGATGACAAGGTATGTGTGAAGAACAAACATTGCTCTTGATTCATAATGTGCAACATAATCCAGCAAGTATCCACAATTTAACTTTAAATGTGACGCCACGATTACACCACACCAGGCAAATTAATCATCTCTAGATCTCGTGCGTATACAAACTTTGATCAGAAACGGTTTACATTTATAGGTCCAGCCAAATATAACAACCTACCCTGAGATATACAGATGCTAACAAATCGTTCATCATTTAAATCTAACATTAAAAGTAGTAAATTACCACGACTATTAATTTAAGCTTAATTATATTTTCTTTCTTTTTATTATTATATTTTAACCGTCATCAAACATTTAAGTATTAATTATTTGTTAATTTTGTAATGTTTTCAATACACGCGCTTCTTTAAAAGGATACTTTATCCACTAGAAGCGCATAAATTGTTTTGTTCCTAATAGTATCTTCTTATTGTAGAATTGTAAATTAAAATATGCTCAGCCATTTTATATGTAGTGTTTGTATTTATGATGTTGCCTATTGCTGAGTTTTTGAGTGTCCACTACCAGGGGGCTCAAAATGAAGCTTTTCTAAAAAAAATAGCTCAATTCTAAAAATTGCAGGAACGGGGCTGTCTATAAACTACGTATACATATTTTTGTTCATTTAAAACCTCCTTCCCCCAGTAGACAACCGTAGATATTTGGAACTCCCCCTACCTGTCTACGTGTTTTTTTTTCAATACTTCTAAATGCGCTGGAAACCGAAAAATAGAATTATTCTGGAGAACAAAAAATTCAAAATTTTATTCATATACGTAGATATAACTACAATATAACAAGGAGAAAAAGAAGGGAGTAAAGTAAGAAGTAAAGATAAACAAAAAACAAAAAAATACTCTAATTGTGACCCTCCAGAAAGTCTTCAACAAAAGGTTGTTCAAACAAAACATTGAAATCGTCAATCACCGGGAACTCCATGTCTGAATAATTGAAAAACATCTCATCAGAAAGCAGCTCAAATGTACCCTTCTAACCTCGAGTAAGCCGCGAGTAGTCGGCCCAACTCCTACTAGACATAGAATTAAGTGAATTTTGTTACACACAGTGAACAATGGATTATCGGCTCCGTAAAGCTAACGCGATTGAGCCTTCCAAATAAACGAACTAGATAAAAATTAAAGGGTTGTGTCCTAGACACGACCGCAGTATGACGAAGAACCACACAAAATTGATGTTTTTCATGCATTTTTGACTATTATACTTTATCTTAAAATTTTCAAAAGTATTTCAATGTTTCGGTTATGGTTGACTCAAAACAATTTACACATTTTTCTTGACAAATATCCATGTGAAATTCCACATGATTTTCATTTAACCACACATAAACAGAATCCACTCAGAGTCAGAAGTACACATGAAATTTATACGCAAATGAATAGTATGTGTGGTCACGCATGGTTTTTATATGTACATATATGAAGTATATGGCCGACACATAGATATTGATTTGTTGATCACGTTGCAACAACTCATGTGTGGGATTTGAGGGGGGGGGGGGGTTTAAAAGTAGAGATGTTGTTGATTAGTGGGGGGGGGGGTAGGGAAGTTTGTTGATGAGTGGGGGGGGGGGGGGTAGGAAAGGTTGTTGATGAGGAGAGGGTTGTTGAGGGGTGGGGAGATTGTTGTGAAGGGTGAGGTAGAGAGGTTGTTGTGAAAGGGAGAAGGGGTTTACGTCATTAATTTTCCTCATTGTGGTCACGCCGTGATCCACCTTTAGCCGCTGATTTGGTCCTGCTTACTGCAGGACCAAGTGCCACGCCGTCCGAAGCGACAATGAGCAAACGCATGACAGCAGCGCTGTTTTATATCTTTTCCTGTTCAGAACCTGATAGGATTTCCCGCCGTTTTTTTTTATGAATGGGGCGGAGCAAAAAGTTTCTTTTATGCAGAATATGTAAAAAAGGATGGACTTTGGATGTTAATATAATTGCATATATAGAGGTACCAGATATGTTTTACAGTCAGTTGTTGGTAATTCATCGATATGTCTCCTATGATGCAATATTTTTTTTGAAAATGTTGGCTCTGCATGTAAAAAATTATTTTTTTATACATTATTAGGGTTTGCTTAAAATTTATTTCCCGAAAAAAAAAATGATCGTCAAAGTCCATGTCTTTTTCGGGATATTGTTAAGGGGGAGGGGGAGGGTGTTGTTAAGCGGGAGGGGGTTTTACATGCACGTTTTTTCAAGTCTCATCCCTCATTGTGGTGGACACGCCGTGATCCACCTTTAGCCGCTGACCTAGTCCTGCTTGATGCAGGACCTAGTGAAACGCCGTCCGAAGCGGTAATGGCAGAGGCATGAGAGCAGCGCTGATTTATATCTTTTCAGGTTCAAGCAGAATGATGTGCAACCAAGTGGTATTCGTTTGTGATGACTGGGTTTGGGAAAAAGGTTTATTTCATGAAATCAGTGATAAAATTATCATTTGTACATTTTCAATAGTTTAATTACAGAAAAATTGGAAAAATATTTATTTCAACAGGTTCGTAATGTAATATCCTATCGATTGGCGTATTTGGATTTTAATTTCATCTATAAATGACAAAGTTACAAGCGTTCAAAACCTAACACTCCTTCACTACACATATTTTTTGATTTGCACCCCAGTATAGTCGACAAAGACGTAGTTCTACGTCAAAAAAGCAGCTCAACTGACACGTTATCGAGCCAGACAACTTCCATGACATCTCAACCATGCAAAGCACTTCTTCTGATCGCTGCTTCAATATTTTCAGAGGCCGCCTTGAGTTGACTGGCAGTCTGTTTGTGGAAGTTTTTAATGTGAGATGCCACATTGCTCTTTGGTGCAACGTATAGGCCACATACAGTGCTTACGCGTCCTGGAAAATAATAAAAACGATACCGAGTGTCATTTGGGAAAATCCAGACCAATGAGCTAAAATCGGAATTTCAGACTCGGCCCTTTCAGATTACCATGAAACTTTGCAACTTGTTCGCTATGGGAAATCATTTACACGCCCGATCAAAAATGTGGGGGCATTCCCAAATAACATACCATCTAGCCCCGTAACGTGGGTAGATCACCTTTCCGTGGTACGTTACGGGATGTAAGATCTACCACCGATTCCTAGTCCTGACTGCTTCAAACTAGGGGAACAGGATTTTTCAGTAATCAAAGGAACGCATCTTAGTCCTTGTTACTTTTTATGCCTTGTTGATAGTGACAAGACTCGGCTTTGTCCACCGAGGATGATCTTGAAACCAAGGTTGCAAAGACTCATTTCAGCTAAAATAATGTTTTTCGGAATAATAAAACTAAAAGATGGTATGATGGCATGTTTTACTTGTAACTTACAAGAAGAGGTTACAAAGTATGCGTTGGAAACATAAAACCTGTAAATTTTGCTTTCTATGAGTCACAATCAGCGATTTGCTGATCGCTGAGTGAGTGAGTGAGTGAGTGAGTGAGTTTGTGAAAAATCGCTGATTGTGACTCTCATGAAGTGAAATAAACAGGTTTAATATGTCAAACACATTCTTTGCAACCTCTTCTTGTATCCTACCAATTCAAAATTTGATCATGGCATCTGATTATTTCATAATTTAGAAAAACATTGTTTTAGCTGAAATGAGTCTTTGCAACCTTGCTTGAAACAAGGAAAAAATGAGTTAGTTAGTCTTCATCTATGTGATTCCTAATCTTTTATTCGTTGTTCTCTAGTTCAAAGTGGCTAAGACTAGGGTTCTGATGCATGGTCATTATCGGTGTCATTCCTTAATTTTGTTGCTAAAGAATCCAATTTTGACTAACAAATGGCGCACCTTTGGAGGGAATTTCAACACTCCGAAGGGTATAGATAGCGGGACCTTTCAATTAGAGTCGGATCCTTGCGATAAATGCAAGAATTACAACTGTAAAAAATCGAATACTTCATCACCTCTCAATAGAGACGGAGTAATACGGCATGCACTAAACAAAGGACACGGGATATACTACAATAGATCACATTGCTGGTCGCAGTGGTGTTAGGTCCCGAACAGATTAAAAAAAACATACCATCGTACAAACTCCATTTTTTTTCAAAACGAACAAAATTAACTTACCCGGGCTGCACAGCAAAGCTAGGCTAAGCAATTTGATGTCATTCCAGCCGTCTCACTCTATTAATTAGTCACCCTTTCGAACACACACAATGTATTGAAAACCAAACTGTATAAAAAGGAAGTATTATTCAATAAAGAGCGACCATTATTCTGAAGCTCGAACCTGCTGGGAGTCCCCAGTTAGCTTATCGACCCTTCAGACGATTAACTACAATTTTGCTCTGCGACCCTGCTGAATCCCTCCAGCCAGACTTCGCGTCGAGTTGATAAAGCCAAGTGCGCGCGCGTATGTAGGCATCAAATATTAAAATGCCAAAAAATGCTTTCGCCAAGCCCCACGCTTTGGGTAGTGATAAACGTCACTAGAACTACTCCACAGCCGCAGACAGTATATGCGCTCAAACGCGCACTTTTTTGCCTGTGTACTACTCTACTGGAACTTAAAATGCTAGCGGTATAGCTCTGTGTTGTGGATGTTTGTTTGAGTCATTGTGCAATCAGTTGAACAGCTGATAAGTTTTTGTGATTGTGTGGGGAATATAAAAATAAATATAACAATTTTCTGAGACTTTTGAAGTGCATATTCAAATGGGTGCGAATGGTTTCTTATGCATGTCATGTCATTTTGGATTGTTTGATAAAGTATAGAAAGACACAAAACACTACCAATCTGCACGAAATTTTCAATATATCTATACAGAGCTGAAAAAAGGGCCTATCTGCTTTGATCGATGCTCTTCATCGACTTTCTCTTTTGATAATCACGGCTATGAAAACAGTTTTCGTGCTATTTTTGCCACCTAGCTTGATAAAGGAGGTTTTTATCCATCGTCCAAATCATCAAATACAACAGGGAATGTTGTTGCAGCTATGTATAGCTATATTCAATTATATTTCATATAAGCTTGTTGACCGACACTAACACTACCACCACGCATCGCTGGCCTGATTCCTGATACCCAAAACATTGGCCGCTTTCTGGTAGAAGTTGTAGCGTCTCTTCGCAGTAGGGTTCTCCGGACCGTTTTCCATGGGGTTAATCGCCTTGGTAGTCATGCCGAATTTGTTCTGCTGAGGGCCGCCGGCCGAACGGACTGCCCACTCCCAGTACCAAACCGAAACGCGCATCGACATGTTCGGATCGTCGGACACCGAATCAGGATTTTGGACCAGTCGATCATCCCCGAAGATCGACTGCGAAGCCTTCCGGTAGTTGTCCTCCCATGTCAACTGTATAAATCCACGTCCGCAGTATCGAGTTCCGTAGTCCTGACCGGCACCTCCGCTCTGCTCCTTACGATACTTGAAGCCACCGCTCTCGTGGATCAGTTGCGCCAGAAACATGGCCGCTTCGTTCGAATCACGCATGGACTCATTGATCTGGTTGACAATAATCGAGCTCAGACTAGAATCGACCGGACTAAATCCGCAAGCGGATAAAATGCTCTGAAGCTGCGACGTTGATAGAACCATGGTTGAATAAAAACTGATTACTCGGACGCCTGCACCGTTGTTAAATACTAAGAGTCTGTTGTGAAATTAGCTTACGGGGGTGAAAATGGATGAATCATATCAATTGCGCTGGGTTCTGGGTAAATACTTATCTATTTCGCAAAAACAACACAAATAGCTGTGATTTCTTGGAAACTTACACACTAAGATTTTGGTTCCGTGTTCGGTAAATTTTACCGAAATCAGAACCTTGTTTAAAAGATCATATCTTGTCATTTTAGTGGAGATTTAGTTTCAAAATAGCGAAAAAGCAACTGAATTGAATTGCATATATTTTACCGAAAAGTTCAGCTGTTCAGATTCCGATAAAAATTACCGAAGTCGGCGATAATTTCTAAGTGTGTAAACATACATAATCGAAATTTTGGTGCGCACATGCGTCGAATTTTCTATCTTCTATCTTCTATATATATAAAAATGAATTTCTGTCTGTCTGTCTGTCCGACCCTTATAGACTCGGAAACTACTGAACCGATCGGCGTGAAATTTTTTAAGGAGGGGTTTTTGGGGCAGGGAAAGGTTCTTATGATGATTCGAGACCCCTCCCCCCTCTGTAAGGGGGGCTCCCATACAAATGAAACATAAATTTTTGCATAGCTCGAGAACTAATCAAGCAAATGGAACCAAATTTGACATGTGGGGTCATAGAGGGTAGCCCCTTAGATAAAAGGGGGGGGGGCTACGTACAATATAGCATGCTTTTTTATATTGACGCATAAACTCAAGCTAATGAAAATAAATCTTACATCACCGGTTGACATTATTGCACTGATTAAGACTGCAAATTGTAGTCATAATTGCATTTGTAAACAATGGCTTTAGTCGTCGATTTCTCGCGAATAAAAGCTCAACCATGAAAAATAATGACACCAACAGGTAGAGGAATGTTTCCTCTACCAGCTAGCATTGTTATTTTGGAAGGGTGAGATTTTATTCGCGAGAAATTGACGGCTAAAGCCATTGTTAACAAAAGCATTTACGCCCCTTTGAAATGTTGACAGTGATTTGTCGTAGGGTAGAGCGCTACTTCGTCGTAACCGCCCATTCCCGTTCTATCGATCAGAAAAGATCAATAATATCAATGATTTCACTGTGCACAAATCAATAATAGGTTTGTTCCGATGCGTTAGTTCATTCTTCTTCTTCTTCTTCTTCGCATTTCAAGCTTATTGCATATCGCATATTAGCTTATTGCGTGCTCTCAACTTAGTGTTCTAGATGCACTTCCACAGTTATTAATTGAGAGCTTTCGATGCCTGTACCATTTTTGCATTGATATGATTGTGTGGCAAGTCCAATCATACTTCTATGCCCAGGGAAGTCGAGAAATTTCCCAACCCGAAAAATTCCTAGACCGGACCGGGAATCGAACCCAGCCACCTCCAGCATGGTCTTGCTTTGTAGCTGCGCCTTTACCGACTGAGCTAAGGGAAGCCCCATAGAAGCGTTAGTTCATTAGCTACAACATAAATCCTATTCTCAAAACAAAAGAAGCATAACATAGTTATTAAAGTTCAAAAAAGTTCCTAGAACTTCCGAGAAGTCGATTGAACTACAGGTAGTCCTACGAAATTCATGGGAGTTCTCCAAACTTCAGGGAATTTCCAAGAAATTAAGGAAAGACCCACAAACTTTTGAAAAATCCTTCGATATTTAAAGCCTGAAAGCACTTCAGGGAAGCTCTTCTAAATTTAGGGTCCTCATATATTCAGTTAAGTCCTTCAAACTTCAGAGAAGTCCTCAGATCTTCGAGAAAGTTCTTCGAACTTGAAGGAAGTCTTACGAACTTCTGAGAATTGCTACGAGCTTCGTGGTACTTCTACGATATTTAAGAAATTCGTATGAATTTCAAAAAACTCCGAACTTCAGGGAAGTTCTAAGATCTTAAAAAAAAGTCCTTCGAGCTTCGGGGAAGTCCCATGAAATTTAGGCAATACAAACTTCAATGAACCCTTCAGGAAAGACCTTAATGCTTCAGGGAAGTTCTACGAACTTTAGGGAGTTTCTATGAACTTCAGCAGTCAGTCTTTTTGATAATAAGAGTTATTAAACCAGCGTTGTTTATGAAATCTTTTAATCCTATGATTTTGAAATCATATAAATAAGATCCCTAATCGTTGACAATTTGCGGAAACTTTAAACAAACTGGAAATCCGTAAAATTGTTAGAAGCAAAGGTTTGTTTAAAGAGTCCTCATTCATATCACACTTCGCAATTTCACCTTGAGATAAACTAGCCCGTTGGCTATAAATTTCAATGATAAAGTTAAAAATAAAAATCGCAGCTTCAAAAACAGAAATCTAAAGATTTAGGAGCTTATAGATCTCTAAATTTCAGACATTAGATAGGGCTCCGCGCTAGCCCGTCGTATCTCAGCTTTTCTTCGTCATACACCCCTAAAATCGCTAATATCACGGGTTATCGCAAATGTTTCAGTGTCAATCGTAATTAATCTTGTAAGCAAAGATGTTTTTGCAAAATCATGAGTGAAAACGCTTTGCTATTATAGTTTTAGCACATAGAACGGAAATGGGCGCCATGATACGACGAAGTAGCGCGACTCCTTACTAGCTTCTTTACCTTAATACCTATTTTGGTTTGTAAAATTCCGCATTGCGCGAAGAATGATGGTACAAGGATTCACTTAATTTTTTTTTATTAAAAATGGTTTTTTTTTAAATACATGTTTTTTTTTTAAATACATGGTTTTTAAAACCAGGAAATTTTTAAATTATTGACAAGGAAAACCATTAAAAAACCACGAATTTCAAAATGGAAATTCACTTGCCACCCTGATGAAAGAGTTTTCCATTATAAAAACAATATAAAATTACACATATGAACATAATTTTAAGCATACAATCATATTGTGTTTTATTTCATCTTACCCCATAACGTGGGGTAACACTAACAATACAGCAGTTTAACGATGAAAATTTAAAAAAAAGAAACATTCCTTAACACACGTTTATTCATGTATAAAATAAACCTTTGTGGGTATTATGAGCCCATGGCGGGATAACAAGTATCTCCCAAAGTGTACGGTTAGTAGTGAAGTACATCCAGAACAATAACCAAGGAATTACAATGAAATAAACATTATACAAAATACTTTCAATTGTTGATAACTATTCGCATTATAAATGTAATTTATTAGTAATATGAACATATTTAGTGTTACTACAATAAGTTGACCCCAGACTGCCTGTAAATTTATAATACATTTTTTTTTTGTTAATTCGTTTATTTGTACAGGCTCAGTCGAATAAACTTTACAGAGCCGATATATTCTTTTTCTTCTACAATAAGAATCTTTAAACTAGAGTTTAACCAATTACTCGCAGTCGTCTCGAGGTTAGGGAGTTTTACAATTTAAGGATGGGAAATAATTGAGAGGATTACGAATTTCATTTGTTTTAATATGGTAACAATTTCTAGAACACTTACTTAAATCTAAAGAACTGATGATTTCAACATGAGATGAACATGAATACTACAGAAGGAATGTATATACACACACACACAATCTTTCTCGCAAACACATTTATCCTGACAAACATACCAAATTAATTAAGTAAACCAAATTTCATAAATTCATATATGAGTGTCATATAGGGTAAATGATGGCTTCGGCAGCCATCGACTGTTTTCGGCAACCACAATTTAAACGTTAATTTCGATGTATTTTCTCACTAAAACACTTCGCTGAATGTATTTAAACGATTCCTTAGTTTTTCAGCTTCAATCCTAATACATTTTTACGACTGAGCAAACCTGTTATGCCAGGTGTTTCTGCAAAAGAAACATAAGCACATCAAAATACGGCTGATTTCGTGTTGCCGATAATAGAACAGCTGGTTTACACGCAGTTTAAACGGAAAGGTTGCCGAAGTAAAAGAGGCTGCCGACAATAGTCACACTCACCTGAGAAGTTTGTAGCGCCTTAAAAACGTTTTCAAACCGTTTTGGACAGTTTTGTTGATTGGAATGGATAGAATAGCTAGCAGCAGATGAATGTAAACAAACAGACACATCATATGTGTGCGTGACATTGAGAAAATGCTAATAGAAGTGCGGAAGCTGCTTAGATTGACGAAAATACGTAAATTCCCCTATTCCAAATCGCATCCAGCCAAGATATCTCGAACCAAAACATTGGGTTGTCTACCTCGAGCCCGAAGGGAATCGTCCAAATGTGATCTGACTCCACGATACACCGCACAAGACCAAAGGATGTGATCAGCGTCCTGGTAACCTTGTCCACATTCACAGAGATTGCTGTTTCCCAACCCCACACGGAACAAGTGAGCGTTTAGACAATAGTGATTGGACATGAGACGAGACATCACGCGTATGAAGTCTCGACCCAAGTCCAACGCTTTGAACCATGCAAACTTCGGCACCTTAGGGATAATTGAATGTAGCCATCGTCCCAAGCTCCCTTCAATGGATGATGTTGCCAGCTAACGAGCGACTGCTGACGATAAATAGAGAAAAATTCACCATAGGCGATTTGTCGATCATAAATGTCGCCTTACCCACCTTCGCAAGTGAATCCGACTTCTCATTGCCCAAAATTGAGCAATGCGAAGGGATACACGCGAACTTGATGATGAAAGAGCGCACGAATGAAGCATGATACATTGATGCGTTATAATAATTTTTAACAATGAAAAACATTTTAATTGATTGGATAGAGCAACAATCAATTAAAGCTGTAAAACTCAAATTCCTTTTTTTCAATTTTAAACAAACTAGAAATTATATTGTTTTCTTAAGTACCAATGTGCACATTTTTTTACTATTTCTGGGATTTTCGCCAAACAACTGTGCTGATTTTTTTTATCCATTTTAACTTGCTCATTTCATTTTACCCTATGCGGTGCAAACATATGGGGCAAGTCAATTTTACGGAAAATCAGTGTGACCGAAATTTTCTATTCAATCACTCTAACTAGCCTTCATATGCACATCACTGGATAATATTATAGAAAATTAAAATTTTTGGAGAAGATCGAAGCACTGCTAAAAAAAAATCATAACTCATTAAAATAAACAAACCTTAGGGGCACGTTTAACTATTTGCAACTACTTGTATTAACAGTAAAAAAATGCGTATAAGTGCTTATACGACCTTTTCCGATTTGAATGAAACTTTCCATTATTAAAAATGATGAGTACTAAAGGGGTTAGATTTTGATAAGTTCTTTACTGGGAATGACACTGATGAAGACTGCACATTTCAGTCGAAATATATATCTGTCATAGATACCAAAATGAATTAAGTGGAATTAAATGGAAGATAACCTTTTTTGCTGTTTTATTCAAGCATTCTGCTAACAACCCAATTTCATTACTTCATCCCTGTACATATTAGCAAACCATCATTCGAAAAGCCCATCACTATGATATTGTACAACTCTTTTCAAATGACGTCTTATCGCACCCTACGAAACACTATAGTACATAATTTCACCAAGTAGTGCAACCGTGCAATAAAGTCAACTGGTGATGTGAGATTTTTTTTTGTTATATGGATTCGACGAATTTGCTCACCAAAATTTCGATACTCGTCGCCGGATTTAAGTTTCCAAGAAATCAAAGCTATTTGTGTTGTTTTTGCTAAATAGATAAGTATTTACGCAGATATGATATGATTTTTATGATTTATCAATTAGATACACCACCTGTAAGCCAATTTCTCAATAGACTTTTAGTATTTAGCAACCTTGGAGACATCCGAGTAATCAGTTTTCATCCAACCATGGGCTGTGGACTGTCGACGTCGCAGCTTCAGGCAGTTTTATCCGAATGCGGATATAGTTCGATCACATCTAGTCTGGCCTCGACTATTGTCAACCGGATCAATGATTTCACAAAAGATTGGAACGAAATAGCCATGTTTCTGGCGCAACTGATCCACGAGAGCGGTGGCTTCCAGAATCGAGAGGAGGATGGCGGAGGTGCCGGTCAGGAATACGGAACGCGATACTTTGGACGTGGATTTATACAGTTGACATGGGAGGACAACTACAGGAAGGCTTCGCGGGCGCTCTTCGGGAATGATCGACTGGTTCATAATCCGGCTTTGGTGTCCAAAGATCCGGACCTGTCGATGCGCGTTTCGGTTTGGTACTGGTTAGAGGTAGTCCGTCCGGAAGGCGGCCCTAAGCAGAACAAATTCGGCATGACTACCAAGGCGATTAACCCCATAGAAGGGGGTCCGGAGCACCCTGCTGCGAAGAGACGCTACAACTTCTACCGGAAAGCGGCCAATGTTTTGGGTGTCAAGGATCTGGCCAGCGATGAGTGGTGGTAGTGGTAGTGTCGGTCAACAAGGTTATATGAAATATAACTAATATTTTGACCCTTGTCTCTCTATCTATCTCTCTCTCTCTCTCGCCGGCTTTGGTCTGTCATAACCTGTCACAAATCATCCAATTGAATAAACCCGGGTTAATCCGAAATCATTATTCAGAGTAGGTAACTGAAACTGTTAGGGGCCACCTTCAGCTTTGATTATGATGGCCACCAAACCTTTGGGATTTTCCTTATTAAAGAGTTGTATAGATTTGTTTCCTTTAGTTTACTTAAATCTTTGGTTGTAGTTTCATTTTTATACCTGTGTTCTTGAATTGTTTACCTATGGGATGAGAACTTAAGGGGGGGGGGGGGGGGGGAGTTAGATTTTGTTAAGTTCTTTTTGATTTACGGTTTAGCGACTTTGCAGTCAATTTAATTGTGTATAGGAAAGTTTGAACATACTGAGAGGTAAGCACATATCATCGGTAAGGGACGTTTGTAAGAGATGTTTGTTTGCGAAAAAATCTAAGTGCACCTTTTGTTTAGTTCTTTAGTGGGAATGACACTGATGAAGACTGCACATTGTAGTCGAAATACGTATCTGTCATGGATACCAAAATTAATTAAGTGGAATTGAATGGAAGATAACCTTTTTTTGCTGCTTTATTTATGCATTCCGCTAACAACCCAATTTCATTACTTAATTAAAATAACTTGTGTGATATAGGGGAAAAGGCTCTAATGTTGGCCTATGGATCTAAGATTGGGCCCATCGCTAAAAATCTGCTATTTATCAATTGTATTTTGATGAACGCGTCATTGGGACGGTACTAATGGATATGTTTGGTTGCTATTGAAAATTCAGTCGATTGCTGAATTTTTGTATGGGCCCAAATTAGGGACACTTAGGCCGAAATTACATACATTTCCCCTAAATCGCAGAAATTGCCATGATTTTTTTCGTACGGTGTGCAAGGTGGAGGGGCACTGGATGAATTTGTGTCCTAAGTGGATGAACCGGAAGCAGCCGTAGAAGCAAGCTAGATCAATATGAAGAACAGAGTGATAGCAGTCCGTACGCTGGTATTGTGGCTGGAGGTACTTTTTTGAACAACAAGAAATCAGGGGAAGATATTGAGGTGCTTGACAAAGGGATAGTTAACATGGCCGTGGCCACCCCGAAGACTGCAGTAGAGAAGTTCCAGGTCAAATAGCGTTTAAATACATAGAAGGTTACCGTCTTCGGCAAAGTTGTTCAGATGGATAAGGTCTATTAGATGGTGAACAGTACAGGTTATAATTCCCGCATTAGGAGGCACTAGTGTACCGTTTGACATGTAATTGCTTGTTTTAGTTTGAAAGCTCGACTCCGTGAGAAAATAACAAAAAAATTACAGGTTAAATTGATCTAGAGCAAACTAATTTCCATATTTTTTCAGCACGTATAATTTAATATAATTAAAAAATGGTTTCTATCTTCAACAGAGGGAAAAGGTTTATTGAATGACTGTCGGATCCGCTCAAGCAGTGCTACTGTACCGTTTGACTTCTAGTTGATTGTCTTTGGCAAAGTTGTTCAGATGAACAAAACCTACCAGCTGTCGATAGTTTGTCTGATTTACACTTGACAGATTAAATATAAGGTTGCCCTCTTTGGTAAAACTTTTTAAATGGACAATGGACTTATTGCGAATTCCCGCTACAGGTGGTGCTAGTGCTCCGTTTGAAATCTAGCTGCCTGCTTTAACTTGCGAGCTCGACTAGACAGAAATATGCTGTCTTTTGCAAAGTTGTCCAGATTGACAAGACTTATTGGAGGGTAAACAGTTCAATTCATAATTCACTCACCTGGTAGCTCTAGTGTGCATTTGGTTTCAAATAATTAACTTAACTATTTAACTAGAAGGTTGCTATCTTCATGAAAGTTGTTCAGGTGGATAAGAACTGTTGGATGCTGATAAACTCAGTCTAGAATTATGATTTTTCAAAGGGACGCACCTGTTTTTTTTTAACAAAGATTCAAACGTCAATTTGTCGAAACTCTTAGCACTCTCACGCAACTAACACCACCATCAGAAAGGGTAATGCTTCCCCAACAAGATGGTGTTGTTAGTTTGCGTGGGAGTGCTAGCGGTATCGACAAATTGACGTTTGAATTTTTGTTTACAAAAGCAGATACGTACCTTTGATAAAGTAATCGAGATTTGACTTCTAATTACTTGACTAAACTCGAGGCTCGACAAGTAGAAGGTTGCTCTCTTGGGTAAAGTTGTGCAGATAGGTAAGACCTATTGTAAGCTCAACTCATCTCTACCTGATGCTAGTCTTATCGCTGGTTGATTCTGTATTCGTATGGTATAGTTATGTGATTATGGGCTTTGAACTCACTAAACAGGGGACGCTTTGGTTTCAAATCATTTACTATATTTTAGATGGTCAAATAAATGGAAGCTTAAAGATGTAAAAATGGATATAACCTATTGGATTGCGAACTGTTTAGTAGAGAGTTCCCGCACGAAGTGATTCTTTCAATGATTCTTATTAACCTGATCAACGTTTCCGAAGACTACATCGTTCTATCTAGTCTATAGAATGTGTATAGTTCATCTGAAAAACTTTGCCGAAGACAGAAACCTTCTAGATCTATAGGGTTGCAACTTTTTTTATCTAGTTCGCTTATTCGGAAGGCTCAGTCATGCTAGCTTTACGGAGCCGATAATCCAATGTTTATTGTTTTTAACAAAATTCACTTATTTCTATGTCTAGTAGGAGTTGGGCCGAATAGTGCAACTTGCCCATGTTGGTACTAACGCCATCTAATGTTTATTATTTGTGTCATAGTTAGCAAGACCTTGTTTTCCTGAACATCTTTGCTGGAGAAAGTAGTTTCCTATTGAGTTCCAGGAAAAATAGCGAAACAAATAATAATCCGATTTGTGTGATACTTTTCGTAAATGTTTGTAATGGGCAATGTTTCACGTTTGAGCTCTGCTTGGAATTCTCTGATCGATTGATTGATCGACCTTCTCCGATTTGTGTGATACTTTTCGTAAATGTTTGTAATGGGCAATGTTTCACGTTTGAGCTCTGCTTGGAATTCTCTGATCGATTGATGGATTAGTAGCCCAACAAACATTGAAAGCTGATTCAGAGCTTATTCAGGAAAAAAATAGGTTTCATCAGGAAAAAAATAGTTTATTCAGCTTTTAATTAGCTCAATTGTTTGTTGGGAGTGCCGGCGCCAGTGGTGTAGTGGTAAGCGTGACTGCTTTCTCACCCCAGTGGATCTGGGTTCAATCCCAGCCGAGGTTGGTGGGATTTTGCTGATGCATAAAAATCTCTGGTCACGTCTTCCTTCGGAAGGGAAGTAAAGCTGTTTGTCCCGACCCATATGTGTTGAATTGAATGGGTGCGATATCCTGCGCAGGTGTGGAAGCTGCCTTCCTGCACATTCGATTGCCGTCAATGGATGGCAATCGATGTCCGTCGGTGATTGGCACTAGATTGCGGAACAGAGACCAACGTTAAACAAAGGAAAGAAGTTTGTTGGCAGTGTCAGAATTACATTCTAGTCATCATTAAGTTTGTCGAAATTCCTTCAGAGTTGCTTTTGGATTCCCTTGATTTCTACTCATAATCCTGATGATAGTATCTTCAAAATGAAATACTTCTCAAAATTACCTGGCACTTCTAATCAAATTCCTTTAGAATTGTGCTCAGATGCTCTAAAAAGAGTGAATTTTAGAGGACTACAGTTCTCCTCAAATCTCATTTGGCATTCTCATCAAAATTTTTCCAGATCTTCAATGTGTCAGAATCCTGAAATGTTGTCTTAGTTCAAGGTTCAAGGTTTAAGTTTTTTTGTTTAATCTAAGATATGGAAAATAAAGCCATTGTCGGGTTGTTTAGAATTCAGTCTTAAATCTCGAAAAGTTCACAGTAATGTAAAAGGCTGGTCTATCCTCCTATATTCTCATGAAATCCTTAAAAAATACTTCTATTCTAATAACATTCATTTCTATCAATCTATCACTTTATAACATCCAACTTGGCCAGTATCGTTCTGCCTAAACGGCCAATGAGATCGACACAAATTTGAATTCGGTTTACTCGTAAATAGTAAAAAGTGCATTAGCTCAGCGCTGAGTAAATTTTCCTGCGTTTTTTTTTGGGTTTTACCAGGAAATACATCCCGAATATAAGAAAAGTTAAGATTGAATTCACTCAGTCTATTGGTACTACTTCTAGACTGAGTTAAATTTTCGTCAATTTTCCTCATTTGCCGGCATATTTTCGAGGATTTCCAGCAGGAAAACATGAGGCAAATTTACTCATCGCTGAGTTCCTGCACTTTTTGCGATTAAGGAGTAAACTGAACTCAAATTTTGGTTGATCTCATTGGCTATGTAGTGCCTCTCGAAAATCAAGTTCATGTAACAGTGATGCCACATATACAGATTTATCTGTAATCATCAGATTTTTGTTTCAATATTTTTATTTAGGTATCTGTATATACAGATTACAAATTTCAAAAACATATGCAGATTTCTCAGATTTTCCAAATAAGTGGAATATATTTTGCATTATTTTTTATATAATAATTCCGATAGATAATCATTTCTTCCTTTTTGAGCAGTTTGAATTGACTCTTTGAGCAAAATATTAAATAATTTTAAATGTACTTCTGTTGTTCAGATGTCCTATAATAAAGAAAAAAAAAGATGTCCTGATTTCTGATTGCTCGTTTGGAGCAATATTTGTTTTCCATTCTTATTGTTTAATTAACCATGGTGACCGACACGATGGTTTTTTTTTTTTCCTTTGGTTTGTTTTTTCCGTCGATCTTGTTTTCCGTGCTGAGCACCAATGCTACCGACGCGCCAGGAAGGCAGCTCCCACACCTGGACCATACCTATCGACCCATCAATTCATGAACCGGGGACCAACGGCTTTACTTCCCATCCGAAGGAAGGCGTGATCAGAGATGTTATGCCTCAGAACATCCCAGCGGCGCCGACTGGGATTGAATCCAGGCCTGCTGGGGTGAAAGGTAATCACGCTTACCACAACACCACCGGCGCCGTTTCGACACGATAGTTAATTAATTTTGTTTTTGTAAAATGGGCAAACAAGCCATTTTAGCAAACTCTCTTGTAGAGTCAATTGGCTATTTTGAAATTTGAATAGCGTCATATTAAAACGAAGAATAATGTATGTAATTCAACTTAACTTCCAGAAAAAGTTCTGTGTTAAAACTTATGAAGAATTCCGGAGTGAAAAGAAAACAATGACCGGAAAAAGATTTTCGTAATCTCAGGCATAACAATAATAAAATTCTTGGTAAATGTAGTTGTTACTTTATGTTCAGCCGGAAGCAGATTTGTCGCTCACTATTGGAACTTAATGTTTTGCACACATCTCTTCAAAAAATCAAGATTGTAGGATTTCGAGATTTTTTTAATTGATTAATTCTTTAGAAAACGAACTTTAGAAAATTTTCAAGATTCTATACTTTGACGAAATTATGCAGATTTTTGTCATTAACAAGATTTTTTGCTGTGAAAATACAGACATTTCAAATTTTGATCTTCAATAAATCTAGACCAACAATTGAAATCAACGGAGCAATCAATGTTTTGATCATTCGCCAATATTCAAATTACGTGTAATTGTGAGGATCGATAACATATTTCATAGGAGCTGAAAATTTCATAATCATTGGTTTACAAACAACAGACATAGGTACAATGTTTTTTTTAATGATAATAAGATTTAAGGTGGCTCTATTTCTCTGACACGCACTGTACTGTATCGGTCGGTGGGATTTGTGTGATTTAAAAGCGAATCGGTAGGTGGTCCTGCCAGGGCCAATCGAAACTCGATAGCAACCGTACAGTATAGGCACAAGCGTGTGGATAAATCAACCACCATCAGGCACTCCGATGTCGAATTCAAAAGGATTTGACTTCTCCGGTCTCGCCGGTGGTGGTTTGCTTTGGTCCAGATCCAGAACAAAGTGACCCAGGCTGACTCGAGCAGATGCAGACGGATGTAATCTGAACCCACAATTTACGTTTCAATCTGTTTGCAATACCACCGGCTGGCCATGTCATGTCGTTCGAAGCTGGAAATCGGTTACTAATAAACAGGTCAAACCCATTATCGGCGTACCGTAGCAGAGTTCGTCCGATGTCTCATTCCAGGTGGAAATTTGAGAAACTGAATGGTGTGTGTGTGTGCGTGTGTGGAGAAGTAAAGCTACCAACAGCCGAATTGCTTCGTACACCATGGTTGGGTTGGTGGAAGCGTAAGTCGGCATAACCCGGTGCATTGCATGGTATCGCCTAGCTAGACGACGATGGACGGCTCATTTGCATAGGTCAGTGTTTTGCAGCGGAACCGAAGTCAACTGATAGTTGCGCGTTTCCGCTCTGCCGTAGCGCAGGAGAAAGATGCCAAGCACTTGCTTGATATGCAAATGCAATGCGAAACTGTCGAATTGTGAATTCCCTTCCCAGCCAGTCTCACCCTCTCTGTGCAATCTGCAAAACATTTAGCGGGATAACAAGGGATCATGTTTTGTGGAAGCACCTCTCTGATGGGTAGTTTATGCTAAAAGGAGCTAAAAAGCACTGAACTTAATTAAGAGCAGATCTAGTGGAGCTATTGTTGCCGTTTGTGATGCGAGATAATGGTCTGCAGAAGAAGGAAAAATCAATAAAACCAGCAAAGTACGGTGGCATGCTGAATTTTCAGTCCAAATGTTGTGCCTACTTGGTAAGAAGTTGCTGAATTTATTTGAAATTCGAAACTGCTGACTTTATAATTAGTCCGTTTTATAATGGGCTCCAGCATAGTTAATCTTGATTGATGACGATTTATGTGCTTGCTTGGTTGAAATTGTTTGGGGAAATAGAAGGCGAATTTTGCATGTGTTGGAAATACGTTTATAAATTTAAACCTATGTGCCGATGTGCGCAAAAAAATTGAATACCTATCTTTAAAACACCGCATGAATTAAAAGCAAAGATTACTTGAAGTTGATGCGATTCAACCGCTCATTGCTTCTGAGAAATGCTGAGTGTTTGATTTAACTTCCGTCCTACTATAGTCGAAAACGTCACTTCTGATCAAAATGACGTCCGAGATAATTGTGTTGAGAAAAATATACACGGTATTTTTGTTTATTAATTTCGAGTAAAAATCAAAACAAAAAATATTCAAAATTCAAATATCTCAAAAAGTATATTTTGGTTTCATATATTTAAAAAAACTAGTTTAGGTGAGCCAGTTTTGGCACTAGCTCCAGTATTTGGTCTACGTGAGAATTATAGCTGATAATAAGATAACATAGATGTATTTCAGCATAGGATCATATACTGAGTTCAAAGGCAACATTTTAGACCATAATTCTTCAATTTAGTTGTATTAAATTGACTTCTAATTATTGCTTCTTACCCCTATTTGCTGTTTGTATCATGCAAACCGACCACTATTTAACGAGTGGATGGTTAATTGCCTGGACACATCTTTTCCCAGTCCGATATAATATGGTTTATAAAACCAACTACCTTTCCAGGATTTGCAGACCAAATTTCACTAGGTTTTAAGCTAACACTTCCAAGAAATTTAGATCTACGCTTGTGTAATGCACCACAACTGCAGAGCAGATGTTCCGAGGTTTCACGTTCCAAATTACAGAAACGACAGATATCACTGTGAACTCGACCAATGTTCTTCATGTAATATCTACTAGGACAGTGCCCAGTGGCCAGTGGCCATACGCGAGCTCGATGTGCCCCCTCTAGAGGACTGCTGGAGTACAGTAAAAGCAGCCATCACCGACGCAGCCGAGACCGAGAGCATCATCGGGTACGTGGAATGAAGTCGACGGAATGAATGGTTCGACGAGGAGTGCAGAGCAATTTTGAAGGAGAAGAACGCAGCGCGGGCGGTAATGCTGCAGCATGGAACCCGACAGAACGTGGAACGGTATAAACAGAAGCGGAAACAGCAGACCCGCATCTTTCGGGAGAAAAAACGCCGCCTGGAAGAAGCGGAGTGTGAGGAAATGGAACTGTTGTGCCATTCCCAAGAAACACAGAAGTTCTACCAGAAGCTCAACGCATCCCGCAACTGCTTTGTGCCGCGAGCCGAAATGTGCAAGGATAAGGACGGAAGCCTCTTGACGGACGGACGTGAGGTGATTGAAAGGTGGAAGCAGCACTTCGATGCGCACTTGAATGGCGAGGAGAACGTAGGCACGGGAGACCAGCGCAATGGAGGAAACGACTACGTCAGTGCAGCAGAGGACGGAACTGACACAACTCCCACGCTGAGGGAAGTTAAGGATGCCATTCAGCAACTCAAAAACAACAAAGCAGCTGGTAAGGATGGTATCGCAGCCGAACTCATCAAGATAGGCCCAGAAAAGTTGGCCACCTGCCTGCACCGGATGATAGTCAGGATCTGGGAAGCTGAACAGCTACCGGAGGAGTTGAAGGAGGAGATAATCTGCCCCATTCACAAGAAAGGCGACCATTTGGAATGTGAGAACTTCAGAGCGAACACCATTTTGAATGCCGCCTACAAAGTGCTATCCCAGATCATCTTCCGTCCTCTATCACCTAAAATGACCGACCGTGGGAAGTTATCAAGCCGGCTTCATCGACGGCCGATCGACAACGGACCAGATCTTCCTCCAGAAGTTCCGTGAATACTAGATCCCAACGCATCATTTGTTCATCGACTTTAAGGGGGTATTCCCAATCTTTTGCCTTTTTTCGGCCTGTTTTTCAATTAATTTTTTTTTCAAGGAAAATGAATAGTAATGCGCCTAACTCTTTGGGATTCTTGTTTATTGAACATTAAAGTTTACAAATAAATTTTTTTCGACATAAAAAAGACGTCACCAAATGGCGACAAACAGACCCCTGTTCGCCGCAAACGCCTGGACGGGCGAAGACTTTTCTCTGGAACGGCTTCATCTGAAACAGATTTCGTGATGAAATTAATAATCTGCATAAGATTCTCTGGAGCTTCTCCCGTTGGCAGCAAAAAATCTTGCAAATTAACAAAATGGCGGCCATATGAAAAAACAGGCGATTTTTAGCCCGCTTTTTTGCAACTTTAAGGTGCTTCAAACAATGTTAAATGTTAATATTTTTGGCTGAAAGTGGGAGAAGCTCCAAAGAATTTAATAAGGAACAAAATGCGCAAAGATTCAAGTCAATATCTCTTATAGTTTCTGAGAAAAATCTTCGCCCGATAAAAAAAATGTGGTTTCGAGAAAAACGCGTTTAAAGTTTTGACTTTAGTTAAAACCATTTGGGGGTTCTTACCATTAGTCAGCTATGCCTGGACACCGAATTCGCTGATCGGAAAACGGCTTGGGGGGATGAAAGTATATAGTCTAAAGTACAAAAAAACGTGAAAAAAAAAATTTGATTTTTTGAAAAAAAAAGATCGGGAATACCCCCTTAAGGCGGCATACGACAGTATCGACCGCACAGAGTTATGGAAAATCATGGACGAGAACGGCTTTCCTGGGAAGCTGATCAGACTGATCAAAGCAACGATGGACGGTGTGCAAAACTGCGTCAGGGTTTCGGGTGAACTGTCCAGTTCATTCTAATCTCGTCGGGGACTGCGACAAGGTGACGGACTCTCATGCCTACTCTTCAACATCGCTCAAGAAGGTGTAATGCGACGAGCCGGGCTCAACAGCCGGGTATGATTTTCACGAAATCCCTTCGATTTATGTGCTTTGCGGACGACATGAACATTATCGCAAGAACATTTGGAACGGTGGCAGAACTATACACCCGCCTGAAACACGAAGCAGCAAAGGTCGGACTGGTGGCGAGTGCGTCAAAAACAAAGTACATGCTAGTAGGCGGAACCGAACATGACAGGATTCGTCTAGGAAGTAATATCACGATAGACGGGGATACTTTCAAGGTAGTGGAGCAATTCGTTTACCTTGGATAGTTACAGACGGCTGACAACAATGTGAGTCGTGAAATACGAAGGCGCATCATCAGTGGAAGTCGTGCCTACTACGGGCTCCAGAAGAAACTGCGGTCAAAAAAGATACACCCCCGCACCAAATGTACCATGTACAGAACGCTAATAAGACCTGCAAGCACTCGGAGTTTTCGAGCGCCGTGTGCTAATGACGATCTTCGGCTGTGTGCAGGAGAACGGTGAGTGGCGGCGAAGAATGAACCACGAGCTCGCTGCATTCTACGGCGAACCCAGCATCCAGAAGGTGGCCAAATCCGGAAGGATGCGGTGGGCAGGGCATGTTGCAAAGTTGATGTTCGCTACTGATCCGGTTGTCACAAGAAGGCGTGGAGCGCAGATAGCACGATGGGTGGACCAGGTAGAGCGTGATCTAGCGAGCATTGGGCATAACCGAGGATGGAGAGCGGCTGCCCCAAACCGAGTATTGTGGCGTACTATTGTTGATTATGTCTTATCTTAAATGTTATGTTGCACAAATAAATGTATGATAGTGTCCAGTTACTAGGCCAGTGTATATACTAAGAGCTCTTTTATTGAGCTCTAAGAGGTGTAAATGTGGGTGTATGTTATATTAGGAGTTATAAATCTTTCCGACTGGTTGCAGTTTGTGACAGTCATCCAATTGGCCATCACCCTTTGCTCTTCCCAGCATTTGAGTTCCATTTTTACCGTACAGTATGATGTTCCACAGTATGTTTCTGGGCCAAAAAACTGTGAATTGGAGCCTAACTTTGCTAGGTCGTCTGCCCTTTCATTCCCTTCAATGGCACAGTGTCCTGGTACCCAATATAAATTTACTGAGTTCCGCTGGCACAGTTGCCGAAGCGAGAGAATACATTCCTAGACGATCTTTGGTGTACATTTGTAAGCACTCAGTGCTTTCAGCACTGCTTGACTATCAGAAAAAATACAAATATTTCCTCCTCAGACAAACATGTACACATTTAAGTATGGTTACAATTTCCGCTTGAAACACTGTTGGAAAATGTCCCATCGCAACTGTAATATTTGTCCCGGGCCAAAGATGCCTGCACCTGTTCGTATTCCAATTGTTGAGCCATCTGTGAAAAATATGATTGAGCCTTGACGAATGTTAGGACCACCAGTTTCCCAATCCGTTCATACTCATTCTCCATTCATACTCATCACTGGTCCTCGTTGGAAGTATTGCTCTACAACTGGGAATTTTTTCAAGTCCAAAAATCCAAAATGGCGTCCAATATGGCGGCTGCCCGGCGGGTACTTCCCAAAACTGCGAGCAGCCCAGAGGTCGCAAATCGTCACCTAGAAAGAAAATCGGCTCAGTTTCTTGAAGAGTATAGTTCAGAGAATGGAATGAACTAGAATCTTTGAAAAATCTCAAAATTATACAAAATGGCGGGTATTTGAAAAAAAAATCATTTACCTAGTTACCGCCATTTTGTCAAATTTTGAGATTTTTCAAAGATTCTAGTTCATTCCATTCTCTGAACTATACTCTTCAAGAAACTGAGCCGATTTTCTTTCTAGGTGACGATTTGCGACCTCTAGGCTGCTCGCAGTTTTGGGAAGTACCCGCAGAGCAGCCGCCATATTGGACGCCATTTTGGATTTTTGGACTTGAAAAAATTCCCAGTTGTAGAGCAAGAATGAATAAAGATTTGACAAAAAACTCAGGTCTCTAACTCTTACCAGTTCCCTGAAAAAAAATCCAAAGTTTAGGTCAATTGAACCGGAAATCCCCCTTAATCACAGAATCAAACTGAGCATTCCAATTCAACATAGCGTCCAAAATAACTCCTAGGTATTTGACCTGTTCTTTTAGGTTAATCTTCCTCTTTCTAGTAAAGATTGGGGGATGATTACAACTTTTGATGGATTAATACTTACGCCCTCTTTAATGCACCAAAACTGGGTAAACTTTAGGGCCTCTAGCATTCTTTCAGAAATGATAACGTCAAATTTTCCTCTTACTATAATGACTAAGTCATCCGCAAAGCCCACCACAACTTCGAAACCTTTTGCTTCCAGGCTTCTTATTTAGAAGATCATCTACAACCAAAGACCACAGCAGTGGTGAGAGAACTCCTCCTTGAGGACAACCTTTCATTGCCTTTACTGTTATAGATGAGCTACCCAGCCTAGAAGTGATTTCCCTTTTTGCAAGCATAGTCGGAATCCTGTTGACGAAGTTCTTTGCCTTCATGGCGTAAATCATAGAGCAATAGGATGCGTTATGAAAAGTTCCTTCAATATCCAAGAAGGAGCAGAGTGCAATTTCTTTAACTGAAAGATATTTTTCAATTTTTGTTCCCAAGGTATGGAGAGCAGTAGCTTTTGACATTCCGAATTAATACGCAAACTGAAAATTAGTTAATTGAAGCGTGAACATTGAAGTTGAATTGGTGAAATCATTCAACACCTTTTCCATAGTCTTTAACAAAATTGATGAAAGACTGATAGGCCTGAATGATTCTGGATGCAATGATTTGTCGTGCCTCCCATTTTTTGGTATGAATATAACCCTTACCAATCTCCATTTTGATGGAATATAATTTAACCTTATACTTGCCTTAATAATCCTAGTTAGAGCCGTAATCAGCACTGCTTCACCTTTTTGAAGTAGCGCCGGGAATACTCCGTCCACACCTGCAGATTTGAAGGGCTGAAAAGATCTCACCGCATTTTCTACTCCGGCCTCACTGAAGATTTCATCAGCTATATCTGGTGTGGCGTCTCCTGTTCTTAGAGACTCCGAAGAGGTCTCCGCAGAACATCTTTCATCAACCAAATCAGAGTTAGCCGATTCCTCACACAAGACTGATCCTGGAATGCTAAATGTTGATGATCTCTATGCTCAAACGTAAAGAAAAAAAGTTGTATCACAATCACGAAATACGAAGAAACTCGAATTCCAAGCGGCCAAAAACTGGTGCATCTAATCATAGTGTTGTGCGCTTATTGGCACTAGCGTTGAATTTGGTGCTTTTGACAGTGCTTGTTTATTTTATTCTACACTTGTACACTTCTCTAAAGTATAAAAGGAAAAAGGTCCAGGTCCCAAATCCGCGAGTGTGAAATCAAATATTATAAATTAACAATATATGGCTCACTCTTCTATTATTCCCAAGGTGTCTTTTTCCCGACACTAGCGACACGAAAGGTTGGTAGTTCATTGTAAATTCAACGCTTAGCAGTTGGCAGCTCAACTAGCCTATCAAAAACAACTCACAGTTGAGTACAATTTTACTCAGTAAGGTCGATTTAATGAGCTCTAAGAGAGTCCTGATGAATGCGGGCTAATTGAAACTGCAAGTAAATTGTGTGATTTCAGAATATGGAAAAAATCCATGCCGATTGTGAAAAGGATCCGCGAAAAATACTCAGGGAATCGAATTTTGTGAGTACAATTCCAAAAGAGTTTTAAACAAATTCGGAGGATAATTTCAAGAGTATGTCGAAAAGAATTTCTAGATAATTTTAAGGATAATTGCAAGTGAATTTTCAGAAGAATCTAGAGGAGAACTCCAAGATTCTTCTGAGTCATATTTTAAGACAATTCTGAGTTGAATGAAATATAAGGATGCTTCAGTGAATCCTTCTTTAAAGTTTAAAAATTCGAAGAGAATCTATGGACGAATTTCATGAATTGTTTGGATAGAATGTCTGTACTGTTGAGCAGTTCCTGATCAAACAGCAAACACAAAACAAATTTTTGACTCGACCTTCTCCGTTCTTTAGCGGGAATGACACTGATGAAGACTGCACATTGTAGTCGAAATACGTATCTGTCATGGATACCAAAATTAATCAAGTGGAATTTAATGGAAGATAATCTTTTTTGCTAACAACCCAATTTCATTACTTCACGAGGATTCTTGTTTTATTTTCCGCTATTCAATCCAAAGCCTCATTCATCAGAACGGGATCCGCCTCCATTGGTTTCATTGTATGGCGGTATCGCCAACGGGGGGCAGAGCGCTTCCATTGCAGTAATGGACGCAAAACGTGGTCATCACTCATACACTCATCACGAAACGGTGTATACGGAAAGAACTGCTGATGAAGAACAATGAGGATAACCACACAATGGCTGCTGCCGAGGAAACAGACTATCGCGTGACACACATCGAGAGTGGTCTGCTTCTGTCGACAACCGAGTGAACACTGAGAAAACGATTTAGAATATATCAAATATTATTTACTGGGTTAAATCCCAGTCAGCGCCGCAGAAATTTTCTGAGGCGTAAAATCTCAGATCACGCCTTCGGAAGGGAAGAAAAGTCTTGGGCCCCGGTTCATGAGTTGATGGGTCCATAGGTAAGGTGCAGCTCCATGGCGTCGGTAGCTTTGGTACTCAGTACGGAAAACAAGATCGACAGATTATTAGGTGCCTCATGGCCTAGTCAGTAAAGGCACGGTATTACCAAGCTGGAGGCGACGGGTTCGATTCCCGGTCCGGTCGAGGGAATCTTTCGGGTTGGAAATTTTCTCGACTTCCCTAGGCATAGAGTATCATAGTGCCTGCCATAATTCTGGAAACAATTCAATGAAAATTCCTCGGATGGTTCCAAAAGTATTCCTATTAGTATTTGAAAGCAGTTTTGAGGAAATTTTCAAAGGAATACTATGGAGTGTTTGGAGGTTGTTCCTATAATCATCCTTAGAGAACTCATAGAAGACTTCCTAGGGAATTATAAGGACTATTTCAAGTAATTCACGGAACCACTCACGAAACCAAGAGAATTCTGATGGAATTCCGCAGATTATTCTATGGGACTTTTTGACGAATTCCTTTAGTGAACACTGAGGGAAGTTATTTTCTAGAGAATCTGAAAAAATTCAATGAAAATTCCGAGGATAATTCCAAAAGTACTCTTAGGAGTATTTGAAAAAAGTTTCGAGGAAAGTTTCGAGAAAATTTCCATCGAAGTTTTGAGGTAAATTTCAAAGGAATGCAATGTAGTGTTTCAAGGTTGTTCCAGAAATCAAAGAAGAGTTCCTAGAGTATTCTGTGGACCTTTTCAAGGAATTGACGGAAACACTCTAAGTGAATTCGGTAGGAATTCCGAAGATTATTCCATGGAAATTTTCGAAGAATACTTTCAGTGGACACTGAGGAGAGATATTTTCAGGAGAATCTGAAAATAATTCAAGGAAAATTCCGATGATGATTCCAAAAGTACTCTTAGCAGTAGGAGTAGAAGTAGGAGTTTCAAGAAAATTTCCATCGAAGTTTTGAGGTAAATTTCAAAGGAATACTATGGAGTGTTTCAAAATTGTCCTTGTAATCATCTTTAGAGAACTTAAAGAAGACTTCCTAGAACTTTCTGAGGACTATTTTTAGCAATTCATGAAACCACTCCAAGTGAAATATAAGCAAGTCCGAAGATTAGTCCATGGGAACTTAAGAAGATTAGCTAAGTTAAGAAAATTCTTCGGGGAATTACTACATACTACAGCGAGAATTGTTAATATTTTTTAGAACTGTAAGTTCAATCAATGAGAGTTCTATAAAGAATTTCTAATGGAGCTCTGAGGAAATTTTTAATTACTTCTGAGAAAACTCTTGAGTCGATTCTAAAAAAAAATCCTGTATACAGTTTCAAGTTGATTAAAACACATTTGATCGAGATCACAGAAAAGAAACAAAATTCTGATACCTCAAAGTTTATTTTTCGAGACAAATCAGCCTAGCGCTGAAAGTCTTTTTAAAAAATTTATATTCTATTTATTTTTATTTTATTTTTAGAAAAGTTCCATTGATCCTGGATAACAAAAATTTTTCAAGATTAGGAGAGTTTTTTCGATTTTCATGGCTTATAAAATATGCGTTCTCAGACCAATAAAGGGTGTCCACGATGAAATTGCCACACTATGAAATTGCTCTAACTTTTTAACCGTTGGGTAGAATTTAATGAAAATTTGGGTGGATTTAGTTCATAGTGCATTATTTACATTCTGCAAGTTTTAAAGTCCTGTGATCAAAACTCGCGGAAATGGAGTCGAAAGAACAGCTCGTGCGTGATAAAATCTTGCGCATTCATCACGAGAACAAGGATCTCTCGCATCGTTCCATCGCTAAAACGTTGGGAATCGCGAATTCCACGGTGTCGCGAGTGATTAAGCGGTTCGAGGAACGGTTGACCACCGATCGGAAGCCCAGAAGTGAAGGAAAAAGTATTCCGTACAACACCAAAAATCACAACCGCGTAGTTGGGGCCTTCAACTGAAATCCGAACGCCTCCGTTAGGGATGTGGCTAAGAAGCTGCACCTAAGCCGAAGTTTTGTCCAGAAGGCCAAAACTAAGGCTGGGCTTCGAACGTTCAAGGTACAAAAGGCCCCTAATCGCGACGAGAAGCAGAACAAGTCCGCCAAAACCCGTGCCAGGAAGTTGTACCTCAACATGCTGACGAAACTTGAATGCTGCATCATGGACGACGAAACATATGTGAAGGCCGACTTCAAACAGATCCCCGGCAACCTGTTTTTCACGGCCAAGGATAAGTTCAGCGTTCCGGAGCATGTCCGCACTCAGAAGATGTCCAAATTTGCGAAGAAATTCCTGGTTTGGCAAGCCATCTGCACGTGCGGGAAGCGGAGTGCACCTTTCGTGACCCAGGACACGATGAACGGACAGGTGTACATAAAAGAGTGCCTCCAGAAGCGGCTGCTTCCTCTCCTGAAGGCCCACAACGTCCCAACAATCTTCTGGCCGGATTTGGCCTCATGCCACTACTCCAAGGACGTGCTGAAGTGGTATGCGGACAATAAGGTCAATTTCGTGCCGAAAATGTTCAACCCTCCCAACACTCCGGAGCTCCGCCCCATCGAGAAGTACTGGGCGATTATGAAACAGCACCTTCTTAAACGACCTAAGGTAGTGAACACAGTCGAGGAACTGAAGAAAGTATGGGTTTACATGCAAAAACACGGTTGATTCACAGGTTGTGCAGAATCTTATGGCCGCGGTTAAGGCCAAGGTGCGGGCATTTGCGTATGGACTGTAAATAAAATACGAGTAAAATGGTAAAATGAAGTTTAATAGTTATTTCTCAATCCCTGAAAATTTGATGGCAATCGGATGAAAACTCGAATTTTGCGAATCAATTTTGTGTGTGGCAATTTCATCGTGGACACCCTTTATTCCGAACATTGAGAAATTTTTCAATCTTCGATGATTCAAAACTAACACAAATATGCAGAATGCTGTATTTCGAAATGTATAATATTGCGAAATTAAAATAAATCCACTGTTTGGGACTTCATTTATTTTTAAATTTCTGGCACATTAGAAAATTTTAACGTCATAACCCAAGTAATGTGCAATTATGTTGAGTAAACTTCTAAACGACTAAATTAAGTTATATAAACGTTATATAAACTGTTATAGAGCTTGCGTGTTGCTTGGGAAGCCTGGACAAACTGTCTAAACTTAAAGTTTTTGCAAATTTCTGTATCTAAGGTTCAGTAATACAATTTATCGGTTTCTAGAAATGGATTTCTATCGATTTGAAATACTAAAGTTTATTTAAGATTTTGCACTACTCTATTTCGAAATCGGTCCACGTAAAATATTGCTATGACAAATAAGAATCAGATGGAAAAAACATAATACATTATTAGATCATATGTTGTAAATAAAGCCTAGCCTTTCTATTAAAAATTAAAGTATTTGTAATTCAGTAATACATTAATTATCATTTACTTATCATTTATCTTTTAATGTTATCAGACCTCTTGACGGAATCCCTTTATGAAGAGCTTTGCGTATGTTGGTTTATTTCCTTTAATTCCGTTATAATTGCTTATCTTTTGACAGATACGCGTATTTCGTCTACTTCTTGCAGACTTCATCAGTGCCAAGTACTCAAAACCACTCAACACAGTGAAATACGCCGAGATACCTAACCATTGAAAAAATGAGGCTGTGTCATTTCGCCGAAGGCTGTTTGGAGCCAATGAACCAAAAATCGGCTTCAATTCTTGGATGGCGTGGCACTTGCGTCTCGGTATCTTGATGTTATTTAATAAACCAGGCAAGGTTCGTCTCATCTGGGATGCCGACGTGACCAAGGTCGAGAGCGAAGGCTGAAGGATCCATTTAGCCTTACCCAGAATTTAGATTTACAGGCTTGTTACAGACACGGTTGTGACTTGTAGAGACCTGATGTAATGAAAATAGCGTTTGCATTTCCCGGTGAAAATTTATCAGAAGAAGTTATATTATGCAGGACTTACTGCGTGGCAAACGGTGGTGAATTATACATTTTTTAATGACAGTGGTCCACCACTACCGACAGATACCATGAAACCTACATCATACGTATAAGAGCAAACAATTCGTTCTTCCGTTCGCACCGCGCCATAAAATATTCATCCGCGAAGAACGAAAAAAAAAGGTTGCAACCGGGAAAGTGGATGAGATTTGATACGTCTGCTCTCCACTTTCGAGAATCGACGCACAGTGCACAGTGGTTCAGAATGCGAATTTAGCGGACATAGTCGTACTAGAGAATTTGCTGTAATATTGAGACGTTTAGTGTGTTTGGTGATATTTTTTTTTAGCTTGAAAAGTCCCTTATTTTGATGGTTCTAAACAATAGGGTGGTGCTCAAATTTGTTGATATTTAAAAAAAAAAAATAAAGGCATAAAGGGTGGAACACTCAAAAATTGGTCGACTCAAATTTGGAGATTTTTTTTTTAAATCGTGCATTAAATAAACTTGAATACCCCTTTCTTTTGCCATTTTCCATTCAGCTATCAAAATGGAATCGAAGCAAGAGGAACAGCGTGTCAAAATTTTGCTGCCTCCCAGGTCAAGAGTTTACACGGCTACCGGAAAAGGAAAGGTTCAAGATAAGTTTAAGCAGAAAAAGTTGTCAAAGTTCCCGAGAAATACTCGGTTTGGCAGGCGATTTGCATCTGTGGACTGAAAAGCAAAATTTTCGTGACAACTGGCATTGTCAACTAAGATATTTATGTAAAGGAATGTTTGCAAAAACGCTTGTTGCCTTTTTGAAGAAACACAGTTGTTCCGTGCTGTTTTCTACAGACCTCGCTTCCTGTCACTACGGGAAAATAGCTCAGGAAAGGAATACCGCCAAAAAATAAAAATAAAAAGATAATTCCAGAACAACATGTGAAAAGGGCATACAAGCTTTTTGTAAACAAACCTTCTTATGCCCTTTTCTCGCCACCCATATGACACCAACGCAAACCTTTAACATCACCGGGTAGGGGGCACTTTACCCTTTCCGATGATATTGCTGGTTTGCGTGGGCGACCCTCGGTTGGTGAGAAAAGGGCTTACAAAGGTTTGTTTGCAAAAAGCTTGTATGCCCTTTTCACATGTTGTTCTAGAATTTATAATGCACTTATCAATTTTTGACCGTTCCACCCCTTAACATCTTGTAGCTTGAGGTAATTTCAAGCGTAAATTTTCAGAATTGAATTAGGGTGTAAAATGGTAGGTTTTTTGTTCTAAATATCTTGTTTCAAATTTATGGTGAAAGTCATCTTGACAAAAGTTTTAGCACTTGTTAGAATACATATTTTTCCCGAATAAAGTAAATGTATATCTCTTAACACTCCGGTTTCAATAGGTCATCAATATATTTAAAATCTAACGATAAATTTCTGAGCAATGATGTTTCAAACATTGCCAATTTGTCGTTACACATTTTACTGGAGGCATCGTGTTCGGAGTGTTTAATATCATGCGACATTGATAATTTTCTCTATAAAATACGTCCTTTTCAAATGTTAATTACTCAGGATGGGGCAAATACACCCACATTTTCAAAGGCATTACTTGAAGTATATGATACGAAAAAAATTAAATTTATTATTTAAACTCTTTGGCTTTATTCATTTATTTTTTGAAATATTATTAGGAATAACTTCTTACAGAAAATGTTGTTTTGCAAAACATGCGTCTTAAGAAGCCTCACAAGTTGCTTAAAGATGACTTCAATTAAACAGTTTTAATAAAGAAGTTAGAGGCAAAATATGGCCTTTAGAAGGCCACCCTGTTTGTACTTTTGCATAAATATTTAGATGTTTGGTGTTTTCGGGTTTGTGCTATAAAAGTACCTTTGTTAAGGGGACTCTAAATAATAAGGTGGCCTTCAAACTAGTTGACATTCAAAAACCAACCTTTTTACTTTTGAAAATAAAGACATGCAATCTTCAGCAAAGTTGTAGCTGAGTTAATTTCAAGGAACTTTGTGCAAGAAACATTTTTTCTATCCCTTAATGTTCTCGCATTGGAGTAATTTTTTTGAAATTGGCTTAGGGTGCTCCTGAAAAAAAAAGAGTTTTAGCAAAAATAGTGTTGTAGGGTAGATGTACCAGTTATGGCTATACGTTCCTATTATGTTGTGTTCCAATTATGGCCATGACTGGAACACACCATAATAGGAACGTATGGCCATAACTGGTACACCTACCCTAATAGAGTTTAGCAAAAAATATTCTGTTTACAGTCACCAAAAAAAGGAACTTTTCAAGCAAAACACAGAGACATCAAACCTCTAAATATTACAGCAAAAGCATTAGGATCACTGTTCCGGCTCATTCCCATTCTGAACCACTGTGCAATGCACAGTGGTCTATGAATGCAATCTAGCGGAACGAAATGAATAGCTTCATAACGAATCAGTTTAGTGACTTTGGATCTTCGGTAATGTTTTTGATATAAAAAACGGCTATACACGGCTTATACAATTTAAAAAAAATTTATGAACAATTGTCTACGCAGGGGGAGGAGGGTCAAGAATCCAAAAAACTGTTTACGTAGTTTATGAACTGAACTTGTGATTTTAGATAATTTTGGCATTTCTTAGGCCAGCTATTAGTATTTTTAAAATTTGAGTGATTCCAGGATATTTTGGCATTTTAAAAGTGGTTTTGCTATTCAGCCATTCCATAGCAAAACGATATAGTGGTTCTCAGAATTTCGTAGAAAATGGTGGTTTTGTATCGTATCGCAAAATATTAGACCATATTTTTTTATTTTTTTATTAGGGTGATCAAAAAAAAAATCAAAAACTACTTTTTTTTTCAATCCACAACTTTTGAACCACTGGGCTAATCTCAAAGATCAAAATATCAAATCTTTCATTTAAAAATTTGATTTTAAAGATTTGAAAAATTTTGTTTAAAAAAATACTTTTTGGGAAATGTAAGTTATATTTCGAATGGACTTCGAAGACTTTTTAAAAAGATTTAAAGACTACTAGTGACGATGGTTCGAACTAGAATGATTTATTCCCTCAATTTGAATTTTATGTATGAAATACAAAAGAGCTAACATTCTTTGAGAAAGTGCTGAATTCTAATTATTATCCTATGTACTGGTTAATGCTACCAACCGGTGTCGGGTTGACTTGCTGTTGCCGTTGCCATGTGGTGATCCTCTTCGTCAACATCGTGGTTGGGTGTTCACATTACTTTGTTGCTGAATTGGCGTTTTCTGCTAGTGCACTTGGTGTATGCTATGGTGGTCGTCGGGGTGCTGATGAGTTATAACCGTTACTGATGTTGTTATTGTTGTTGTTGTTGCTGTCGACGCTGCCACTCGTACTAGTCTTTGGCGTTGAGGATCCCTGGAAACGATGACTGTGCAATCGCACTCAATGTTATGGCTACTGTTGTTGTTCTTGTTTAATTGTGTCCAACCGATGTCCGATATCTTCTGGTGTTTGGGTTGTTGTTGGGGAGCGGTCCTTATTTATATAATGATATATTATTTTGTTTTACAAAACATTGATTGTATTTTTTCAATTGAGACGCATGGTCGTCTAGTCGAATTGGAGTATTGAGCGGAAACCCAAAACTTAATCATTTCAAAAAATATTACTCAAAAACGAAAAAAAAACATCACTGATTTTTTTTTATATATTGTGTAAAAAGGCCTAAATTTTCAAGGAAAAATATAAAAACATATTGCGCTCTGTCTACAAACCATGAAAACCATAAAAAACAAAGACAATCCTTTTTTTCAGTGCAAAATCACAATTTTCTATATCGTTTTTATTTTTCTTTTAAAAAAGTATTAGTATTAGTATAAAGTAAAAAAAATAAAAAGTATTTTAATTACCTTTTATTTGATCTCTTGATCTTTGAAATCGGCCCAGTGGTTCAAAAGTTATAAACCTTTGGAAAAAGTCATTTTTGAAAAAAAAAAAAATATTTTGACAACCTTAACATGGAAATGGTTACCCTAATGACAAAATTAAAAAAAATACGGGTCTAATATTTTGCGATAATGAACAAAACTAACAATTTTTCCGTAATTCTATATCTATCTGTATCCACTATATCGTTTTGCTATGGAATTGCTGATTTATATGTCAACTTTGGTGTTTAAAGGGCCCTTCTGGCGATTCTAAGCTATTTTGGCTTTTCTAAGACCATATACTGGCTCCAATTTTAGCGATTCTTGGTAATTTTTGATCTTTCAGAACGTACTGACGTTTTAAGGTCACGATGGCATTTTCAAATTTATTTAGAGAGTTTTTGCGTATACTTGAACACAGTAGCGTTCCGTAACCTCACTTTTGACCTGTGCACCAACTTTCAAAACCAGATTTAATGCCACATTCATACTCGAATCGGTTGAAAAATACACTTAATCTTCTAGATTACGAGATATCTATCCATTGCAAGCAATATTTTGATAATTGTTTATGTTTTGAGAGTTGGTGCACAGGTAGATTGAGGTTTAGGAAACGCCACTGCTTGAACATTTTGGCGTTCTGAAATTCGCCTTCCGGAATAGCTCAAATTTGTAAGTTAATCCAATTTATTTTCTTGCATTTTGTTAGTTTACTTCAGATTTGTTGACTATTTCGTATTTCCCATTGACTTTAACGCTCCATCTTTCGGTATATTAGCGCCATTTGGTTAGTTTTTAAATCTTCTTCTATTTGTTTGGTTGAATTGGTGATTTAAAGCAATTTTGATGTTCTTCTAACTAAGGGTGTTAATGTGGTTTACAATGGGCTGTGCATTTTAAAGATTTTTTTGGCTAACCATTTTAGCGTCCTCAAGATCATTTTGACTCTTAAACATGTGTCTTTAATGTTGGTGGGTCGCAAGCTTCTTGCACGTTTAAAAATGGGTGGTAACCGAAAAAAAAGTTTGAGAACCACTGCTCTAAGTGACGCCGGTGGTGTAGTGGTCGGCGCCACCAGGCTGTTCTGAGGCATAAAATCTCTGATAACGCCTTCGGAATGGAAGTAAAGCCGTTGGTCCCCGGTTCATGAGTTGATGGGTCGATAGGTAGGGCCCAGGTGTGGGAGCTGCCTCCCTGGCGTCGGTAGCATTGGTACTCAGCACGGAAAACAAGATCGACAGAAAACAAATAAAGCGAAAAAAAAAACAAAAAACGCTGCCCTAGATCTTAAAATGCTATTCACTTTTCAGAGGTTTTTAATTTTTTCTAGCGGTGTGAATTTACATTCCATATATTCAAAATATGAAAAATGTCCCACGTCGCACAATTTTCTTAATTTGTTTGTCTTAGAGATCTCGAATTTTAATGTCCCTGCAATGAAAAATTGGTCCAAAATCTCTAAAATTTATCCCGGAATATTCTATTTTTATAGATCGAAACGCTTGCAAAATTGTCTATGTCCGCCATCCTTCCATCTTGGAAAATTCTCGTCGTTCCAGAATAAAGGGTGATACGGTCAAAATTTGGTCAAGGGAAAACGCGTGTAAATCGGTGAAATCGTTTATTTAAAAAATCAAATTAAATTTCTTTTTCAAGTTCAATTAGTATAAAATTCAGGAAAAATATTCAGTTAGGCTTCCGCTTTTCCAAATCCGAATTGCCGGGCCTTACGCTTGACCCCTGCCATCAGATTTTGTACAGCCACCTTGTCCACCTTCTTCGCCGCAGAAAGCCAGTTTGCCTTGAACTGCTGCTCGCCCTTAGCAGTTTTTTGGTCTTCTTTAGGTTCCGCTTGACAATAGCCCAGTATTTCTCAATTGGGTGGAGCTCTGGCGTGTTGGGAGGGTTCTTGTCCTTGGGAACCACCTGCACGTTGTTGGCGGCGTACCACTCCATGGCCTTTTTACCGTAATGGCAAGATGCCAAATCCGGCCAAAACAGTACGGAACAACCGTGTTTCTTCAGGAAAGGCAGCAGACGTTTATTCAAACACTCTTTCACGTAAATTTCTTGGTTGACAGTCCCGGAAGCTATGAAAATGCTGCTTTTCAAGCCACAGGTACAGATGGCTTGCCAAACCAGATATTTCTTTGCGAACTTTGACAGTTTCATGTGCTTGAAAACCACACACCACTGCGTCCTAGCAAGAAGTACGGTCGGCTTGTTTCGCGCTCCGTTAATTTGGAAGTTTTCTCGCTATTATCTGACGTAAATAATCAGTTTTTCTCGCTTAGTGATTCCTGGCATAATTCCCGATAAATTTATCAAAAAGTGAGTTTTTTTCTGAGAAGAAAGTGTGTTTTCGGCATCATCGAAAATTGGTTTTGCGATTGGCAATTCGCCAATCATTTTGCGCACCATCGGTACGTGGTCACGCATACCTGTGCACACGGATAATCGTCATCGAGTGTCAGCATCTGTCTCCACATTCAAGCCGCTCATCCATCATCGTGTGTTCAGCTGAGTGCCGAGCTTCATACAAGCACACACCAACGAAGACCGCCCGCACACGCGGATCGAAGATCATCCAAGCTGCGCATCGCTCCGCTGCTGCTGTGTAAACGCTCGGTGATAGTAGTATAGGATTATCAGATAAGTTTTTGTTTCTTGTTTCTTTCTTTCTCCCATCTGTTAAATTTTAAGTTTGTGTTTCTGTGTTAGTATTTTTGACGTTGGATAACGTCTTTCGGCAACATACGGGGGTACAAAATTGAAAACAGTCATTTTGGATGAGTTACGAAAAATTAAAAGATTTTGAACGATAATAACTCAACCGTCTCTCGATAGATTTACGAGATAAGGGCATCAATCGATTGGAAATATTTCTAGCAATTTGCTGAATGTTTCAAAACTATTGATTTCATTCTGTAAACTATTGAAAAATGGTTAAAAGTAAACCATTGTCTAAAGATGGTGAAAATCGATTGATTTTTTTATATTCTTATACTTTCTCCAACCGAGATATCAGATGCGAGTATCTGACACCTCTGATATTTTCTGTTCTACTATATAAGCGTCCGACAAGGTCGCCCGTTCCATCATTGTCTATCCGATCGTCGACCCAGCAGCAGAGCAGCAGTACCAGAGCAGCGGCAGCAGAGCCTGGGGCAACTACGCCGAGTGCGTTGGTGCCAGTGCTCCGGTATACTGGGCCGCCGTCATGGAATGCCCAGCTGCTGCAGTTCTCAGTCGGTCTGCTCCGCAAGGGCAACTACGCCGAGCGCGTTGGAAAAATGGCCCTTTTCAGGGCCACAACATTATCAAGAAAGAGTTTAACGATTAATTTTCTAATTGCGAAGATTCAGCAGAGCCATATTTTATCTCGAAAAATAGTTTTAAAATTCTTAACAACGAGAATCTTGAAAACATAATAAAATTTACTTAGAAAGTACCATATGTTATTTTCTAGTGGATTGGGCAAAGACCTTTTCACTTTGATGCTACATGTAAATAAAGTGAAATTCATTTCCAAATCATATACCGGACCCGGCTGTGTTTGTTTTCAAAATCTCGAAAACAAACCCCCGCACACGTTCTACTTCGTTACTTCTAACATTTGAAAGGGGCGGAAGAGCCAAAATGTAAACAAACCATATTTTGGCACATATAGAGAGAACAGTTCACAAACTACTCGATAAACACGAAAAAGTAGAAGAAAATATCACTTCAAATCATCAAAAACGTTTCTTCTTACATGGCGTATTTCCAACTTTCAACTCTATGATGCATCTGGTTGTTACGCCTTGCACCAGAACTACGAATTATATCGTTTTAATATGCCAAACGTATTGAGTCTGTAGCATCTAGTCACGCCCGATTCATTTGAAATGCATCCGATTGATAGTTCACGTGTAAACAACGAACAAAAAGAAGACCAAAAAAATCTCCGGGCGTAATTCCACTCTCATAAAATTTACGAACGAAGAACGAAGGCGGAACAACAAACAAAAAATCCCGATGGTGTACTTCCACGGCGTATCACCAGTGTTGGCAGTTCAAAGTGTGGAAGATCTGGGGGGTAACAACATGTATGAAATTATCAGAGCGTATGATGTTTTCTTCTCAATTTCACGACAAAGAAAACTTTTTTTGAGTTTTTATTTATGCATGATGATAGATTACACTATTAACTATATGTCAAGCTTATAAAATCATCCAGAAAATGGAAAGTCGTGAAATAGGATTAATTTTTAGGGCATCAAAATTCGGAAGCGATTTTCTCGATATGGTTTTTTTGGAGTTCCGCCCTTTTCAAATGTTAGTCTAGACTTAATCTAGACTAGAACGGAACGAAAGGTCACTTCAACTCTTTTGAATTATTGTGGTGGCCCTGAAAAGGGCCGGTTATGTCAAGATACGACGAGCCAGCTGGATGTCCTTCGGCATGATAGTGACGCGCTTGGCGTGGATGGCACACAGATTGGTATCCTCGAACAGACCGACCAGATATGCCTCGCTAGCTTACTGCAGAGCCATAACAGCGGAGCTCTGGAAGCGCAGATCGGTCTTGAAGTCCTGGGCAATTTCACGGACCAGACGTTGGAAAGGCAACTTTCGGATCGGCAGTTCGGTGGATTTCTGATAGCGACGGATCTCACGCAAGGCGACGGTGTCTGGCCGGTAGCGATGGGGCTTCTTTACTCCTCCGGTGGCTGGAGCGATCTTGCGAGCGGCCTTCGTTGCCAACTGCTTGCGAGGAGCCTTTCCTCCAGTGGACTTGCGAGCGGTCTGCTGAGCTGGTTGTGATGTGTATGCAATGAAAGCACACTGTGGAATAAAAAATAAAAATCACTTCCATTCTGTTTTATAACATGCGTTTGCTGTGTTCAACCAATCAGAAACGATGAAAGAACAAGAACACAACAACTAACCAAAAGAATTTAACCCTCGAGTAGGTATAAAACAGCCAAAATTTGAAATTTTTGTTCACTTTTGTTTCAACCTTCATCGACGTTACAATTGTCATACTAGAAAATTACTGGTGGAAAAGGACTTGGCAAAGGAGGAGCCAAGCGTCACCGAAAAGTGTTGCGTGACAACATCCAGGGCATCACTAAACCTGCAATCCGTCGTTTGGCTCGTCGTGGTGGAGTTAAGAGAATTTCCGGTCTCATTTACGAAGAAACCAGAGGAGTGCTGAAGGTATTTCTGGAAAACGTTATTCGTGACGCCGTTACTTACACCGAACATGCGAAGAGGAAGACTGTCACCGCCATGGATGTCGTTTACGCTCTGAAGCGGCAGGGACGTACTCTGTACGGATTCGGGAGTTAATTTAGTATCATCGACTCAGAACAAAAAACCGGCCCTTTTCAGGGCCACCATATAAATTTAAAAGGTGTTTTAGAATTGACTTTCTTGCCAGAATGTGAAAAGGTTGAAGTGATGTGATGGAGCGTTCATCAATCTGCGGGTGTTAAGCTTAAATCAACGTAGGTCCTGCTGGTTACCGCTACTAATCCAGTACCGACAATATTCTGCATACATTTTGGTGTGGTAGTTCCAGATACGTCGTGCACTTCCGGAATCGAGAGAAGAAATTAATGAAAACGCCTGAGTTGTCCGCAAAAGAGTTATTAAGGAATATTCCTAAACTATACACAATTAAGTACAACACATAACAGACGTTATCCAACGCCAACCCTGCGGTCGTATCTAGTATACAACCCTTCCAACTTTTTTTCTTCGTGTATTGTGTCCGAGTAATTTTGATTATCGTTGCAGTGGTAGAGCGTTTTTCGCTCCCACTAGTACGGCAAAATGGACATTTTGTCGGAAGACGAAATGGACGTTTTGTCGGAAGATGACACCACTTTGCCACGCGATAGCAAGAAGGGTCGAAAACGTCTGTCATCCCAGAAATCAGATGATGCCATCCCTGCTTCGTCATCTCAGTCTGGTAATGGACAGGGACAGATAAGCCCCCGATCGCGAGCCTACCCAGAAGACTCGACTGGCCCATGGGTTGTTTACTTTCAGCCCAGAAGGAAACCTTTGAATGTAATGCAAATTACTAATGATCTGACGAAGCGGTTCTCGGCCGTGACCGAAATCTCGAAGGTGAGGTACAATAAACTTCGCGTTGTCGTCTCTAACCTGAAACAAGCTAACGAGATTGCTGCCTCCCAGCTCTTTACACTCGAGTATAGAGTGTACATCCCAGCTCGTAATGTGGAGATCGAAGGTGTGGTCACCGAAGCGAGTCTGACCCCCGAGATCTTGGCGAAGCAAGCGGTTGGCCGTTTCAAGAACCCCTTGCTTCCCACGGTTGAGATACTGGAAGTCCAGAAGCTGAACTCAGTATCTTTCAGCGAGGGTAAAAAGAGCTTTACACCCACAGACTCGTTTCGGGTGACCTTTTCTGGTTCAGCCCTTCCTCACTACATCGAGTTGGGAAAACTTCGGCTACCTGTGCGTTTGTTTGTTCCTCGGGTCATGAACTGCCAAAACTGCAAACAGTTGGGACATACGGCCTCTCACTGTGGCAGCAAGGCACGCTGTTCCAAATGCGGGGAGAAGCACGAGGATGGCGCCTGCACAGTCACTGCACCAAAATGCGTGTACTGTAAGAGAACTCCTCATGGTCTCTCGTCGTGCCCGGCGTACAAACAACGCGGGGAGAAACTAGAACGCTCTCTTAAGGAGCGTTCCAGGCAGTCTTTTGCAGCCATGCTAAAAACAGCCACACCATCAACCAACGACAAAAATCCCTTTGCTGTTTTGTCTGATGACGAGTCTGACTCTGACTTGGCTGAGGAGGGAGTTTCTTTCTCCGACTTCGACAATTCTGTTCTATTTGATTTATCCATGACGCAAGAGATTCGCGGAATCCCAGAGCATCATCGTTCCATGATTGCTCCGTCAATTTTCGCTGCAAAGTTTGGCCAAGTTGATTCCGCAAGATCGTTCTTCACAGATGGATCACTAATAGAGGCGTCCGCTGGTTTTGGTATTTATAACGAATTTCATAGCGCCTCTCGAATGCTTCATGCTCCTTGCTCCGTATATGTTGCTGAACTGGCGGCAATACATTATACGCTAGAAACGATCGCCTCACTTGCACCAGATCATTATTTTATTTTTACGGATAGTCTCAGTTCTGTCGAGGCTATTCGCTCCATGAGGCCGGTAAAGCACTCCTCGTATTTTCTCATGAAAATACGAGAGCTTCTAAGTGCTTTATCTTTAAGATCTTTTGTCATCACCTTTGCATGGGTCCCATCTCATTGCTCGATTCCGGGTAATGAGAAGGCGGACTCGCTTGCAAAGGTGGGCGCTATGGAAGGCGATATTTACGATCGACAAATCGCCTACAACGAATTTTTCTTCATTTATCGTCAACAGTCACTCGCCAGCTGGCAAAATAAATGGAGTGAAGGGAGTTTGGGACGATGGTTATATTCAATCATCCCTAAGGTGTCGAAGTGTCCTTGGTTCAAGGGGTTGGATGTGGGTCGAGACTTCATTCGTATGATGTCTCGCCTCATGTCCAATCACTACTCGTTAAACGCTCACTTGTTCCGTGTTGAGCTGGGGGACAGTAATCCCTGTGAATGTGGACAAGGTTACCAGGACGCAGATCACATTATTTGGTCATGTGCTGAGCACCATGGAGTCAGATCCGAGTTCTACGATTCCCTTCGGGCTCGAGGTAGACAACCTAATGTTCCAGTTCGAGATATTTTGGCTAGACGCGATCTGGAGTTTATGAAACTCATATATGTTTTCTTGAAGAATATTAACCATAGATTGTAAGTTTGATTAACCTTGTGTTTAGTTTGTGTTTTGTATGTTTGTGTGTATTTTTTTTTGTAGATTTGTTTCTGTAATAATTGTATAATTACAGAGTTGATATAACGTCGATAGGATTAAGTATATGTTTTAGAAATAGTGAAATTTTTGAATCATAAATCATATTCCAAATCTCCTTTTCCCTCTCCCGATCCAAACAATTGTCATCCAATAACCTCGAGAAGACCGCGAGTAATCGGTTCCAATCCTTTAATTTTAGATTTAAGACATTCATAATGTATAAAGAAAATGATAACTTGGCTCTGTAAAGTTTATTCGATTGAGCCTGTACAAATAAAGTAATTAACAAAAAAAAAAAAAATGTGCTTGAAAACATCTGCTACCTTTCCCCTTCCTTTTGCCGTATAAAACTCCTGTCCCGGAAGCTGCTTGTAGTCGGCTTTGACGTAGGTTTCGTCGTCCATTACCACGCAGTCAAACTTCGTCAGCATCGTCGTGTACAGCCTCCGGGATCGCGCTTTGGCCGTCGTATTTTGTTTATCATCGCGATTTGGAGTCACTACCTTCTTGTAAGTCGATAGTCCGGCTCGTTTTTTGGCTCGATGCACGGTTGTAGACGATACACCCAGCTTATTTGCGGCATCTCGGAGAGAGAGGTTAGGGTTTCGCTTGAAACTACCGGCAACTCTCTTTGTCGTCTCAGCGGCTTCCGGTTTTCGATTTCCCCCCGATCCAGACTTCCTGGCTGTCGACAAACGTTCCCCAAACACTTTAATTACATTTGTAACGGTTGATTTGGCAACTTTTAGCGATTTTGCCAACTTTGCGTGCGAGTAGCTCGGATTTTCGCGATGCGCGAGCAAAATTTTGATACGCTGCTCTTCTTGCTTGGACGGCATTTTGACAACTGAAGAGTGAATTCCAAAATCAAAATAGGAGCAACATTCTACACACACACACACCTTCAAAATGAGGGGTGTTCAGGTTTTTTAAATGCAAAATTGAAAGAAATACGTCAAGTTGATATTGACCAAATTTTGACCGTATCACCCTTTAATGAGATTTTTCGTTAGAAAAGTAGTGTAGGGCCCAGTTATGAAAATTTTAGGTGCTACAAATGTTTCTATATCCGAGATTGTTTAAAAATTGTCAAAGTTTGTCCATATCTGAGACTTTGAACATTTTTCTCGCGCTACAATTTTTCGTTATAATCGCCAATCTGAATATAAAATCATTTTAGTGAATTTAGTAAAGTCATCGAAATATTAAAACGCTTTTTTTCATTTATAAATGTCACTATTCGTTTTTATTTTGACCTAGGATTACGTCTTTCGGCAACATATTGGGGGTGCAATTAAAAAAAAAACCAAAATCGACCGCGTTACGAAAAGGGGTCAAGTTTTGACCACTCTGTCAATAGCGGATGGATTTTAATTCTAAACAAATCAAACGATTGGAAATTTATCTACCAATCTGCTAAAATGAACACTTTATCAATTTTCAATAGCTCACTATTGAAAATTACACAAATGTCCAACTGTTGCAATGGTGATCAAAATTATCACCGACTGCCTGCACTTTCCTAACACAGATTTCAAACTCGAATTCCATCCGGTCTCGCAGAAGGAGGAAGAAGCCGCACCGCTACTGATCGGATTCAGTAGCTCTTTGTGAGCCATCTATGCCAAGCGCGTCACCCTCTCTCCAAACAACATACAGCTCACCAGCCTTATTGAACACCCTCGTAGCTCAGCATTACTCAACCATCACAACCTTTTCAGGACCACCATAAATTATTGTTGTTAAAGAGTTAATTTTCACTGAACGTTCGCTTGCCTTGCTGCCAGCCAAGGCATCACCCCAAGGCTCTTTGATAATGTACCCAGCAACCAAACGTTTGTGGTCAAATGCGTAACAGTATTGAAGTGTTCGCAATGACCGAATACCACATGACCTTGTGAACTAGCTAGAAACACTTCGAATTAAGGCGCTAGAAAAATAAGCAAAAAAATCTCGAATATATATATGATTGATCGCCAATACCTTGCGATTGGAAAATTTTAGCAAGAAATTCCTCCAATCAGTTTTTGCTTTTTTAATTATCTATTGAATAAACCAAACATTCCGTAAGTTTTGTACACGAAACTGCGTAATTTTGTCATTAGAAAACGAGGCGTTTCCGTTATGGTAAAAAGTGGTTTCCCTAACACAGTTGTCGAATATTGATACCGAGCACGTAATCCTACGTCCAATTTACGGTCGTGTCTTGGATACAACCTCTTACTTTTTTATAGTCACTAGTTCGTTACTATTTCCGTTATTTTAGTCACTATACTTACTACTATTTTATTGCATATTCAGTACAAGTCCTGTAATAGCTTAATGAAAATTTTCGTGATTATCTGAAAAATGCGGAGTAACATTTTAGGAAACTTCTTAGAAGACACCCAACTTCCAAAACGTCAAAAATGCTTAGAAAAAGCTTTTGCCCGTGTTTTTTTCAGAACGGCTCCACTGTGCGACGTTCCGCCAAGGTTCTGTATGCTGCACCTACGCCTAGCGCTGCTGAGGATTGATTTCGTATTTCCCATCACGATTCCATCAACCCGGCTCGGGAAAAGGGTTCGCTTTTAGGTAAAGTACTTGAGTTGTTTTTTATGTTGTTGTTGTTGTTGTTGTTGAATCCGATAGCTTTTGAATATCCGGCACCGACCGTCGTCGTTTTCCGACTACTGGAAGGGCTTCGCAATAATATTACATTTCTGGTTCGCTCGGTGGAGCCTGGGATCAATCAATCGAGGTAGCAACACACCACCACCACCGGGGTGGGGAATGACCGGAAAATGTAAATATTGTCCCTGAGACGAATTCCGATCGCAGATGGTATGGTTGTTGAAATCGAAATCGGACTACTGTGGCTAGAGTAGATTCTGGGAAGAGTAGGTTTTATTTGTGATGTGGTTGTAGGAAAACTTGAGACGGATCCTTGTTTTTTTTTTATGACTTCTTACGTAAATTTAAGTTTGCTTCGACTAACACTATTTCAATTCTCTTTCTCCTACTTCCAGGTAAGCTTCATTCAACAAATCAGAGTTTTGATTCTTAGGTTCCATACATTCATAAGCTACGGCAAGTAAGTGAAACTTTGAGATCAACTAACTAGTAGAATAATTCACTGGAAGCCGTGCCCAAAAATAGACGCAGTAGCTTTCCCCCAACAACTAAACTGCCAATTAAACATTTCCATAAATTGTACCCTCCGGACTGGACAGTGGTTGTACAACCCATTCTCTCAAACACACCCGTCGAAGAAAAGGAAACCCACAGCAAATCTTTCTGTTTGCTTTATTAATTGTTTCGGTTCCCTGGTCGGACTATATCCAACTGTTCACTTAGGGGTTTCTTGCCACACATAGCCACCAACCAATGGAAATATATTGTTTCCCATTCAACAGTTCCCACCCACGGCAAGAAGTTATCGTCTTTGTTCAAACATCGACAGCCAACTGTTGGCCCATATGTTACCATATCCCTGCCATGGCTCTTTCGCTCAGGATGTGGAATCCGGGCAGTCCACACCGGACCGGTGCGATATACATACATTATGACATAGCCACATTGGAGACAAATCCTGCTGGATTCAATTCACACCCGGTTTTCGGGCTCCATAAAAGTGTCTGGCCGTCTGTCGCTTCGGTGGAAGTGGAAACCATATTCCGGTTAGGTGGCGCTTCCGGATATGTCGTCCACCAGCAAAATGCACCGTGGGAAAAGATTTAGACGAAATTTGGTTGCTAGCATTTTATTGCTGGAATTTGCCAAGATTCTGCTGTTTGCGGGATTCCATGACTTCCTGTTTGTTTTCGCTCTGCGTTATGCTAACGCCCAGGAACAAATTTCCCATAGTGCTCCGCACAAAACTGCAGCAACGAATATAAAACTTTCATCTCACCGAACTCGGGACAGGATGTGTAAGTTGACTCATATCATCGGTGCGCACGTAGTACACCCAACCGGGGCATGTAAGAATCAGTTGCAGTTTTACTTCAGATTCTGTAATAAAGACATCGAAAGACTGAACATAATTTTCTAAAATTCTTTTTATTTTATTTTTTAATTTATGCCAATAGTTTTGTATGAGAACATTAGCTCTGTGAAAAAATACATTTTCATACATTTCTCGTATGAAACATGTACGGCGATGGTAAGAAGACCGTTTGGTTTGCGTGTTTTTTTTTTTTTGTTTTGCTTGCGGAAATTTCCGTGCAACCAAAATCCCATTCGGTTCGCTTTATCGCCGGAGGCATAATTTTTTATTACCGACTGTCCCCTATCCGGTTGCATCGGTTGCATGGGATGTCCAACAACGCGGGATGAGCTGTAGTTAGAAGGACAGCTGAACATGCATTTGGCCTAAACCAACCAGCGCACAAGGAGGAAGAAGGTATACCGCAACGAAAGCACATCCGACCAAACAGATAAACTATATCGTGCAGATGCCGAGCACAAGGTCTGGTTCGGTTTGGGAACTGGGTTGAAATCGTTTGTCCAAACGTGGTAGGATTGCTACGGCAGGGTAGATAACTTTAAAAATAAAACAATAATAGATAAATTTCTTGCGGTGTTTTCGGTCGGCCGGTCGGTCTTGTGTAGGTTGCTGGGAGTATGGGTTGTTAGTTATTTATATGTTTGGCGAGAGATAATGTAGAGTCGACTGAACCAGGGGATCTCTTGGTAAATTGCGAGGATGCTGATGCAAGTTCATAGCATAACTTCTGGAATATAGAAAATAAGGGAATTCACCCCAATCCGATTTTCGAAATTTCATCTTGGGAGATTCTTAGATGGAAAAAGTTAAAACTTTGACGATTTTGCGCCACCCTAAATCATGTCCGATTGTGTCCAAATTTTGCATAGGATACGACGCGGGATGGTATACCTCGTCTAATTTTACGTTGATTATATTATATTAAAGCAGGCCACTCTCGATGTGTGCTACGCGATCGTCTGTTTTCTCGGCAGCAACCATTGTGTGGTCCTCCTCATTGTTCTTCATCAGCAGTTCTTTCGGTCGATGCGTCGTGGACTTTGGAAAGCAACCGTTTTGTGATGAGTGTGTGAGTGCTGACCACGTTTTGCGTCCATTGCTGCAATGGACGCGCTCTGACCCTCGTTGGCGTACAACAATTTGCCATACAATGAAACCACTGGAAGCGGCTCCAGTTCTGATGGAGGAGGCTTTTTGGATAGCGGAAAATAAAGTGTTTATTGTGTTGTACCTTTTGACTATAGTTTTAAGATGTATTGGATAGTGACCAAGAATCCTCGGCTCTGTAAAAATAATTCGGTTGAGCCTTATCAAATAAATTAAAAAAAAAAAAAAAAAAAAGATTTTATAGTGCATTTTTGTATACTTTGGACACATCGTTATAGTTATATTTTAACAATTTCAAGATTTTATTAACCTCAATATCCTAAAGTGTATATACAATTCTCGCTTAGTATCAGAGTCAGAATCCAACAGGTCCGAACACGTTGCATTAGGCAGGGTGTCGTCCATCCAACCGGGAAAAAACCGAGAATTCTGATTTGCCGAGAAAAAACCAAGGAAAATGCGGGGAAACCCAAATCACACCGGAAAAGATCATTTATGGGTCATTCCAGCTCAAATGGGTACACCACCTGTGGTCGATGTCACCGATTTGAGCCAAACTTGGCCAAAACGCTTATTTTGGCATTCTGAACAAACGCCTTTTTTGATTTTGCTTTGAAGTGCCTAGATCCAGGGTGTCCATCCAATCGGAAATTTATGATTTTATATTAGTCTTGTAGGTCATAATTTGGTCTTGAAGAATCCTTTAATCCTTTAAACTTGTAATGTTACTTGGAATCAACTATCAAATTTGTTTTTTCTCTCACTCGCAATCTGTTCGCGCCCGGATCAAGTGGTGATTTTGTCGTTGTCGATAGCTAACTTTATATAATTTCATATGGTGTCATTGGAATGCATAAGGTGTCATTGCTTGAATTCTTTTGCTACAGTTTTCTGAGTGAAGTAGTTCTAGTATAAAGGCTGAGCGAGACATATCCTGTTACGAAGCTACTGCAAGAAACAGATTCATTTCATCAACATTAATTTATGCACTTTTTGCTAAGCAGATACCAAGATTAGGACATTTTTGAATACCGAGGTTAGTCTGTAAAACATAAAGATCTGAATCCATACCTCTCACTCCAAAATCATGAGATCAAATCTCACCCGGATAAAGCACGAATGATCCGAGAGTGTCTCTAAAAAATAAATAATTAAATAAAAAAATACTCATGGAATCCTGTAAAGATACTTTTAAGATTATTTCAAAAATCATGATTGGAATTTCCTTGCATTTATCTTCTCAATTACAATCCCCAATTGAGAATAACTTATTTTTACCGTACTACATATTACATACTGTATTTTTTATGGTCAATAGTTAAGCAAAATAATAATCTATGCTTCAAGTAAGGATTTGGGTTTTATCATGCGATAAAACTTGTGATGATACTTGGGGTATTTTACCATATTTAACTGTTTCAATTAAACTGGGAAAACTAGGTTAGACAACTGAAAAAAAAAAACCGAAAAAACAGGCTTTCAAATTCTTAAATAGAATGGCCAAAGTACATTTGTTTCAAGTCCGTTATCTTCAAGAAAAATTAGGACATACATACAATTCCATTGTCTCTGATCTCGAGATATCACAAATTTTCTGAGATTTCGAAAAAAAAATAAACTCTGGTTCCGATATATCTTCGTCATCTTGAAAGTTGTCCAAGCCTAATATGTTGAAAAATGGTCTAGGAAGCTTTCCCAGCGCTAGAGAATTTTTCAAAGACATGAATTTCGATAAATCTTAGAAGGCCGGAAGCATTAGTATCGGTAAACATCGAAAAATCATATAGTAGAGTCTTCCTTTTTTCAGAAGTTCTTTCCCAAGCCCATCAAATTGTATTTTTACAAGTCCAGAATCAGCCAATTTTCAATCCCAGATTTTAGATAAATTCTTTTTATTTATTAAATTCATGATTTTATGAAATATTTTCTATATTTTAGAAACATTAAATTTTTCTCGGACTGTGAACTTACATTCTAACATATCGTAAGTTATTCTACGCTTTCTTAGTTTGTTTGAATTGAAGATCGCGAATTATTAAGTACCAACATAAAACAAACAAAAAATCCAATATCTTTGCAATGTATACCAGAATCTTACAACTTTTTTAAAATTGCTTGTATTAAAATCGATGGATTTGTTCAAGGCGTTGAACATTTTTCTCTGCGCCTGAATTTTCTCCAATTTCAAGATTTCCTAATAAATTTCTATGTTCAAACTTTCACATCCCGAAATGCAACCAATTCGCGATCTGAATCTAAATTCAACTTATTCAACGGTTGATTTCCACAAAATCGTGGCAGAAAAGTGAGGAAATAGAGGATACAAATTAACTTATTGATTATCCAATTAATACTGATTTTCCGAAAACAAATTTATAAGATCTTTCAACCATTTGTTTTATTTAAAAAAATAATCTTGTAAAATGCTCATGGTAGTTTGGGAATTTATAATATTTGTCAAAGCGGATCGCATTCAACCACAGATTAGATCCATATCTGTAATATCTTTCCGATCAATAAATCGTCACTATTTTATTGTTTAAAAAGTCACTATTTGGTCACTTTTTTTCGTTATTGTAGTCCATACTATTGCATAAAATACCCACTACCAGCCTTGCATATTGTAGAGGAATTCTGCTGACAAAATTTCATCGTTATCTCTAAAGGGTTATACCGGGAATTGAAAAATGGAATTTGAATGGACACCCTGTAGATCCCTCTCGGCTACAACCCTGGATTTTCGAGTTTTTAAAAATTTCAACTTTCAGAAGAGATTACTACACAACCAAATAAGATATTCGTGATACTAGAACGTCAATTGAAAGGTTTTTAATGTAGATTCTTATAGGTGTACTCACATTTTGTTTTTGTTATAGTAACTACAGTAAACAGACTGATTACCGGCAGGTATCAAAATTGTCAAAAAATTGCATATTTTCCCCATGGGCGCGATTTTTTATTTCTTAATGTTTTGGGCTCAAATTTTCACCACACTTTGGAAAACTTTTCTACTTGATGTATTTCCAAGGGCAAATGATTTGGAAAAATAGTTTTTGAGTTATGATAAGATGAGTGAGTGGTAGTTTTGAGCTTTTCTGGTGGAAAATCAATGCTATTTAATATAGAAGTACGATGAAATCAGATAGATAGCCAGGTACGGATATAAAATTTCAGTTGTGGATTACAGCTGCTGCTTGAATAATACCCTTTAATTTATGTCATTAGATACAATCTCACGAGCAAGAATGATTTTTTTGTTCTTATAGTTATAAAGAAAAATAAACGTGCCCTCAACTTTGTGTTCTAGATGCAGTTATTAATTGAGAGCTTTCGATGCATGAGTTAACTGTTAACTGCTTTCGATGTTAACTGAGTTTACTGTTAACGTAACTGTCATGTATCGTTAGCAAAACCATAGTTCAAAATCAGTTCGGTTCGTCCACTTGTATGCGAATCCTGCCCAGAACATGTGAAAAGTAACATAAAAATATTATTGTGCCATTAAATTCAATAAAAAATAAAAAAAATAAAAATAAATTGCATTAATTTTTCAGCAGAAAAGCTCAAAACTACCACTCACTTATCTGGTAATATCTCAAAAACTATCTGTCCAAATCATTTGCTCTTGGAAACACATCAAGTAAAGTTTTGCAAAGTGTGGTGAAACTTTGAGCCCAAAATATTAAGAAATAAAAAAATCCCGCCCTTGTTGAAAATAGACCTTTTTACAATTTTGATACCTGTCGGTAATCAGTCTGTTTACTGTAGTTACTATAACAATAACAAAATATGAGTACACCTATAAGAATCTACATTAAAAAACCTTTCAATTGACGTTCTGATATCACGAATAGCTTGTTTGGTTGTGCAGTAATCTCTTCTGAAGTTGAAATTTTAAAAAATCTCGAAAATCCAGGGTTGTAGCCCAGAAGGATCTAGGCACTTTAGAGTAAAATCAAAAAAGGCGTTTGTTCAGAATGCCAAAATAAGCGTTTTGGTCAAGTTTGGCTCAAATCGGTGAAATCGACAACAACTTTTTTAAATTCTGTACCCACTTGAGCTCGAATGACCCATATACTCATTCCAAGTAACAATTTTGATTTTATCATAGTTTTTGTAGTAGGCATAGATTTAATAATGTGATAATAGCAGACCAAGCTAGGATACTGGAAATATAATGTCATTAATATTCAAATACTCAACGGAACGAGACGTTGAATTTGGAGCTGCTACATTGGCGACGAGTGTTGAAACCAGTGCTGAGATTTGTCATTGTCATTGACAGACTTTCGCGCGATATTGACAAAATTGTTCGTCACATAGTCACTGACAGACTTGGTCCTCAAAAAAAACTTCGTCAAAATCTCATTAATTTTTTCGTCAATGACAAAGATTCACCTGGTAACAAAAAGTGTAATTTAGTACATCCTGTGTCACATTATTGTTATCCAAGTAGCTTAGGACGTAGATACTTGTTCACTAAAATGGATCCACGTAATTGTTTTGCTCAAGTCAATTTCGTTACAAATTTAGCTAATAAACAAATCTGCACATGTTCGTCACTGACACCATTGTCATTGACATTTGACATGGTTTGCCGTGACTATGACTGTTAGCTCAAATGAGTGACCAAAGCAGAATTGTCAATATCACCGTGTACTGTCGAGATTTCGCAGCACTGGTTGAAACGTTACCCGCAAGTGTTTGAAGACAATTTTAGTTCATCAAATAAGACGAGGGCGAATGTTAGAATAGCAAGGCATCGCAAGTCGATTGGTCGAAAATTTTCTTCAAGTTGTTTTTTTAGCAACAGTTGTTTGAGTTTCACTTGTACAACTTGTACATTCATTTTGGAAAATGTTAAGTTTTAATTTTTCCAATGTTGACAACATAACCTAAATGAAGGGAATTATAAAAAAATATCCAGGCCATTTGGGTAGATAAATGTTAATAATTCCAGGCCATTTGTCTGAAAGTCTACTGAGGTGAGGCTACTGAAGTGTCTCTAAATGAAGCGAATACAAGTTACAGGCCATTTAGAGAATCAAATGAAGGGAACAAAGATTCCAGGCTAGTCTTGTAAGCGGTCACCGTAGTCGACACATTTTCTGTGATAATCAACTGCCTTTGCTTCCGACACTTGCAAAACAAGCTATCAAATTGCAGTACCAAACTAAAATGTCATATGAAAGGCTCTGTCATACGACAATGTTGCCGAAGACCGTCACGAATATATGTATTTTAGTTTTTCCCATAATAAGAGCTGCTGATGCTGTGCTTGTGTGAATTCTGAAAATAGCAAGCAACGATGTTCTAGTAATAGCATTTCTGATCAGAAAAGGTTTTATTTACACCAAATTGAGGAATTAGAATGCAATCACACATGTCATATGATAGTTATTTGATAATTTTCTTTTTGCTCGAATGTTGTTCTACCGTTTGCGTTGTGTAAGAGATACGACGGTAGAGCATGAGAGTACGAAAACAAACAGACTGTCGCACAGGACAACGAAGCGAGTGTAGTAAAAAACGTCAGCAGTTTCAATCCCTGTTCCAGGCCATTTGACTGATCCCATATAAAGGAAAGCGAAGAAAATTTCATGGAGGTATCTGGAAGCAGTTTGGACAATCGTTACCGGGCGGCAATGGAGATATTAGATAATTGTTTCTTACCTCGGATGTCACTCCAATACGAGAGATACAAGTTCCGTCAGCGCAAGTTCAATCCCAAGGAAATCGGATAAATTTGTTCTACGCCTCAGAACTCATGCAAGTAGCTTCGAAGATCCCAGACAACCAGAATGCACGTATATTCAAAGTTGTTTTCGTGATATACAAACATATATACAAACAAACAAGTCGTGTAGAATGCAAAGAAATGGCTTATACGTACAAAAGTGGAGGCCATATACGTGCATATTTTCGTTTAATTTTAAACGAGTTGATTTAACATCATATGCGATTTGATCTGTAATAACAAATCCATTTTGAAAAGTCTTACGATGTAATCCGATTAAATTTGTGATACAGTACGACGGAAAAATGAGTCATCGCATATAAGTCGGAAATTTGCATTCTATACGATTTAACTCAAACATAATGCGAGGTATGCCATTCTAATATGCGATTTTGACTTAAACTGTAGCAATTTACGATACTGTCTGTACATTGTTATACGACTTCTGGTTGTCTGGGATCAAGTCAATGAAATGATAATGAATCAAATAGTTTATGCGACAGAAAGCGATGATAAACTAAGGGCCAAATATTTAAAAGCTGATGTTACTCTTGATGAACTGTTGAAAATTAGGCGAACTCATGAATCAGTTTCCGCGCAAGTGCAAGAATTTCGTTCAAGGTCCTGTCAGCCTTCGGATTTCAACGATTTAAACGTGGTCTCTAAATCAAGCAACACTGCAAGGAACAAAAAAATTACGTGTGACCAGCAATGCCCTGCTCGGCTCTCTCGATGCAACAATTTTGGCGTAAGTTGGATTTCACTGCAGTAGCAAATAGATTCGATCTATTAGTTGTTGTTGACTACTTTTCAAAGTATCCTGTAATTGACATTATGACTTCAACTACGGCAAAGGCTACAATATTCAAGTTAAGAACTATGTTTTTAAGATTCGGACATCCTGAGAAAATTGTATGCGTTAACGGTCCTCCTTTTGCATCAGTTGAATTTATGCAAGAATTGTAAGACGAGCGGAGTTAAAATCATGCACTCAGTTCCATACGGACCGTTTCAAAATGGTTTGGTAGAACGACATAATAGAACATTACTAAAAACAATCTTTGTTCTGAATGCTTTGAAGTGCTTTTTTCCTGGAACAACTAGAACATATAGGCACAGCGCAAAGCATGACCGGTCTGTAAACTTGTTTAAACATTAGAAGTTTCGTGATGAATGTGGGCGTCTTAGTGGAATACCTATATAAAGAGAGTGAGAAGAATTAGTAATTTCCATTTAATTCCACTACCTTATTTGCTTATCCTTGACCTTTGTTTAAATCGGTCCCACAGGAATCATCAATAATAATAATAATAATATTCAGATAATCCCGAACAATCTGATTCTCAATAGGACTAGTAAGACCCAAACTGAAATTATGGGAACTCTCGAATTGCTTAGCAAGTTTCTGAGCTTTTTCAAAAGTTTTGTTCCTCAGAACAGAGAATCGCTTTTTAATTTGTTTTTGCAAATCCCGCCAGATAACTTTCATGACAGGATCGCTTGTTTTTTTATATTGCCTCCTACGGACATTTTTCAGACGGATCAAGAGCTGAAGATCGTCCCCTATTATAATTGAATCGAATTTAACCTCGCATTTTGGTACTGAGGCAGCTCTTGCTTCAACTACGGAAGTAGTCAGAGATTCAAGAGCGTAATTAACAAACATCTTTGGTTTGCAAAGGAATATTTGGATTAAAGTTATGCTCCATAAATGTACGATATCGCTCCCAATCAGCTCTATGGTAATTGAAAATAGAGCTGTTGGGATTACAAATTATTTCTTGGGATATTTCAAAAGTTACTGGAAGATGATCAGAACCGAAGTCAGCATGGGTAATCGATTGGCTACAAAGTTGACATGAATCAGTTGAGACCAAATCAATAGTTGAGGGATTTCTTGCTTAAGAAAAGCATGTTGGGCTGTTTGAAATAGAATAGTGTAATAACATGCAGAACAATCATCAAACAGAATATTCCATGAGCGGTGTTTTTCATTAAATTCTTAAATTCTCCAAGAATGTTGACCTATGACGGGTAAGTTTCTGAAGGTCACCCTTGAGAAAATTCTTTTGCTGGCCTGCGTATTGGAATGGCAAATAGGCAGCTATAAAAGTAAGTTGTCCAAATGTTGTTTCGACAGAAACTCATAAAGTTTCAAAAACGTTGGTTTCTATTCTAACGAAGAAAGAATTTGATATTTGATACGTCTATGAACAATGATGGCAACGCCACCACCAGCTCCATCAAGACGATCATTTCGATAAATGAAATTTTTTTTTTTTTTTTTTTTTTTTTTTTTTTTTTTTTTTTTAACTCTTTATTTGTTCCAAATTCAAAATAAATTACATTTCATTTTTAACCTAGGTGCTCCAGTTACTATAGTAACTTACCAGCCTTAATTGTTATGATATATATCTAAGTGTTTTTACATTGTTCCTGTCTTGGCAATTCAGTATTTTAAACAGGTTTTTAAAACCTGCATGTCAGTATAACAATTGATAGCTTAAAACTAAATAACTAAAACTAAATCTTATCTACGTATAAAGGGAATTAATTGTATTCGTATTGATGTGAAGCATCATTCTATTCAAAATTATTTTTTCAAAAAGTTTACTTATTGAAGAAAGCAAACTTATTGGACGGTAGCTAGAAGCTTCAGCTGGATTTTTATCCGGCTTCAAAATTGGAACAACTTTTGCATTTTTCCATTTATCAGGAAAGTATGCCAAATGGAAACATCTGTTAAATAATTTTACCAGGAAAGACAAGGTACTCTCTGGGAGTTTTTTGATGAGGATATAGAAAATTCCATCATCACCTGGAGCTTTCATATTTTGAAATTTTTTAGTTATAGACCTTACTTCGTCCAAATCAGTCCCACAGGAATCATCAAAAATATTTTCCCGAGAGAAAATATTCCGAAAATCCCGAGCAACCTGATTCTCAATAGGACTAGTAAGACCCAAACTGAAATTATGGGAACTCTCGAATTGCTTAGCAAGTTTCTGAGCTTTTTCCAAATTTGTGATCAAAATTTTACCACCTTCTTTAAGCGCTGGAATAGGCTTTTGAGGTTTTTTCAAAATTTTTGTGAGTTTCCAAAAGGGTTTGGAACTCGGGTCTAATTTAGAAACATTATTTTCAAAAGTTTTGTTCCTCAGGGCAGAGAATCGCTTTTTAATTTGTTTTTGCAAATCCCGCCAGATAACTTTCATGGCAGGATCGCGTGTTCTTTGAAATTGTCTCCTACGGACATTTTTAAGACGGATCAAGAGCTGAAGATCATCGTCTATTATAATTGAATCGAATTTAACCTCGCATTTTGGTACTGAGGCAGCTCTTGCTTCAACTATAGAAGTAGTCAGAGATTCAAGAGCATAATTAATTTCATCTTTGGTTTGCAAAGGAATGTTTGGATCGAAGTTATATTCCATAAATGTTCGATATTGCTCCCAATCAGCCCTATGGTAATTGAAAGTAAAGCTGTTGGGATTAGAAATTATTTCTTGGGATATTTCAAAAGTTACTGGAAGGTGATCAGAACCGAAGTCAGCATGGGTAACCAATTGGCTACAAAGATGACATGAATCAGTTAAGACCAAATCAATAGTTGAGGGATTTCTTGCAGAAGAAAAGCATGTTGGGCTGTTTGGATATTGAATAGTGTAATAACCTGCAGAACAATCATCAAACAGAATATTACCATTGGAATTGCTTTGAGCATTATTCCATGAGCGGTGTTTTGCATTAAAATCACCAATAATGAAGAATTTAGACCTATGACGGGTAAGTTTCTGGAGGTCACCCTTGAGAAAATTCTTTTGCTGGCCTACGCATTGGAATGGCAAATAGGCAGCTATAAACGTAAGTTGTCCAAATTTTGTTTCAACAGAAACTCCCAAAGTTTCAAAAACTTTGGTTTCAAATGAAGAAAGAATTTTATGCTTGATTCGTCTATGAATAATGATGGCAACGCCACCACAGGGTCCATCAAGACGATCATTTCTATAAATCAAGTAATTTGCGTCCTTCTTAACCTTATGGTCAGGTTTAAGGAACGTTTCAGTTATAACGGCAATATGCACGTTATGAACTCTCAAAAAATTAAATAGCTCGTCTTCATTATCTTTAAGAGATCGAGCATTCCAATTTAAAATGTTTAATGCTTTAAAATCCATTACTGAATTTTAAAGTCATGACAATATTATTAGCAAATTTTACTCCAGTTTGAATAGCATCAAACATGGAGTTAGATTTAAGCATATCAGAAATCATGTCAATTAATGGATTCTGTAAAAATTCCATTTTAGGGGCAGTAATGCTTCCTAAGTCAAAATTGTCAAAATTTCCGTTAGAACGTTGGTTAGTATTTTGATTTCTACCCGCTGCAATAGCAGCATAGGTAGCTCCATTAACTCGCTGAACATTGTTAGCAGCGAGGGGAGTAGGTACAGATGAAACATTTGAAGCAGGGGTGATATTTGTACCTACGGGTACGAATGTAGAATTTGTTCCTCGCTGACCGTTGTTAACATCAGAGGAATTTGTACCTGGTCGGAAACGTGGAGCGTTTCCTACCTGTCGGTTAGAACGAGATTGTAGGATCGCTTTGCGAGTCTTACATTTCCAAAAATTGGATTTGTGGTTTTCACCACAATTTGAACATTTAAATTTCTTAGGATCTTCCTTCACAGGACAGTCGTCCTTTGCGTGAGAGGAATCACCACAATTCATGCATTTAGCTGGCATGTAGCAATTTTTAGTTCCGTGACCCCATCCCTGGCACTTACGGCACTGAGTGAGGTTTTGGAAATTTCCTCCAGTCTTCCTGAAGTGTTCCCACTTCACTCGGACATGGAGCATAAGGCTAGCTTTTTCTAAGGCCTTAAGGTTGTTTAGTTCACTAGACTTGAAGTGAACTAAATAAAAATCATTAGAAATCCCGTTGCGCGAATCGCCAGGACGGGATTTCATTTTCATTTTGATTACTTGGAGTGGCACAACTCCAAGTAATTTTGCCAGTTCATCTTTGATCTGATCCAGGGATTCACCACTGGGCAGTCCTTTCATGACAACCTTGAACACACGTTCAGTTTTGGTGTCGTAAGTAAAAAATTTGTGCTTCTTCTCAGTAAGATACTTGAGAAGACATTTAAATCCGTCCAAGGTTTCAGCCAATACACGGCATTCACCCCGACGTCCAATTTGTAGTGAAAACTTAACTTTCACGAAATTCAAAAGTTCCATGCGAAGAGCATGGAAATCGGTAGTGGTTATCACAATAGGGGGAATCTTTTCCTTCTTGGCATTAAGCCGGGAAAGTTTACTAGAATTTTTCTTGGATGATGGATCATTCTCATCATTCGTGAGCAAATCAAATTGATTACTCAAATTAATTTCTTCAGAAGGGGGGTCAAGAGTTTGCCCCTTTCTTTTGCGTTTAGGCGCCATGGCGGCAGTAAATTTTTTATCCAAATCGACTTCCAAGCAGATTACTATAAGAATCTGAAGGATCGAAGAGGAATTTTCCAAATCGATATCCAAGAAGGATTACCTCGGGTAGGGTCCAAACAAGGATCGAAGAGGAATAAGAGGAGTTGAACAAGGTAGAAAATTTTTACAGGTTGAGCACTGAAAAGTGCTGTTTAAATTTGTTGTAGCTTTAGGTAGTAGTAACACTTCCTTAAGCAAAAAGCAAATAGATCCGCACGGCAAGAGAGCACGATGCGGACTGGCGATAAATGAAATAATTTGCGTCTTAACCTTATGGTCAGGTTTAAGGAACGTTTCAGTTATAACGGCGATATGTAAGTTAAATAGCTCGTCTTCATTATCTTTAAGAGATAGAGCATTCCAATATAAAATATTTAATGATTTAAAATCCATTGCTGAATTTCAAAGTCATGACAATCAGTGTTGGCAAAATCAGAAATCAATTGATATTTTTCCGCTTTCATGTGCTTGCAATATCACGCATGATATTGGAACAAAATATCATGCTTGATATTGATTTTACAAGCTCCTTTGATATTGCGAGACTATTCACAACGTGCAAAAATCAAGCTGAGAGTTGACTCGACACAAAAATGATTCCATTGCACATCATTTTATTAGAAAGAGAAAGCATAGTTTGCTATCTCTTTTTAATCTTCACCGATGACAGACGCGAAGGGACTGCTGCAAGCCGTTATGGAAGTTTCGGTTGCATTCGGGAGTAAAGCAAAAATCATTAAACTCAATCTCACCACAGTTTGGTGAGATTTGCAGTTGGTGAGTTTTGTTAGCTTGATATTCCGAGCTGCGATATCACAGCTTGCAAAATCAACCGCAGTTGTTTGCGTGTTGATTTTTGTCTACGAAAATCAAGCGTGATCTTGGGCGTTGGTGAGATTTGATTTTTTGATATTTTCCCAACACTGATGACAATATTGTTTGCAAATATTACTCCAGTTTGAATAGCATCCAACATGGAGTAAGTTTTTAGCAAATCAGTAATCTTGTCAATTAATGATTTCTGCAAAATTTCCATTTTAAGAGCAGTAATGCTTCCTGAGTCAAAATTTTCAAAAATTTCCGTTAGAATTACGTTGGCTAGTATTTTGATTTCTACCCGCTGCAATAGCAGCATAAGTAGCTCAATTTACTCGCTGAACATTGTTAGCTGATATTTGTACCTACGGGTACGGATGTAGAATTTGTTCCTCGTTGACCTTTGTTAACAGCAGAGGAAATTGTACCTGGTCGGGAACGTGGAGCGTTTCCTAGCTGTCGCTTGTAGGATCGCTTTGCTAGTGTTACATTCCCAAAAATTGGATTTGTAGGTTTTCACCACAATATGAACATATAATTTTTTAGGATCTTCCTTCACAGGACAGTCGCCCTTAGCGTGAAAGGAATTACCACAATTAATGCATTTAGCTGGCATGTAGCAATTTTTGGTTCCGTGACCCCATCTCTGGCACAGGGTGAGGTTTTGGAAATTGCCTCCAGTCTTCCTGAAGTGTTCCCACTTCACTCGGACATGGAGCATAAGGCTAGCTTTTTCTAAGGCCTTAAGGTTGTTTAGTTCACTTGACTTGAAGCACAGGAGTGGAACTTCGAATCAGAATGAGGCTCCACTTGTCATTAGCGAGCACTCGTACACCTAGCGAGCGGTAGAAGGCATATTCTGCCTGCAGTTAAGATAAGCAGCATGCTATGATAGTGTTAGTGCACATAGAAAGCCCGTGTGGAACGCTACCACAACACATCGCTTGTTGAGCAGAAAAACGAACCACTTTTTGATTCACCGATTGGTTTGCACTTCCCCTACTGTTCTGTGCTTGAAGTGAAGTAAATAAAAATCATTAGAAATCCCGTTGCGCGACGTGTCTCAACTCCAAGTAGTTTAATCAATTCATCTTTGATCTGATCCAGGGATTCACCAGGGATTGTCAGACCTTTTAAGACAACCTTGAACAGACGTTCAGTTTTGGTGTCATAAGTGAAAAAATGTGTGTTGCTTCTCAGTGAAATAATGGAGAAAACGTTTGAATCCGTCCAAGATTTCAGCCAATACACGGCATTCACCCCGACGGCCAATTTGCAGTGAAAACTTAAATTTCACGAAGTTCAAAAGTTCCGTGCGAAGAGCATAGAAATCGGAAGTGGTTATGACAATAGGGGGAGCTTTTCCTTCTTGGTATTAAGCCGGGAATGTTTAGTGGAATTTTACCTGGCTGATGAATCATTCTCATCATCCGTGAGCATATCAAATTGATTGCTCAAATAAATTTCATCGCAAGGGGGATAAAGAGATTTCCCTTTTCTTTTGCGTTTACTCGAAAAAAAAACCGTTCCCGAAAAGGGGAACGGACCGTGAACTAAAAATCAAGGCCAACTATCCAGAACAAAATTTTCTGAAATATACACCGTGAACTATGGTTCACGGTTGTGGTTCACGAATATGGGAACTCTTTTTTTCCCGTGTAGGCGCCATGGCGGCAGTAACACATTTCTCCAAATCGACTTCCAAGCAGATTACTATAAGAATCTGTAGGATCGAAGAGGAATTTTCCAAGTCGATGTTCAAGCAGGATTACCTCGGGTGGAGTTCAAACAAGGATCGAAGAGGAATAATAAAATAGAAATTTATTCTAGGGGAGCAGGGGAGCTAACGGTTGCAGTGCTTTTATCGTCGTAAAACATAGTGTTGGGTGGTAGTTGAAAATATCGTATATTTCGTGAATATACCGTTCGGGTTATAGGTTTATTACAAAATTCCTATGGGTGTTTGGACGTATTAGTTATAAGGCTGTGTTTAGATATATTAAGAATCATTACTTTAGTGTTTACTACCACTCAACTGGTTTGTTCGACGTTTGCCGAAAAAAAAATGTGTCGTGCAATCAAAATGTATCTACAATTAATTTAGGTAAGTTAACTTAGTATTATAAATTAATTCCAAACTTCTCTGTTATTCTATGTCAGTTTGTAGGTAATTTAACTAGATTTAAAATCCATAAATTTGCTTTATGTTGCTCATACAATTAACTTTTCCTCACCTTGTTAAGATAGTTTTAAATCAAACAAACAGTTTTAAGCTCAACAATAGATTTTTTTTTTTTTACTAGTTTGTTTATTTACTAGGCTCAGTCGTGTGTGACACTTTGCGGAGCCAAAATCAGTAATGTTTGATTTTACATTTTAAATAGCAGTAGTTCTAGGTTAGTATTGGGTACCAATTACTCGTGGCGGGCTCGAGGTTAATGGGTAACAATTTCGATGGGAAGGAGCTAGGTAGGAAACTGGTTTCTGAAGCCTCCTTCAGATACTACTCTCGGAACGTTGACCAAATCCTGGCTGGGCAGGGGCAAGTAGCACAGGAACAGGAGGATAATAAGACTGGGACACAATGGCGGGAAATTGTTTGGAAAGGATGGGATGGTCACATCAAACTCTAACATCAGACAAACAAAGGAATTCGTAGATCGCTTGCATGTAGGGAAGATCACGTGTTCCCAATACATCTCTTACTTCACGGAAGGGTTGTCTACCTCGGGCCACTAGGGTATCCAATAGTCGTGCTCTGGAGGCGTCATTACCCGGGCAATACCAAACTGCGTGATCGATGTCATCATAACCGGTTCTGCACCTACATATATTGCTGTCAACGAGGTTTATTCTATAGAGATGTGCGTCTAGCGAGTAGTGGTTGGACATAAGTCTTGACATCACTCGAATGAATCCCCGACTTACATCCAGACCTTTGAACCACGCTCTCGAAGAAACATTTGGAATAATGGAATGTAACCACCGCCTAAGAGAATTACTTGTCCAATCGTTTTGCCAACTTAAAAGAGAACTCTGACGTACTAATGGGAAAAATTCATCATGTGAAAGTCTTCTATCATAAATCTCGCCTTGTTGTGCGCCCACCTTTGCGAGAGAGTCTGCCTTCTCATTGCCTGGGATTGAGCAATGTGAGGGGACCCATACAAAGGTAATCATATATGATCTTTCGACCAGCAAACTCATCTGCTCCCTTACCTTTGAAAGGAAATAAGATGAGTGCCTACCTTGTTTCATCGACCGAATAGCCTCAATCGAACTGAGACTATCCGAGAAGATGAAGTAATGGTCTATGGGCATATCGGAAATCATCCCCAATGCGAAGTTGATTGCTGCTAGCTCAGCAACATAAACGGAACAAGGTTCCTGAAGTTTCCGAAAGGCGGTTGAGTATTCATTGAAGACGCCGAAGCCAGTGGATCCATCAATGCGTGATCCATCAGTGAAAAATCTTCTATTGCAATTGACTTGTTGGTACTTTTCAGCAAAAATGCGGGGAATTGAGATAGGTCGAAGTTGATCTGGAACTCCTTGAATAGCCTGTTTCATGGAGAGATCATAGTCAATGGGGGAACTGTAGTTAGTAAAGCATACACGAGAGGGGTTATAGCAAGGAAGGCTAATATCCGATGACATATAATTAAGATAGATTCGCACGAATCTAGACTGGATGCTCAATTCGAGCATTTCTTCGAAGTTTTCAATCACAAGGTTGTTACTGACACTACATTTGATCAATAATCTTAATGAGAGCTCCCAGAAACGGTTCTGCAGGGGTTTTACGCCCGCTAGGACCTCTAGGCTCATATTGTGTGTTGAATGCATACAGCCAAGGGCAATACGTAAACAACGATATTGAATGCGTTCCAATTTAATTAGGTGGGTTTTTCTTGCCGAGAGGAAGCAAAAAGAGCCATACTCAAGAACTGAAAGAATAGTCGTTTTATATAGTTTAATGAGGTCTTCCGGGTGAGCACCCCACCATGTCCCAGAAATTGATCGTAGAAAGTTGATCCTTTGTTGACACTTTTGTTTCAAATACGTAATATGGGTACCCCAAGTGCATTTTGAATCAAACCAGACTCCAAGGTATTTGAAGGTTAAAGATTGGGTAATGTCTCTGCCCAAAAGATTTAGACGCAGTTGGGCTGGAAACCGCTTCCTTGTAAACACTACCAATTCATTTTTTTTTTTTTTTTTTTTTTTCTTTATTAGAGAGATTTTTAGCCTAAGGCTAGTTCATCTCTTACACTACCAATTCAGTTTTTTGCGGTGAAAACTCGATCCCTAAATTTCTTGCCCAGAAAGACAAATTATTTAGGGAATTTTGCAATGGTCTTTGCAAGATTTCCGCACGTGGACCTCTCATGGAAACCACGGCATCGTCTGCAAGCTGTCTAAGCGTGCATAGATTATCTAAGCAGTTATCAATATCTTTGACATAGAAATTATAAAGTAAGGGACTTAAACATGAACCTTGGGGTAAGCCCATGTAGCTAATTCTAGAAGTTGTCAGTTGACCTAGTTTGAAGGTCATTTGTTTTTCTGACAGCAAATTATACAAGAAATTATTCAAAATACCGGGTAATCCATTACTGTGCAAATTGTCTGACAGTATGTCTATGGAAACCGAATCAAATGCGCCCTTAATATCCAAAAAGACTGAAGCCAATTGCTCCTTGTGCGCAAAGGCCAGTTGAATATCAGATGAAAGCATCGCTAGACAATCGTTTGTTCCTTTACTCTTTCGGAAACCAAATTGCGTATTTGAAAGTAGATTGTTTGATTCAACCCAATGGTCAAGTCTTAATAGGATCATTTTTTCTAATAATTTCCTCAGGCATGATAACATAGAGATCGGACGGTAAGAATTGTGATCAGACGCTGGTTTCCCAGGCTTTTGAATAGCTATTACTTTAACCTGTCTCCATGCTGGTGGAACTATATTGAATTCCATAAATGAATTATACAGGTTAAGTAATCGTCTTTTAGCGATATCAGGGAGGTTTTTTAGAAGGTCGAATTTGATCATATCGCTACCCGGAGCAGAGTTATTCGATGAAAGAAGTGCCATTGAAAATTCCAGCATTGTGAATGGTTCATCCAGAGAACCGTTACTTCGGGCTGTATCCCGTAAAGTTGGTTGTGCTGGAACAGAATCTGGACAAACCTTTTTAGCGAAGTCGAATATCCATTGTGAGGAGTATTCTTCACTCTCATTGGAAGATGAGCGGTTTCGCATATAGCGAGCCTTTTTCCAAAGCGTTGTCATCGAGGTTTCTCTAGAAAGTCCCTCGATAAAAGTACGCCAGTAATTTCGTTTCTTTGCTTTTAGTAAGTTTTTAAGCTTTTTTTCAAGCTTTAGATACTTTTCAAAAAGCTCAGATCTTTCATGTCTACGATAATCTTTAAAGGCATCGGATTTCTCAAGATACAACTTTGTGCATTCGTCATCCCATCCTGGGGTGGCGGGTCTTCTTTTAAGGGATGCACATGGAACACGTCGTTTCTGAGCTTCTAATGCGCTTTTGTAGATTAGCTCGGTAAAGAAACGATACTCTTCCAGTGGTGGTAGAGGATCGGTAGAATCAATACCAAGAGTTACCGCCGATACAAATTTTTGCCAATCAATGTTCCTCGTGAGGTCAAAAGGAACTTGAATTGACTGATCTGTTTTTAGACGACCACTTTTGATTGAAATAATAATTGGCAAGTGATCACTACCATGGGGATCATTGATAACCTTCCACAGACAATCTAATGATAGTGAGTTAGAGCACAAAGAAATGTCAAGACGGCTCTCTCGAGCAGGAGGGTTTGCTATACGTGTTGCTTCACCAGTGTTCAAGATAGTCAAGTTGAAATCGTCGCACAAATCATAGAAAATACCCGCTCTATTGTCATCGTATGATTCGCCCCAACCAGTACCGTGTGAGTTCATATCGCCCAGTATTAGAACTGGAGATGGAAGGATATTAACTGAACTCCAAAGCTGACGGCGGTTTATGAAAGTCCTTGGAGTGACATATACAGAAGCTATGCAAAGATCTTTGTTCTTCACATTTATTTGGCAAGCGACAATTTCAATGCCTGAAATTATTGGGATTGAGATTTTATAGAAGGAGTAGCACTTTTTGATCCCCAAAAGTACGCCACCATATGAATCATCTCGGTCCAGGCGGATAATGTTAAAATCGTGGAAGTTTAGTTCATCTTCAGAAGAAAGCCAAGTTTCACAGAGTGCAAATATATCACAATCAGAATTGTGAATCAAATACTTGAACGAGTCTAATTTAGGTATTAAACTACGACAGTTCCATTGTAATAAAGTGATCATATCTTGATCCTCACTCGACGAATTATCCATCGAAAGATATGAATTCACCAATGAGGGGCCATGATGCAGTCAATTGCTTGAAGTAGTTTCCGACTATAGGAACAAGCAGGTCAATAAGCCCTCGAAGTGGCGATTCGTCGGGAAAGCCGAGGGCATTCAAAATATTATCCACAATGTCCTTAAATTTAATCTTTCCTCGCTTGGACGGGAGAGTTTTCTTTGAATTGCGAGTAGACGTGGTGTTTATTTTTGGTAACCTCTTACGATTACCTTTATTAGGTAGCGGCGCGGTGGAAAAGCTGCAGCAAGGATCAGCTGGAGCAGCAATTACCGATTTGTTCGGCTTTTTCAATGAATCCCCGCTACCTTCAGATTTTTGCATGCTTTTGAGAGTGGTTTTATTTTTTTTCCGGCGCACTCCCGGGGAGCTAGTCGGCTTCCTTTTACCGGGGGCGTGTACCTCCGGAGACTCACTCTCATCTGCTATGTCAGAGTCCAGTTCATCGGAAGACAAAATCTCAAAAGTGTTTTCATTTTGAGCGGCTGATGCCAACGAAGCAGAGGTTCCATTTTGCAACTTAACCATTTCTGCAAACGTCAGCTTGGAGCGTTCTTTTATTGAACGCTTCACATTGTTGGTACGCTTCTTGTACGCGGGGCAGTCCTGCAAAGCATGAAGAGGTTCTTTGCCACAGTAAGCACATTTAGTTGCTTCCTGTTGGCAAGCACCCTCCATGTGGTCTTGGCTACATTTGCCACAACGGAGCTTGTTGTCACAAAAAGCAGCTGTGTGACCCAACTTTTTGCAGTTGGTACAATTATATACCCTTGGTACAAAAAGTCGCACCGGGAAAAAAACATTTTCAATTTCTAAGAACTTTGGGAGAACCGATCCAGCGAAAGACACCTGTAATGAGCCTGAAGGGGAATAAGTCTTTTGACCATCTACCGTGGTCGCTGAATACAATATCCTGCAACCCAGAACGTCCACGGTAGATGTAGCAGCATTTTGAAGGCGCCCCATACCTTCCATGACGTCATCACACGTCAGGCTCACTGCAGAGACCACGCCGTCTATCTCCACATCTCGAGATGGGATGTAGACGTAATACTCTTCATTGTAACCCTCGTCGTCAGCAATCTCATTTGCGACTTTATATGTGAGTGCAGTTATACGCAGTTTGTTCCGATTGACCTGATGAAATTCGGTCCCCGGGAAACGACGCGTCAACGTTCTTTTAATCCCTAAGAAGTTTAGGGCTTTCTCTTTCTGCCGAAAGTAGACAACCCAAGGCGAAGCAGAAGACGCCTGGTAATGACGCTTTCTTACTTTATCATTGGGAGGCTTGACGCCCCCCTGTCCTTCATCCATATGAAATTGAAAACTTTCGTTAAGAAGTAATTAATTTTTTATTAAAGAACCACCCTATGTGGAACGATTCCACTGGGGGAGAGACAGACGATTCACAAGCAAACAGTCAGAGGAATGGGTATACAAAAAAACAGATACGTGCTATTATTTGCCCTTACCGTTTCTACTGCTTATACTGTTGCTGCTCTGCCACAATAGATGCCGGTCGTACACACCGTCCGTGCGGCGGCTCACTGCTTTCTGCTGGTTATTGTTTCCAGTCCGTGTGATTGCCACTGTTTAACCGTTCTTGCTGCTAACTATGGTTAATGATGCGGCAAGAATTTCGATATCGTCGAAGCGGGTTAAAGTTGAACAGACCGACCGTAGGCTTCGCCAGGATCGGCTGCTTCCTTCCGAAATGCGCGAGTCACCTAAGGCACAAAAACTACTTGCAAATAAAAAACTTTTCGCGGTGAAAAAATACTTTCAATGCAATGCCATGTGACGAGACAACAGACCCTGATGTTGCTCATTCGCTAGCAGAACGTGGAATGAGCTCAACAATAGATGTACCGTTATTTACTAAGAATCGTTTATCTGTAATTGTTATTTTAGGTTAGAATTCACTGGCAAAGAATTATGTTCAATTTTACTGCATTAAACAAATACCTGTTCACAATTCGCCAATATTTGTCTTAGCACATAAGTAGTTTGCAGGTACAACATTAAATGTAATTGTAAATAAATTTAATATTAAGATAGTTTAAGCACTAAAATATTGTAAATTATTTTCCACACTGCAAATCTTCAACATCATTTCTCGCTCTGGTTGTTGTTTTCACACCGAGGTGAACAGAAAAAGCTCAGAACAATAGGTGTTGTTGTTTATATATCCACCGTCCCGTATTCCGACAATCCTCCGTCATACGATGGGTGTGTATGGGTCACATTAAATACTTCAAACGTTTCTTCAATTTCACATTTTCAAAGCAATGAAAATTTTCTTCAGAAAAGTATAGACATTCATCAGGATTTTGATGAATTTCTACTTCATCCTAAATCATGCTTTTAACTCAACGTTCTAATTCCAATCTCAATCCAACCGCGAAAATCCCATTTCGCACTCGCATCGATGACAGACGAAGCTGTTAAAGTATTTACAATTAAATTTCCATTTCATACCACGCAATCAAATTATGTATGTATACGTACAGCACATAAGCAACGCCGGCAACAGCAAAACGACAAGGACAGTCGATTACCGATGTTAATCGCATTTCTCGAACCTCATCGTAGTCAAGTACCCCAATCGTGTGGGGCCGCACATAGGACGTAATACGATGGCAAACGTTGCCTTTTTTTCCACATCCGTTGAAAGGTGTGTTATCGTGTCGAACGTTCCAGAGGACAACACCTCGTTCGTAGGTGTGCATCCTTGCATCATCGTTTCGCGCCATCACGGGCACTCTGGTGGGCTAACACCGCGCGGCGGATCTCCGGCGAACGAACGTACGAACGCTTATCGGACTAGATTAATTGGATAAATAATATCCAGCTTTTAACCTGTTGGTTACTCCGAGGTCTTTCGACACGGAGATATCGGTATCAGCACCTTTCTGACCCGTTTGAATTGAAACTGTTGGGAAGGATGACGACGACTGGAATGGTGTGAAGGTGCGCTGTGCAGCGAGTATGCAGTTGGTCAAAATTGAACATGGCGACGACGAGCCAGGAGCCGACCCGGGTCTCGTCGTTGTTGCGTGAAATTAAAATGCCCACTGGGTAGCAATAAAATGAAAATTTGTTTTTCACTCGTTCGTGCGAAAGTGTGGCCCGTTCGGTGGGTGGGTTTACGACCGGAGGGTGGATCTGTTTATAGTGAGAATTATTTTGGGGTGGCACATCGGTGGTTGTATATTTCCCTGCGGTGTATTTCACCGAATGCAACTGTTGATATGTGGCCTTGCATGGCATTCAATGTAGTGATGCACCTACCCAGAAGTCATTCGAAAGCTTTCTTTCCGACTGCGAGAAAGGCATGGAACCCTCATCCGGTTAGGCCATACGATGTTCAAAGATCATTTGGTGGAATTTTCCGGGTACCTTCGGAGAAACCAAAATCCTCCATAATGCACATTTCTGAACCATCTCGCAAACAAACTATACCAAATGATAGAGGAACCATTCCTCTACATGTTTGGATTGTTAGTTTTTTTTAGATTGAGCTTTAATTCGCGAGAAATTGGAAAATGACGTGTTTGCTTACAAACGCAATTACGCCCTAATCTCGAAGTTCTCCGGGTTTCTTCTCGAACTCGCGTGGCGCACTCTACGTTGGGGGTGCATTAAAAAGGTCTGTCCTCAATACTCCTTCGGAAAGCCGTTGCTCCCCGGTCCATAAGTTGATGGGTCGATAGGTAGGGTCCAGGTATTGGAGCAGCCGTCATGTCATCGGTAGAATTGGTACTCAGTACGGAAAACAAATCAATGAAAAAAAAGAGGCTATCATGCGTCTTCACCATTATAAAGTCCTTCACGCATTTTAATAACCTTTCATTTGAAATTTTGATCTTTAAAATCGGCTCTGTGATTCAAAAGTTATAAATTTTTGAAAAAAATCATTCTTGACCATAAAAATTACATGAAATTTTCGACATGATTGAAGTGCATCTTGGATGTAATATTAATTTTTTTTTTCTGTGTATGGAATGGCTGCATAGAAGGTATGTTCAATTTAAAATAGTGATAATAACTTAGTTAAACAAAGCTTATAACGGATTTAATTGCCAATTGCGACATTTCGTTCATAAATAATCTTACAAAACTTCGGTAAATTCAGACTAGACCAATTTTGTCGGAATTTAAATAAGTAAGAAGGTTCAAATCTCACCATAAATTAAGGTTTAATGGTCCTATTTGCTATCATCCCATTTCATCTGTCAACTGGGCGAGACAATTATTCCCACCCGCTTCTAGATTCCCCGGTATTCTTCGCTTCCATTTCTGAAAATACAATCCATCACCGTAGAACATAAAACATAGATCAGTCCTCTTTTTCCATTTATGCTTTCAAGTAATAATGCTTTCAAGTAGCTCTTTGAAGTCACAGAGTCTGGATGAATTCCGGTCGGTTGAACGCTTGAAGGGGTGCTCGGCAGGACTTTTGTTGTTGTTTTAATATATTATTCCTTTCATCGACATTCCGCTGTAAAATATGATGAAAACCTCCTGTTAGCCGTAACGGTCATCCACAGTCACATACACACACACGCGCGCGGGGGGCTGGCAGAAGGATGAGCAGTGCAAATATTTTCTCTCTATTGATTTTCGGACACATTCCTGCCCCGCACCGAGCGCAAAACATACATATTTGAGTGGCCCTTTTTGGGATGAATTTCTTCCATTGGAATGTTTCGCTGCTCATGCAGGGCCTCAGGGTCACAGCAAAAGGTTGCCGGTCAATTCTTGGAGTGTTTGTGTTGAAAAAAATAGCAATTTTCGGGTTGAATTTACGTGTCTGATTTTTCAAGCTTTCGATAGAAGGAATTTGAGACGTGTTTTAAGTCACGGTCGGTATTTAGTAGGAAAAAGGAGCATACCTAGCCTCTTAATGAATTAAGGTTTGGAGTGTATTTTTTAAAAAATAGAAGTTAAATGATCATGGAAATCATGGGTTTCAAGGACTTCAGGTGAAATTTGAGTACTGTAGGCAGTTCCATTCAATTAAGGGAAATAGCGGAAACCTTCAAGATGTTCAGAAATTAATGAAAATCTAGAAAACATTGGGAATGTTTAGAGAACATGAAACAGGACAGCTTTATTAATTTCATTCCAACTTTAAAGAAGGTCTGAGAAATGAAGGAAAATACCGAGGATTTTGGAGAAGTATCCTGAACAGACTGCAGGATAGTAGGGAAACTTCTGTAAAATTTGGGCACTTTAGACAAGCTTCAAGAACTTTAAAGATGCCATCAGCTGCAGTGAAACTGCAGGATCTTTTATGAAGTTATTGGAACTTCAGAGATATCCAGAGAGCTTCGTAGAAATCAAGAAAACTTGAGGAAACTTTAGAGATGGTCCAAGATACACAGACAATCAGACGTAACTCTTGCATTTAACGTTCAATTGAAATATGCAGCCATTCCATAGCATAGGGGAAATGGCTCTAATGTTGGCCTATGGATATAGGATTGGGCCCATCGCTAAAAATCTGCTATTTATCAATTTTATCTAGATGAACGTGTCATTGGAACGGTACTAATCGATATTTTTGGTCGCTATTGAAAATTTAGTCGATTGCTGAATGGGCCCAAATTAGGGGCATTTAGGTCGACATTACATCCATTTCCCCGTTTATAGTAGTTCTCAAAATTTCGTATGAATGGGTAGTTTTGTTCCTTATCGCAAAATATTGCACTCGTATGTATTTATTTTGTCATTAGGGTTTCCATTTCCATGTTAGGGTGGCCCAAAAATTAGTTTTTTTTTTTTCAAAAAATGACTTGTTTAAAAAATTTATAACTTTTGAACCACAGGGCCGATTTCAATGATCAAAATTTCTAATGAAAGATTACCTTTATTCTTTTTCGAAGAAATATAATGATATTAAAAAATTGGCAAGCGATGCCGATAGCGTAGTGGTAAGCGTGATTGCCTCTCACCCCAGCAGGCCTGGATTCAATCTCAGTCGGCGCCGCCGGGATGTTCTGAGGCATAACATCTCTGATCACGCCTTCCTTCGGAAGTATAGCCTTTGGTCCCCGCGTCATGAGTCATGGGTCGATAAGTAGGATCCAGGTGTGGGCGCTGCCTCCCTGGCGTCGGTAGCATTGGTGCTCAACACGGAAAACAAGATCGACGGAAAACAAATCAAAGAAAAAAATGGGATTTTGTATTGAAAAACATTGATTGTAGGGGAAATGGCTCCAATGTTGGCCTATAGATCTAAGATTGGGCCCATCGCTAAAAATCTGCTATTCATGAATTTTATCTAGATGAACGCGTCGCTATTGAAAATTCAGTCGATTGCTGAATTCATGTATGGGCCCAAATTAGGTTCATTTAGGCCAACATTACCTCCATTTCCCCTATTTTTTACGGTTTTCATGGTTTGTAAATAGAGGCCGCAATATCTTTTTATATTTTTCCTTGAAAATTTGGGCTTTTTCCACAACATATAAAAAAATCATTAATGTGTTTTATTTTCGTTTTTGAGTTATTTTTTTTTAAGTTATCAAGTTTTGGGTTTTTTGCTCAATACTCCTATGCGATTACAGGGTGAAAGGTAATTCCTGTCAGTAAAGTAAATGGTCATAAAAATGAGAAGATGATGTGAAATTTAATTTTCAGTGTATTTCCTGTTTCGTGTATCTATAACATTTGTCTTAACTTAGTCCAATTCAAATCTTTCTCCCTTTCCTTTAATTACGAGCCGCATCCGTTTTTTAAAATCGTTACAGCTGGCACGCACGATATCTTGAGGCATTTCATCCCATATTTTCACCAAACGTGGCTTAAAAGTTTCCACGGTTAGTCCCTTGGTATTCCCTTATATGTAGCCCCATGCAAAGAAGTCGAGAGGATTCAAATCGGGTGAGGAGGCAGGCCACTCTTTCGACGAAATGAAATCCGGGAGATTGGCCTCACACCAAGCCTGTGTAACTTTTGCCTGATGGAGCGGTGCAGAGTCTTGTTGTTTATTAATTTATTTGATAAGGCTCAAACGAATTAACTTTACAGAGCCGAATATTCTTGGTCACTATACAATACATCTTAAAACTATAGTCAAATGGTACAACACAATAAACACTTTATCTTCCGCTATCCAAAAAGCCTCCTCCATCAGAACTGGAGCCGCTTCCAGTGGTTTCATTATTTGGCAGTTACGCCATCGGGGGCAGAGCGCTTCCATAAAACGTGGTGGTAAACAGTGGTTGCTTTCCAAAATCAACGACGCATTGACCGAAAGAACTGATGATGAAGAACAATGTGGTCCAATGGTTGCTGCCAAGAAAACAGACGATCGCGTGGCACACATCGAGAGTGGCCTGCTTTTGTCGACAGCCGAGTGAACACTCTGGTGCAGAATCTTGTTGGAAGCAGTATGGTGCATTCTTATAATGTTTTTGGACGAAGAGAGCAAGTGGTTCTTTAAAACAGTATCGATGTAATATTTACTGTTGATTTTAACGCCAGGTTCAATGAACAGCAATGGAACTTTCAATGTTTTGGAGAAACATCCCCAAACCATCACCCTGGAAACATTCTGGAACCTTTGAACAGCCAGTTTGTCACGAGGAATATCAGCAAGATATGCAGCATATACCCGATCATTTTGCTGGTTGTGGTGATCCTGTAGCAGGAACATTTTCTCATCCGAAAACAGAATTTCGCTATCACCGTGCCGTTTGAGTGGTTTCCGACATCTTTCGACTCTAACTATCTTTTGCTTTCCGGTCAAACCATGCACCCGCTGTTTTTTGTAAGCATTCAATCCGAGATCATCTTTCAAAACACTCCTGATCGTTGGCTGCGACATTCCGAGTTCTTTGGCCATCTTACGCCCAGACTTACAAGGATTCCGCCGAATTCGCTCTCTCACTCGTTTGATAACTTTCGGAGTCCTGACACTGCGTTTTCGGCCTGGTCTGGGAGGGATTTTCCACGAACCGGTTTCCTTTGCACCGTTTAATGGTGCGAAAGATGAATCTTTCGTTTATTCCGAGGCTTATCACGAGTTCCCTTTTCGCGTCCATGATTATCACGAGTATCAAACGAATGAAAATTCAAAACAAATTTGCATGCCGTGTTGACATTTGAACACACTCTAAAAGAAAAAATATGCAGACATGTATGTGATTAACCCATTTGAAACTACAATTGCTTAAAAAACACTGACATGAATTACCTTTCACCCTGTACACTACCATGCGTCTCCATTGATACAAAGCTAACATCGTCACATAATCTATATTTATTGGATTTGATCGATATTTGAGCGAAAACCCAAAATTTGATAACTTCAAACCAAAATATAACTCAAAAACAAAAAAAAACGCATCGCTGATTTTTTATATGTTGTGTAGAAAAGGTCTAAATTTAATATCATTGGTAAGTAAGTATTTTTAATTATTTTGATATGTTGATCTTTGTAATCGGCCCAGTGGTTCAAAATTTAAGAAAAACGATTTTTTGGACCACCCTAACATGGAAATGGTCACCCTAATGACAAAAAAAATATGGGTCTACTATTTTGTGATAAGGAACAAAACTACCAATTTTTACGAAAATCTGAGAAGCACTAGGGTAGAGCGCTACTTCGTCGTAATCGCCCATTTCCGTTCTATCGATCAGAAAAGATCAATAATATCAATGATTTCACCGTTTACAAATCAATAATAGGTTTGTTCCGATGCGTTAGTTCATTAGCTACAACATAAATCCTGTTAGAGCGCATTGTATGAATATTTACGCTCATTGTTCTCAAAACAAAAGGAGCGTTCCTAGCGAATCCCCTTTTTCTTCGTTTATCCGTAGGACGAAGAAAATCTAATGGCGTTTCAATGCGTTAGGACGGAATTGAAACTCGTAGAACGAATTTAGAATCAAGAAGCAGTATTAGATTTCAAACAATATCTCAACAATTTGTGACTCTTTGTCAAATCCAACGGTACATATGGAAAGGTGAATAAATTTTAGATTTATAAAAAATCACATTTGACAGAAATATTCCATTTTTGGTTTAAACTCGATCAGAAAAGAGAGGTAAAGCACGGGTTGTCCTTAGTAAGACGGAAATTAGATCAAAAACCCTATATCGTTTTGATATGGAATGACTGTATTATAAGTTTCGCGAATCCCCCATGGCATTGGATCACTTTGACGTTTCCATACATTCTATCAAGCTTGTATGCAACATTGTTTGAGACTCGGCAAACAAGTTTTTTTTCCGCGAATAGCTTGCGAGATTCCGTTTGTGAGTTTGGTGACGATATTTTTAAGGAAATATATTTAAAGAGTTACATCTGTTTATCTGTGCAAGATAGGTCATCAGAGTGGCCAGAGAGCTTAAGGCTGTCACAATAACTTCAGGAACGTCCAAACTTTTGGGCAAGTTTAAAATCTTGAATGTTAGTTTCGATAAATTCAGAACAGCACCATGACCGTTTACAAAATTTTGAGAAACTTCAAGAAGTTCAAGGAATTTGTGGGCAGTTCAGAAAAAAAAACATATTTTGTGAATTTCAAAGAAGGCTAGAGCTCAGGGAAGATTTTTAGGACCGTTTAATTTATTCCAGCGCAGCATCATGGACGTCAGAAGAATGGCAAGAACTTCAGGATGGCTTCTACAGGGCTGGTAGCAGGTCACTTTTTAGTGACTTTGCCACTATTTTGAAGTCAGTCACTAAAAAGTTCAGTGGCGTCGCCTTATCCTCAATCTACCTGTGCACCAACTCTCAAAACATAAACACTTATCAAAATATTGTTTGCAATGGGTAGATATCGAGTTAACTAGAAAATTAAGTGTGTTTTTCTACCGATTCGAGTATGAATATGGCATTAAATCTGTTTTTGAAAGTTGGTGCACAGGTAAAAAGTGAAGCAAAGGGTGAATCAGGTAGAGCAATCAGGTAGATGCTTACGTCAGATGGCGATTTAAGTGTGAAACAATTGATAGAACTGTTTCCGCACATCGGAGGTACATGAGCAAATCGGCGATCATCCCTTTTGCAAGTGTGGCGAGGTGAAGCACCCCTCACTATCCCTCATCAACGGATGAGTTTGGTAAAAGGGATGCACTACCCGATTTGTACCTTCCTCAAAATTGTTGTAAGCTCGCTTTTTACTTTCTATATACAATTTTCACACCGCCGTAGTACAATGGAACTATCAACTCTATACTTTATTAAAATGTTTACTTTAAGTCTGATATTTGACGTTCAGCATCTCCAACTACGAAAATAGTCTATTTCCAAGAATGGTGTCCATTGTTCTGCAAAGAATTTCAAGAATGCAATAGTATTTTTGTTAAGCTTGTTTTAGAGGCAAGTTTAAGAGGAGTGAAATAATTCTTAAAAGGTTCCTGAGATCATTCTGAAAAAATATATGAAATATTCTTAGTGAATTATCAAAGTAATATCAAAATTTTAAAGATTTCAAAAACAGAATCAATTTCTAATCTTCAAAAAAAAAAATTCTGTCAATGTTATGACCTATTTAACCCAACTTAAGCTAGTTTACTATGGTTTATTGGTTTGTACATTAATTTTAACGTATATCGCTCAAACCAGTAACATTACAAAAAAAAATCGTTGAGAAAATCCGGAAATTGCAATTTGCTGGCCGTCATGAATAACGTAATAAATAGGAAATTATTCAAATCACTTCAAATGCTCTTAATAGGAGATTGTGTTGAGAGTTTCCATATATATAATTAGAGGAATGCATGAAATGTGATTTTAAGCTCCATGACGAAAACAGTTTATTTCAGTATTAAACCTCATTTGAGTTTCTGAGTCATCATATAAATGTAACTATTGGTTACTTATTTATTATTTAAAAGTCACTATTTGGTCACTATTTCCGTAATTTTAGTCACTAAAGTCTTTACTATTATATCGCATCAGCGCTACCAGCCCTGCTTCTAGAACATCAGGACAGTTCAATTAGCTTCAAGCAAATTTCAGGAACTTTACAGAAGTACCAAGAAACTCAGAGAATTTTTGAAATGTTCAGCAAGGAACTTTATCGATCAACTTCACAGATCAGAGAACTTTAGAGCAGTTTAAATATTTTTAAGCAGTTTCATTCTTTTCAGATATGTTCAAAAGTCGAGTGCGAGGAACTTCAGAGATCTGCAGAGCAGTTCCATTAATTAATTGCAGAAACTTTCAACAAGTTCCGAAGAATTATGAAATATTCCGAGAATTTCAGGAACGTTCTGAAACTTTCTATGAATCTGCTGCGGCTTCTGGGAAATTCAATGTATAGTAGAAAAAATGTTGGAACGCTAGAGAAGTTCCAAGAACTAAACGTAAGAGAAAATTTGAGAGCATCTTGAAAATGTAGAACACTTCAGGGAAGTTTAGAGAGTTTAAAGGAAGTTTCATAAGCTTCAAGGAAGTATCGAAAACATCAGAAACATTGTGGAAGCTTCATCAAAGAACTTCAGGACAATTCAATTATGTTCAGAAAATTTGCGTCAACTTTCAAAAATCTCTGAGAAATTTAAGTCTAGAGGACGTTATTGAAGCTCAGAGATCTTTATGGCAGATCCATTACTTCAGGTAAGCTCCGAAAACTTCCGGAAAGTCTAGACTTTCAGGGAAGTTTCAATATCTTGAAGAATTAGTCATTTTGTTTCGGCTTTCAGTCTTCAAGAATTTTTTTTTTACAGTCATCGTTAACGCTTCGATCCAGGGGTTGGGATCAGGGTTCTGCATTTTCGAAACAAAGAAAAGAAAATGAACTCTCCGCAGAATCGCTTCATTTCGAGCAATATCATTTTCGTGTAAGTCATCGTGTTTCTTGTTATCGAGTCACAATGAACATTCCTCTTTTCAAACATGACTGGACTATCACTTTTTTTCGTTCGTCAAGTGCTTCAGTTCATTTCATTTGAAGCAAAGACTTGTTTCAATTGACTCAATGAATGATTCGAAAACTGCTTCCTTCGTTTTTTCCACTTTCACTTCAATTCGGGGCTCATTCGACTTGTCACGACCTGACGACGCAGGCATCAAAATATAGTATCCGGATAGTATCCACACAATTTCGGTTGCCGATAGGGATTATGTGTAGCAATAATATGTTATTTTATATTAAACGAAAATTAAATTAACGAGACCATTTTGGAGTCCAAGATGGCGGCCATCGGGGTCAGGGAAAGTCTCAAATACCCAACAATACGGGTATTTTCGGAACGGGGACGACGCGAAGGTGCTGAAAATCGATATCCGACGCCATTTTGAAATTCAAGATAGTGGCCATTGGTTTTATGAAGTGTCAAATATCCTAAGATATAAATCCTTTAAATTTGTCGAACCTCTTAACGGAATCCCTTTATGAAGAGCTTTGAGTGGGTTGGTTTATTTCCTTTAAATTCCGTTATAATTGCTTATCTTTTGACAGATACGCGTATTTCGTCTACTACTTGCAGACTTCATCAGTGCCAAGTGGTGTTGAGTACTTGGCACTGATGAAGTCTGCAAGTAGTAGACGAAATAGGCGTATCTGTCAAAAGATAAGCAATTACAACGGAATTTAAAGGAAATAAACCAACCCACTCAAAGCTCAGAACGGGGATGCTGACAATCGATATTCGACGCCATTTTGGAATCCAAGAGGGTGGTCATCAAGTTTCATAAAACGTGTCAAATACCCTAAGATATGGGTATTTTCGGTAGGGAGACAACGCGTGGCTGCCGAAAATCGATATCCGGTGCTATGTTGGACTCCAATATGGCGGCCATAGGGTTTCAGAAAAAGTGTCAAATACCCTACAATATGGGTATTTTTGGAATGGGGACAACGTGTGAATGCCGAAAATCAATTTCCTATGCCATTTGTAGGCTATTTGACACTTCTTCTGAAATCGGAAGCCACTATCTTGAATTTCAAGATGGCGTCGGACATCGATTTCTTTCTTCTAGATGTTAGCCCGATTCCAAAAAACCCACATTGAACGGTATCTGAACCAACCATTCTAAAAATAACCATATTTTAGGATATTTGACACTTTTCCGCAAATCGGAAGCCGCCGTCTTGGATTACAAAATGGCGTCGGATATCGATTTCCGGCCTCTAGACGCCATCCCGATTCCAAAAATACCTATATTGATGGGTATGTCACAGTATTTCCCATCTAATCTGAAATCGGAAGCCGCCATCTTCGATATCAAAATGGCGTCGGATATCAATTTTCGATCTCTAGACGTCACCCCGATTAAAAAAATACCCATATTGATGGGTAAAATAACCACCCGACAATGATAAATTTGGCATCCACGTGCACAGATCTATGCGCATACGCTTAAATGAACCAAGTGAACAAACAACAAAAGTCATAAAAACTGCACGAATTTGGATCGAACAGCTTCGCTTCAATGCAAAAGAAAGTTCATTTGACAATGGAAGAAGAAATGAAGACTAGTCAAGCCAAAACAAACAGCATGTAAACTGATCGACAGTGGTTCTGTTGATGTTGACGGGGATCTGCTCGAAGAGAAGAAAGAATGATTTTCAATTGAAAGTGATGGTTGACAGCTTCATCGTCCCTTGAGGATTTTCGATTGAAAGAGACTTTGTGGTGCCCTGGTTGGGATCTTCATCAGGGCCAGTTTTAGTTTAAGACCGTAAAGATTTTTGAGCTGAACGAAAGACGGTACAACTTTGTATCCTCTGAAGAAGGCCAAGTCCAAAGATCGAAACGTTGGACTTAAAACTCCCCGCCGAAAAGCCATTATCCGAAAAATTTAGTATTTTTAAGTTTTTTAACGAGCTGAAGACAGACAAGTTGATCCGTACACCTGGTTTAATTGGAGAGCGCTAAATTGTTCTTTGCGAAATTAAAATGAATGAATCTACCTAGAATCCCAAAATCGTTTCCAGTCATTTAGTATGGGGTACTGGGATTTCATTAAAAAGAGATTTATTTTTACGTTCCTGCGTCATTGCAACTCTGAATTTACTGTATTCCGAAAATAAATTGTTCGATCTCTCAGAATTTGATAATGCAACCCAAAAAAAAAAATCCGTTCGATGTTCTTCGCCGATAGCTGACCTTGCGCGCTGCATTTGATTTACCCGTTGTCATAAGCTACCGGTTTCCCCTGAAATCCTATCATTTCCATGGAAAAGCAAATCATACATAGAGCACTTTTCAGTTTGCAATTTCCCATCCTGTCCATTATTCACAGCTCGTACGAGGAAAACCACATCATGACTGTGAAAACGCAAGGCTTCCTTTATACTTTCCAACGATACTACACCGATTGGAAGCCATACAGGTACAATGAAAGCAAAAGCTCGGATTAATCCATCTATCGCGCCTTGCAACTCTTAAAAATTAGCTGATATACCTCATTTTATAAAAATCAATGAAAAGTCTTCGTAGCTCTTCGCTAGAGAATCTGTATATGCGATCGAAGGGAGGGCTGAAAAGTGCGAAGAATCCAATGGACCGTTTGAAACGTGCCACTTTCTCGTCGCATTTTTCTTTGATCAATGCAGTGTGCCTGACGTTCTGTCGCTGCCGTCGCCATGAGTAGAAATAAGTACGTAGCATGTCAATGTGTCAATAAGGCGGCGAGGAAACTCTCTAAATGTCACTTACAGCGTTTTGATCTCCAACTGCTCAACTGAGACCATGACGCAAGTTCATAATTGATGTAGGTACCTGCAAAGAAAGGGATGAAAAGCGAGCCATTAGTGGACCATTTTGGAGTAGTGCTGTGTTAAATCGTGAAACTAGTCCGAGTCAGATGCTTCACGTCAGAGTGTCACTTTATTGGAGTGAACGTGTCAATAAAATCCATCAATTTCGCGCATCATCTGTGTAATGCATAAATAAACGAACATCAGGTGTCTGGTGTAAGATGGGCCAATTTCATTCTTGCAGAGGCGAGACGATATCGAAGGTAATGGATTGTCGTCTGGTGCGTGATAAAGATATTTTGCGCTCTCTCTCGCTATCGCTTCCTGTTTGGAAATTGACATGATTTATGAAGGTTGTGCCGCGAAGTGTGGGCTATGAAGCTGCCTTCGTAGTTGATTGTATCGTGTGCCAAGCCTAACGATTTAATATTTTGAATAGTCCATTCAGTACTCTAAGAGCTCTTCCAGAAATGCCTTGATATCTAGCATATAGGCTGGTTTCGACAAACTTAATGTGCTGAGCAAGAGCAATCTAGGTGAAATGGCTCTAATGTTTACCTATGGATCTAAGATTGGGCCCATCGCTTAAAATCTGCTATTTATCAATTTTATCTAGATGAACGCGTCATTGGGACAATACCAAAGTAACAATTTCGGTTTTATAAGGGTTCTGTAGACCATGAATTAGACTTGTAGCATGCTTTAAAACCTCCATAAAACTTGCAATGTTACTTGGGTACTAATGTATACTTTTGGTCGCTATTGAAAATTTAGTCGATTGCTGAATTTATGTATGGGCCCAAATAAGGGGCATTTAGGCCAACATTACATCCATATCCCCTATCTGAGCGATTGCACACAAATTCGCAAATCCATTAATTTTCATGTTTTTTGATTTGGCTGAAAATTTTCAGAAACGTTCTTCATGACCAAAAATGCCATTTTGTATCTTCAGATCACAATTTCAAAACGAGCCTTAATTTTGAAAAAGACCTATAGAAAAAGGTTAAGCTTTTCTTCAGAAAACTGTTACTCGAAAAATGTTTGTCCAACCGGTTTGGTACCTTCGGAAACGTTGTAGGGAACATCTGGAAATATTTGATAAAAATCGCACGCTAAAAAAATTTCACATTTTTTTTTAATTTAAAATAAAATCTTTAAAAAAGTTTTTCTCAAAAACGGTTTTTTTGTATTTTTTAATTTTTTTTATATGTTTTAGGAAACAATGAATGCCACCTACTAAATTATAGGTCAAGATGGAGAAAATATGGACAAAAAAGTTATGATTTTTAGAACAATATCCCAAACATTTTTCCCCCAAATTATTTTTTTGACTTGATAGGGGAAATTGATGTAATGTCGGACTAAATGCTTCTAATTTGGGCTCATACATAAATTCAGCAATCGACTAAATTTTCAATATCGACCAAAATATCCATTAGTACCGTCAAAATGACGCGCTCATCTAAATAAAATTGATAAATAGTAGATTTTTAGCGATGGGCTCAATCTTAGATCCATAGGTCAACATTAGAGCCATTTCCCCTATATGGAAAGTACATCAAATTTACATTAAAAAAGAGCTGAAATAAAGTTTTGCTAAGTCGCACCATTTTTGAGATGTAGTGGTTTGAACATGGTTTTTTTTTAAATGTTCATAGTTTTGGACCATTTTCAAATGTATTTCGCGGTTCTCCCGTTGCAACAAAAAAAATTTCCGAAAGATCCGAATAAATTCTTTTCTTGGTGGCTCATCGATATGATTAGTCTTCTTCAGTGATTGAAAAGTTCGCGATAACTCACTATGACTCGCGAACTTTTCCCATTGTGAACTTCGTTAAATATCGCGAACTTTTCCAACACTGGTCTTCTTCAATATAAAAATAAAATAATCTGACCTTTTTTCATGCACCTCATTTGTATTAACTTGGTATCAAAATGCTATCATACTACCTGTTGCTAAGCAATTCATGGTATAAAGTGGCATGGTTTTTAATAATGCAGGGATTTTCCAGAAGTTCTCGTATTTTTTGGGGAATTTATCTGGTTTTTCACAAAGTTTTCTGGACTTCCCTGAAATTCACTGTATTTTCTGAAGTCCACAGAACTTCTAAAAATTCTCATAATTTTCCTGAAGTAAATGGAACAGCTTTTAAGTTTTCGAACCAACCCGGATGCTCATGAAACTTCCCTTAACATATTTAGATTTTCCTGATCTTCTCTGGACTTCCCAAAAGTTCCCACAACTCGTCTTGAATTCAAAAAACTTCCTGAAGTTTCAGCAATTTCCCGGAAGTTTTTTATTATATCTTTATTAAGGAGACTTTCAGCCCTGGGCTGGTTCGTCTCCGGACACCCCAGAAGGAGGTATCCTAAAGGGAGAGAAGGTACAGAGTTTTTATTTTGCGGAGTTGAACGGCGGTTGCGGTTCCAGAGGGGAACGTATTTTGCCTTACTGTCCTATGTTGCTGTCATCTTTTGTGTTTTCTGTTTTGTTTTGAGACCTGGCACCCGCTACCGGCAGGGAATGCCGGGCCTACTGTAATAATATATATTGTAGATTCCGGCTTCCTTCGCGAAACATATCAGTTGTGCCTCTGCTACCGGGTCGTTCTGAAGGGCGTCTCGGATGTTGCCCGGGATCCCGTAAAGTTCTCGTGGTCCGTGGAAACAAGGGCAGTTTATTAGAATGTGCTCGACCGTCCGGAAGTTTCTGCCCCTGCTGCTCCGCATGTTGTGGGTGATGCGGGTGTGGCCGGGACAGGAATCTCTGGTCGTTAAACCTTGGGACATCCGTCCAGGGAAGGGTTACCCCTTTGGTCTTCCGGATGAAGAGGTCTCTCCTGGCGAACCATTCGCGGTCCCATGCCGTCCTGAGGGTTGACTTGATCCAAATTTTCAGGTCCTGTCTGGGGACCGAAGTGTTGGCGAGTCGGCCATTTCGTCCAATGGCTGCGAGGTAGTCTGCTGCTGTGTTTCCGGCAATTCCGCAGTGTCCCGGTATCCACATGAAAGTGGTGCCAGAGGGGGGGGGGGGGGGTGTGGTTTTGTATGGCCTGAATCCAGGGGTGGCGGGCGGTGGCGGATTCCAGTGCCGCGAGGGCGCTAGCAGAGTCGGTTAGTACACATAGCGGAGAGGAGGATGGTAGGGACCCGGAAGTTCTCGAAACTACTTTAAAATTTCTGCAGTTTGCGACCATATCAAACAATTATGCAAAGTTTCATGCAACTCAGCGAAGGTCGCATCAGATCGATTCGTCGTCATTTGGCGAGAATCTTCTCATATGTCATGGTGGGGTTCGATTGAAAATGGAAAATGGCCACTACCTCTGTAGTTTCGGAACCCTTTTCGACGTTATCGGTTTTTCCAATGTAGTCTTGCATACTATTGATCCTGATCAGCAATGGATATTTATTATACTAAAAAAAAAAAATACAAACAGCTCCCACCTCTCACATCCTCGTCATAAACACCCAGATTTTAACTGTGTGAATGAAAAGTTCAAATCATCAACGGTTGGTGCTAGCTAACATACGGCTCTACACATATCTCGCCCAAAGTGTTGAAAAGCTGTCACGCAAAATCCGCACCATCACCATCACCACCATGGGAAGCAAAGTTCTGCTATCGTCCAGCCAAACCCGCCCAACCAGGAACGCTACTACGTTGGCAAACCGCATTTGTCTCTGATATCAACCGACAAACGACCAAAACGGCATTGGCCGGCACCACCCTTGTGCAGTAGTTTTGGCGTTCGATATATTCAACCGCCACCAATGGTAATGGTTGATATCTGTTTTCAATTCCGTACGATGCAGGCTACCCGACCAGAAGAAAATAACAAGATCATTGTTTCACAGACATTTTTTTGACGTAGAACTACGTCTTTGTCTACTATACTGGGGTGCAAATCAAAAAATATGTGTGGTGAAGGAGTGTTAGGTTTTGAACGCTTGTAACTTTGTCATTTATAGATGAAATTAAAATCCAAATACGCCAATCGATAGGATATTACATTACGAACCTGTTGAAATAAATATTTTTCCAATTTTTTGTAATTAAACTTTTGAAAATGTACAAATGATAATTTTATCACTGATTTCATGAAATAAGCCTTTTTCGCAAACCCAGTCATCATAAACGAATACCACTTGGTTGCACATCATTCTGCTTGAATCTGAAAAGATATAAATCAGCGCTGGTCTCATGCCATTGCTCATTAACGCTTCAGACGGCGTGGCGCTTGGTCCTGCAGTAAGCAGGACCAAATCAGCGGCTTAAGGTGGATCACGGCGTGACCACAATGAGGAAAAGCACACACGCCCTTCACAACAATCTCTCGGCCCCCCCCTCAACAACCTCTCCGACCTCCCCCACCATCAAACCTCTCCTACCCCCCCCCACCGTCAAACCCCTCCTAGCCCCCCTCAAATACCTCTCCTAAACCCCCCCCCCTCAAATACCACTCCTACCCCCCCCCCCCTCAAATACCTCTCCTACCCCCCCCCCCCCACTCAAATACCACTTCTAGAACCCCCCTCATCAATAACCCGAAAACGAGACAGACTTTAACGATCCCTTTTTCCGGGAAATAAATTTTAAACATACCACAATCATTAGTAAAACCAAGTTTTACCAAATTTGAACAAAAAATTGCATTGAAGACATGTTTGATGACATTCAATTGGTGAATTACACATAACTGACGGTAAAACATATCTGGTGCCTCTATATATGCAATTATATTAACATCCAAAGTCCATCCTATTTTACATATTCTGCACAAAAGAAACTTTCTGCTCCGCCCCATTCATAAAAAACTGCGGGAAATCCTATCAGTTTCTGAACCTGAAAAGATATAAAACAGCGCTGCTGTCATGCTTTTGCTCATTGTGGCTTCGGACGGCGTGGCGCTTGGTCCTGCAGTAAGCAGGACCAAATCAGCGACTTAAGGTGGATCACGGCGTGACCACAATGAGGAAAAGCAAAAATGTAAACCCTCCGCCCTTCACAACAATCTCTCGCCCCCCTCCCTCCCCTCAAAAACCTCTCGCCCCTTTAACAACCTCTCCTACCCCTCCCCCCCACCATCAAACCTCTTCTACCCTTCTCCCCACCATTAAACCCTTCCTACCACCCCCTCAAATACCTCTCCTAACCCCTCCCCCCTCAAATACCTCTCCTAGCCCCCCCCCCCCCCCCAACAAAAAATAACCCGAAAGCGAGACAGACTATGACGATCCTTTTTGCCGGGAAATAAATTTTAAACATACCACAATCATTAGTAAAACCAAGTTTTACCAAATTTGATCAAAAAATTGCATTGAAGACATGTTTGATGACATTCAATTGGTGAATTACACACAACTGACGGTAAAACAATTTTTAATGCTTTTGCTCATTGTCGCTTCGGACGGCGTGGCGCTTAAGCAGGACCAAATCAGCGACTTAAGGTGGATCACGGCGTGACCACAATAATGATGAAACCCCCTCCCCCCTTCACAACAATCTTTCCCTCTCCCCCCTTCACAACAATCTCTCCCCTCCCTCAACGACCTCTCCTAACCCCCCACCACCACTCATCAACAACCTTTCCTAACCCCTCCCCCACTCATCAACAACCTTTCCTAACCCCCCTCCCCACCCCTCAACAACCTTTCCTAACCCCCCCCCCCCACCCCTCAAATACCGCTCCTAACAAATCAATATCTATGTGTCGGCCACATAGGGGAAATGACGGCTTCGGCTTGCAAGACTATTTTCGGCAACCCAAATTGAAACACTATTTTCACTGGATTTTCTTACGAAAACACTTCGCTGAATGCATGCAAACGATTCTTTATGCTTTCAGCTTCAATTTGACTATATTTTTACCACTGAGAAAAAGCAATCTAGCAAGGTTTTCTTGAAATGAAACACACACACTACAAATTGTAGCTGATTTCGAGTTGCCGATAATAGAACAGCAGATTTACATGCAGTTCAAATGGAACGGTTGCCGAAGAAAAACTGGTTGCCGACAATACTCGCTCTCACTAGAGAAGATTGGAGCTTTGTAAAAGCGTTTCAAAACAGTTTTTGACAATTCTTTCGACTGAAATTGTTAGAGCAGCTGGCAGCAAAAGATTGTAAACAAACCAATACTGCATATGTGTGTGTTCCTCAGAGAAAAAGGCTGTAGAAGGCTTAGGTTGCCGAGAATACGTAAATTCCCCTACTTAAAATATGTACATTTAAAAACCATGCGTGACCACACATACTATTCATTTGCGTGTAAATTTCATGTGTACTTCTGAGTGGATTCTGTTTATGTGTGGTCAAATTAAAATCATGTGGAATTTCACATGGATATTTGTAAAGAAAATGTGTAAATTGTTTTGAGTCAACCATAACCGAAACATTGAAATACTTGCAAAATTTAAGATAAAGTATAATAGTCAAAAATGCATGAAAAACAACAATTTTGTGTGGTTCTACGTCATACTGCGGTCGTGTCTAGGACACAACCCTTTACTTTTTTATAATTTAGATCCCATTTTGCCCAGTGCGGATTTCGCGATCAAATTTTAAAACTTTTATAGCATCCCAGTACGTATAATTTAATCTTTGAACTTTTGATTATGGCAAATGCAACTATGAATATTACAAATCTTCCGCTTAGTTCGCGGTAGAATTTTTGATCGGAAAATGGACATATGACCTTTTCAAATAGGACTCCAGAATTTTAAGATGAATTCCAGGAGAACTTCATAAGGGTTATGACTAGAATCCCAAACTAATTTTCAGGAAAATTCTAGGTGCAATGCAAGTGAACCCTAAGCAGAATTCCAAGATAGTTGAATTTTGATAATAATTAAATGAAAATTGTGAGATTAATTTCAAAGGAGTTCTGAGGAAAGTTTCAAGGGAATTGAAAATATCAAATTAATGGAATTCCGAGGAAAGCTCCAACGAAATTTCAAAAAATCCAATGTTATTTCGGTGATAATTTTTTAGAGCATTAATAAGAGAGTTTCAAGGGTATTTGGATGAGCATTTTACGAACGATAATTTCCTGGGAACCTTTGGAGAGCATTGAGCGAATGCTGAGAAAAATTCCAAGACGAATTTCAGAAGAAATCTACGGGTAATACGTGGGAAATACTGTTAGAATTATTGACAATGTAAAAATAACTTCAAGGAGAATTCAGAAAGAATATTATGGAGCAAATTGTATGAGAATAATAAAGAGAATACTAAGCTGAACTCTGAGTAAATTCTGAATATGTGGAAATTCAAGAGAAAATTTTAAAAACTGAAAAGAACTCCAAGGACATCGAGATGATTCAAACAGATTTTTTTTATTGAGGCATGAAAAAAGAAAAAAGAAAACGTCATACATATTATTTCCAATAAAAACTTCATGTATATTGTTGGTTGTAACTAAAACAGGACTGTTCCAAAAATGCAAAAAATGTTATAAAAGTTCACGTTTACGTCGCTTGGTTGTCTTCAAAGCACTTATTTTATTTCTTGCTTTATTCAGGATATCGAAAAACCTGAAAAATCCGGGTATTCATTTTTGGACCTGGAAAATCAGGGAATCTCAGAGAATTTCATTCAAAGTCATGGAAATAAAATAATCCGTTAGAGATTACTTCGTCAAGATACATAATTTTTCAATTCATAAAAAAAACACTGGATAACTGTTCAGAAGACAGTTTTAACGTGTGAAATGCAGTGTCTTTTAAATTCAGTAAGTGTTGCTGAACGTTTGATGTGTCTAGGCATCGAATTGAAAACATTCATTTATTTAAAATATAATGAATTTTTCGACGCACAAGTCAAGAAATGTAAAGTTCTTATTTCAACCGTGTTTCTAGTATTAAATCTATGAAAGTAACTTCCTCTTTTAATTTGACCACACAAATGTCGAGGCAGCAAACCGTTAACTACTTTAAAAATGAACACCGTCAAATATACAATTCTTTGCTTCACCGACAACCATTGTAAGGCGTCTAGCAACAAAGTTGAGGAAGTGAATCTATTACATCTCAAAATCAAACGCATTAATTTATTCTGCAAGCGCTTTAATCTCTATATTTGTGTTTCATTGGCCAGAAATAAAACGGAAGGGCAAAAGTCTAGATGATGAGAGATGATTGATTTGTATAGCTGTATTTTACTGGCAATAGTTAAGTCGTTTTTCAGTCGACATAGAATTCCATACTTTTTGGCAATTTTCTTGATCACATTGTCAATGTGAGAGTTGAACTTAAGTGTGTCATCAATAATCACGCCAAGATATTTGATCTCCCGAACGTGATCAATTGTTTCATCATCAATTACAACAGAGACGTTCTCATGTACTCTATTCCGCGAAATTACCATAAATTTAGTTTTACTTGTATTCAATTTCAACTGCTTATAGTTCAACCATCTACTTATAGAACGCAAATCTTCAAAATCGTAAAAAACGTCTCATATCATTAATATACATAATAAATAACAGGGGTCCTAATACACTTCCCTGGGGCACTCCAAGGTTATTCCCCACGGGACTAGAAACAGAATCATTCAAAACAGTCAATTGAGTTCTGTCAGACAAATAGCTTTCAAACCATTTATATGCAGTACCCGTAATTCCAAAGCGTCTGATTGATCTTAACAATAAGGGCCTAGAAATTGGCTCAAAAGCGCGTTTTAGATCTAAAAAACAGCAACAATCGTATCTTTACACTCCAAGTTATTTTTCAATTCAGTATGGCAGTATCGCTGAGTGATTCCATTGAAGCAATGGACGCAAAACGTGGTCAGCATTCACACACTCATCACGAAGCGTTTGATTTCCAAAGTCGACGACGCATCGACCGAAAAAACTGCTCTGGAAGAACAATGAAGAAGACCACACAATGATGATTCTGCTGACAGCCGAGTGAACACTGTTAGTCTAAACCCAGCTTTAAGAGAAGATGATGATTTCTACTGTTCCTTATTGTGTTTTTAACAGCTTGATTAGCTCAGAGAACTAACTAAATAATAATTTAGGATAATGATTTTGCTTGAGAGGATTTTTTTTTTATTGCTTGGGGTAGCACTTTTATTATTGAATAATGATTCGAATGTACACGTAGGTACACGTAGACAAGTATTGCCTTGACAGCATATAGTGGCTTTAATGAGTATTCTAGGTATTCATTGGAAATCTGGTTAGCTCGTAAAATTAGCATTTTAGTGAAGTTGTAGATAAGTAATATTGATGCTATTGCAATTTAGATGACATTAACTTACAGAATGTTGGAGGTAAAAGCGCTGTTATTACAATTTTCCACTAGAGGAATCGACCCGCGAATTAGCTTTTGGTTAAGTGTACTATCCGGAATAATTTTCTTGTGAAGCTGGGTCTCAAAATGTGCCCAAGGCAAAACAAATATAATAGGAAAACAAGTGTTTCATATGTAAAATGCAGAGTGAGCAGTAAACCGGGAAAACCGAAAGATGACAAATCTGGAAAAAATATATCTCGTCCTCTCTTCAAAAACAATAACATTTCAAGACCCTTAGACTAGATTTTCAGGTCACTTTAAAGAACTATTAAGAGAATTTTAGATTTTTTTCCAATACAAATTTCAGCAGATTTTAGAATGAATTCTAGGGAGCTTTAAGAAAATCTCTAAGAGAATTTTCACTAGAACTCCCAAGAAGAGTGAAGAGCATTATAGGATTAGTGAAAATTACCAAGGGAAACGAATTTCGAGGGTACAATTACAAAATAATTCTGCGAATATCTATAAGGAAATTCCGAGAATAATTTCCAATGGAATTTCTAGAGAATTTTACTGAGAATCCATACAATTTCCAGAAAATTTAGAGGAGAACTCCAAGATAATTCTGAGCAAAATTTACAACTCTCGGTGGGAGAATTTCCGAGGTTGCTGGCAGGGAAGGCGTATTACAAGTTTTGTTCATAAAAAACTAAAAGACCCTTTTCAATTGTTTGTCGAGAATCTGAAGTGAATTGCATGGAAACTCTACTGAGAATTTCGAGCAAATTAAAAAAAAATGCGAAAGCGTTTAAAATTCGAAGAGAATCCATGAACGAATTTTAAGAATTTTTTTGGATGTTTTCAGGAACTTCCAGAGAGAATTTCAAATTTATTTTAGAAGAATTCTGAAAAGAGCTCTCAATCAAATAAAAGCCTGTAAACTTTTGGGCGAAGACTTCGAACGTGTATCAGAACCAAATTCAAGATCCAGCAAAGGTGCTGCTGTCTTAGAAATGACCCATTCAGCCTTCGGCTCAATTGCATTCAGTTGATGCTTAATTCAAACGCATAGGGTAGAGCATTACTTCGGCCTAATCACCCATTTTGGGCCTATCGAGCAGAAAACATCAAATAAATCCATTGTTTCAGAGTTATCAAGTCAATTATGCGTTTGGTATGATGCTTTAGTTCAAAAGCTACCGAACGAAGTCAATGAGAACACGTGATATGACCGAATCAATTTTTATCTTCATCCGATAGGCCGAAGTGAATTCAATGGCGTTTGAATGGCTAATTTACAATCCGTAGGCGGAGTTTGTGGTCAAGAAGCAGTGTTAGAATTTTTAAAATATCTCAACAATGTATTTCTCTTTATCAAATCTTACGGTGTGGACGGAAAGGTACATACATTTAAAAGTCATCTGCAGTGAAAAAATTCAATTTTGTAAAAAAAAAATCCACTCGAAAAATAGAGGCAAAGGGCGGGATGTGGTTAGTAGGCCCAATATTAGATCTAAGCCCTATCGCTAAACCGGGGAGATTTCGAAAATTCCGAGAGAAAAACGGGAAAAATCCGGTAAATTGCTAATCGAAATTTGTTGGTCACCATGAAGATGGAGGAGATCTGGATGAATTTATGCTTCCTAGGGTTGAGTTCGGAAGCATTGAAAATGCAATAGAGTTCAGTCGAGATAAATAGCTTAAAAGATGTGCAATATGTGTACGCTGGTAAAATCGGCAACCGTGAAGAAAAGGGCACGGTAGCCCAAAAATGTGAAAGTTTTATGGATTCTGTTCCCGTCTTACGTAAGGACCAAATCGAAACAACGAACGTCACGTAAAAGTAGAATTTAATGAAGACATAAGCGCTTTTTCGTAGCTTTGTTGTGGCTGGATTTGTTCGGTTGTTGCGATTAGATGCGTATGTTGAGTTTGAAATTTCGGAAAGGGTGTATTCATTCGTGGCCAAGCCTCGTTACATTACTGAGTTGATCTATCCAGGCCTATATTGAAAAAAAAAAGAAAAACGTGGAGGTACCGGTCAAAGGTGTTATATCCTAGACAAATGGTAAGTTACAAATGCGCTGTTGGCGTCGTCGTAGGCGCCGTCGGATTCACCGTCGTAGTCGCGGTCCTAATCGCCATCGTAGTCGCCGTAGGCAGTACTGTTAATATATTTAAAATTAACCATCAGTCGCTGAAACTATATGAATTATCGCGTATCTCTGTTGTTCATTACATCCCAAGTAACAATTTTGGTTTTATGAAGGTTCTGTAGACCATGATTTAGACTTGTAGAATGCTCTAAAACCTCTATAAAACTGGAAATGTTACTTGGGATACCAAGTGAAAACTAATTATTATTATTATCTCTATTTAGGAGATTTTCAGCCGCAGGCTGGTTCATCTCCGGCCAAGTGAAAACTAAACCATATTTTGTCGTGGAGTGTTGTGGTTGTGAGATGCTCGATAAACCTAGAGGGAGCGGTTTTGTTTAATGAGCAGAATATCATGGGTTTAATCCCAAGCTCTCCCACGACTCCCCCATAGTTTAAACCATGAATTTCGGAAAGGTTGTATGCGTGATCCAGTTTGGAACACATTGTGGCTGCTTTCAGAGACGTCGCTTAATTTGAATAACTTTTTGTTGAGTCGATCGTAGATTGTGGTAATGTAAGGGGCATGGTGTCTATAGAGCAACTGTTTTTGCTTAATTAGTAGAAGATCATGGGTTAAAACCCAAGCCTCATTACATTACTAAGTAAACATATCCAGGCCTCTATTGAAGAAAATCGTTAATAACAGAAATTGGAGGAACGATTCAGAAAAGTAATAAGTATATTTAGACAAATGTGACGTACGCCTGAATTGGTTCGGAATACATTGTTAACTACTTTGGATGATTTCATTGTATTGTAATTGCTTCTTTTAACCGATAATGAACGATCGTCGGTCGTAGCTTGTTGTGATGTAAAGGACACGGTGGCTTTAGAGCGACCGTTTTTGCTTACTGAGCAGAACATCGTGGGTTAAAACCCAAGCCTCTTTACATTACTGAGTTGATAGGGTCGCGTCATTTGCTTAACAGGTTTTAAAAGATCGCATCACTTTCCAATGTGAATCCAGATCTAATTTACCCTTCCCACTAACAAAACCGTTCTTCCCGTGACAACCGTGGAGATGCAGATGTATACTCGGTCTCTAGCAGAAACGGTTGTTAGAATAACAATCCTTTTCCTCTTCGATGGCCGGTGCCATTACCACGTCCTTACGGTCATCATTGACCTCAAAAATATGGATACTCCGGATTTTGTACACTGAGCATGGTCCCAAGCCCCATTCATATGGTTCTTTGTGCAAATCTGGTCAATCACGGAGTAAAGGGTGTCCACGATGAAATTGCCACACATAAAATTGATTCGCAAAATTCGAGTTTTCATCCGATTGCCATCAAATTTTCAGGGATTGAGAAATAACTATTAAACTTCATTTTACCATTTTACTCGTATTTTATTTACAGTCCATACGCAAATGCCCGCACCTTGGCCTTAACCCCGGCCATAAGATTCTGCACAACCTGTGAATCAACCGTTTTTTGCATGTAAACCCATACTTTCTTCAGTTCCTCAACTGTCTTCACTACCTTAGGTCGTTTAAGAAGGTGCTGCTTCATAATCGCCCAGTTCTTCTCGATGGGGCGGAGCTCCGGAGTGTTGGGAGGGTTGAACATTTTCGGCACGAAATTGACCTTATTGTCCGCATACCACTTCAGCACGTCCTTGGAGTAGTGGCATGAGGCCAAATCCGGCCAGAAGATTGTTGGGACGTTGTGGGCCTTCAGGAGAGGAAGCAGCCGCTTCTGGAGGCACTCTTTTATGTACACCTGTCCGTTCATCGTGTCCTGGGTCAAGAAAGGTGCACTCCGCTTCCCGCACGTGCAGATGGCTTGCCAAACCAGGAATTTCTTCGCAAATTTGGACATCTTCTGAGTGCGGACATGCTCCGGAACGCTGAACTTATCCTTGGCCGTGAAAAACAGGTTGCCGGGGATCTGTTTGAAGTCGGCCTTCACATATGTTTCGTCGTCCATGATGCAGCATTCAACTTTCGTCAGCATGTTGAGGTACAACTTCCTGGCACGGGTTTTGGCGGACTTGTTCTGCTTCTCGTCGCGAATAGGGGCCTTTTGTACCTTGAACGTTCGAAGCCCAGCCTTAGTTTTGGCCTTCTGGACAAAACTTCGGCTTGGGTGCAGCTTCTTAGCCACATCCCTAACGGAGGCGTTCGGATTTCGGTTGAAGGCCCCAACTACGCGGTTGTGATTTTTGGTGTTGTACGGAATACTTTTTCCTTCACTTCTGGGCTTCCGATCGGTGGTCAACCGTTCCTCGAACCGCTTAATCACTCGCGACACCGTGGAATTCGCGATTCCCAACGTTTTAGCGATGGAACGATGCGAGAGATCCTTGTTCTCGTGATGAATGCGCAAGATTTTATCACGCACGAGCTGTTCTTTCGACTCCATTTCCGCGAGTTTTGATCACAGGACTTTAAAACTTGCAGGATGTAAATAATGCACTATGAACTAAATCCACCCAAATTTTCATTAAATTCTACCCGAGCAATTTCATAGTGTGGCAATTTCATCGTGGACACCTTTTAGCAACTACTGAAATGTATGGTCGTCAATGCTCATGCCCATGCTAGGGTCGAGTTCGGAAGCAGTCAGAAAATAACTTCTAAGGGTGAGAAAATTATCATGCCAAGGACCTCTTCTCGGATCATGAACTTGCTTTAAAATTTAAGTGATTTACAAGCCTTTTTTTGTAGATTTATATCGAGATGGTTGCAGTTTCCAGCACATGTCGCTGTCAATCATAGTAACATTCCGGTTTATGCTTGAACTGCGTACCTTCCGTATCATTTAATGTGTGTATTTAAAAAAATGTGGTTCCTTCCCATTTTTGGTAATATGCGATTTCTGTGTTTTTTGCATCCTATAAAATGTATCGAACAGGTTTTTTAATTTGAAATTATAGTGGACCACTTTTCATGGGTTTAGACGTCCGTGGGGTATTTCATGAAGAATGTCCAGAAAGCACTAATATATCTGAGGAAAGTAATAGCTGATGGGGTTGTGTTGCCAAAACTGGGAAGGCACTGCACCTGGATTTTTTTTTAAATTACTGGAAAATCAGGGAATATTGTTTTCTTCAATGAGTCCACACCATGTTTATAATAAGGGCCTTGAAAACATTAAAGCGATTTGATGTAAACGTGCACTTTTATCATACTTTTTAATAAAATTAAAAACGCACTATTATTAGAGTTTTGTGAGAAATAGGCAGTTCATTTTCATACTATTTTACAGGAGTCATTTTTTTCAGGTTATTGTATTGTCATGTACATCTTAATGCGATTACGACGCACTAAATCCGATACTATGTATAAAGTTCTATAACGAGAATAAAATCGATTTTCGCTAGCTGGATCTTCCAGTTTTCAACAGTGAATTGCTGAAAAAGTTAGTTCAAATGACCGTTGATCACTGACAAATCAACAAAACAGTCGTATTTTATTTTTATCATGAAATAGTTTCAACAGATCCTAGCTTGTACAAATTCAAGGTTAATATTCCAATTCACTTTCGATGCATATTCAGGTAAAACAAAAATTAACGACGGCCAAAAGAAATCATTCGTGGACTTTGTAGTTCACTTATTTCCCGGAAATTATTGTCAAACAAGCTCCAATTAAGCGGTGCCGGTGGTGTAGTGGTAAATGTGATTACTTCTCACTCTAAAAGGCCTGAGGTCGATCCCAGTTGGCGCCGCCGGGATTTTCTTGGGTATAAAATCTTTGATCACTCTATTTGTGATTTCCCTCTCACAGACTACAAAATAGAGTACCTGTGCAGAATTTCTTAAAAACGAGGGACCTCGGATGTTAATCTAAGTGAATATATAGAGGTACCCCGAGCAGAGAATGAAAACAAAATGAAAACTAAATTTGATATTTTGATATAAGCGTTCGTGATAACATATTTTGCCTACCGTTAACAGCTCGCTGTCTACTCTCTATATGCAATTTTTACACTGCCGTACTCTAAATGGAACTATCAATTCTATACTTTCATCTCCACCTCATCTATCGTATAAAAATTACCACTTTAGTCTATTATTTGAAATTAGCAACTTCAACTAAGTAATCATAACAAAAATTGAGATCTAAATGTTCTATGAAGGATATTAAAAAGATGACAAGTCATGCTTTCTTGATATCAAATCCATGTATGCGTTTTGATATCAGTAATTTCGTTAATAACATTTGAAGCTGTTCCGAAGTCAAGTAGAACCTTCACGAGGCGTCCCATCATTCGTTGAGTCGCAGCGTTGAACCTGACTATTGGCCACGATCAAAAATCAACTACGTCATTTGTTTGTTTATCTCAAATCGACGGAGGACATTCCGCGCAACTACCATAAACCGGACTAGTTCATGCTGATCTTCGTCAAGCTTCGTCTACAATTTGGACTTTTACATCAACACATGTCAGGCAGCATTCAGGTTCAATTGGCTAAACTTGGTGAGTTCGTTCCATTTTGTAAATTTATATATTTTCAAACCAGTAACATTTTGAGATCACCTTTTTGTGGTGCGTTACTGGTATAAGCTCTACCACCGAACCCTAGTCGTGACAACTTCAAACTAGGGAATCAGGATTTTCCAGTAATCAAAGGATCACATTTTAGTGCTTGTTACTTTTTATGACTTTAAATAGTGACAAGACTCGGGTAGTGACCACCGCCGTTATGCATTTCTATATTGTATATTTCAAATCAAAAATATTGTTTATGTTCATAGAGTTTACATAATCCTTTTCCCTTTGTCCCCTTTGTCCTTCTCCTTTTCCTTTCCCTCTTCTCTTTTCAGAAAGCGAGTAATGGCACTATAGCCATCAGCCATAAAAGGATAGGACAAGAGTTAGTGCTCATGTCCCAACCGTCAGAAGAAAGTGGAGCATCACTTAACCTTTCTAGCTTTGATGCTTCCAACAACCAATATAATTATCAAAATCGGAACGTACGGTACGAGATGAGATGTCCACGTTTCATCCATTTATTGGATTCTGAAGTATCTTGTTTAAATCTTCGATTTAAACAGGCCCGATGTTTTCTGAATCATCTTGCCCCTTAAATGTTGCACAGTAGGCCTGGACGCTTTGATATGTGTGACGCATCTTTGATGTGAAACATATATCAAATAGACAAGAAAAATTTTGGATGTATATCCATCATTTTCCAGGATGCTTTCAAGAACTGGCTGTGTTGGTGTTAGATTAGATTAGATTAGATCTAGTCACGCCCGATTCATTTGAAATTCATCCAATTGATTTTTCACGTGTAAACAACGAACATAAAGTAGACCAAAAAATCTCTGGGCGTAATTCCACTCTCACAAAATTTGCGAACGAAGAACCAAGGCGGAACAACAAACAAAAAATCCCGAGGGTGTATTTCCACGGCGTATCACCAGTGTTGGCAGTTCAAATTATGGAAGATCCGGGCGGTAACAACATGTAAGAAATTATCAAGGCATATGATGTTTTATTCTCAATTTCACGACAAAGAAAACTTTTTTTTTAGTTTTTAGTGATGCATGATGATATATTACTATTAGCTATATGTCAAGCTTATAAAATTATCCAGAAAATGGAAAGCCGTAAAATAGAATTAATTTTTAGGTCATCGAAATTCGGAAGCGATTTTCTCGATATGATCATTTTTGAGTTACGCCCTTTTCAAATGTTAGTCTAGAAATGTGGATTCTCTTTTCATAAAATACCAAATTGTGTTTTTAATTATATTTTTTTTAGAAATATCAAAATAATATCATAACAGGGGAAATGGTTCTAATTTTGGTCTATGGATCTAAGATTGGGCCCATCGCTAAAAATCTGCTATTTATATTAAACTATTGAAAATTTAGTCAATTTCTGAATTTATGTATGGGTCCAAATTAGGGGCATTTAGGCCGACATTACATCCATTTCCGCTATAAATTCAACCGAAATTTAAAAAAATAGCATATCAAAATATGTTATCAACATGATTTTAAAAACATTATTTGATATCATTTAGATAGTCTTTTGATATCCGACTTTGCTCGAGTGTAGTGTAAGGGGGGCATTGCACGTACTGATTTTATTCGTAAATATCAGGTCATGTTTAATAAAAAAAAAAGATTTTGCAGACATTAATGCAAATTCCCGAACATTTCATATTTTCATCGCAGACTTTCATAAAAAAATAAAAATCATCTGGCATCTCTGCCATGAAACAAAATTTAACAACATTTGTTATTAATAACAGAAGTTGATATAATTTAGTTTCCCCTTTCTGGTCGGGAAACGGTGGTAAAAGTTCCCCTTCAGCTCTAGGATATGCATGCTGGGGTTTCCAATGAATTTCACTTCGAATTGAGACTAATAGGTCCCGGTTTTCAACGACCCCCTCCCCTCCTACTGGCGACTACCGGTGATACTTTGTTGTTGCTGGCTAGTTTTTAGCTATTTTATGGAATTTATAAACTTTTTTCTCAGCTATTCGACAGGTTCGTTTGGGAATTGTTGCAGTTTGCCGGCAAATGGAAATCCGCCGGGGGGGCAAAAAAAAAACGGAAGTTACCCTTCCCGGAGTTGCTATGTTAGAACTGCAAAAAAAAAACTTCGATGGTTGATTTATTTGCTCGTTTAGCTATCGCTGCCTTCAACACAAATATAGGCTGCGAACCGGACCGCCCTGAAAGCCGGATTTTGCTCATTGCTAACCACCGCTGTGGGAGGATGCTAATTTTATTATGCAAACGCCCGGCAGAGGCAGGATGCAAACGAACAATGGAATTGGAAACTGCGAGGGGGAAAACATTTAGAATTTGCCGGATGAATGTCCGAAAATAACCGCAACAACAACCCGAACATGGTTGAAATTTATTTAGACGAAAAAGTTTCATCGGCCTCTATCGGCTGGAGCTGCGATGGAACATGTCCAGTTCACGAACTAGAATGAATGATCCCGCTGGGAGGTCATTGTCGAGTTTGGTTGTATGTGTAAATATTGAAGTGGAACGTTGAATAATCAATCTTCTGTTGACGGACAGATTTCCGGATTCAAACAACTTTGACATTTCACGACTCCTGATTCCACCAGACTCGATGCTCGACGCGATCACTTTCATAACTCCGGGAAGCTCAGAAAAAAAGAGAAAACTTGTTACCTAAACCGTCGACTTCTTCGTAATACTGCCCGCCAATTGAAGATCCGCGGGAGATCTTCACTCACGGAATTGCAATCTGCAGGCAAATTCTTCTCTATCACGCCAATTGCAAAAACAGCTTCCAATGTAATAGCGAGCATTATCGCTAGGAGGCTAGGTTGTGGTAGTCACGTCAACCGGTTCGATCGGTGCGAGATCAACATGCTGCGGCTGCTACATCAGGAGAAAGTAGTCGGTTTTTTTTACAGCATCTGGTTTCTCTCCTACCCCGGGCAATATCATCCAATTTGACACGTAATAACAAAAGCACAGTAATAATTGAATTCCGTGATTTCGTCTGTAAATTTGCACCGTATCCCAATCCCCGCGTAATCGATGAAGATAAGCTGCCTGTCTTCACCACGTGCATCAATCACGTGTGCATTATGCACGCGCCCACACCACAATTCAAGCTCATATCGTGTTCCCGTCAACTAGCATCCATTCAAGATGGAGAGGCTGAGCGGTCGGGTGTTTGTTTGCCAAGAAATAAATCAGAGTGCTCATTAGCACTAACGAGCCGGTTATACGTGACGCAGGCGTCTTCCGCGACATACTGCACCATGAGGCGTCTCAAGTTTTCACTCTTCAGATCAATCTCACAAGGTACTTGCGTGAGGTGCAGGTGCGAAGGTGTTATCTCATCATAGATTATGCCGAATGAAGTGCTGTGCCTTCCACGAATGCAGATGAGATTCATAATGTTACCACCAAACTGCGTTGAGACTGGGCTTTTCGGTTTACAAACACCAGTTTTTTTTTTCCCCTCTAATTGACCATTGACCAAGTATCATATAGGGTAAATTATGGCTTCGGCACCCATTGACTGTTTTCGGCAACCGAAATTGAAACGTTAATTTCACTGTATTTTCCCATCAAAACTCTTCGCTGAATGTATTAAGCCGACTCCTTACCTTTTTAGCTTCAATCTGATTACATTTTTACGACTGTGCAATCCTGTTCTGCCGAAAATACACACTACAAAATACGGCTGATTTTGAGTTGCCGATAATAGAACAGCTGGCTAACACGCAGTTCAAATGGAAAGGGTGCCGAAGAAAAAGAGACTGCCGTCAATAGTCACACTCACCTGAGAAGTTTGGAGCGTTGTAAAAACATGTTCAACCCGTTTTGATCAATTCTGTCGATTGGAATTGGTATAACAGCAAGCAGCAGATAAATCTCGATGAACATTTCAAATGGTCCTATCTGCTTTGATCGATTCTATTCATCGACTTTCTCTTTCGTCAATAACTCAGCTGCAAAACCTTTCCCTGCTGTATTTGACGTTTTGGACGCTAGATAAGAACCTCCTTTATCAAACTATATGGTAGAATTAACGCGAAATCTGTTTGCATAGCAGTGGTTATGAAAAGAGAAAGTCGATTAAGAGAATCGATCAAAGCAGATAGGACCATTTGAAATGTTCATCGAGAAATGTCAACTAACAAACCTGTCATGTATGTGTGTGACGCTGAGAAATCGCTAATAGAAGTTCGGACGCTGCTTGGATTGACGAGAATACGTAAATGCCCCTATTTTGTTTGCATTGCAATCCCACCTCCAACATCAACTTGACGATTCCACCTTCATGGTAGGTTGTCAGACAAATTCATCAGCATCTTTCGCAGCCATAAAAACAGCATAATAGCAGGATAACAGCAGAAACCTTTCCAACACACAAAACTCAATGCATCACCCCCATTAGCAACAGGAGCAACACAAATATAGACAGACACTAGAAGACTAGAAGAGCAGCAGTTTTTAGGTACGGAATTCAGTTTGTGTATTGTACGAATAACGCGTAATATTAGCATTTTGCCCGATGACAGGCAGTACGAATATTTCGTAAAATTTTCGAAAATATATTTTATCTATGAAACTTATTTTTACGAAACGAGCGTAAGAGAATTAACGATAGGATATTTTCAGTGTAGAACTCGATATGACGCACGCTTGATCCGGTTAGAAAAACATTGTTAACTGTTTTCTGAGACGTCATTTTATTTGAATAGCTTCTTTTACTTTTTTTGTGATGTAAGGGACACGGTAGCCTTAGAGCGACCGTTTTTGCTTATTAAGCGGAAAATCGTGGGATGGAAGCCAAGCCCCTTCACATTACTGAGTTTATAGGGTTGCATCGTTTGCTTACCATGATTTAAAAGATAGCATCCTTTTCCAAAGTGAACTCAGATCTCTTTCACCCTTCCCACTAACAAAACGCCCTTCCGCCCTTGACAATCGTGGAGGTGCAAAGGTATACTCGGTCTCTACTAACAACGGGTATCGAACTAACAAGGGGTGTCTACTACCTGAAAAAACTAGGAAAACTGGGAATACTCAGGGAATGATGTTTTTCCTGGAAAAAACCTGGAAATTATATAAGGTCAAAGACGAACCAGCTCAGGGCTGAAAGTCTCTTTAATAAAGAAACAAAAAACTGAAAAAAATAATATTTTAGGGACTTTTCAACTTCTCCTACCAAGTAATTTTTTAGAAGAAAATAATATATTGAAATACACTGGAGTCGCTTTTTACGCGGTTTTTGTTTTACACGGTTTTTTTACGCTGTTTTTTACGCAGATTTTGGAATTTACACGGTTTTTTTTACGCGGATTTCGGAATTTACGCGGATTTCAGAATTTACGCGGTTTATCGTTATACACTAGAGTCGGTTTTTTTACACGGTCTTTTTTTACGCGGATTTCGGAATTTACGCGGTTTTTTTTACGCGGATTCCAGAATTTACGCCGTTTTTTTTTACGCGGGACGTATCACCCGCGTAAAAAGCGACTCCAGTGTACGTCACACAATCATTTTGCCAAATTTATAAGGCTCAGGCTGGTGGACTTTGATGAATTAATTTGATAAGATTTTCCAAGGAACTCTAAGGATAATGTCATGGAAATTGTCGGAGGAGAATTCCGAGGGAGTTCTGAATAAAATTGTAAGGAAAACTTCAAGTCAAATCTAAGGATTGTAAATTTAGGTCTCTTATAGGAAAATTATGAAGTAATCTGTAGTAGAATTCCAAGAGATTTCTGACGATAATTCAAAGGGAGAATTCCAAATAAATTCTAAGGAGAATTCCAAGGAAATTCTAAGGAGCATTCCAAGAAACTTCTGGGAGCATAGAAAAAAAAAACGAAGAATAATTCCATGGTAATTTTAAGAGCATACTTAGGGTATACTATGAATAATTACAACATCAAATCAATTCAGAGGAGAATGCAAGAGGGAGTTCTGACTAGAGTTCCAAATTAATTTTATGAAGACTTCTAAGAGATTTGTGAGGTTGTTCTGCATCGAGTTTTAAGGAGAAGAACGGGATTCAAAAGGAATATAAAAAAAATGATTATAGTTACTCCAGTGATAATCTTTAAGATAGGGGAATTTACGTATTCTCGTCAATCTAAGCAGCGTCCGAACTTGTATTAGCGGTTTCTCAGTGTCACACACATACATGACAGGTTTGTTTGTTGACATTTATCTGCTGCTTGCTGTTCTACCAATTCCAATCGACAGAATTGATCAAAACGGGTTGAACATGTTTTTACAACACTCCAAACTTCTCAGGTGAGTGTGACTATTGTCGGTAGTCTCTTTTTCTTCGGCATCCTTTCCATTTGAACTGCGTGTTAACCAGCTGTTCTATTATCGGCAACTCGAAATCAGCCGTATTTTGTAGTGTGTATACAGTCAGGAATCCTTATTGCCGGGGTAACGGGGGCGTGAATAAGGAACCGCGAATAAGGATACCCACAGCTTATGGGATTTTCACTAATGGGGGCTGTAGTGGATTATCTCATTTGTTTCAATACATAACGCTATACTGTCTTCGACAAAGTTGCTGTACTGGGTTAGACCAATAAGCCTGTTGGAAATATGGATCATATTTCCAACATAGAATATTTCGTGATCCTGGCCATTTAGAAAGTTGCTGTTTTGAGCAAACTTGTGCAGGCGATCAAGTCCTTTCGGATGATGGTCATATTAGTTCAGAACACGCTCACTACGCGGCACTAGTGTGCAAGTGAATTTCCTGTATAAACTGTATCTCGAGAACCTGGCCACATAGAAAGTTGCTGTTTTCAGCAAAGTTGTGCAGGTGATCAAGTCCTTTCGGATGATGGTCATATTATTTCAGAACTCTCTCACTACGCAGCGCTAGTGTGCATGTGCAATTCCTATATAAACTGTATCTCGAGAGCCTGGCCATATAGAAAGCTGCTGTTTTCAGCAAAGTTGTGCAGGTGATCAAGTCCTTTCGGATGATGGTCATATTAGTTCAGAACTCTCTCACTACGCAGCGCTAGTGTGCATGTGCAATTCCTATATAAACTGTATCTCGAGAGCCTGGCCATATAGAAAGTTGCTGTTTTCAGCAAAGTTGTTCAGGTGACTAAGTGCTTTCGGATGATGGTCATATTATTTCAGCACTCTCACACTACGCGGCGCTAGTGTGCACATGAACTTCCTTAATATGTTATGTCTCCAAAGCTTGCCATATAAGATGTTGCTGTGCAATGTGAGAACAGGGACATGTTGATGGCAACCATCTTGGATTCAAAAATGGCGTCTGACATCGATTTCCGGCCTCTACACGTCGTTCCCTATCCGGAAATACCCATATTGTAGGGTATTTGACAGTTTTTCTTGAACCGATGGTTGCCATCTTGGATTCAGCAGATCTAAAAGTTATCTGAAGACACCTTTGCTGAGAAATTCGAAATAAGAAAAATAGAGCAAAAAAACTGTTTTTTTAAGTGCCACCCTAACTCAATTCAAGAAAATAGCTCTAAATCGGCCAACTTAAGAGATACAAAAAAGTTATTTTCAACAAAGTTGCTTGAAATTAGCTCAGCTATAACTTTGCCGAAGAATGTATACCTTAATTTATTCAAACAAAAGAGTTAGATTTTTGATTTTAATGATAATAGGAACCACCCTAGAATTCATTATCATAAAAATGAGGGCCTAACTATAAGGAACAACTTTGTAGAAGAGACTTTTAGTCTGAAGTTCCAATTTCAGGCTCAAAACATATCATTCCACCTAAATCTGCATTCTGGACCAGAGGACCCTGCCTGAGTTGTTGTTAATGACATCGTCGTGATTGTGCGCTGCTAAATTTGTCGATTTTTTAATCAAACGGGCTATCGTTATTCGTTTTTTTCCGTTCGGTATACCTGTAATATTGTACTGGTTGTTAGTGGAAAGTGCAGTTCGTTGCGATAATCGTCTAATTACAGCATATTTTGTGTTGTGAAAACAGTGAAAAAGTTATCCAATCAGACATATTGTAGTGTATACTGTCTAGCATTGGGCGCTCTTGAGAATCCAATTCCTCTTTGCGTATTAGAGCATCTCCACCGCTGTTTCTAAATCACTTTTGCAAACTGAGTCAGCATGACTTCCGCCTGTGACCAATGCGCTAAACCAGTTAAAGGCGATGAAGAATCCGTTTCCTGCATGGCTTTTTTGCGACAGGATGATTCACCTAAAGTGCGGGTGCAGTTTCGAACGCCTTTGGATACGGTTGTGTTTTATTAGACTGATGCAAAATTTGACTTTTTCGCTCCACAGTACTTAAATGGTTTCAAATCGGGTTCTGATTAGCCTTCCAAAGTTACAACTCATTTGGTTAGAAACAGACTTCGCACAAGCCATTTGAAGTTTACATGTAAATTACTATGGGAAATCTTAACTTTTTGTTCATTGCCTTCTAGTCTTTTTCCATATTGAGCTGCGAAACAGTTCGATAGCCAGTCTTGTAGAAAATTTTCTCAGCTACAACTTTTCTAAAGATCGTTTCTATGTAAAACGAGACAGGAAAAAGTTATTAATTATTTGAGAGATTGGTAAACTTATGACATGATCAAGCAGCTGCTCTGTAGGCAACACTGTATTTTGCAGTGTGACATAGTAGCCATGATTTTTGTGTCCTATTCAACGCCCCAGAAACACCAATGTTGCCTGCTGAGCAGTTGATTGAGCATGATCATAAGACATCAGTGCATTGAACCATTAATAACTTTCGATCCTTGCATTTAATGAATAAGTAGTCTTTGGCAAAGTTGTAGCTGGGAAAATTTCCTACAAGTACAGTTGAAAGCTTTTGAAGCAGACCGATATGGTGAATTATTAGATAGACATGAACAAAAATCTTGGTTTTACCATAGTAATTCCCATACAAACTTCAAATGGTTTGTGCCATCGCAGTTTCTCACCAAATGGGTTCAAATTTTGAGAGGTTAGTCAGGATTCGATTTGGAATCGTTTAAGTATTGTGGAGCGAAAATTTAAAATTTTGCATCACTCTAGTGTTTTATGTTTGTTCTCTGTTTTGTGCATGCGTTCGCTCTCATAGTTTTCGGCTGCAATTGCCGGATTATCGCTGGCGCTCTGCCTCCCGGACGTTTATACGTGTGTGATTGGTAGTTTTCTCGCTTTCCGGGAAGTTTTAGAATAGAGAAAGAAAACGTGATTCAACGTGTTTGCAAGCATCAGAAGAGATGTCGCGATCTGCGTTGTTTGATTTTCTCCCGGACCAGAAATTAGTGGCATCGCGAGTGATAATTTTTAATTTCAGATTATTTACGCGCTGCAAGGTGCGTGAAAGAGCTCGGCACAATCGGTGTTGATGTTGGCTCGCTTGCAACTTTTTTTGTTGTGTTTTCGAAAGAAATTGATCGAAATTGTACCAAAAGTACTTCTGAACGTGTTTCGCAGTTGGGTGTGGTGAAATTCGTGAATTCGCGGTTTATGTTCAGTGAAAATTCCGTGTCACAAAATTGCTCACCGAGTTTCCTTTTTTTGCCGTTCGACGACGACGGGTATGCGAGAGAAAAATAAGCATCGGGAATTTGCTCCCGGATGTATTGATTTGGTGAGTACGTTCCAGTTGAAGATTGTTGTTATACATATCTCGATTGCATTTTCGAGGGGACGTTCGGAGAGCTTTGAGATTTAGGCGTTGTTGCATTTGCGGGCAGATGAGTTGGTTGCCGGTAAGGGCCAGTAAGTGCTGCCAGCAGATGAATCAGGAGGTATTCGAAACAAAATTGATAAGAAATGTCCATTCAAATCGATTTAATACAGTTGAACAAATTTCAAAACTATATACGTGCTAGATATGGAAATAATATTTTTTGAATCTGGAAGTGTGTTTATGATACCATTATACATTTGATAAAGGTAGAGTGAACATGCGGGGCTTATTGTAAGTAAAAATGACCTCGGAGTGGTCGTGAATTACCAGGCATTCTAAAATGGGTCACTGGAGCTGCAATAGAGCTAACACCTTCTAACTCGCGGACTAAACCTGCTTTAATTTAAGGGTAATAAAAAGCTGTTTTCTTCCATAATAACACTGCCGGACAGTGGGGGTTAGATTGTACACACACACACACACACACACACACACACACACACACACACACACACACACACACACACACACACACACACACACACACACACACACACACACACACACACACACACACACACACACACACACACACACACACACACACACACACACACACACACACACACAAACACACACACTCACACACACACACACACACACTCACACACACACTCACACACACACACACACAGACTCACACACACACACACACGCACACACACACACACACACACACACACACACACACACACACACACACACACACACACCCTTCTGGCTAGTGTTTCCTCATCAATACTAAGGTACGGAGGTCCAGCCTGGATTGAAGCGCTGAAAACGAAGCAGAACCAAAGGAAATTGAGCAGTACGTTCCGGCTCATGGCCATGCGAGTCGTGAGTGCGTACAGAACCATTTCGATGGAGGCAGTATGCGTTATCGCCGGTATGATCCCAATCGGCATCACCTTGGCGGAGGACTACGAGTGCTATATGACGAGAGAAACCAGAGGAGTACGAAAAATGGTGAGAACGGAGTCGATGGCTAAGTGGCAGCAGGAGTGGGATGCAGCAGAGAACGGTAGATGGACACACAGGCTAATACCGACTCTTTCGACCTGGGTGAACAGGAAGCATGGAGAAGTCAACTTCCACTTGACGCAGTTCCTGTCTGGTCATGGCTGCTTCAGGAAGTACCTGCATCGGTTCGGACACACAACGTCACCCTTCTGTCCGGAGTGTGGGAATGTGGAAGAATCACCAGAGCACGTGGTCTTCGAATGTCCTAGATTTGATGATGTGCGAGAGGATATGCTCGCCCTTAGCACGGAGAATGTCGTCGAAGAAATGTGTCGAGAGGAGGGCACCTTTAACGCCGTCAGCAGAGCAGTAACGCAGATCATGTCAGCGCTGCAGCGAAAATGGCGGGAAGACCAACTAGAAAGTAGTAATGTGCTCACACAAGTGCGAACTGAAAGCCGAAGCCGGGAGAACTCTCCGTCAGAGTTGGCTGTATCCACCACCAGAGATAACCGAGTAGAACGTGACGCTGGGAGCTAAATGGCTCACAAATTGGAGAGACGATCAGCGAACTGGAAGCGCCAATTAGCTGAGGTAAAGTGAGGTGCGTAATGCACGGCCCCCTCCGAAGTAATACGACAAGTGGTTCCGGAGGAAAAAGGGCAAGGCGTCTAAGGAGGTTTTAGTGCGGTAAGAATCCCACACACCGTGTCACCGCGACTGTGCGCCCAGTCGTCAAGCGGTGGCACGATGGCCTTTTTGAAGGTTTCCTCCTTGCCAAAAAAAAAAAAAAAAAAAAAAAAAAACACACACACACCTAAATCTGCATTCTGGACCACTGTGCAGTGATGCCATTTTATATTTTGTGTTTTGACACAGTGTGCAGAGTTGATTACCTCTTGCTGTTACCCTTTTTTACCACTCCGAACACGATGCCTCCTTGAAAATGTGTAACGGCAAATTGGCAATTTTTGAAAAATCATTCCTCTGCAATTTATTTATAGATTTTAAATCTATTGCTACCGAATAATTCTTTAAAGTATGTAGTTTCAGATGGTGCCAAACAATTTGAAATTTGTCAATAAATGGCTGAGCTATGATTTTTCAAACATTTTAAGTTTACCGTTATACATTTTACCGAAGGCTTCGTGTTCGGAGTGTTAATGACCTATAAATGCCAATATCGCAAAAGACCAATGTACCGTTATGCACCGAATACCCGACAGTCTTTTAATCCGGACGTTACGCAACATAATACTTATGATAAATGAACATGGACGACACTATAGGATCCTACTAAAATTTTCGTGGCATTTGAATCGTATTTGGGCTTATTAATCAACTTTTTAAAGTTTCCGGATTTTTTGACTAAGTGTCCGGATTTCGGTGCATTACGGAACCCATTTAGTTAAACCAGGATTAAGGCTTGAGCGGAGGTAGAAAAAACTAAGTGTGTGCGAAGCATATAATTTGAAGTATTTCAGTAAATACATATTGGACTTAACGTGTCTAAATGAAGCCTGATGGGGAAAAGCCTAGAAAAGGCGTAAAAACCCTATATCTTTTCGAAACACATGAATCACAATAATACAATACAATTACAACGAACATTAATCAAGTCTATAGCATAAAAAAAAGTTATCCACGTATGGCATAGAGTTGTCCGTGAATCAGGTAGAAGTCCTCGTCATGCAATTGAACCGGAAACAAAAACAAAAACAGGTAGCACAATCCTTCACGTGTACATTAAATGGACAGCTACACACCTTCTCAGGAGTCTGCGTTGAATATGGTGACGAAAGGTTTCCGCTGCACAGTTAAAGTCAAAAAGCTCGTAAAACTCGTTGAAACGCCCAGACATGAACCGTATTGGGTCATGCAAGCTGTAGTTCGCAGCACGAGGTCCAAGATGCAGGAAACTCCTCGACCGCAGAACTCGTTCGGGTGCGTAGATTTCGAATTCAGCCAAGATTCCTGGAGAGTCGTTATCACCAATAAATACTTTCGCTGCGAACACGGCCTGACTAATCGTCCGCCTATGTTCTAGTGTTGACAACGATCGTCCGCCAGGAGTTGACAACGATCTTCGTACGGCGGAAGGTTCACAGGGTCATTCCAAGGAAGGTGATGAAAGGCATACCGAACAAATTTCCTTTGAACAGATTCAATCCTCGCCATCCGAACTGCTTGATACGGGCACCATACTACCGAGCTGAATTCCAAGATCGATCGCACTAGAGAGCAGTATAGAGCTTTTAGACAGGCAGGATCGCGAAACTCGTCAGCGATCTTGAAAATGAACCCGAGCTGCCTGTTAGCTTTCGCAACGATGCCCGAGTAATGAAGCTTGAATGTTAAGGCGCAGTCCAGCGTGATTCCTAGGTCACGAACATTGTCCACACGTTGCAGAAGTTGGTGATTTATCGTATAGTTGAATGCCACTGGTTTCAGCTTGCGATGAAATGAGATAATATTACATTTTTGTAAATTGAACGTGCGATAGTTTCTTGAGCACCACTCTTCGAAAGTATCGATTAGGTACTGAAGCCGCAAGCAATCGGCGAAGCTACGAACAATCACATAGATCTTCACATCATCCGCGCAGAACGATCGGCAACCAGTTGGGAGGATCAGTCCTGCCTCATTCACAAAAATCGAGAATAGCAATGGTCCCAAGTTCCTACCTTGAGGAACACCGGAGCTGTTTGTAAAATAGTCCGATTGCTCTGATCCGATTCTAACACAAAGTTCCCGATTGGTCAGATAGGACTTGAACCAACGAGTTAAACCCGAGGATACACCGAGTTTTTCAAGTTTAGCTAGCAGTATGGAGTGGTCAACCCGGTCGAATGCAGCCTTAAGATCTGTATATACAAAGTCCATCTGCGCTCCAGCTTCCATACTTCGAAGACATAAAGAAATGAACGGAGCTAGATTTGTTGAAACTGATCTCTTGGGATAAAAACCGTGTTGGTCAGGAGAAATGTAATTTCTGCAGCTAGAGAATAATGCGTCGTTGATGATGATTTCGAAAACTTTAGAGCAGGCACTGAGTGATGTGATCCCTTGGTAATTTTCGACGTTTCTCTTGTCTCCTTTCTTGTAGATCGGGAACATGAATGACGATTTCGAACGCGTAGGGAACTCCCCCTGCTGTAATGAAATATTGAACAGCTTCGAAAGCGGTGTCGAACAGCATCGCTTCAGGATGCTTGAGGGGATCCCGTCAGGGCCAGCAGCATTAGAAAATTTCAGCTTCTTGATGGCGGATTCGACGAGGTCTACTGTAATCGAGGTAATCGAAAAATTGAAAGCATCACTGGGAGTGTCCCTCACCGCTTCAGCAACTTGGGACAACGAAGCCGTAGTGTCATTGAAAATGCTTTTGAAATGTTCTGCCACAAGATTACATTTCTCAAGGGAATTGCTGGCGATTCTATCACCCAGGTGAATTTCGACTGGTAGCCCCTCCTCGTTTCGTTTGGTATTCACGAATGACCAGAACTGCTTTGGATTAAGCCGTAAATTAGCCTGCACACGCCTTGTGTAGCTCTTGTAAAGAATGCGGTTATATGTGCGATATTCGTTGCTCGCTGTTGAAAATAATCGTTTGGTGAATGGGTTACGAGTACGACAGTATTTATGGAGGGCCTTCGATCTCAGACGCTTCAAATTCCGTAGTCGAGCATTGGACCATGCGGGTTTGGGAGAGGGTCTCCTCAATGGGGCAGAATCAGTTATTGGCCGGCAAACGACCTCAGCGAAGTAGTTGACGACTTCATCAATAGATGAACACGTGTCAAGGAACTGTCAATCTGCCTGGGCAAGCGAGAGACTCAGCGCGACGAAATCTGCTCTACGAAAGTCGAGCTCATGTACATCAACAGGGGGGTTATCGTAGCGAATAGGAACAGATAGGTTGTTGGAAACTTCCAACGCAGGATGATTGGTGTCGATGCCAATCAAAGGCTCTGGGGCTTCTAGGATAGAACATTCCAGTCCTGCAGCTTCGTTCGCCAGAACGAGATCAAGCAGCCGAGAGTTGCTATTCAGTATCGAGTTGATTTGCGTTAAGCCATGCAGGTTGAAATCATCAACGAGAGCACAGTAGGATGAGGAGAACATCAATGCTAGGAAGATCGTTTGCAGGAACGTTCCATGAGAGCCCAGACTGATTGTAGTCACCTAATACCAGAGCTAGGTCGTTTTGTTTTAGTCGAGAGAACACGGTACCAATCGAACTGATGTGGTTTGCAATGCTGCTCGAATCAGATTTCCGGTCTGGAGGTAGATACATAGCGCCAATACTTATTGATCTACGAGGGGTCGTTATTTTGACCCACAGCTGCTCTAGAGAAGTGCAAACTGGAGCAGGATCGATGCAGGAGCTTAGACGTTTGGATACCGCAATCAAGACGCCTCCCCCACGCGATTTGGTACTATTCTGGTGGTTGCGGTCGTTTCGAAATACCGTGAATAGACTGCCAAATAATTGAGATGAATTAATGCGGTCATCGAGCCAGGTTTCCGTAAGAACTGTGACAGCGTAGTCAGAGTCAACGGCAGTCAGGAAAAAATCATCAATCTTTGTTCGCAGGCCACGAACGTTCTGGTAATACACCAACAGGCGGTCGAGTCGGAAACGAGCATGGTGGTACTCTGGAACACAGAGACGGATCAGGAGAAGAACTGTTTTCAACAAACGCATATACTTAAGACATTTCTCTTATGTAGAAGAATTATAGGAAATCTGCAAAACTGATAGCTTTGTTCAAAAACCAGGAATTTGTATAGAAGAAACCAAGAAAACCGGAAAAACCCAGGAATTTACAATCAGAAATTCACTTGCCACCCTGAAAAGCTGATAGGTCTTTTTCAAACACTAAATTACGGAAGGTTTTTTTTTTCAATTTTAAACGATTCGTTCGTATGGAAGTGCTTCTTAGTTTTAAAATATACTGGTAAGTGTGATTACCTCTCACCCCAGCAGGACTGGGTTCAATCCCAGTCGGCGCCGCAGAAATTTTCTGAGGCATAAAATCTCTGATCACGCCTTCGGAAGGGAAGAAAAGTCTTGGGCCCCGGTTCATGAGTTGATGGGTCGATAGGTAGGGCCCAGGTATCGGAGCTGCCTCCCTGGCGTCGGTAGCATTGGTGCTCAGCACGGAAAACAAATCAAGGAAAAAATAAAAAAAAATAAATTACCATAGACCGTCAGTGATCCGATTCAGGTTGAGCAGCACAATACCGAAAGCTTGTCAAAGGCTGTAGCATTATTCGACTTCAGTGAAAAAAAAACTTTTCAACCATCTAATAACTTGTTCACAACCTCACCGCATTGCTACTTGACACAAAAAGCTACATATTCTCGTTCGTTCCGTTTATGTTTTTCTACCCACCGGTTTTTTTTCGGGGCCAAAACAAGTGAAATAATTTCATTGACTGCATAATCAGCAGTAGCATGTGAGCACACACAAACACACCATACATGCACTACGCCGCGCTGCAATGAATGAACTCGAGCAGCATCTTCGCGAGGCTCATCGGAGAAGAGCACTCGCACTCTATGGATGCTCGTCTCACGGGAAAAATTTGCATAATTACATGACTTGATGGTAAATTTACGCGCGAGATAATTAATGGGTGGTTGTGCACGAGTGGTGGAAATTGGGTGTGCACTGTGGCCGGGCGGTGCCCCCCAACATCACCGAGTGGGGCGGGGAGCTGTGGGAGTGTGCTCGAAACGAAAGCAAAAGCTGTGAATAAGTATTTTTTTCTACTCTATGAAGGAGAAAAACAGAAACAGAAAAAGAGACCGCATATCATGCAGCCTACCGATGACGAAGCAAACGGAGAGAACCACCAAGATTGAGGAAAATGGTCGAAGGCGATGAATGTTATGACATTTTTATTGCCGGCAGAAACGGAGCACCCCACGGGCACTGGCTGTGGGTTCCAGTCTCTCTTACTCTCCCTTGTGGCAGTTCCGGCAGTCGGCATTATTATTATCATCGTCGTTGGAGCACCAACTGTTTTTTGTTGATGTTTTTGTTTGGATAAATTATGTCATAAAGGGGTTGGGTAAAGTTCCCAGGAAGGTTCATTCAGGCAGAGCACATACCGAACGAGGAGCAGCAGAAGCAACACTGCGAGCCTGTGGATGAATGCGGTGTGTTGTTTGGCGAGGTCATGGTTCCGTGACCCGGAAGGAAATAATTTTCTCGGAAAGATTATCTCGGAGCTTTGCTGAGCAAATTGTTGTTTTCGGTTGGTGACGAAATGCCTGACACAAGTCAAGTTGTATTGTTTCTCTTGGACTAATGGATTCATCAAATAATTACTCAAAGCTTCTGCATATGGTACACGTCATCAGAATTTGCACTTATGAAACGTGCAAGATTTTCCAACGTTCACTGTGCTGCAATTGTGGCATCTCATGCAGAAATATGCGCTCCATCACTTCGAAAATTCCGAAACAATCCGCTTGTTCCGCAATCAGCGAGCACAATCCGCTTAAGGTGATTTATTGCATATGAATCCTCTCCGCCGCACGTTTCAATGCTCTACCATGTGCGGTACGTCGTCGTTGCGGTTGGCACGAAGCATCTTCTACGAAGATAAGACTTCAAATACAGTTTTATGATTGACGTACCGGCACACTCTCAAAGGACCAATATCACGATTTCAAAAATTCATCTCAAACGGTCCAGCAGCATTCATTGCTGCTGCTGCTGCTGCTGCTGCACCTTCACGACGACGACGCCGTCTATTCCGAAAGAATACGGTGGATTTTCCCATTTCATCAACCTCTCCAGTGCGCTTTTCATAAAACTGTACACACTCGCTATGCAACATCTGGAAACTACACTTTGTTCCAACATCAGTAGAGTGGCATATCGCCCGTTAGCGCAATGCATTGGGGACGCGAAACCGGAGCTTGCAAATTTCCTATCCACCTCTGTAGCTAGCTAGGAGAAGATATGTTCTCTCCTGTGTACACGGTGTTGTTCTACACGTCCGGAGTCTGTGCATAGTGCGAGTATACCTAGATGCCAAACAGCTCGCCTGATTTCCCCTGTCTGAAGCTTTTCGTGTTTCATAAAATTCGTGATTCGTCACCAAAAATTCTGCTTGTTGAATAAATCAGGACGAGCTGTTTGGTAAAACAAGAAGACGACGTGGCTTATCGCGATGCTTTCTCTGGTCTAGATTAGTCGGATACCTATATGATAAACATTATTCGTTACGTTATACAGTGATGACGCGACTTTATCTACGTGTTCCATGTGTATCTATACCCAAGTAGCATTTTACGTTTTATGAAGTACTACAAGGCTACTATAAAACAACGTTCATAAAACCCTGGTCAAGACAGCTTTCCCTTTATTACATCCACCAAAGCCTCATTAAGACTAGAATCAGTCTAGTTGGCCCACCCTGAAGAAGGTTTTGAAGGGAATATTTTCGAGGCACATGCTGCAAAATGGTTATACGACGTAATCATTGAAAACCATTTGTAGTCCTTATTAAAACTAAAATAAAAGCCATTTGGCATCAACACTTGTGCCATTTGCCCTTCACGCTGGCTAAGCGCACCAAAAATAAAGCATCAATCAAGTTAAAAGAGATAACGGCGCCGGTGGCGTAGTGGTAAGCGTGATTGCCTTTCACCCCAGCAGGCCTGAGTTCAATCCCAGTCGGCGCGCCGGGATGTTCTGAGGCATAGCATCTCTGATCACGCCTTCCCTCGGAAGGGAAGTAAAGCCGTTGGTCCCCGGTTCATGAGTTGATGGGTCGATAGGTATGGTCCAGGTTTGGGAGCTGCCTTCCTAGCGCGTCGGTAGCATTGGTGCTCAGCACGGAAAACAAGATCGACGGAAAACAAACCAAAGGAAAAAATAAAAAGTTAAAAGAGATGAATCTGTCAAAAATCCTCATAAATTTCCTCATCATTAATGTGAATTAATTACCAAAATTATCAAACCGGTTCTGATTTTGTGGTCCATTTTTAGCTGACAAATTAAATCTAATGTGAAATGTGCTTCGGAAGATCGAACAAAATAAGTTCGCCTTCGGAAATCGTTGATTTGACTTATTATTTTTAATTAAGGGAACAAAGTATAGTTATTTTTTTACATTAATCATTGCGTCCAGCCAAGATAAGATGATGATTTTTGTAATCTCTCTTACTGCTCATTGATAAATTGATGAGATTGAAGTAATGTTCAAGGAAAAACAAATGGAATAATAGCAATATGGCGGTGGCATAAAAATTGATTTTCATTTGCCAATTGTGAAAAAGCTATTTTGCTGTCATGAAATCGCTAACTAATACAAAACGTTTTGATTCGACTTTAATGAAGATATTTTGCAGACTTAATTGTTTTTATCTAAGGCAATTTTGTTTGATCCTATTCCGTTTAGTTTTATAACGGATGGAAAAAGTTAAACCTCAAAATTTGTTTATCTTTCGACAGTTTTTTTTTGTGCGATCATTGCACCGAGTTTCAACTCCAGCGTTTTATCAAAAACTTGCGTGGCATTGTCCATAAGGGATCGCCCGGGTTCATCCATTGGAAGCAGTTAATCAGAAAGTGTATCAACATAACTTGGAACAGTTGGCAGCTCAATCGTTCCCAAAAAGGTTCCCTTCTCCCGGGTGATGCGAGGAAGTTAATGTGCGGATTGGATTTTTTTGGAACAGTTGACCCTTTCGTCGAAAGAAACCGCTGCGAAGACACTCGCTTCGTTGTCATGCGCGACAGTCTGTTTTTATTCGTACTCTCATGCTCTACCGTCGTCTCTCTTAAACAACACAAACGGTAGAACAACATTCGAGCAAAAAGAAAATTTTCAAATAACTATCATATGACATGTATGATTTCGTTCTAATTCCTCAATTTGGTGTAAATTATACCATTTCTGATCGGAAATGTTATTATTCGCGACGGTCTTCGGCAACGGTGTCGTATGACAGAGCCTGTCATATGACATTTTAGTTTGGTACTGTAATTTGATAGCTTATTTTGAAGAAAATGTGTCGACTACGGTGACCACTTACAAGACTGCTGACAGCTTCTGTCGGCAGTTTTCCGCAGTCCCAGTTTGGCACTGATGAATGCTATTCAGGATGCCCCCTCCCCCCTGAAACTTCTCGACGTCGTACTCGACGTCGCTAACTGGGAAGAGTACGACCAAATCATCTCTCAGCTATCGAACGACAACCAACCGTCCACCATGGAGGAACTGGAACAGTCCATCCTCCAGACGAGCAACCACGTGCACAGGAATCTTTTTTAAGAAGGGGCAATTTTTTTCTATGGTGCATTCAACCTGGGTATGGGGAGTACTCCAAAGTGCGTGGTGGATGGTGCTATCCACCCACCACTATTTTCCTACTGTTCAATTTAGCTAATTTTATTTATTTTTTGCTCTGGTGGTGGTTCATCTTCTTCAATGCCAACTGCTTTCAGACAGCCAATGGAAATTGGCAATTTAATCCCATCGACGATGTCGATAATGATCGGTTCGTTAAAAAGTTGCGATAGTAGGCCTTTAACCGAAATGATACATTTGCTTCAATATTGTTGCCTTGGTGGTTGGATTCAGCTGAAGTCACGTCAGATGGTGGTAATAGCACCGACAAACCAACATGAATGACCAATAAGAATCGCATTCTCCTTACGCATGTAAACAGTGCGCATAGCAGTGAACAAACAAAGGTTATGGTTTCAAAAAATTTCCACGCTTCCATACTACCAACATGGGTATCACTGCGATTTTGTGAAGTCGGTCGCTGTCTTCCAATTTCTGAACCCTTTAGGAATCGGATTGTCCGAAAAGACCGGCAGCGAAATGCTTGATTGTGTAGAATTGGTTCTGAAAATCCAGAATAACATAGAAAATAGTTTTTGAAGTTTCTACAATTTCTTGGAAGTTACATAAAGTTACAGTCCGAATAATATTTTGATAGAAAAATATTGTAATAATGTTTTGCGTCATGCTCTTCTTTACAGGTTAAAAATATAAACCAATGAAAACATATTCTTCAGTTACCTTTCTAATTTTTTTTTTTGCAGTGTTTGGAACTGTCCTCAGAATTCAATTTCCTGGGGTTCTTCTCGGATCTTTCTCAGAGGTCCACTGGAATTATATTTAGAACTCTTCGCTTTTCTCAGAACACTTTGGAACTGAAATTCTTTTAGAGTTTCAGAAATTTTTCCTGGAATGAACTAGAAATTATCCTCGGAATTCGCATGAAATTTTGCTTAAAATCCCTTTGGAATTTCACTCAAAATTTTCACGGCATTCTTTTCGAAATTTTCTAGGAATTATCTGCAGGATTAACTTGACATTATTCGCAGAATTTTCATGGAATCATCCCCAGAAATCTGTTATTTTGGAACTGTCCTCAGAATCCAACACCCTTGAGGTTCTTCTCGGAAGTCAAGTTTAAGTTGTCCGTCCATTCACCAAAACGTTGTAGTTTTTCTACCAGAAATGTTCAATAAAGCTTACCCCTCCATTCACTGGAACTGTGCAATTTTACATCAGGAATTTTCAATTCAGCTTGCCCCTCCAGACAGCAGATTGTTGCAAATCTTACACCATAAATTTCAATACAAACTTGCCACCAGAAAAATTACAATTGACCAGAACGATGCAAATTTTCCACCGTTAATGTTCAATAAAAATTGCTTCTCCAATCTTCCGATTGGTGCAGATTTCCTTTTTCCATGTTCCACCAAACATTTTCACATTTTCTCCTATCATCAGAATGTTGCAGTTTTTTCACCAAATAAAGCTTGCCCCTATTTACAGATTTTATATCATAAATTTTCAGTAAAGCAGCTTCCCTCCAATTATCAGAATTGTGCAAATTTTACACCAGAAATTATTATCAAAGTTTGTGTCTCTATTCAGCAGAAGGATGCAAATTAAGGACCAAAAATTTTCCGAAAAGCTTGCCCATCCGTTCACCAGAACGGTGCAGATTTTCCACCAGAAATTTTTAATACAGCTTCATTTTAAATAAAGCTTGTGCCTTCATTTACCAGACCAGTGCATGTTTTCCACCAGAAACTTTCTGTTCATTTCATTTATCAGAGTGATACAAATTTTGCACCAGAAATTTTCAATAAAGCATGCACCAGAATGGTGCAAATTTTCCACCATAAATTTTCAATGAAGCTTGCATTGATCAGAACGATGCAAATTATGCACCCGAAAAATGAATAAACCTTGCTTCTACATTCACCACAGTGTTGCGAATTTTCCACCAGAAATTTTCAGTTCAATGTGCACCTCCAAATTTTTAGCGTCATTCCATTTTTCCACCAGAGTTATTCATTTATGTTACATCATAATTTTGTAAGTGTGGTTATATCATAATTTTGTAAGTGTGGAAATGAAAATCTTGTTTATAAAGGGGGGGGGGGGGCAATTGCCCCACTTTGCCCCACCCTGTGCATGCCAGTGCGACCAACACGGCTATCCCGAAGTAAAATCCTAACCCCGGTCGGAGACCCCTTCACTGGTGGTCTTCCGACACCAAAACTGCGGTGATAGCTAGGAGAAAAGCCCTGTGAACCGCGAAGCGTTTACGGAAAAGTCAGATGGTCTCACGCGCGATCCTTCAAATATTACTGACGCACTCGTCAATCATTTCGAACGTTACGACTGTGCTTTCACCCGACGAAACTGTGCCACTACACGTTCACTCGCCAATATGACCATCCCGGAAGACAACCCTCCCTTACCCATCAATGCACCCTTCCGCATTACTGAGCTCGACCTATTCCTTAGTCGGAGTAAAGGAAAGTCTGCCGGTCCAGATGACATAGGTTACCCTATGCTACAACACCTTCCAGCTAGCACCAAAGCTGCTTTTCTAGACATCTTGAACGGTCACAGGACGGGTAACACTTTGGTGGACACACAGCTTGGTGGTACCTATACCCAAGCACGATCAGGCACCTTCGACGACTAACAACTTTCATCCCATCTCGTTGAACTGCTGTGCCAGCAATGTTCTGGAACGAATAGTCAATCGGCGTCTAATCCCGTCTTCTGGAGGATAACAATCTTTTCGAATAGATCTCATTTTTGGAAACATAACTACAGTGCACTCTCTACAACTCGATATTGAGGGGACCATCGAGTTAAAGAATAACAATCCCATACAAATTAGCTATCACAGTAGCCATGACATTCATTTTTACTATAATTCGATATCGAGATAGTGGACATCGAGTTGTGGAGAGTTGACTGTACTTCATCTATGTTGCCGAAATCGAGACCATTTTCGATGTATCACAATTGAGTACTAATATAACCTAGCGATAAGAATCAATACTCCCCTAAGTGATTCCTGTTGGAAAATTATTGAAAAAATCAGGGGAGGATTTCTCGGTTTCCAACAAAGCGAGAATCACGTCAATTATGAGATCAACAGTTTTTACACATTGCAGATGCTAGTTCCACGTATCGTCTGTTGCTTCTCTGTGTAACACAGCTGATCTGGTAACAACGGAGTAGCAGCCGCGAGTGGTTAATCATTCTCATGCTAAGTTATGTCGGTACTATCTGAAGCGGTTCAGTATTTTGTAAAGCTTTTCTGCAGTAATTCAGTACTTTTCAAACTGATTCCGAGATTTTCTTAAGTGTGTCAGTACTTTCAGAAAAGATTTCGGACTTTTTTTAAATGATTCTGTGATTCCGATTTTTCTGAAGCGATTAAATATTTTCTGAAGGGATTCCGAACTTTTCTGAAGTGATTCAGTTATTACAAAGATCTTGAATCAGAGAAATGATACTGTACTTTCCAAAGTTTTGTGAAGTGATTCTGTTCTGTCTTTTCTGGAAAAATTAAGTATTTTCCATAGAGATTCAGAAATTTTCTTAAGTCATTCAATACTACACGGAAACAAATCAGATTCCATTTTCATGAATAAAAAATCATGAAATGAAAATACTTACCATCCCATGAAATCGTAACAATGTCATGATTTCATAATGCAGTGGAATCAAGACCGCTACAAGCGTTACACGTACTTGGCAAACCGTGTTCATAAACCGCACTACATAGGTATCTCTTATAAGCCTTTTGTCTTCCATCTTATATAAGTACTGATAGTCTAGTGGTCCAAGTATGGGTTTAATAATCTCAAGGTTCTTGGTTCGAATCCAGTTTGATGCTTTTTACATTTTTAGATAAAAGTTAAACCCATGAATTTAGCTCATGATTTCAACTCGGATGATTCATGATTTTGGAAATGTTTGCTGCGTTACGCAAAAGTTGCTCATGATATCATGAATATTATTCATGGTGTATTTTCATAACATGAAAATGTGCTGTGTTCATGAAATCATGAGTCATTTTTCTCATTTTGGAGATCCAATTTTTCTCCGTGTATCCGAAGAATTTCCGAGCTTTTCTGAAGTTATTCAGTACTTTCAGAAATGATTTCAAACTTTTCAAAAGTGATTACAAACTAGGGGAAATGGCTCTAATGTTGGCCTATGGATCTAAGATTGGGCCCATCGCTAAAAATCTGCTATTTATCAATTTTATCTAGATGAACGCGTCATTGGGACGGTACTAATGGATATTTTGGGTCGCTATTGAAAATTTAATCGATTGCTGAATTTATGTATGGGCCCAAATTAAGGGCATTTAGGCCGACATTACATCCATTTCCCCTATCTGGAATGATTAAGTACTTTTAGGAGTGATTGGAAACACCCCTGAAGTGAGTCACTGCTTTATGGAGTGCTTCCGAATTTTTCTGAAGTGATTCAGTACTTGCTGAAATGATTCATTACTTTCCAAAGTGATTATGAACTTTCTGAAGCAGTTCAGTACTTCCGAAGTGAATCTGAACATTTTTGAAGTGATTCAGTGTATTCCTAAGTGATTCAATTATTTTCGAAGTGATTCCGATCTTGCGGAAATGATTACACACTTTCTGGGATGAGTACTTTCCAATGTGAATCCGAAATTATCTGAAGTGATTCAATATTATCGAAGAGATTCCGAGGTTTTTTTAAGTGATTTAGTACTTTCTGAAGTGATTGCAAACTTTCCTAGAGTGATTCAGCTCTTTCCAAAGTGATTCAGTGCTTGCGGGAGTGATTACAATAACATGTCTAAAGTTATTCAGTGCGTTCAGAAGTGATTCCGAACATTTATAAAGGGATACAATACATTCCGAAGTGATCCAGTATTTCCCGAAGTCGTTGAAAACATTTCTGAAGTGATTCAGCACTTTCCGAAGTGATTCTTAACTTTTTTGAAGTGATTCAGTACTTTCTGAAGTGATTTAGAACTTTTCATGAGTTATTCAGTGCTCTTTGAAATGATTCAGTACTTTCCGAAGTGATTGCAAACTTTTAGGAAGTAATTAACTACTTTCCGAAGTGATTCAATTGTTTTCTTAAGTGATTCAGTACATTCCGAAGTGATTCAAAACTTTATTGAAGCGATTCAGTACTTTTCAAAGTAATTCCGAACTATTCTCAAGTGATTCAGTAGTTTCCTAAGTGATTTTGAGCTATTTGTATGATTTCAAATTTATTTCCCATATCTCACCATATTACCAAGTTCGAATACTCTTTGACGTTTTTTTTTCATATTTACTCTAGAATTTCCTCCTCGCAATCCCCATAAAAGTCTCTTCAGAACTATTTTGAAATTCAACTTTACTTCTTACAATTTTCTAGAAACACTTCTCATAATTAACTGGAACTTCGTGTCAAATTATTCCATAATTCTTCTCAAAACTGACTAGCCATCTAAAAAAAAACTACAAGAACCAGTCCTATGAAGTTGTACGCAATGGTGACGTAGGACTACGTGGTCTTATATAATAAATGATATTTTTTAACTGCAGCAGGAGCTTGTGTTTTGTGTAGGAATAGGAATTTGAGCGGGTTTCTCTTTGTTTATACTCTTTAGTATGACCATGATTGTCCTGGAAAGAACCTTTTGATATGAATTTTAGTTGGGACATGTTTATACATTTAACTCTTTTGGAAAATTCTGGTGGCCCTGTTTCACGTCGTGGTTCTTCTCTGTACGTCAAATCAAACGAGTAGAAATAAGAAGGGTCGGTTACGCGTGCGAATAATTGAAAATTCGATAAATATATAATCAAATAGCTGGAAAAAGCTTTACGATTAATCGTTTATCGAATAATTGGACTTTTAGGCATCCCTAGAAAATTGTGTAATTTCATCTTTTTTAGTGGTCCTTCGAAAATGTCGAGCAGCAGAATTGCAACCAGCAAGTGTTACCCAAGGACCAAAAGCGATGCGATGCTAGTGTTCATTGCTATGACGACGACAGAATTAAGGGGCTTAGAGAGGGGTGACAGTCAATTCTCTTCATAAATTTCCTCTTTGGATGACCATGGCATCACTAACCTATATTTCGCGATATTTCTGCTATACTCTTTTATCATCCAGAACAACAAACGTATCAATAAATGTGTTTACCGTCGAGTTATTAACGAAACAGAAAGTCGATGAAGAGAATCGATCAAAATCACTTGCACCCCTGCTTCCAAGTTTGGCTACAAGATTACAACTCTGGAGAGCCTTTTTCTGTGCAAAATGTTGCGCAATTGCATCCTCCCTATTCGCACACATCCGAAGATCGGAGGCGAATGCCACTTAGACTTGTTTCGTTTACTAACGACGCCCTGATGACTGTGTTGGGGAATGTACGTATGTACGTAATTGGTGGATTTGTTAGTTATTTCGACGCTTTTGGACAATGCTTGACATTTATCACTTTTCAATAGTTTCTTATTGAAAATCAATAGTCAGAAGCATTCTCGATGCATAGTAATATTTCTGATCGATTGATGATAAAATTGTTGAAATTGGTCCAGGAGCAGCTGAGTTATTAACGTTCATAATCTTTCATAATTTCGTTACATATTCCATTTTTGGTTTTCACAAAGTGTACCCCCATATATAGAAATCACAGACGTAGTCCTGCGTCAATCCCCATAAAAGTCTCTTCAGAACTAAAGCTTGAGTCAAACGGATGTATCTAGGAACCATCTTAATGAAATACAAATGTTGAGCATTCAAAATGAAAGTTATTTATTATACTTTAAAGGAAAAACAGCGAAAAAAATTATTCCGATTTGGTTTTGATGAAATCTCAAACTTTTCTAAGAATACCACTCATCATATTTTGGACACTCTGTTGGCTAACCTGAGCGGCCGTTTTGTTCCACCATCTCTTCATCCCTGTCGCTTCCCGAGTCACCTTTCCACTGTTCGTCAACTTCTGTTTGACAACTGCCCAACATTTCTCAATTGGGCGGAATTGAGGGCAGTTGGGTGGATTGATGTCCTTTTCGAAGAAATCTATCCCGTTGTCTCGATACCACTGTAGAACTTCTCCACTGTAGTGGCAGCTTGCCAAGTCAGGCCAAAACTTTACAGGTCCATTGTGAGCCTTAATGTACGGAAGAATACGTTTTTTCAGGCACTCCTTGCTTGTACATTTTGTTTGTCACAAATACCTTGCCACATAACAAGCTTTCTTGCGATTTAGCCAATTTCAACGAGTTTGCGATTTTCGAACCTGACCACGTCGGATTTTCCAAGTGGGAGTCCAAAATTAATTTTCGGTTCGCGGCTACCATATTCATACCTGATAATCATGACAAACTTTTCAGCACTGAAAGAGGAAACATTTCAAAACAAACAGCTGTCAAAACATTCCAGATCCGACCGCTAGGATCCGTGCAGTAAAATAAACAGAGCGGCCAGATATTGAATGACTCAAGCTTTACCTTGAAATTCAACTTTAGTTCTCTTTGCAAATTTCCTGGAAACACTTCTCATAATTGATTGGAACTTCTCGTGAAATTCTTCTATAATTCTTCTTAAAACTTCATAGCAATTATTAAAATAAAAAAAAAATAAATCGTCAGAAATTCTTCAGTGTCAGAATCCTAAAAATGTAGACCCATGAGGTCATGATTGTTTTTTTTTTAATTTAAAATTATGGTAACTACGCAATATTTTTAATTTTAAATGTTTTCGTAGTCTAAAACCTCGAAAAGTTCAAGAAGGTAAAACATTCTCCTAGCCTTTAAATCTTGGAAATTTTTCTCATCTTATCTTCAAAAAATGTCAAAGTCCGAGACCTAAAATGTTATTCCGTAGATCTTATTGTTTTCTTAAAAAAAATCTAAGTTCAATCTTTCACATTATAACATTCGGTGCAATGACCAACTCGGCTCAGTAGCGTTAGGCATTGTGTTATTTGTCAAATTAACATGTAACTTAGACATAATTCAAAATTCTAAGGCTTCAACACTCCGAACAGGATGCCTCCGGTAAAAATGTGTTACGGAAAATTGCCAATGTTTGAAGAATCATTGCTCAGAAATTAATACTTAGATTTTAAATCTACTGGTACCGAATAAAGTCTGTAGTTTCAAATAGCGCTAATAGATTTGAAACTCGTCAATAAATGGCTGAGCTATGGTTTTTTAAATATTTCAAATTTGCCGTTACACAATTTACCGGATGCATCGTTTTCGGAGCGTTAAAAAACGTTTCAAATTGCGGATTTCGAAAAATTTCCTAAATTACGTTCGGATCTTGAAGCCTAATACATATCCAATATTCTGAAAATTAATTATGTTTCTGAATCATGAGGGCCCTTGTTTTCCAGTTTTCTGCATTTAAAATAAAATGTCGTAACTTTTTGTTTACTGACATCTAGGGCTATGCATGGTAAAAGTGGAAACAAATTAGAATTTTATTTCTTAAATCCAGTGGCTATTCTGGCATTGCATTGGATTTACTTCGTCATAAGGATGAATGCAAGAATAGATTCGCTTGGAGTGCTTCCTTTGTGTTTTGAGAACAATGGGTGTAAATTTCTGCCTATTGCTTTGCTGGTTTTGAACTTAAGTATCGTGCCGGATTTGTTTACGGGAAAATCATAGATATATTTGACGTTTTCTGCTGGATAGGCCAAAAACAGGCCCTTAGGCCGAAGTAGTCTTCTCCCTTATTATGAAATCCAATATAGAAAGAGAAAATGGAAATCTCTCTGGATTGTCAGTGGTCAAAATGAATTCACAATACAAGGAACATTATCAATAGATTTTTCCGAAGCTTGTATTGAATAACAAACCTTTTAAATCGATACACATGGTAACCCTAGTTGACTGAGAGTCGTCAACCATTTTCAGCGAAATATTCCCACACCTACAACCAGAGCAGGCAAGGATTAACCAGGTCGCAGAGATCATGCTTAGTACAACCAATCGTAAATTTAAGCCGCATTCTTCCCCGTGCAACGACCTACCTGAACTGTTTGAGTATTATCCATCCCAAAGCCATCTTCCGGCGCCTGCCCCTCCAACTGGACCGTCGGTTCGGGTGACGACGCCTCCAAATCTGCCGTCAGTTCGTCCGCTGCCGTTGGCACCGGGTCGGATTCTGGCACGGCAACAGATTGCACTATCGCCGTCGCCGTTACCAGTGCAAAAAACGTCACTAGAAGGGCCAGTTTCGTGCCTTTGATCATTTTCATTTTTGCCTCGCTCCGGTGGACGGCAATCAAGTTAAGAAGCGCAAACAAAAAAATCAAAACAAAGTTTCACCACCGATAACAACAACAACAACAAGAAAGCCGAGATCCTTCTTCTCGCACCTCACTCGAAATTGCAGTGAAATTGCATTTTTAGCATAGCGTGCACTTTTCCCTCGCTTTTCACTTTAGCGGCGATAGCTGAGTAGGATACACTCGATTGCCCACAAGGCCACCCTGAAGGCTGTTTCTGTATATTCACTTTTTTATCTGCACTCCTTCTTCGGCTCGTTACGAAGCTCACACTCCAATTGTTGAAATAATTAATACCTCGCCTAGTATATCACCATGCATACATAGATTTCCCATTCACTCTCTTCGTGGTCATGCTTGTAGATCTTGGCGAAGCATATCCAAATTCACTTCATTCAACACATTTATTGCATCGCTGCCGCATAACCAAATGTATAGGTAACTCTTTTTCTCTTCTTTTTTTTTCAATCCGGCTAGTCAAATTTCACCGCCACCCGCGCCGAGAGGTGGTTATCGTTGGGCTTCTGTTCTTCGTGCTTTGGCACTGTTTCAACATCAAACAAATTTCTAATCCTTTTTTTGCCGCTGTCACTGAAATAACTGACTCTCTTCGATACGGTTTCAATTTAAACGAATCCGAATCCAATTGATTGGAAATCCCTTTTTTTCTGGAGGACAAATTCGTCACTCCACCCACGTGTCTGATTCCGCGCCAAAAACAACCGTGGACCACCAATCGAAATTTCCAATTTGTTGTGGTTCGCTTTCGAGCGAGTTTCCGTTCGCGGTAAGTGAGACGGCGAAGTGAACGTCCACCTGGTCCAACGTTTAGTAACCGACTAGCAGGCACCAGCGCGTGGTGAATGGTTCAAAGCCTACCGATAGACTGGTTGTCGGCGGTGGCGCGCTCGCATACCTCAGAGAAGCCCATTGCTACCGTTGCCGCCGGCATCAGGCACACAGGTGGGATGCTGCTGTCCGAAGGCTCTGTTGGACCGTCGGTGCCGCGCGTGCGGTGCACAGTGGGATAATTGTGCTTTTCCTATTGCCTACACACTTAGAAATAACTAATTTTACATGTGATGGAATCCATATTTGACATAAAAAATAAGACGTAAACAAACATGTCATGTAATATTAAGTGCTCTGAGACTGAAAAAATCGTTGTTCGACGAAAAGTACGTTTGATTACGCTATATTTCGCGTCCGTTATGACACAAGTTTATGTCAAAATTGACGCTCGTATATGTCACTCTCAGGGCACCTAAATTTACATGACTTTTTTCTAAGTGTGTATGTTATAATTTAGCAAATTTGAGTTGTAATTTAGTTCGTTCTCAGCCAAACCACGCATTGATTGTAAGGCAAATTGCGTGGCTGTGATTTATGCCGTCGTCGCGAAGCCCTAGTGCGTGTTGATATTCCTCGTCGTGACGTCCGTGAGTGTTTTTCGCCCTTCCGTCACGGGTACCATAGAAACGTTATCCACGTGCCGTACTAAATCGTTGCGATTGTAGTCCGAACGTGAACCGTGCCAAGAAAACCTGCGAAGTGTGAAGTATTCTTTCCGAGTAACCGGAAACCTTCGCGTGTGAGGAGATGTTACCTCGCACCCCACCCCGGAAAATGGAAAATTCGGAAGATGTGAAGGTGTTGATCCAGAAGTGTGGCCAAGTAAAGGCTAAGGTCACACGGATCTTCAATTCCCTGACTGCAGCAGAAACTGCGAACAAGAGGCTACCGCTTCCCTTATTGCGGGTTTACTCCAAGAACCTGCAAGTGATTTATCAAGAATACAACGAGATTCACGATGCCATCGCCGCCTCCGTGGAAGAGGAGAACGTCGATGCTCAGGAGGAAAAGTATATTGCATTCGAAGCCCTCTACAATGAAACCTTGGTCATGATAGAGACGATGATCGAGATGATTGAGATGGAGAACATAGCAACCCTGCCCGTGTCAGTGCCTTCGACATCAGCAAGAGCGAACCAGGCTTCAAGTCAACCTGTCATCATTCACACCCAGTCTTACCGTTTTCCTCTACCAACCTTCGACGGTCGTTATGAAGCATGGCCACACTTCAAGGCCATGTTTCAGGACATGATGCAGCGATCAAACGATTCCGACGCTGTAAAGCTGTATCATTTGGAAAATTCGCTGAAGGCAGATGCTGCAGGTGTGATCGACTTGGAGACACTGCAAAACAACAATTATGCACGAGCATGGGAGATCCTGCAAGAACGATTTGGAAACCAGCGATTGATCATCGAGTCACACATCCTTGGCCTCCTGAATATGCAAAAGGTTCTCAAGAAATCATCAAAGGATCTGCGCAACCTGATAGATGAATGCACCCGTCACGTCGACAATCTCGTTAAGCTCAACCAGCGTTTAACCGGAATGGCTCAGTTGTTTGTGGTGACACTACTGACACCTGCCTTAGACGACCAGACTTGTGAACTCTGGGAAGCTTCAATCAATCAGTCCGAGCTTCCTGAGTATGAGCAGATGATCGCATTCCTGAAGCAGCGGTGCGTGATTCTGGAACGATGTGAAACTCCTACCGCAGCATCTAAGGTACCGATCGCCAAGACTGCTCCATCGAAAGGTGGACCTTCTAAGTCGTCGCATGCTGCAACAGCAACATCGGAATATGCGTGCGACTTTTGTTCCGGCCAGCACCAGAATTTCAAATGCTCGACTTTTCAAAGGATGACCGTAGACCAGCGTCAAGACAAGCTGAAAGCGACGAATCTGTGCTTCAATTCCCCTTAGTGCAGCGTGTCCAAGCAATAAATCCTGCGGAAAGTGTTCCAAAAAACACCACACTCTAGTTCATTTCGAGCAACGGGAGAAACCTGAAGTAAGAACGAGTGAGCCGCCTAAGCCAGCCGAAGTAGATCCAGTACCAGCAGTGGCGGAGCAGCCTGTGCATGCTTCCTGTTCCAGCGTGTTTCGTTCACCAAGCAACCAGGTGTTCCTAATGACAGCGATGGTCATTCTGCGTTCTAAAGGAGGCCACACTCACCAGGTTCGAGCTCTCCTGGATTCTGGATCACAGATCAATTTGTTGTCGGAGTCTGTGGTGAAGAAATTAAACCTGCTGAAATTCCCAGCTAATGTTCCTGTAGTCGGCGTAGGAGGTACGCGTTCCCAGATACGCCATCGAACGGTGGTGAGAATGACATCCAACTACAGCAACTTCACTGCCAATGTTGATTGTCTCGTCACACCGAAGGTAACTGGCACCATTCCGTCGGCAAATGTTAGAGTGGATTCCTGGCATATTCCATCCGGTGTACTGTTGGCCGATGCTTCATTCAACCGTCCACGAGAAGTGGAAATGCTGATTGGTGCCGAACATTTCTTCAACATTCTGAAGCAAGGCAAGGATTGGAAGCATGCTTGCATCGGTTTTTCGACCAAGAGGAAATCGCTGAACCATCAATGATGACGAGTGAAGAAGAACGTTTCGAAGAACACTTTCAACGGACTTATCGTCGTAATGAAGATGGACGATTTGTTGTCCAGCTGCCATTGAATCAGTGGACCAGTTGAAAAGTTCCAGATCCCTGGCGTTGAAACGATTCCTGTTGTTGGAGAAAAGATTGGCGCGAGATCCTGACCTGAAGACTCAGTATGCGGAGTTCATCGACGAATATCAATCGTTGGGTCACTGCCATGAAGTGAGGCAGGAAGAAGATCCTCCTGGTCTACAATCGTACTATCTGCCGCATCACTGTGTCTTCAAGCCATCCAGTAGCAGCACAAAGTTTCGTGTTGTGTTTGACGCAACAGCCAAAGCAAGTGAACTGTCCCAGAATGACGTACTAATGACTGGAACCAGCAGCCAAAGTGACCTATTCAGCATCGTACTACGTTTTCGAACCCATACCTACGTTTTCACCGTAGACGTATCCAAAATGTACCGACAAATTCTCGTTGATCCCTCCCAGACTCGGTACCAGAGAATCTTCTGGCGAGGACACCTGACGAAAGCAGTGAAGGTCTTGGAGTTATTGACCGTTACCTACGGTACATCAGCGGCGTCGTTTCTCGCTGTGAGATCACTTATCCAGCCGAAATGCGGCCGAAGTTATCCTGAATGATTCCTATATGGACGGCATTTTGTCTGGTTCGGATTCAATTGAGTCAACCAAGAAGTTACATCGTGATTTGGAGGAGTTTATGCTGAAAGGAGGATTTCCAATTCGAAAGTGGTGTTCCAACTCAGAAAATGTGCTTGAAGGAATTCCTGAAGGAAATCGAGAGACCCTAGTGCCCATCCAGGACTCCAGCGCAAATGAAGTAATCAAGGCTTTGGGACTTCTGTGGGATCCAAAGAAAGACCTGTTCCTGTTCTTCAAGTCGTCTGAACCAACGGATAACGAAGACAAACCAACGAAGCGGCGTGTCCTGTCCCAAAGATGATCATGCAGTGCCTGTGGGCTACCAACATTGGATGGGATGAACCTATGGAAGGTGAATTACTCCAGCGATGGACAGAGTTCCAGACATCATTGAGCCACCTCAACAATGTCAAGATTCCAAGATGCGTTGTGGTTCCTGATACGGAAACAATGGAGATTCATGGTTTCGCTGATGCCTCCAAATATGCGTATGGCGCATGTGTTTACCTTCGCTGCATTCGTAAAGACGGGTCAGCAGTGTCTAATCTTTTATGCAGCAAATCCAAGGTAGCTCCCCTTCGTGAGTTGACCATCCCTCGACTAGAGTTGTGTGCCGCTCAACTATTAGCCAAGCTAGTGGATAAGGTGATCCCGACGTTAAAACTGGAGATCCGCGAAATCAGATTGTGGTCCGATAGTCAAATAGCCTTGGCTTGGATAAAGAAACCTTTGGATTCGCAACCGAGTGGCTGAAATCAACAAACTGACCAAACACTGTCGTTGGAGCTACGTCAGTACGGATGAAAACCCGGCGGACATCGTGTCCCGAAGAATGAAACCAACCCTGTTAAACAAATGTCAGCTGTGGTGGAACGGTCCAGTTTTTCTTCGTGAAGTCACCTATAGGATGGAGCCGATAGAAGAGATTCCCGACGACCTGATGCCTGAACTAAAAACTGTGGTCATCGCAAACCCGATAGTGAAGAAACTCGATACTAGCTTTGAACGATTCGATTCATTCTACAAGCTGCAGCGTGTTTACGCTCACATAGCACGCCTCGTTCGCCGTGTGCGAACTCCTAAGGATAAGCGAGATTCCTGTGGACGATTGACCGTGCAGGACATGCGTAAGGCGACAAGTTACATCATCCGTGTTCTTCAACAAAACGAACTACATGATGAGATCCATCCGCAAGGTAATCCATAATTGCATGAGATGTTTCCGTAAGAAGCCAAGGATGATCCAACCAATAATGGGGAATCTTCCTGAATCCCGAGTGAACATCGCCGCACCATTCGAACTGACTGGCGTCGACTACGCTGGGCCAGTTTTCGTGAAGGAAGGTAAACGTAAGATAAAGGTCGTGAAGGCATACATCGTTTTATTTGTGTGCTTAGTATCGAAGGCGGTTCACCTTGAACTTGTGTCAGACCTAACATCGGAGGCATTCCAATAACGAACAGTTGACAGCTATGGATAAGTTCTCGTACCTACGATCTTCACTGACGAGCGAAGCTCTACAAAAGATCAATGAGAGTTATGAAGAGTTATGAATCACTGAGTAAGCTGGTTGGTGATTTCGAGAAATACTTGTGGATGCTGCAGAAAATCGCAGAGGAGACCGCCAATTGGAGCACCATATTAGTGCACATGGTATGCTCGCGCTTAGATTCCGCTACTCTTCGACACTGGGAGACACATCACAACTCGAAAGAGGTTCCCACATACACGAACCTAATCCAGTTTCTGAAGTAAAGTCCATCCCAGTCCAGGAGAAACGGCCCAAGCTTGGAGTGAGTAATTCTGCAATTCAATCTTGGAACAAGTGCACATTCTGTGGAGAGGCATTCCATTCTGCATTCCGCTGCATCAAGTTCCTGAAACTGAAGGTTCCCAAACGCTACGACATGGCACGATCTGGGAGGGAGAAACAGACTCGGAAAATGTGAATGTCAAGTGAAGCCAGAAATGAGCTGTCACAAACTGTCAGTGGGAGCCAGCAGTACAAAACATCAATCAATGGGAAGTATTGATATCGAATACAAAATATTTTCTTGCTTGAAAACAATTTGCACTGCAAAATTTTCGTTTCTTCAGTTCAGGAATCGGTATGTTATTTAGCTAAATTGTAGTGTATCAAGCATGTTATATCGTAAATTTGATAGTTTTCTCAAAATGGAGGGGGTTGTAGAGATATTCAGGTACGGTTACTCTAAATTTTCGGGTTCGTGTCGGGTACGAGTATACGAAGAAAATAGTTTTGAGTTCGGATCGGGTATGGGGTATATGTGGGTACGGGTAGCATCGAGGGGCACGCAAAAACTTCAACTCCGGCACAGGAAGTAGCCGTAATTAAATTAATTCCATTAATTACAGGGGTCAGGTCGGGTTCGGGTTCTTGAAATTTTTATGAATTGGGTATGGGTTTGGTTCGGGTATTCAAATGTCTATCTCTGACCATCTTTATGGGATTGTTTGTTAATGTGATGTATTGTTATTGGTAAATAAAGGAAATGCTTAAAATATTCACACATTTATTCATCATTTCACAACCGTTGGTAACAACAAAATTTCAGCTCAAATCAACTCAACATACCTCGGCTATCAACGGGACGGGATTTATAAAAGTCCAACAACCGATCGCTCTCTTTCGGTTCGTCTTCAGGAGGTAGCAAGAAAGCTTCAAGCGACGGAACGGCATCTTTTTTTTTCGTTTTCTTCCCATTTTTATCGACGCGGAAGCAGTCCTCTAAAGGGCCACCCACATTAGATCCGTTTGCGTTGCGTTGACGTAAATTTGACAGTTAGACAATAGATTTAGCTGTCACTTTGCCGCAACGCGTCCGATCCGAATCTAATGTGCGTGGGCCTTAAGAAATGGGCCTGCAAATAATTAAAAAAGATCATAGCAACATTGATAAAATGCAAAACACTTGTACCGTCAACACTTACGCTACAGACTCGCGAGCTTGGTTTAATTTCGCCGGTTCCGGAATCCATCCGACAGAACTTAATCCATTGGGATCTTGTGATATAATCAGTAGGAAAGCACAAAAAACCCAATCCAGGATAATTCCTGCTGTTCCGGCCGCAGTATTTCACCTGACACTTCATTTTGGCTGATTCACTACGAGTCCTAGTACGAGTCTCTACAAGTGATTTTTCAACTCCAACTTTCCACAAGCATTAAGTCATCCGACGGTAACCCGTAAACAACAGAGACACGAAAAACCGAAACCCCTCATTATGGGAACAAATTACTTGATAATTTTTATTTGCCAAAAATTTTCTTGCGCAATCTTGTGATTGATTTATTAGATTTTGTGTGTAGTATTTGCTTCTCCCTCCCAGGGCACGATGAAACAAATTATGCCTCAACTACTTATCAGCAGGACATCCGTCGAAGTCGTGCGTCATGGGCTCCTGCCACCATTGCCAACAGAAACATCATTCCCTGTTGCACAATGAATCGAATCAGTCTGTCAAATCCAAAACGTCAAATCGTCCCGTCGCAAGCGAAACCTTCATCAGTGAACCAACAGCAACACCAGACACAATCATACACTCAAAGCCAGTATATACCCAACCAAACCATTCAACCTTCCACAAGCGCCCTCCCTATTACACTCTCGCAGAACACTAAACCACTGTCCATCACAAACCAGACATGCACTTGTCAGAACACAATTCCACTGTCAATCAGTAACCAAAACCGTAGTGGAGAAGTATCCACTGCTGTGGTGTGCGTTAAAGATCAGTACGGGGCGACACGACTAGCCAGAGCTTTGCTAGATTTGTGTTCGAAATATTGCTAAGCGATCAGGTCCTCTCACGATCCTCTCTTATCAGCCAATCTCCTTTCCACGAGTAGATTGTAGGTACGAGTGAACAGCTGATAGGGGCAATAAATTAGTTATCTACCAATCGCGCGCGTACACAGATGTGTTTATCATTATTCCTTTGATGTTTTGAAGTAGGACTACGTCTGTAATGTCTATATGGGGGTACACTTTGTGAAAACCGAAAATGAAACTTGTAACAAAATTATGGAAGATTTTGAACGTCAATAACTCAGCTTCCCCTGGACCAATTTCAATAATCTTCTCACTTATCGATAATAAATATTCCTACGCATCTGAGATCAAGATTTCATCATTTTTCAAAATGTCACTATTGAAAATTGCACGAATTTGAAACTGTTGCTATGATAAATAAAATTATCACCGATTGCCTGTGAAATGCGATTTCCCTAACACAGATTTCAAAGTTGAATTCCATCTGGTCAACATCAAAAGGGGGTTTATTCAATCACCGCGTGGTGAGTGGTAGTGTTCTCCGGTAAACAACGAAAGGCTCCCTTCAAGCAGCTAGCTATCAAGGCTGGCCTCAACCACTGATTGGACGGTCATCGACATCATCAGCAGCTGCAGCAGTGCTTTCGGTGCGTGGCGCTGAACATTATTCTCCAGTACACAACGCAAGGCTGCCTGCTAGCAGCAAGCTGCAGCCCACTTGAACATCCATAGAAGGAGGAAGAAGGCGCACCGCTATTGATCGGAATCAGTAGCTCTTCGTGAGTCGCTTTGGGCCATCTATGCCAAGGGCGTCATACTAAAGAGTATAAACAGAGAGTACCCCACTCAAATTCCTATTCCAAAACACAAAACACAAGCTCCTGCTGCAGTTAACAATTAAGATTTATTATATAAAACCACGTAGTCCTACGTCACCATTGCGTACAACCCCATAGGGCTGTCCCTAGAAGTTTTTTGAAGAAGAATAAATTCCGTTCCAGTTGCCATCAACCGCAATTAGTGATTTCATACGGTGAAAGATTAAAGTTTAAGGTCCGAAATCCGGTCAAGTTGTGATCCTGTGATTATGTTTGCCCTAACCAGAGATATTAATATTTGAAAAGGGCGTATTTTCAAAAGAAAAACGTCAATAGCTCTTGATTAGAAAAAAGATATCAACAAGTTCTGCGCGGCGAAAATTGCATGTTCATTAGTTATAAAAATTATCTAAAGACAACTTTGCTGAGAAATTTGAAATGAAAATAAACTGGTTTTTTAAGACACCCTAAGACAATTGATGAATATTGCTCTAAATCGGTAAATTAAAGATATACACAAAAGATTTCTTAAACAACGTTGCTTGAAATTAGCTGAGCTACAACTTTACTCAAGAATGTAAACATTTATATCTGGATGACAATGACAATCACCCTAGTATTAATTGACACCAACATGAGAACTTAAGAAACAACTTTGTAGTAGACACTTTTTTTCCCTAAAGTTTCAATGTCAGGCTAGTATCTTTTGCTGCTAAATTCCCATCCTGGACCACTGTGCAGCAGAACAACTATCAGCCGACCCTAACATGGGCAACAGACGCCCGGGTTGTATAGGCAGCGCTGTCCCTGTCAGGCCAAGAAGGTCTCCCGGAGTTGGTTACCCGATTTAACCTATGGTTACTCGAATCCCAGCCGGTACCGCGAGGAGTTAGCGATAGAAGCTACCTGGATAAGAGACTACAGGCCACTACTTGGGTTCGATTTCATACCTGCAGGTACGCAATGATACGCTTTGCCCAGTCACCATTTACCAGTCAAGTAAAATGGTAGCGGTATTTAATGAACCTCTGAATTTGACCACATTTTCACGGCAACCGCCACCACCGTGTCCCGTGAGTTTGTGTACCAACACGGGTAAAACAAACGAGAATAGTGAGCACCAGTCAGCTGCTGATGCTCTCCCTCTCGCTTTGGATGGTGAGCAGCCGCCTCTCGACAAAGCATAAATAAAGATGCTGCCCGTCGACAGCGAAAACGGGAGAAGAGAACGACGAACGTCAAGCAACATAGGAAACATGTTTGTTTTGCTTTTCGGCTACTAGGTTTATAACCGGCTACGGTTGGTTGGTTGGATGGAAGAGAAAAACTGTCACTTTCATGCCTTCTGGTTTCTTCAGCTGGGTGGGTGGATTTGTGGTTTCCAAATGGGGCCTGTATCGGTAGCTGCATAGGGCATAGTGCGTTGTATTTTTCCGTATGCGATTTGGAACTGGGATTAAAAACGGATTATGTATTATGCGTTCTAGGGGATAGAAAAGTGCACAAGCAAACAAGTCATCAGGTCAAGTGTACAAAGATGGAGGCGATTCACACAACATGATACCTCAACTTTGAAAATATTTAGTATGTTCCATAGATTATGAAAAGTTGAGACCTTTCAGTTTAACTATATTCATTTCGAATTATTTCACAATAGACGTGAACTTCACCAAGCGTTTGATCAAATCAACTGAACATCCCTACCAAAAGGTACCATAAATCTCCACAGTAGTCATGTGTCCCTGCAAGCGTGGTTGGTTGAGCAAAATGCACACATAGACGAAAACCCAATTTCATTTGCCCGATGGCACAGTCAGCAATCGATGCGCTTCCGCATCCCAAGGACGATTCGATCGAGTTTTGAATTGTTAAAATAAACTCTTACCCGGCTGACAATCTTGGTCAGACTGTCAACAGCCCTTTCCCCCAAACCACAATCGATGGTCTTCGGGCCTTTCAAAGTGGTGAAATGTGTCAGCCTGTCACGGTGTGGTGCCTCTGTATTGGATTTTAATGAATTCCAGAATATTGCTCGACGGCTGAATGTCTGTCTATTATACATTCTTCCATCGCGAAAATGCGGCGGTAGTGGATCTATCCATTTGATAAGTCAGGCCTGAAGTTTTATCATCCTCCTGACCCGGAACGGAAAGTCTTGCTTGTTGAACAGCAATTCGATGGCCTGATTCGCACGATGCGTAAAAGCTAGCAACTAAGTGTTTTTATCGCTTCAAATCACCGGAGCACGAATCGCTTCTGATTGAAGAAGTTGCTCGAAATTTTCCACATACTTAGAAATTGTAGCGCACCAAGCCATTAAGTATCACATTTTTCCACTTTCCGCTTCGGTTGGAAACTGGAACTGAAAGCTTTGAAATACAGATGAACAAAAAAAGAATCTAAAACCACCCCTTCTAGCAGAACTATTTTTGCTACCGTTAAGCACATACTTTCATCGCCAGTGACTTTGGTCGTTATGCAAAAAAGGAAGATTTTATACTTTCTAGGAAAAACGTGTCAAGCAGGAGTAAAGAAAAGCGTCCTTCTTGTTGCTTGTGGTCACACCAACATGGTGATAAAAAAAAAATAGATGGGAATCTCGATACGGGTGGTTGAAAGCTTTCCCAACCATGCCAGTCAGGAGGGACCCCGGTTACAAATTCGTTACAATCCGATACAAGAAATAATCCATACTGATGAGAATACAGACCTGAACGGCTCTAAAATCAAATCAACGAATATGCTACCAAGGATTGGAGAACACATATTTGAGTGTGTCATCAAGTTTTTCTCCAATTTGCATACTCGTTAAGAGCAGCCCTCTGAAAATCAAGTAGCGCATTCTGCGCATTATTGAACATAATTTAATCGTTTTACATACCTACCTCATTTTTTTTGCTCGGGTTGCCCGTTGTTATTTTCACATTATTTTCCACCCGGTTTTTTTCTTCTGTGTGATCTAAGCTACACATTCGATAGCATCATCATCATCATCATCATCGTCATCGGCAATGGCTGGTCGTGTTGGATGCCGTGTCTATCGGATGAGGCTCGATTAGAAAATACACCGATAGGAACAGGGTGAAAACGATCCCTTGACAGGTGAAACGTGTTTTCCTTTGCGCGGTAAGCTCACCCGTTCGTTCGCTTCAATAAAGATGTGGAAAACTCGAGAAAAATGCATCACTCGGTGGAGAAGGAGATCTGCGAAACCAAAAAAAGCGGTTGACGGTTGATTCACTTAGGGGAGTGATTCGACTTTTCTCTGAGCGATTCTCTGTTAGCTCAGTCGGCAAATTTTCTCGACTTTCTGCTGTGGTGCTCATCCAACGGCCCGTCGAATGCGGTCCTCGGAATGCTTTCAGTGTGTGGAGTGTATGCTCGCAGAATGACCAAACTTGAATTGTCCAAAGAACTTCCTGTCGATTTCCTAGGATCTAACTTTAGTATTCCTTAAGTAGTCTGTCTAATTTCGGTTGAAATGCTCTTTAACATTTGCATGGAAATATTTCATTATGGAGCTTCTTTTAAAAAGTTTCCAGTAGTTCTTATATGTTATCTTTAGAAGTCTCTTCATGGCTCACAAGAAACTAGCCTCCGAATTGGAATTTGCCTTAGAATTCCTTTGATGCCATTGGAGATTTTGAACTTATTCTTTTTCATCCTCAGAATCCAGAATTCCCTCGAATTTCCGACGTAGGATTACGTCTTTCGGCAAAAATTTGGAGCTGCAATTTAAAAAAAAACCAAAATCGACCGCGTTACGAAAAGTTGTCAGGTTTTGACCACTCATAACTCTGTCAATAGCGGTTTTTGTTAATTCTAAACAAACCAATCGATTGGAAATTTTTCTACGAATCTGCTAAAATGAACACTATAGGTCACTAGTGAAAATTACACAAATGTCCAACAAAACTATCACCGATTGCTTGCAAAAAGCGCTTTCCCTAACACAGATTTCAAAGTCGAATTCCATCCAGTCTCGCCAAACGTTGCTTATTCAATCACCGTGTGTGTGGTGAGTCTCCGGTCGGTCATCTTTAGCAGCAGTAGCAGCAGCAGCAATGCTTTCGGTGCATGGCGATGAAGATTGTTCTGCATTACACAACGAAAGGCTGCCCGCAAGCAGCAAGCTGCAGCCCACATGAGCGTCCATTCACTGAAGAAGCCGCACCGCTACTGATCGAATTCAGTAGCTCATCGTGAGTTGCTGTGGGCCATCTATGCCAAGCGCGTCACCCTCGTTCCAAACAACCTACAGCTCGCCAGCCTCATCCGTTTTGAACACCCTAATAGCTCAGCATTACGCAATCATCACGACAAAACGATTCTTCTCAGGACCACCATGCATTATTGTTGTTTAAGAGCTAACGTTCGCTCGCCTTGCTGCCAGCCACATCATCCCCAAAGCTCTTTGATAATGTAACCAGTAACCAAACGTTTGTGGTCAAATGCGTAACAGTATTGAAGTGATACATAAAAATTCTCGCAATGACCGAATACCACATGATCAGAAGCACTTCGAATTAAGGTAAGGTTTTTTCCAAGACGCTAGAAAAAAAAAATCTCGAATTTATATGATTCATTGCGAGTATCTCACGAATGGACAATTTTAGCAAGAAATTCCTACAATAAATTTACGCTTTTTTATAATCTATTGAATAAACCCACAATTCCGTGCGTTTTGTGTACGAAAATGGGTAATTTTATCATCAAAAAACGTGGCGTTTCCGCGATGGGAAAAAGTGGTTTCCCTAACACAGTCGCCGAATATTTGTACTGAGCTCGTAATCCTACGTCAAATCTATGGTCGTGTCTTGGATACAAACTCTTACTTCTTTTATTTTCTAAATTTCTTTCGAATTTTTCTCACGATGCCGTTATAATTTGTATCTTAATTCCGTTAAAATTTTCTAAAATTCCGTTATAAATATTTTTTTAATTATGTTGATTTCTCCTCAAAACTCCCAGGACACTATCCTCCGATGAATCAGCTTTGTTCTTCTAACATTAATTCTAAGTAATTTTGTAAAACATAATCTTAATGTCGGCTCCGTGGAGCTACTGCGAATGAGCCTTAACAAATAAACAAGCTAGCCTCAGATGTTGTGTCTAATGCTAAATAACCTCTCCTTGACGCTGTCGAAAATAATAAATTCTTTCTAGGATTCCTTTGTCGAATCGACTTCAGAATCAATCGTTTTCGAATTCTTACCACAGTTAGCTTGAAATTTTTGTGTCAGAATTCCTTAGAAGTTCTTGTCAGCATTGCTTTGAAACTGTTGTCAGACTTGAAGTTGTGCAGTTTTGAATATTTTAGGAGTAATCATCAGTTCTTCTCGGAGATTTTTTGAATTTATCCTGGACATTTTCTCAAAATCTCCTTGGAATTCTGCTCTGAATCACCATGTAATTCTACTTATAACTACGTTTAAATTATACAAAAAAAATACCTTTTCTCACAAAGCCTTTGAATTTATTTTCAGAGTTACTTTCAAGTCTGCTCTGAATTTCCTTTAGAATACTTTGCAAATCCCTCAAGAGTTCCTTTTGGAATAACCTTTGAATGAAGCCAATTCTCATTGAAATTCCTTTGTAATTTTTTCCTGTAACTTCATCCAAGTTCAAGACAGGTTATATTTTTTTTTCAAGTTCGGATCCCAAGGTTTTTTTTCATGCTCAAGGCTAAAGGAATTCCTTACTACAACTTATGGCATTCAAAAATTCAACCATGTTACCTTGTTCAGCATAGCAGTCTTCGGATAATTTTCATGATTCTGTGAGACTTGGAAATCTTTCGAGATCTCGAATTTCACACTATTAACTTAATTGTAGAGCTCAGAAAATCTGTTACAGTTTTATAGCAACAATATTGGAAACTACATATTTTTTCAAGGTTCAAAAACATTTTTTGTTATTGATAAAATGAATTTCGTGGAAAGATCGTAAGGAAGTCCTCTGGATGTTTTTCAAAGACTTCAGAAGGATCCGGTTTTATTCTGAAGATTTTGAACTGTGCATCCATTCAAATGACGTCTCTGAAATGTTCTGTCATGATACCAGGTTGCTCAGGAAATTATTCCAAAGTGCATCAGGATATCAAAGATCTCAAGGAAGTCCTCGGAATATTTTCTCAAGACTTCAAAGTGAACAAGGAAGAACAGGTATTATTCTGAAGATTTAGGAATGACCAACAATTCAAGTCTCGTTTCTCAGATATATTTTTTTTCTCAGAAATTATTTCAAAGACCTTCAGAATATCAGAGATCACAAGGAAGTTCTCAGGATATTTTCTCAAGACTTCAGGATGACCAGGTATTATTCCGAAAATCTAGAACTGTCCAACGATTCAAGTCACGTTTCTCATGTATATCTTTCCTGCCAACAGGTTGCTCGGAAATTATTTCAAGAACTTTCAGGATATCAAAGATCTCAAGGCAGTCCTCAGAATATTTTCTCAAGACTTCTGGATGATCAGACATTATTTTGAAGATCTAAAACTGTCCAGTAATTCAAACCACATCTCCCAGATTGTCTTTGATGACAACAGGTTGCTCAAAAATAATACCAAAGACCTTCAGATAGAGGTCCAGGTCTTAATGAGAACTGAGAACCTCTGGCTATTTTTCAATATTATACGATGATCAGGCATAAGCCGGCGCCGGTGGTGTAGTGGTAAGCGTGACTGCTTTCTCACCCCAATGGGTCTGGATCCAATCCCAGCCGAGGTCGGTGGGATTTTTCTGAGGCATAAAAATCTCTGGTCACGTCTTCCTTCGGAAGGGAAGTAAAGCCGTTGGTCCCGGCCCATGTGTGTTTGAATGGGTGCGATATCCTACGCAGGTGTGGAAGCTGCCTTCCTGCACATTCGATTGCCTTCAATGGATGGCAATGATCAGTCATCATTCTGAAGATCTCGAACTACCCAACAGCTCAAACCACGTCTCAGATATGCCTGCGCCTTATGTGCTAAGAGAAATCCCAAAACAGGGGGCAGGGAACAGGGACAATATGTGTATCATAATCAGGGCGTCACAATATCAGCTTCAATCGACCAAATCGATGCGTTGAAGAGACTGCTGGCTTTCTTTTGCTGTTAAAGTCGAACAGTTTCGCAGCACTCTAGAACCTCAAAAAAAAAAACAAATATTCAATCGCTTGTCTCTCTTTCTCCCGTCGCTTCTTTGGTGAGCGAAAGAGCGCTCGACTTTGATAGTTTTCTCTTTCATGAAACACATCAACAGAGGTTTCATGACGTATATGACGGAAAATGAAATTACACATTTAAAGCATTTCTCACGTGAAGACACTTGAAGATTACACATAATATGTTTAATTTGTCTTCCATCCACATGTTTATCTAAAAAAAATTAACGAAAACGGGACATAACTCATTTTAAACAAATTGAAAGAGCGGTGATAGAGTGTTCGTGAAAGGGGATTGAAAGCCATAATGAGGTTTCATTTAACTAGAAAATCAACATTACTTACATTGAAAGCGATGAGCAAAGCAACGACGAGAAGATCCACAGCCAGCGTTTCCTTCTAAATAAGCGTGATTCTTTTTCATTATCATTTCTTGCTGATAATCTAGCTAGGCGCTATAGAAATGAAGCGTTGAACACGTGTGTATGAGAGAAACAAAACTCGAGTTCATTTTAGAGCTTCGAAAATGTAGAGCCCTGATCATAATCTGTAGTGCTTTAAATTCTCAAAATCAATTGAACATTTTTGATGAAAATGAGCAAAACAGTTATCCGCTATCAAAGGAGACCTCCTTCGAATGGGTGATATCAGTTGCTTAGTCATTTGACGAAGGCATGGATCATTCTCATTTGAGAAACGCTTGATATCATTCAATTGAGTGTAACCTACACATAAACGGAGCTCTGGTCGACATTCCGGCGAAAAAGCTAAGCCAACCCGACACCAACCTGACGTCTACCAAACCCCAACCCGATGGTGACACGACATAAACGAAAAATTTACCCGACAACAACACGTCATTGGGTTGACATCGACCTTAAATTTGCCTTACATTAATCCGACATCGGGTTGACTTGTCTGTTCGGGACCATTGTGCTGGGTTTCTTCCATACTCCACTGTCGTATATCAAATGACTAAATTGACAGTGACGGTGAGCTTCGAATGAGAAAGGGGCTCTTCAAATTATGGTCATGTGAGAATTCGTTTTCACAGAATTGATTGAATAGTTGTATTGGTTCATCTACAATCGAATGATATGAAAATTAACAGCACTGTTTACAGCCGGTACTTTTTTCTTTGCTTTGTTTTCCATCGGTCTTGTTTTTCATACTGTGTACCTATGCTACCGATGCCAGGGAGGCAGCTCCCACACTTGGACCCTACCTATGGACCCATTGAATCATGGACCGTCCGTCGACCAACAGCTTTACTTCCCTTTCGAACTCAGGCCCTTTGGAGTGAGAGGCAATCACCCTTACCACTACACCACCGGTGCCGCTACAACCGGTAAATTGTCAGTACCGTGGACCCTCGCTAATCTGAACGACACTCCATGCATATTAACGAGGTTCCTTTTTTTAATTTGAACTTCTAGTAACCCTAAAGCGTGTATCTGGCTCCCTTATTTGCTGTTTTGTTTTGATTATGCGTTCCGTTTCACTATGTTACATTTCGATTTTCTCCATTCCATAAACTAAATGACGTTTGAGCCGTTTTTAATTTGCATAACGTGCAGATTAGCGGGGTTCAAATTAAAAAGTGTTCAGATTACCGGGGGTCCACGGTACTGTTAATCTTTTCATGTCTCTGATTCTATATCCTCAATGTGACGTACTGATGTAATTGATGAACCTACGTCAATTAAGGGGAGGTTTACTTGGATTTGGCTGAAAAACAGTTGAACTTTGGATTTTTTTTCAGGAGAATGAAAAGACATACGAACTTCCGGTTTCGATAATTATATTTGTCCACTATTCCTGAATACTTGGAAATTTTTTGAAGGTAAAAAAACAAAATGGCGGCTCAAAATGGCGGCTCGCGTGGAGGAGTGTCAGTCAGGTTTTGCTGCAGAACTTCGAGTGCACACCCTCTGGTGGTGAACTGAAATGAAATTTTTTTATTGTGGTTAAAGTTGATAATATTCCCTATGGCTTATACCTAACTAGAACGAAATCCGACAAAAATTGACCAAATTATGGACATTTGAAAATTTAGTGCTTTTTTTACCCCTTTTTTTCTCACTTTGACCTTGCTTAAAAAATAGTAACTAACATTTTTTTTTCATTTTAGATATGAGCCATACAAAAAAAAATATCCTTCAAAGCGCAATTTTCCGATTGTAAATCGGATCATTTGTTCAAGCCCTATGCTCTAAGTTGTTATAAAAAATATGGTTTCGAGAAAAACGCGTTTAAAGTTTTTGTAGCGTCCCTCAGCGCGCATGACAAAGGTTCACTCAAAGCGCCATAACTCGCTAAATATGTTTCGGATCGTAAAATCCTTTTGGCCACATATTCTACACACTTGTAGCTAAAATCAATTTTTTTTGAAAAAAATCCAAGTAAACCTCTCCTTAAAGAACGGAATATGTATATGTACGAGAAATTTACTACCAAGAGAATCGAGCTTACTTAGGATCTAAAGCATTGTTTAGCTTGAATTCCGTATACACTCAAAAAATTCCACACGTCATCATCATAATGCTCACACTTAATTTTGCGCTTATTGTGAAACACGTCCATTTCATGTTCAAGCATGTTCAATCTATGCTATGAATCATGCCTGAACACTATGGATTTGAATTGTGACACACTTGGATTCTATGTGCTTTATATGGTGATATCAATAGCTTTGCACATCATAGTTCAATATTTTACAATATTCTACTTTATTGACTTCTACTTTACCGACTCTGAATCGACAAATATATAAACAAAACTGCCAGAGGCCAGTGCTGTCACATATCTTTAAATGGGTCTGATTTGGGATTCGATCATGGACTGTTGGGGTGTGCTGCTGCCGGAGTCTTCGTTCGCTGTGCCACGGTTGTTTTCATTTCAATTGAAATGCAAAACACTTTAAATCCATCTGTTTTGAACAGAAGTGTGATTCAGAGTGCAATACACTTGAATAGATAGTGAAAGATTTTCAACATTTCATAGTTTGAAACACTAGAAATTAACGTGTATAACACATTGAACCAAGGTGAAATGCACTCAAAGTAAATGTGATTGTGCATTTAAAAAATCAAGTGTTTAAACACTTCGATCAAACGTGTGGAATTTTTTGAGTGTACGTAATATCAAGCTGAACATGATAAGGAGTAGGCTCTGCCTTTAAACAAGTTTGACGTGCATTTTCTTTGCTGTGATGTTTTTTTTTTGAGATAAAGCAAATTAGGAGTAACGATTTCGGCATATTTTTAAAACAATATAAAACACCAATCTGATAGTGATTTCCAAAGTTATTCAAGTTTGGGGCTGTCTTTCCGTAACTCTCGACAAAACCCGTGTCATGAAGTTTTTCCAGAGCTTCAGAGGGCAGCAGCTCCGAAAACAAACTCCTCCAGTGAACCCCCAACGTTCTTTCGTTTGCGACGACGTCACGCAGAAGCGAACTACAAGGGCTGATCCTGGGGACTCGTTTAGTGATATTTCATATTAGTTGAACCTGATCTGGATGATCAAAATGTGAAAATTACAAAAAGATAACAGATACAGGAAAACAGGAAATTCTCCCTGAAGAAAAGGAATCACCAGGAATCAGGATGTATTCCAGGAGAGGCAACCAGTGATGCAAAATATCTTGACACTCACTTGACACTCGTCTACGCATCAACCGACTATCACTGACAGAACGTTTTGTCACGCAGTGAGAGGCAGAGCCATGGCAAACAACAATCACCAGTAATGGTCGCTGCTCACAAGCAAAACATTACACTCGCTGCTGATGATGAAAAGCACAACGAAAACAGTGAAGACTTCTGCAGTATGATCATGAGAAAATGCGAAATGACAGAAGAAAATGAAAACAATGCCTACGCATTCCAAGTTCGTCTCGGCAGGCGCGACTGTGTGAGTTACAAACAAAGCAGGCAACATTAACGGAAGCTGTTGGGCTCACTCACCAACACACTCACATATGCAAGTAAAATAGCAACTGCTTCAATACGAGCACATGTGAGTGATTGTCGGGAATGACCAGCTCGGTGATGGATCACAACCGAAGACGACATTCACCAGTTGCTTTTTACTTCTTTCGTCAACTTGATGGATGGTCATGGAGAGAGCCTCGACGAGCACATTTATAGGAATGTACAAAGCGTTACTACCATCAGCTGTTTGACGATCGTGATTGTGATAGGTCGCAACTCTGGAGGCAACATGTTAATTCTGTTGAATAGTACCAGGTGGATATCATCCTGATTCAAGCAAGAAAGGTAGACCAGTAGAGCCATGCAATTTCATTCTGTTGACATTGCTCATGGGTTCATTTGGTGAGTTCGTTCCTACTTATTAACACTTGTGATTATGATGGTCAACAGTGTTGAATGGTCACAAACAACTGCAGAATCTGGTGAGAGCTTACCGTTTATTTAATTTAAATATTTGTACAGTAGTCGTTTGATTTAGGCACGGTTCGCTTTTAGCACGGGGTTTGATTTTGGCAACGTGCCAAGATTGAACGAAATTTGAAAATAGTGTGGTTTTGCTCCTTGTGATTACAACTTTTAATAAAAGATTTATTATTAGTAACGTCTATGTCATGGCGATGCCTCGCAGTGGTCCGAAGTCAACCAAATCATAAATTGAATTTCAAAATAAGACCGTTCGATTTTGGCAAAATCGAACGGGTACAATTTAACTGCAAAGGAAGAGGTGGATTGAAAGTTTGTTATTAATCGTTTTATAATCTTGTACGCGAAAACCCAACCCTCTTACCCAACATCCCAGTGATTTCTCGTGGAAGAGCAGAGGATTTCTTGGCTTCCATCAAAGCGAGTGTCACGTCAACACATTCCTACCCATTCCTTTCTTGACCTGCGTTAGGGCGCAGCCGGCGTTGGTATTGCCTAGTTTGAGATCACCAGTTTTTACACATTGAGGATGATTGCTAGTCCCAAGCATCAGGATTTTCCAGTAATCAAAGGATCACATTTTAGTCCTTGTTGCTTTTTATGACTTGATAATAGTGACAAGACTCGGGTAGTGACCACCACGTTCTGCATTTCTATCTTGTATATTTCAAATCAAAAATATTGTTTATGTTCATAGATTTCACATAATCCTTTTCTCTTTGTCCTTCTCCTTTTCCTTTATCTCTTCTCTTTTCAGAAAGCGAGTAATGGCGCTATAGCCATAAGTCATAAAAGGCTGGGACAAGAGTTAGTGCTCATGCCCCAACCGTCAGAAGAAAATGGAGCATCACTTAACCTTTCTAGCTTTGATGCTTCCAACGACCAACCAATCATATAATTACCAAAATCGGAACGTACGGTACGAGATGTCCACGTTTCATCCATTTATTGGATTCTGCAGCATCGTGTTTAAATCTTCGATTTAAACAGGTCCGATGTTTTCTGTAACATCTTGCCCCTTAAATGCTGCACAGTAGGCCTGGCCGTTTTGATATGTGTGACGCATCTTCGATGTGGATCATATATTAAATAGACAACATTGACAGATTCTCTTTGTATCCCCACGGCCATGCAAAGAGATTCTTGATATTTTCAGCACTCAGATCGATAAAAGAAGCTTTCATCTAGCATCTAATACGACGAGCACAACAAGAAACGGCTATGTGCTCAAGTTATTAACGAAAGAGAAAGTCGACGAAGAGAATCGATCAGTGTTACTTAGGACCTAATGCAATGTTCGGTTTGATACAGGTTTCCCCCAGGTTGTACTTTAGTACAAATTCCTTGGAGGATGGAACTTGGAGGATAACAAAACTGCGCTCCCGCGTCCCGCGTCCCGCGAATGCGCTCACACTCTCTACCTACAACACGAGAGAGAAAATGAATGCGTGCTGTCATAGTTTAATCCTCTCTTGGTGCTTACCGAATTGGAGGGTAAGAATTTATTCCATTAAATCGCGTATTATCCTCGCTGGAGCTTACCGCTACTAGAGTGTTAATTTTTTGCCAAATGATGCTCTCAAATGCACCTGCATGCAAAAAATCAGCTCTTAAGGACTTCATTTAAAGAAGTGAAGCAGTTAGAGACCAAATAGCGAAAAAATAAACAAATTTTATATGCTACTTCCCTGAATTCCTTGAAACTTCGCATAATTTTTTGTAAGGGGAAAAAAGTTTGTGCTGGAATTCGGTCATTTTGAATCACACCTAATTTTTAAAAATTGCGAATTCGATATTTTCAATAAATCATAGCTCAAAAATGGCTCATCAAATCGAACTGGCGTGAAAAAAAAATACACACACAAAAACTATAACTTTCGTCAAAAAATTTAAAAAAAATTGAAAAGTTGATTAACAAAAAAAGCACATAATGAACACTTCAAAATCCACCAAACTCATAACAAGAACATAATATATTAATACAATTTTAGAACTTATTTTCATCATGCAATATTTATGTGCTTTGTGCTTAGTTAACGATTTTCTGGACTATGTTATGTTTTCTGCAATTAAAATTATTTGTGGAAAAAAAGTTCAAATTTTTTACTTAAAGTTGATGTTCTACGATTTTGGTCAATTTTGAAGTGATCATTGTGATCATTTAAGAAAAGTTAGCATTTTCGACTTGCTTTCAAGTACACATGAACTTAAAGTTCATAAAAATGTATTTTTTTTTTCTTATTGAAGTTTTTATCCGTTTTTTTTTTTTCATTTATCACAAAAAATTGTGATATTTTTAGTGTGTATTTTCTTTTTCTGAAAAGGCAATCCAGTTTCCGACAACGTTGTCTCAGACGTCATTTCGATTAGATGACCCGTTTGTGCGCTATGATTTATTATAAAATATCGAATCCGCCATTTTAAGAAATTAGGCGTGAGTCAAAATGGCTGAATTCTGGCGCAAATTATGAAAAGTTTCATGGAATTAGGGGAAGGAAAAATATAATCAATACGTGAGTTAACGTTGAACTGCTTTGTGCCGAAGACATCATATCCCTTATTGAAATATGTTCTCTTTTCTTAAATTTATAAAACCTGAACCTTATTGAAGTAAATTTGTATTGCTTCTTCTTCTTATTCGCATTTCAAGCTTATTGCTTAGTGCATATTAGCTTATTGCGTGTTCTCAACTTAGTGTTCTGGATGCACTTCCACAGTTATTAATTGAGAGCTTTCGATGCCAATACCAATGCATGAATTTGCATATTGTGTGGCAAGTACAATGATACCAGGGAAGTCGAGAAAATTTCCAACCCGAAAGATTCCCTCGACCGGACCGGGAATCGAACCCGCTGCCTCCGGCTTGGTAATACCGTGGTTTTACTTACTAGGCTATGAGGCCCCCTAAAAAAATTGTATTGAATTTTGTTTAAATTGGAGTCGGAGTCGGTCGATTTAGATCCGACTCCACAGTCCTAGTGGGAACGAAATAAAGCCAAAGAAGAAAGTTGAATGAATGCAGTACCTTTTCAAGCGAATACATATAAGAAAAGTTGTTACAAGTTGATCGTCCAGAGAAAAAAAATCTTTGCGAAAAAGCGGTTATATTTGTTTTGAGTGAGGCATACCTGACATAAAAGGTGCTTCCCTCGGTGGGCGAATTATGAGAGTGGGAGTGCAAATTGTTTTATGTTAGCGATTCTGTTTTGATTCGCACCCCTTTTCGCTGTAGAAAGTGGGATGATACCGAACACAGTTTAGTTAGTTGCTTTGACCGATTCGGATGTGGAATGTTTGGACAAGGTTTTGGAATATAAGAGTGATGATGGAGAGTGCTTTGTTCGTCACCATTTGTGACCTTAAAGAGGGCACTGACAAAAAAATCGGTTTCGCCCTGGGTTGGAACTGGTCTCAACCCCGATAATACACGAATTCGCCATTAGATTTTACCTCTCAGCATTCCATGACACCAATCATTTACATTCATTCCATGCAATCATTTACATTAATTTGCCTCTAACTTTTTTCATCAACAGCATTCCGCAAAATGATGTATAGAGCTTTAGTAGGTTTTGTTATTAGCTACAACTTTTGCCCATAACTCAAATCTGTATCTCTTATGCATCACGAATTAGAGCGGGCAGAACTTGTTACTGTTTTTCAGTGAATGTAAAATACATTCACTGAAAAACAGTAGTGGCTTCTGTTCACTCTGGTTCGTCATACATAAGAGATACGGATTTGAGTTGCTAACAAAAGTTGTAGCTAATAACAACACCTACAAAAGTTTCATACACCATTTTGCGGAAATCTATTGATGAAAAAAGTTAGGAGCAAATGTAAATGAATGCACGAAATGAATGCAAATGATTTTCCATGCCTGCATGACACTTCGCCTAATTGTTCGCTACAAGGTTACAAATACTCATTTCAGCTAAAACAATGTTTTCTTTTGGTTTTAGCTGAAATGAGTATTTGCAACCTTGGTTCGCTAAAGGCAATGATCCAAGTTTGTTGCGGAATTCGACGATTTTGACTCTAGTTTTTTTTTTTTCAAAATGGCGTTTTCAATATTTTTTCAATAAATCATTGCTAGAAATTTTCGAGCCATGGTGGAACTGTTCCGGAGTTCTTTTTCTGTGTGGGGACAGGAATAGTGTACATTTCCGGGATGTTTTTAAAACTTTATGTGAACAACATATAAGACAACACCCAAACTGTATCTCTTTTGTTATTCGAATTATTTTGAAAAGTGATTCAGAGTGGTATAGTTATGAGACTACCACTTAATTCTCACTGGAAAAGGAATATAAAGAGTATGCATCATACATTTACGACTGAAAAAATACACCGAACAATTTGACCCAAATCGACTTGATAAACTCTTCACTCCGTACAACTCTGCTATCCAGCTATGTTCTATTTGCTCGCAAATAAAAATGTATGACCTGACCGAAACAAGGGTTTTCAACTCAGCTTCCTGTACCAATGCATATATTCATTACCATCGCACGCCACAATACAGAGATATGAAAACAAAAGAACTACGGCACTGACAGTGGTGTCCACTCGTCATCATTTTATCGGAAACGTAAACAATTTATCATCATCGCCATCCGAGGTTCTGCTTCCGTGTTTGACCGAACTGAAAACCGACTCGACCTATTGTTTTAGCGAATGGCACTCTTTCTCACGGAATTTGGCACTAGTTTTAATCACTCACATACTGGTAGTAAATCACATCTTCTTATCCACTACGAGCTGCTAGCTACTTCCGTCCGGTTTGTGATATGAGATAAACCCTGGGAAAAGGAATGCTCCCTGCTAGTCATTCCTCATTTCCGCGTTCTCTGCTTACGACGAAGGCATTCAGAACAGGAGCTTCAAGAGGGTGGATTATTACGATTCCCGTAGGGGATTCATTCGGCAAATATACTTATAACATTCTAGGTAACCTCTTCAAAGAACGTTTGCCCCCATCATGAGGATTTAGTTTGTTTCTTTATTCGAGTCTTTCTTGGTTCCATACTCTGAAGGTACGTGCGTTTACGGTATATGCATGGGAAAGTGGATGCATGCACTTATTATAGCACAGTCTCTTGCTTATGGCCAGCCCCTTGGGGCTGACTTCTGCTTCGCACACATGCATTGGCTTATGCAGCCCTGTTTGTATTTAACAGGGTTTGCGAAAAAGGAAATCAAGTTCAGAATATTTAAATTCCCGTTGCGAGTGAAAATGGTACATATCCACTAGAGTAAATTTCACTGGAGTCGCTCTTGTTAAAATACTGTAATAATAAAATCTATTCATTAAATTTTCTCAACTAATTTTGGAATTCAAGAATCGGTTTGTGGATGACTGTCAAATTCCTTCATTTTGGAAACTTTATGTATAGCATCCGAAAGGCATTGAACACCTGAATAACTTTCCAGAAGACAGAAAATTTGTAGATGATCAATATCTCACAAAAAAACTTATACACCAAGTTTACATTTACGCTGGCGCCTCGTAGTGGAAGAATTCCAATCTGTCCACCATTCTAAAGTTCTTGGCCTCTAGAACATCTTTGCCGAAGGCTTGTTGAATAGAAACAAAACAAAAGCAATTCAGTGATGTCATCCAGATCTACGATTTTTTTTTCCTTAGATCTATAGAATTGATTGAATTTAGCAGAAATTTACAGAAGCTGAGTCTTTTTTTTTAAACATTTTTTTGTTTATTAATTTATTTGATAAGGCTCAATCGAATTAACTTTACAGAGCCGAGGATTCTTGTTCCCTATACACAACATAGTAAAACTATAGTTAACACGTACAACACAATAAACATTTTATCTCCCGCAATCCAATAAGCCTCTTCCATCAAAATGCGATCCGCTTCCAGTGGTTTCATTGCATGGCCCTTCCATTGCACCAATGGACGCAAAACGCGCCCTAATATAAAAATTAGTGGGGTTGTGTACAAGACACGATCGCATGGTTGACGTAGACTACGTTAAGCTGTGTAGTGAAATTCTCGTGGATTTTTTTGGATATTGATTTAAAATACACCTATGCTTTCGGACCCATGTACAGATTTTGGATTTCCTACTTAGTAAAACTTGGTTAAATTCAGGATCTCGTAAAAATGCGAATACATATTCTATTACATTTGGTTCCTAAATAACAATCAGATCTGAGTACGGCTTTCTTCAGGTCATTCATTGAAGCGTCCAACAATGACCGTCATGATGGCTGATATTCCTTTTCACTTCAAGATTTCTAGGGCACAAATCTTTGACGGTTGTGACATCACGCATGAAATTGATACTCCTTGTGTACTGAACTGCAGCAAACGTGAAGTTACAGTTTCTTTGATATAAGTTTTGTGAGAGCTGATATTTGTGCTCATGAAATTTGGAGGTGGTAATGAGATTGATCATAACAATTTTGCACCAATGTTATGCTATACTGGCATCAAAAAAGCGTCTGTTATCCGTCAGTTATTATAATAACTAAATTATTTATTAGCTCGTTATTCGTAGAACTTTTTTGATGTATTATTTTTGGTATTTTACCTCCTATGTCAGGCTCAACAATACCATATTCAGGTTGCGAGGTATCATACCTGAATTAGGTATTCATAAGTTTTTTTTTCTCCTTCTTTTCATCCAATTTTCATCCTGTATTCGAGAGGAAAATCATCTGATTTCAAAACAACCGTCATCCGGTTGCAGCTATCATTCAAAAAGGCGATTTCGACGCTTCGATTTGAATGGTCTGAGGTTTCATTCGAACATAGGACGGTGGTTTGCTACAGTGTAGCCGAGTTAAATTTAACTCGTGGTTAAAAGTGGCAGATGGAGTTATCGAATAACCCTGCTATCCGAGCGTGGTTATTTCTGACCCACTAGAAGTTAATTTTTGGCAACCGTGGCTGAGTTCTGCTGAAAACCGATCGAGCGAAAACTCCGGGATCTTCGAACATTGAAAATAACTTTCGAAAAGTCACTTTTAACCACGAGTTAAATTTAACTCTGTAATTGGGACACAGATCAAGAAGCATTTCTCGATTGCTTATTCGAAGGGATATATCAGCTTTTGTAAACAACGAATTTGATCGTCGATTTGCCGTAACTGGTAGCTCGTCCACGCATGCTAACACTACCATCAGATAAGGAAAAATTTCCCTACGATATAGTGTAGTGGCATTAATATGCGTGGGCTAGCTATCAGTTACGCCAAACCGACAATACCATGCGTTGTTTGCAAAAGCTGATATGTCCTGTCGAAAAAGTAATGGAGATTTGTAGAACCCGGGATCGTTACCACACAGGCGAGGTTGATCCATTTCGGAGTGCTTGTGCCATCCGACGGGGCTCGCTGCCAGCAGCCAGCTCGACAGGAACGACGCGCAAGGTTCGGGGTGCAAACTCGTGGTTGACAGGAACTGCTGCTGCCTTCCTACTACTGCTGCTGCATCCTGCTCACCCGCCGTCCGAAGCGAAAATGAATTGAGGAACGATAGCAGCGATGTTTTACAACTTTTCAGATTCAAGCAGAACGATGTGCAACCAAGTGGTACTCGAATATGACGACTGAGTTTGGGGAGAACGTATATTTCATGAAAACAATGATAAAATTATCACCTTTTTATTTGAACATTTGTCAACAGTTTTTTATGGAAAATTGGAAAAGCAAGTATTGTAGAAGATTTTGAGAGTTATTTACTATCATGGTGTGTATGGATTTTAGTTTCATCTTTAAATGACAAAGTTATAATCATTCAAAACCTTACACCTTTTCGTGACGGTCGCAATTTTAGTTTTTCGATATACCCACAGTAACTTCCCGTAAGACGTAGTCTACGTCAAAATACCTTAAAGAAACGATGACCCAAATGATATAACTATTCCACAAATGGCTTAGATTATACCCCGAACACGTCGTTAAGCGAAATAACCATACATACTTTATTAGGGCGGTCATCACTCATACACTCATACACTCATCACGGTTGCTTTCCAAAGTCGACAGCGCATCGACCGAAAGAACTTGTTGATGAAGGCCCATGTGGTTGATGGGGGCAATATCTACGTGGAAGTTCGATGAAAATCGATGTGTGATTGGCACTCAATTGCGGAACTGAGTCCGACGTTTAATAAAGGAATTAAGAGGAAGAAGAAAAAATCATTACCGATGAGTGCTCTTTCTACCACCGCTTATCACTTTAATGTGTACACTTCAAACAAATGTAATATGTATCAATCAATGTTATTCACGATGATGTATTGAGCATCAAAAACTAATTTGTTATCAAATTCTGTGTACATCATACAGCGTAATATTACACAACATGCTGAATGATCAGTGTGCAGCTGTTTGGATGTAATATTCAACCACCTTTTTTCAGTATTCGTCAGATTAGTATGTGATTGATTTTCATATAAAATTGCGCTACTGGGAAATCCTACAAATCGTATCTTTTTTCGAGGTCGCTACTGTTCTCCAAAATATGTGTATTAAATGATGGTCATATGAAAATCATTGACACATAACTTTTATTGGATTTTTCAAAGCGATATCTTCATTGGACATCCAATAAAATTTAAAGGATTTCACCAATGGCGATTACATAAAGTTTTGCTTCAGTGTATGTGTCCCACTGGAGCCTTGCCCTCTTCATTTTCAAGAGTTAAAATCTGCTAAATTTACCTTCAAAAGAATTAGCACCACTGATAAGTTCGAAATGTAGTGGCATATTTAACGCTTCAGTAGCGCCACCATGACCAATGCGAGCTTATTCCCAACTAAAACCAATTTAAATTGACTGTTCAAGTAAGTGAAGAAATCAAACCGATTTGTACCTTTCTAAAGTTGTCCTTGCTCGCTTTCTACTCTCTATATGCAATTTTCACACTATCAATTCTATACATTCATCTCCTCATCTATCGTATAAAAATTACCACTTTAGTCTGTTATTTGAAATTAGCATCTTCAACTATGTAAACTGTGACTTCACTCATATAGTCAAAGTGATCGTGAGTATTATGTCTGTTTGTCTGTGATATAATCTCCTTTTTCATTCAAAAATGTTGTATAAGATAAAATGTGTTTTATCCCTTCATATTCCCACGTATCGTACTCTCCATAATTTGATTTTTCTACAAGTCGATGCCTACTTCGGTCGATGATCTATGTAGTGTTATTTTGATTCTATAACTCGATATGTAAAAGGTAGAGCTTCTCAATTATGTGCAGTGCTGTTAATCCTCATATCATTCGATTGAAGATGAACCAATACAACCATTGAATCAATTCTGTGAAAACGAATTCTCACAAGAACATTATTTGAAGAGCCCCTATATCATTCGAAGCTCATCGTCACTGTCAATTGAGTCACTCACTATCATTTGATATACAACAGTAGAGTATGGAAGAAACCCAGAAAAATGATCCCTAACAGACAAGTCGACCCGATGTTGGATCAATTTAAGGCAAATTTAAGGTCGATGTCGACTCAATGTCGTGTTGTTGTCGGGCCAACTTTGGGTTTATGTCGGGTCAACATCGGGTTGGGGTTTGGTAGAAGTCAGGTTGGCTTAGATTTTTCGCCAGAATGTCGACCAGAGCTCCGTTTATGTGTAGGTTACACTAAATTGAATGATATCAAGCGTTTCTCAAATGAGAATGATCCATGCCTTCGTCAAATGACTAAGCAACTGATATCACCCATTCGAAAGAGGTCCCCTTTGATAGCGGATACCTGCTTTTCTCATTTTCATCACTGATTCTGTAAAGTTGATGTTAAAATCAAAGGAACTATAAAAGCATGACAACTGATACTCATATTGAGTACCCAGGACCCATCGACCACATGACCAAAACATGTTCTTGGTGTTTTGGGGACATGGCCCGTACCTTTAATTTATACCAGAACCTATCATGAGATATATCTAACAGGTTATATTAAATGCTCAGGACACATGCTAAGTTATTGGGCCGAACGTCATTAGGTCGAACGGTTACTAGGCCGAATGGTCATTAGGCCGAATTCAAGAAAAATTAATTCCTAAAATTTCCGAAGAAAATTTGCTGGTTTGAAAAAGATAATAACCAGCAAATAATAGAAGAATAATCGTCAACAATTATTCCATCTCATGTCAGGAAGAAGAAGAAGAAACTACTACAGAAATTCAGGGTGACTACTACTTGAAAAAACCTGAACATCCGGGAATCCTCAGGAAATTTTATTTTTCCTAGAAAAATCTGGAATTCTCAGGAAGGTTTCAAATTCCCTTACTAAGGATTTTTCTTTTAAAGAATTTAATACATTGTATAGTGCAAAAATTTATTTTTCCTTGTTGTTTTTTTTTCACTCAATTAATTTAATAGATGCTGAGCGTAACATTATAACTTTAAAAAATCAGAAGCTTTAATTGTTTTTTTCGGGCTCTGAAATATGGATATTTTTCATAAATTTTTAAATTTAAACACATTTTTTTGAAATTCTGTAATTAAAATTAATAATACTTAGAGAAATTTAGAAGGATTTTGAACGAAGACATATATTCATTATGTACTGAGTACTTTCCTCACAGTTCTCAGATTTGAAAAACATCAAGATTAAAGATCTTGCATAATTTTCAAGGCTCATGAAATTTGATGATAATTTCTAAGGAACTCATTCCAAGGGAGTTCTGAGAAGAATTGTGAGAATATCGGCGCCGGTGGTGTAGTGGTAAGCGTGATTGTTTCTCACCCCAAAAGGCCTGGGTTCGATCCCAGTCAGCGCCACCGGAATTTTCTGAGGCATAAAATCTCTGATCACGCTTTCCTTCGGAAGGAAAGTAAAGCCGTTGGTCCCCGGTCCATGAGTTGATGGGTCGATAGGTAGGGTCCAGGTGTGGGAGCTGTCTCCCTGGCATCGGTAGCATTGGTGCTCAGTACGGAAAACAAGATCGACGGAAAACAAATCAAGGAAAAAGAAAAATAATTGTGAGGAAAACATCAAGTGCAATCGGCCTTCAAGGTAGTCCTGAGCAACACCATGTTCTATGTGAAACATGAATACGAAGCTAGTTCTGAGTAGAATTCCATGTAAACCCTTTAATGAAATTTCATAGGAATTTCTGTAGCAAATTCCTAATGGAATCAAAAGAATTCTGAGAACAATTTCTAGAAGTTTCAGGGAGAAAAAAAATCCGGAGCATAATTCCATGGGAATTTTTGGATAATACTTAGGGAGTATGCTAAATGAAGGATTACAATTAAATCTGATAATAATTCCAATAGAACGGCAAATGAACTTTGAAAATAATTCAAGGAGAGTTCTGACATGAATGCCAAATATTTTTTAATGATGTATCTATGGAATTTGTTACTTCACTGAAAGCGAATTCTTAGGAAACATAGAAAGTGAGTATGTTTATTTCAAGCATGTTCAGGTGATAATTTTGAAAGAATTCAAAGGAGAGTTTCAATGGAATTCAGAGGAGCAATTTAAGGAATATAAAGGCAGGGTGGAAAGTGAACCAGAAAAACCAGGAAAAAGTCGGGAATTTATTTTCACCAGGAAAAACCGGGAAAAAACCAGGAATTTCATAAGTCCACCAGGAAAATAATCTTATTTGTATTATTTAAATAGGTTTTAAATTTGATGCATGTCAATGTTTCTTTTTATAATCAGGTCAAAACTAACCATATTGTTCAAGCTAAATCTTTCACACAACTAAACATTGATGAACAAAATTCACTCTGAGAATTTAGTAACTATATTTTGTATTTATTTGTAATTTAATTGTCAATCGTAATTAATCTTGTAAGCAAAGATGTTTTTGCAAAAACATGAGTGAAAACGCTTTTCTAATATAGTTTTAGCACAAAGAACGGAAATAGGCGCCATGATACGACGAAGTAGCGCGGCTCCCTACTAGCTTCTTTACAGCAAACAATCGGGCATTCACAAGAACCTTAATACCTATTTTGGTTTGTGAAATTCCACATTGCACGAAGAATGATGGTACAAGGATTCACTTTATTTTTTTTTTTTATTAAACATTGTTTTTTAAATACATGGTTTTTAAAACCAGGAAATTTTTAAATCATTGACCAGGAAAACCAGGAAAAAACCAGGAATTTCAAAATGGAAATTCACTTGCCACCCTGTAAAGGAGTTCTGAACGCAAAACTGAAAAGGAATTTCTGGAGAAAACAAAATGAATGCTAAGGAGAACTCCAAGTGAATTTTCCGGAGACATCTCCGGAGAATTCCATGAATTATTAATAATTCGAAAGGGATTATAGATTGATTTTAAAAAGTGTTCTGCAGATTTTTGAAAAAGGATATTATGGAGGTAATTATAATAAAATACCAGAAAGAGGCCTAAGATGAACTCCGAGGGTATCCTAAGATGATTAAAGCAATTCTTCAGAAAATACTGAAAAAAATCCGTTAAGATTTCGAAGGGTATCTGGATGAATCCAATATTGAATTTGAATGACACAAGAAAGAATCAAGATCTCGGAGTTGGCAATATTTAATAAATTAATAAATTTTGATATTCCATGTTTAGAAAATTGTGTGATCCTGGATTAAGAAAAATCTTCAAACAACTCAGGTAGTTTTATTTTAAAATATTCTGAACAAGGGGAAATTTCCAAGATTCTGGAACATGAGAAGTTAACAATTTCCAAACCTAACAGAAGTAATCGTAATGCCAAACTTCCGTATGTTATTTTACTTATTTTTTTTTATTTTTAATTAAATTAGCTACTCAGAACTTCCATAAACGGATCCTTGAACCATTTTTCGAATTCATATGAGTAAATGGAGGACTTCGGTATTATTATTATAATTATAGACTATCAAAAATATGATATAATATATTCTATAAGTCGATAATTTTATAACTCGATGGTCCCTTCAATATTGAGTTATGAAGAGTTGACAGTACTTCAATTAGTCAATCGATCCTTTGTTTTTTTGCCTTTGTCAGTGAAAATTTTTTAAAACGTTGTTCTTGAATTTCCACCAATCGACTAGCCATCGGGTTTCCCTATTCCGATCCGCTGACTTCTTTTATCATGTTCAGCGAAGTGTGATTTGTACGCATTTTGTCCTCTGCTCCAAGAGAACTCGCTGATGTTTTTTTTTCCATTCCAACCCACACGGCCGATGAGATTGACTCAAATTCGCAAAATCCTAAGTTACTCAAAGACTGAGTAACATTTTCCTCGCTTTTCCTCAAAAAACGTTCCACACCACCTGGTGTGTGTGAGTGTGTGTGTGTGTGTGTGTGAAACAATTTGCTCTGTCAGGTGTGCTACCTTTTGTCCTGCGGTGTGGGAACAAAATGCTGCAATGTGTGGTACAAATCCTCCCCGGATGCGATGCACTTTACATTTCCCGCGCAAAAGAACACTTGCGACAAACGCGAAACTTTGTTTCATGCACGAGGATAAATTTTGACTTTCTACCATTTTTTTGTTCAAAGTTCCAAGCTCAAACAAGAACACCTCCCCCCATTGTGGTAGGTTACATGTAGAATTTGGCACCCGCGCACGTTGGCACTTGGGGATGGAAAAAAGTTGAATCAACACTGCACATAGCATTTTCCAACTGTGTATGTGCGGTAAACTATGTGGTCTTAAATTACAAAAGAAGATTTCACAGGGAAAACGAAAGGGTAAGAGGTGACAGTTTTAACGAAGTGTGAAAAAGATGTGCTCATCCGGCGGAAAATGTGCTGCCGCATGTGTGCCGTGCGCGTAATAGTTAGGACGGGGTTTGTCTACGTTATTTTTTATTGCGACATTGCATCGCGATTAACTCGGTCACATTTTGCCTTGGCATTCATTGCCTATTGTGGGAGTAAGAAATTATGATGTGGCTTTGAGTTCCTGGATTCAAACAGAAAACTGAACTTCTGGCACACAGATTTTGAAACATGTTTTTCGAAGTAGGTAACGTGTCCATTGGGGTGCTTCATTTTGGAAAATGTATAAGCAATTTTATAGGCCACCCTCCAGTTTGATTCGTAACCACAGGGTAGCCACCCGTTCGGAAAAAGCTCAGAAGCTTGCTAGGCAATTCGAGAATTCCCATAATTTCAGTTTGGGTCTTACTAATCCTATTGAGAATCAGGTTGCTCGGGACGAAGTAAGGGTTACTTGGACGAAGTAAGATCTATAACTAAAATGTTTCATAATATGAAAGCTCCAGGTGATGAAGGAATTTTCTGTACCCTCATCAAAAAACTCCCAGAGAGTGCCTTGCCTTTCTTGTTAAAATTATTTAACAGATGTTTCCATTTGGCATACTTTCCTGATAAATGGAAAAATGCAAAAGTTGTTCCAATTTTGAAGCCGGATAAAAATCCAGCTGAAGCTTCTAGCTACCGTCCAATAAGTTTGCTTTCTTCAATAAGTAAACTTTTTGAAAAGATTATTTTAAATAGAATGATGCTTCACATCAATACAAAATCAGTTTTTGCAGATGAGCAGTTTGGATTTCGCCAAGGGCATTCAACTACTCAGCAACTCTTAAGAGTTACCAATTTAATTCGTTCAAACAGATCTGAAGGCTGCTCAACTGAAGTTGCTCTTCTAGACATTGAAAAAGCATTAGGCAGTGTTTGGCAGGAAGGTTTGATTGCTAACTTGAAAAAGTTTAATTTTCCACTCTATATTATGAAGTTAGTTCAAAATTATTTAACTGACAGAACTCTGCAGGTAAATTATCAAAATTCCAAATCTGAACGACTACCTGTTAGAGTTGGAGCTCCTCCGGGTAGCATTCTTATGCCTATATTATAAAACATTATTACTTCGGACCCCCGGAATTGCCTCAGGGTTGCCTCAAATCTTTGTTCGCTGTTGACTCAGGCATTTCCGCTCAGGCATTTCCGCTTCTGTTTTCGTGTTATTTCTAACAGACTACAGAAAAGTTTACATGTTTTCTCTTCTTATTTACAAAAATGGTGTTGACCGAATTGGTTCAATTTTGAACAAAGTCTCAGAATTGCATAGAGAATAAGTGGTATGGTGGCAAGAGGGAAAGATCGTGTTTTAGTAAAAACTTCTAAAATTTTAAAAATTATTTATTTTTTTATAAAAAATTAGAGCAGTGGTTTAGACATTCAAATCCAAAGGCAATCCTATGCCCATAGTGTTAGAAAACCACTATTGCATACTCCCAACGAAAAAAAAATCTACGGTTCAAGGCCGTTATTGTATGACGAGAGTCAGTCCAAACCAAGGACAGTAATTTTAGAAAATAGCAGACTGAAATTTGTCCCAATTACTGAATTTATTGGTAGAGGCATCGTTGCGATCAAGATGGAGGTACCTACGACCCGAGGAAAAACGGAGGTATGCATTGCTTCAGCTTATTTTCCAGGAGACGTTGATGAAGTCCCACCTTCTTTCGTTGTGCAGTTTGTAAAAATAAACACCAAATTTATAATATTTGTGATGCAAATGCCCATCACATAATATGGGGTAGTACTGGTATTAACAAAAGAGGTGAGGATCTCCTGAATTACATATCGTCTAGCGATATTGACATATGTAATAGAGGAAATTCTTCAACATTTATTAATGTTATTCGACAGAAAGTTCTCGATCTCACGATCTGCAGTGACTTTTTAACAGAAAAGATTGTGGACTGGCATGTTTCTGATGAAGAATCTTTGTCAGACCTGATATAAGTTTGATTATAGAGCCGGACCTGTAATTCCAGAAAACTTATAGATTAGGACGCGCATGCAACTAGAAAGTACGTCTGATGCGGTCATCAATAAAATGGTCTCATCATATCATGCTAGCTGCCCTTTTCCAACATAGATCATCCAGTAGGGATGTTCCTTGGTGGAACGATAAGCTGGTAAAATTGAGGAAGATATCCAAACGGTTGTTCAATAGAGCAAAGGCTACTTCAGATTGGGACCAATACAAAAATGCTTTAACTGAATACAACAAGAATTGAGGCGAGCCAAACGGAAGGACTGGAGCCGGGTATGTGAAGACATCAATAGCGCTCCAACCGCTGCGAGGATGCATAAAGTTCTTTCAAAAGGCCATTCAAATGGTCTCGAAAAAGAAGATGGGACATTTACTGCTGACTCTTCTGAAACATTGGAAGAAATGATAAGGACTCACTTCCCAGGGTCGACTCCTTTGGCGGCTGAAGAAGAACTTTGACAAGGCAAGACATGCATGGTCTGAAGATGCCTATCTGAAAGCTTGTGAAATCTTCACACCATCTAGAGTTAAATGGGCGTTGGGTTTTTTCAACCTTTCAACTCTGCCGTGAAAGTCCCAGCATAACCTCTTAACTGAACTATTTAAAGCCAGTGTTGCCACATACCAAAATCATGGAGAAAGGTTCGAGTTGTCTTCATTCCAAAAGCTGGAAAAAGGGATAAAACGACTCCGAAAGCCTTCAGACCCATAAGCCTTTCCTCTGTTCTATTGAAGACAATGGAAAAAAATGTGGATGACTTCATTAAATCAACAAGTTTAACAAGGTTACCTCTTAGCAAATTTCAATTCGCTTATCAATCAGGTAAATCTACGATAACGGCATTACAATCGCTGATTAATAAAATCGAGAAACCGCTTGAAGTCAAGGAAATAGCCGTGGTTGATTTTCTTGATATTGAAGGAGCATTCGATAATGCATCCTACAGTTCAATGCGGTCAGCTATGGAAGCAAGGGGCTTGGATAACTGCATTATCGAATGGATAATGGCGATGCTCACAGATGGAGAAATTTCTGCTGATCTTGGAGGTGCACAACTAACTGTAAGATCGATGAAGGCTTGTCCTCAAGGAGGGGTACTATCACCCTTATTGTAGTCTTTAGTAGTGGACAAACGCCTTAAAAGTTTAGCGGAGCTGGGTTTCGAGGTGATTGGTTACGCAGACGATGTGGCCATTATAGTGCGGGGAAAGTTTAAGAACACGATTTCAAATCGGTTACAAACTGCCCTAAACATGACTTTCCATTGGTGTAGGAGAGAGGGCTTAAATGTAAACTCTTCAAAAACTGCCAAAAACATCACCAAAAGGAAAAAAAATATGTTGACACAGCCTACGCTAGATGGAGTTCGAATTCAGTTCGCGGATGAAGTTAAATACCTAGGTGTTACTTTGGATATGAAACTGAACTGGAACTCTCATCTTGACAAGGTTATCACTAAGGCTACAAATGCGCTATGGGTCTGTAGTAAAGCTGTGGGGACTACGACCGAATATGGTACACTGTATATATTCGGCCATAGTTCGACCAAAAATTACCTATGCTTCACTGATATGGTGGCCCAAAACAAATGAAATAACCGCTCAAAAGAAGTTGAGAAAAATACAAAGACTTGCTTGTATATCAATGACAGAAGCAATGAGAAGCACATCATCAGATGCTTTGGATGCCGTTCTCAATAGTTTGCCCTTACACCAATTTGTTAAACTACAGGCAGCAAAAAGTGTGGGGTTGGTTGGAAATGCTAACATGAAGCTTTAGTGTGATGATTTATTAGCTATAGAATGATCTTTAGAAGAGGGTAGGTGGATAGTTCCGTTAGAGTACGGCAGTATGAAAATTGAATAGAAGTTGAAAATGAGCGAAGGCCATTAAAGCGACAGTTTTTCAAGATAGACGCACATGGACTTGGAGACATACTTCAAGTCCCCGCGTACATCGTACGGGCTAGGCAAAAATGTGCGTCTATCTTGAAAAACTGTCGCTTTAATGGCCCTTCGCTCATTTTCAACTTCTATTCAATTTTCATACTGCCGTACTCTAACGGAACTATCCACCTACCCTCTTCTAAAGATCATTCTCTAGCTAATAAATCATCACACTAAAGCTTCATGTTAGCATTTCCAACCAACTCTGAAAATCGTTAACTTCGCGTATGAAGTAACATAAAAAACACTTTGAAAGCAAAAAGTGCTTTACAGTTTAACCGTCAAAATAAACTTTTAGATGGTGACTTGGTAGGACACCTAAAGATCCTTAAGGATTTCAAGTTAAATTCAGCTGTTAGAACAATAGAAGATTGGATGGTAACAAGGACAAACTACGATGTTCCCTTCAAAGTGGTTAAACCAAACCGTCATACATGGGAGTCTGGTGGGCCAAACATACGTCCAGGATCTATTGTATTTTACACCGACGGCTCGAAGATAGGTGAAGATACTGGAGCTGGGGTCTTTGGCCCTGGAGTCAGTAAAATTATACCAATGGGACATAGTCCCACAGTATTTCAAGCAGAAATTCAAGCAATCATAGAATGTGCAAACATCTGTTTAACAAGAAAATACAGGTTTGCCAAGATCTGTATATTCTCGGGTAGCCAAGCTGCTCTTAATGCGCTTAAGGCGTTCACATGTTCACATCGAAGCTAGTGTGGGAATGGGAACGTGAACAAGGAGCTGCAGGAGGAAGCAACATTTCAGCGGATTCGGTGGAGCACGCACAAGAGCAGGAGCACGCACCACCGGCAGCGTCATCAATGCCACGACTCTGGAGGACAGAGTCGAGGATTATTATTGTCGAACTCGCAGGAAGAACATCACAGTATTAGAAGCGACCGACGATTATCACCGAAACATCGGCATGGTTCACTACCTCCACCGTACGACGTCCATGAGTACGAGTACAGGGAAGCACAAACGAGGGAGGCGCGAACCAGAGATGCTGAAGAAATGGAAGCACGCGCCAGGAAGGCACACGCCAAGAATGCGCGGGCCAGAGAAGAAGGAGATACCACCTCCAGTAAGACGGGATGATGAAAGAAGAATGCTGAAAGCGGTGCATAATTGGCCATTCAAGTTTCGAGGATAGAAGGACACCACTTCGCTCAACGTGTTTTTGGCTCGCGTCGAGACATTTGCCAGATCGGAAGGAATGAACGATGAGACACTGTTAATTTCTATCATGCATTTGTTGCAGGAAGACGCACTCGACTGGTATGCCCGCGCAACGTCACAACAGTTGTTACCGTCATGGGACGCTTTCAAGCGGGAGATCCGCAGAGAGTTTTTGCCAAGTGGATACTTCCAGATTCTTCGCCTGGAAGCCAGTTTTCGTTTCCAAGGAGCCAGCGAGTCTTTTGCAAAGTATTACCGAGACATTTCAGCGCTTTTCCGGTTTGTGGAGCCGCCAATTCCGGAAGAAGATAAGTGTTTCATAGTGAAGACGAACATGAATGCAGACTATGCAGTAATTGTAACAGCAGCAAGACCACAATCGTTGCGAGAGATGGTGGAGATTTGTACCAGCTACCTGAACAGGCAGCGGCGGATTCCCATTCCACACAGTGCACAACTGGAACCGAACTATGCAACACTATAACTCTATCAATGGCGGATGGATTTCAATTCCAAACAAGCCAATCGATTGGAAATGTTTCTACGAATCTGCTAAAATGAACGCTTTATCAATTTTCAATAGGAATAATTTGAAATATAATTTGAAAATAAAACAAATATCCAGCTGTTGCAATGGAGATCAAAATGATCACCGATTGCCTGTAAAAAGTGGTTTCCCCAACACAGTCGCTGAATATTGATATCGAGCATGTAATCTTGCATCAAATCTACGGTCGTACCTTGGATACAACCTCTTACTTTTTATTTGTAACACTGTGTTATTAGCTGACCCATAATTGTAAGATGACTGTTAAACGAATTTGCAATGGATCAAAACATCGTAATCGTAATTATTGACGTAGAACTACGTCTTTGTCGACTATACTGGGGTGCAAATCAAAAATATGTGTGGTGAAATGGTGTTAGGTTTTGAACGCTTGTAACTTTGTCATTTATAGATTAAATTAAAATCCAACTACGCCAATCGATAGGATATTAAATTACAAATCTGCTGAAATATTTTTTTTCAATTTTACATAAAGCAAACTTTTGAGAAATGTACAAATGATAATTTTATCACTGTTTTTATGAAATTAACGTTTTTCCCAAACCCAGTCGTCATAATCGAGTACCAGTTGGTTGCACATCATTCTGCTTGAACCTGAAAAGATATAAAACAGCGCTGCTGTCGTGCCTTTACTCATTATTAGCAGGAGCAAGTCAGCGGTTAAAGGTGGATCACGGCATGATCACCTTGACAACCAGCGATGGGGTGTCTTGGGTCCCGTTCAACTTAAGGACTGTTCATTAACTACGTAGACAGTTTAGAGGGGGGGGGGCAAGAATTCTTAAAAACTGTCTACGTAGTTAATGAACATCCCCTAATACGAAACGCGGAAAAAATATTTATGCAAAATATCCTCCCTGCCCCTCCACAGCATGAACTTTGACGACCACTTTTTGCATGGAAATAATTGTTAAGCAAACTAAAATTAAGTAAAAATAGAAAGTTTAATTCCGTTAATTTTTTACCACTTCAAATTTGAGAAAAAAAAACGCTCATGATATTGTGATGTTATCTGTTGGTGACTTATCACCTAGTGACTGTAAAACATAGCTGGTACCTCTATATATGCAATTAGATTAACATCCGAAGTCCATCCTTTATTACATATTCTGCACAAAAGATACTTTCTACCCCGCCCATTCACAAAACAAAACGGCGGGAAATCCTGTCAGGGCGAGGCTTAGAAAGTATTTTTTGGGCAGAATATGTAAAGAAGGAGGGATTTCGGAGGTTAACCTAAATGCATATACCGTGCATCATAGAGAAAGAAGCACGTGGGGAAGTTGAACCGGTAGATGTATCTCTTAGCGGAAGTGAATAATCATTGAGATTACTTCTAATATAGTAGTTTTCGGTAGTACACGTACCGTTCCAACTTTCTCCGATGTACCTTAACTATGATGCTTTCTATCAAAGCATTGAACAAGTAGAGAACCTGTATACGAGCTTTTGCTCTGACTTTGAAATGCAATAGCTGAATCCCCCCAATTTTCAATTAATGTTGTTCTAAGCACCTACTTATTGGAAACCAAACAATTGATTTAGAAAAGTCGCTGTATTCAATTTTGCATCATTCTACGAACACGCTGTAAAGTACATTATGATGATACATGAAAATTTTATGTTAGGACTGTCCTCCAAATTGATTAACAAAGAGGTATGAATAGGAAATCAAGCAAAGATTGGACAATTATGCTTTTATGGGCAGTGTATGTATGATTGATTTACCTCTTCCTCCTCTACTTCGCTGACATATGAACCAACATTATCATAAAATGAAACCTTCACTCTCTTCTCTGCTTCAGAGTCCTAATTTAAAACTAATGATGGAATTACTGAAAAAAGTGCATTTTTGGGAATTGTTTTATTCCACAACCTGCATGGTGTTTTTGTGAACTATAATGAGGTGCAAATCAACAAAAATGGGTGACAAAATAAATCAGTTTATATTGTAGTCGATTTCGATGTCGAATTTAGCGCACATTGATCACAACAAAATAGCTCAACATCGATGAACCCAATGTAGTTATGTAGGGAAAATTCTGTCAATTCTTAACGATTACATTAAATTGAAACACATTGTCTTATGCGTAATAACAGGGCTGGTAGCAGGTTACTTTTTAGTGACTTGGTCACTATTTTCAAGCCAGTCACTAAAAAGTCACTTTTTTCATCAAAAGGTCACTAAAGTCACTATTACTTAAAATTTAGTCACTAAAGTCACTTTTTTACGACCAATGATGAGAGTAAAAAAAAGCTTTAAAAACTCACACCAAATCACAGATTGATTTGGTAACAAATGTGTGTTAGAAAGATTCATTAAAAATTCGTGTAAATTCTGACGGACAAGAAAAGTTGCGAACAGACGGAAATGTTAACTGTAAAATTGATGATGACGAAATCACTAATATTTTGATTTTATGATCTCGAATTGGTTATATACCTATCACAAATTGTCAGAGGATTCGAAAATAGTTCTAGACCCAATAGCCTGGCTATTTTCCTTCGAGATCTTGCATGTTGTCCAAGCCTAAAATGTCAAAAAATATTCTAGGAAAGTGTTCAAGCTCTCGACATTTTTTCAAAGGTCAGAAATTTGAATAATCTCTGACACCCGGTAGCTTTAGCATTTGTCCAAACACCGAGAAAATCATGTCACAAAATCAGGAGGTCCTATTTAAGTCCATCAAATTGTATTGCATTTTTTCGTACTAATAATCCGGTACAACGAAAGCAAATTTCCAGGTTCAAGTTTTAGAAAAACAAAATACGTCCATGATCATAACATATTTTCTATGTTTAAGAAGCATTTCAATTATTCAAGGGATGTTAACTTGTACAAAATATAGAACAAATAATCCGGTCTTACAATTTTCTCAATTTGGTTGTCTAAACTCTAAAATGCATCCCTAAATCCCTAATTTTTCACGAGCCTAGACACATTCAAATTTTGTTTTATGTCCATGATCTTTCCATCCGGTATTATTTTCTTCGTTCCATAATAATGAGATATTTTTTAAACTGCAATCTAGAAAAGTTGTCTAGGTCTAAATCTAGGTCCCACTGTTATGAATTTGTTTCTATTTGTTACAAAAGATTCTCTTCTTGGAAGGAATGAAGACGACCAGTGCGCTATAGCGGCTGCAAAGAGGAGAACGTTTTTTTTTTTTTTTTATTAAAATATTAATCGCTAATCGCATTGCTTCATCTATATCCTAGATATTTAAAATTGACTGTTCTAAAATTGTCAAAATTTGTATAAATTTTTGAATTTGAACATTTTTCTCTGTGCCTCAATTTTGCGATCTAATCATCAATGTGGGATCCAAGTCAAATATCAACTTAGTAAATAGTTTGTTTAAAAAAATTGCTTATTCAATTCATACTTGTTTTTTTTTTTGAGAACAATGGGATCCTTAAACCGTTTGTTTTATTTTTTAAGAAACATGAAAAATACGCATGATGGGTTTGTGAGTTTATAAAATTTCTCGAAGTGGCAATCACAATCAACGGAAGATTGAAAACATATCTTTCTGATCAATAAATGTCACTTTTTTATTGTTTAAAAGTCACTATTTAGTCACTATTTTCGTTATTTTAGTCTCTAAAGTCACTACTATTAAATCACAAACTCACTACCAGCCCTGGTAATATGAACGGTGGTCTGAATATGTTAACATGAATTGTCGCGAGTTTTGAACCATAACCGAAACATTGAAATACTTGAAAAAATAAGATAAAGTATAATAATCGAAAATGCATGACATACACCATTTTTGCATAGTTCTACTTCATACTGCGGTCGTGTCCAGGACACAACCCTTTATTTTTTTTTAATATATCAAGCGAGCAATTTTGCTGAATTATACTTTCAGCTTTGAAAAATAATTCCTATTGATTTGCTATTGGAGATAATTTATCCACAAATATTATGGCAAATTTGTGACCAAGTACGTTTATGACGTTTAAAAAAATGATACTTTCGTTTTTTGCTGAATATTAAACCGGGAATTTGGTTGAGATTTAAGCTGGGGAACCGGGAATTTTAAAATAAAAATTCACCGGCCAACCTGCCATGTACCCGATGGTACTAGTCTCTGACCCTACCCGTGTAAATCAGTTAGGCAATGACTGGTACATGGCAAAACTGCAGCAAATTATACATAGTACTAAGGCAATAATAGCAAACTACAGAAGCCAAAAATTTTCCGATTCCATCGTTTCGGGACAAACAATTTCTACGATTCTGGATTCGTAGATCTACAATTAGCAATCAACTTGAACCTGTTCCACAATTAGCATTATGCAACACAATCAATAAGCCATCGGTGTCCACTCAACTGAAACAAGTACCTACACACAATGCAATCCACTTGGCACCAGGCACCGGGCCTGTCTCTGCCTCGTCTGTGCCCGCATTAAATAGTAGTGGGTTGAGTAACCAATTTTATTACTACAGGTTCATAAACGCTCCGTTGCAGTGCCTCAGAGTCTCACAATTTTATTTTCTTATTTTTTTCACAACTATCCGCCAATCGCACCCATAGAGGAAGTGATCGAACGACTCCGGCATCTTCGGGGCCGGTTTTGAATCGTTTGAAGTTGGTTTTAATCAAATTAATGTTGTTTATCTCTCGGCATTTCCGCGCGATCCCCCAATATATCACCTTATGGGCAGAGGCTACAATCGGACATCAGGAAAAGCTACCCAGCCCCCAGGCTCCATTAGGTAACTAAATTAATCATCGACGAGTTGGATTTGAGTGCACTACTTTCCCGGCGTCACTTTTGTTTGCCTTGCATCATAAGTGGAGCCACTTGATAATTTAGCAAAAACTGAGACACGAGATGATTATGAGAATTTGAATGGAGTGTACCTACTTGTGTTCAATGGTCTCGATAAATAAATTCGTCTGAGTTTCATAACCAGCGAGAAGTCTCATAAATCACCGATCTATAATCGATGTTCGCTGTCGAAGAGGAGGCAAACCGCCCTCTTATCGATAGGATTTGCTCTCAGCTTCCTGCTCCATTTGGCGATGAATTATTAGAGGCACAAGATGAAGTCACCGTAAATCATTGAAATTGCTTCAGTGCAGCATGCGGGTGCGGCCGATCAGTGTCGTTTAGGTTTTCCCAATTAGTATGGTGACCATTAAATAGATGCTTATACAATCTTTACGACTTTTCGCAAATGAGTGTGACTCTACAAAATAAATTTGTATGATGTAAATAATGAGCCATGCATAAATCAGCGCCACGAACGCTCTTTTAAACAAATTCTCCACACAAGAGGCAAGTATCGCGGAAAAACCTACTGTTGCAAACTTTCGCACCATAAATCATAAATTTTCGGGATCATATGTACACATAAAATTCATAAAACAAGCCAACACAACAGACCGGGGACCACCGGTATCAGGATATAAGCTGCATGAAAGGATACAAGTTCTCTCCTCGCGGAACGTGCCTCTACTGTGCAAAGCCCCCCAGAACTTGGAAATAAATTGCATTACGATGATGCTGTGTGTGTGTGTGTAAGTGTGCGCAGCAGTTGAAACTGAGTCGTGTCGAGTGGTGTCAAGTGTGCATGCCGAAAAGTGTACCCATAGCCTACTAGGTACACAACAACTACTAGATGCCAAAGGCAACTACGACGGAGAGAGTCATATCGCTTGCGTATGGACTTGGCCTGCTTTTACACAGAAGGGTGGCAGATTAAATACGCTCAGTCGGGTGTGGTGAAAAGTTATTTTCCGCAGCTTTGTGATTATTATGTGGTGCGGCAGCGCTAACAGTCGGAGGGACGTGTCGGAGAAGCACTTTACTGTTTTATAAGCTAGTGGGGTTTACGTTTCTCCCCGATAATGTTGAGCTTGTTAAAAGTGTTTGGCGTGATTGTAGGTTTCAAACAGAATCCGGGGGTGTTCGCATGTAAGTAAGCACGACATTTGAAGAGTCTGGAGAGATTATATAGATAAAACTGGATTTGACGGTTCGGTGGTTTGTTTGGCATATCCTTCAAAAAGGGGCGCCTGTCAAATATATCTGAAAGGGTGGCCAGTGAACCGGGGATAACCTGCAAAACCGGCGAATAACCGGAAATTTGATAAGTCTAGATAGAGCTGAAATTAAGGCGTAACAGCCTTTGTAAACAATGACTTCTTTGATGACAATGACTAATTTAAGAAATCGTTATTATTTCTGAACCATGCAGATTTCAACTTTATCTACTTTTGTGTTACTTTTCCAATCAGGGCTGATAGTGACTGTCATAAAGATCTGTGAAGTGAAGTGCGATAGTTCATTCAGCGTTCCGTGCGCACGCCGCACAGTGGGACAACATAAAAAAGAGGGACATAGCCATTTGCGACGAAACTATTGAGTGTAGCATTTTGATGTCTTCTAGATTTTTTTTTCAATTTTTAAATACTTTATTGCAGTGGTGATTTTTTTTGCTTAAGACGGGTATACACTAAGATAAAAAAGAATAACTTTTTTATGTTTTGTTGAAATTGATGATCATCTATGGAAACATTGTAGATGAAGTCATTTTATGGAACTTTATCGAAGACGTCAATTTTCCATCTCTCAAGTGGACGAAGTTATAGGGTGAAAATGGAGTACAAACGGTAGTATCCCCTTAAAACCGTTTTTACCATAACTTTTTATTTTGAATTTTACAAGTTTTTCATTGTTCTACAAAGTTGTAAGTGCTTTAAAACTGCACATTTCTGCTGCATAAAAACAAATTTTAAGGATTTAAGTCCCTCTTTATAATTTTCTACCGCTATCTGTAAGGGGGTGTATTTTGCATGTTAGCAGGTATTAGCAGCTAATCTCAACGTTATTTTGATCAGCATCTTCTAGCTTACTGTTACATATACAATTCATTGAAGGATCCAAGGGAATGCCTAATGAATTTTCTAAAATAGTACCTCAACGTTTTGTTACGTTTTGCTGTTTTCATGACCATTTTTCCATGTGTTTACATGAGAGTGGGTTTCCCACTGCTCTTTCAATGCTTATTCTGGTCCCCAACAACTGGGCAAAATTTGAACGGATTTGGTAATAATCTTGATTAGTGGAAGAATTTTAAATTTTGTATGGGAAACGGAACGATTCTATTCATTTGCTTACCAAAAATCCAAATATTGCTCAAATTTCACCAAAACTCGGCCTTAGATTGAGAATACTATACCAAACAAATTTGTCGAAGCTACAACCCACTCTAATGTACATACTTGGAAAAATGGTCATGAAAACGGTAAAACGTAACAAAACATTGAGGTACTTTATTATAAAATTCATTAGGCATTCCCTTGGATCCCCCTATGAATTGTATATGTAACAGCAAACTAGAAGATGCTGAACGAAATTACGTCGAGTTTAGCTGCTAATACCTGCTAACCTGCAAGATTCACCCGAGGGGGGCGACACATCTAAATCTCAATTCTAGATGCTCAAAAAATCTCATACTAGCGAATCAATCTTCGAAAAATCATATTTCATTTCTCGCATCTACTTGCATCGTGCTTCATCTTTTTGCAGGAAATCTTCAAAATCGACACAAATCTTTGTTTTATCTACTCAGCGTGCGTGCAGCTAGCCACAGCAAAACACAATCTTTTCTGCATCGTAGATAGAGTCGTCCCCCTCGAATACACCCCTTTAAAGTTAGTGTTGAAAAATAATAAATACATATGTAAGTCCTTTACATGAAGAGGTAGCGATTTGCTTCATTGATCAAAAATTTCCATTTTTGACCACTTACAACCAGTGCTGAGCTGCATCACAATACTGACAGCCTTTAGATTGACAAAAGAGATTCCTATGGTTAACAATCAGAACAACTGAGAACCCTCTCTCCGTAAAACTTCTCACCAGTATGACGCAGCAACCGTGAGATATCGTTGTTTTGCTTTTCTCACTCATTCGCAATATCACTAACATCTGCCATGTGTTACCATCACATCATCGAGGAAAAATAAACAGACATATAAATTGACCGTCATCTCATTTCGAGCATAAATACGGTTATGACGGTCATTCCCCTTCCAAAATCACGGATGAGGCGATAGCTGTGATGTATCAAGGAAAAAGTCTTTTCCTGCGTTATACAATCGTATCATAACAAGTAATTATTATTGTGAGAATTCATTTCTGCATGAACACGTACTACCTGCAGTCACGAATGCTCATTCATGGATAGAGATTTTGCAGCTATTCATTTTTTCGGATACCGTGACGCTTGAGCTCCAAGAATAAGGATGCTGACCGCATATCGTATCCACATTACCGAAGCCCAAGTATCAAGGGATCCGTAAAAAGCAAAACCAAAAAAAAAAAAATCTTGCGTAAATATGAATTTCCCTCTAAATATTGGAATTGTGGCTAGCAATCAAAGCAACCATTGGCATCCATCAACAAAGAAAACTTCAAATCGTTACTTTGAAGTCCGTAAGGAAACGCAATGTATTTCAATAAATATTCGCTAAAATTAATAGCGAATTCGATTATTATTCAGTTCCAACCTGGATCGGGTATCAAGATTGGATCTGCTTGTTTTCGGACAAACGTCACTTTGATCGTTTGCTTTTAAAACCCAGCTCAGGTTGAGGTTTGCACTGACAAAATGTTCGGTTTCGCACTGATTTGTCGAAGTTCCATGTTGGTTCCATGATGGTCCTTGCAATTTTTCGGAGCAATTCAAAAATTTAAGATTTTTCGCACGAAACGTAATAACGTTGAAAAGATATTTGTGTTGACAGTAAAATTCTCATGAGCTTGTCAATTGTGAGTTGTGCAAGTTTTGAGATTTATTAAGCATCGTAAACAATGACGCGTACGTAAAATAGAATTGATATTGCCGATGGATCATAAAAAAAAGTGAAAGTGGCTTTAATTTGCATGTTAAGAAATTGAATTTTTGAAGATAAACGGATATTTTTCGACATTTTAACGTAATAGCACCCACATATTTATTTGTTACAAGGAAAATGAAAATCCAACGTTTTCTTCAAAATGTTTCGTATGTTCTGAACTCCACAACTTTTAGCAAAAACAGGAAAATGAGTTAGCATTATTCTCACTACCCACTTATAAATGCCCACCAGAGACGATCAGTGAGTGAATGATTTTGCTACTCTCTCCTTGTAATTTAATCTAACTGTCATGGATGGCTTTTATGAAGACGGTCTAGTGAGGTAGAGGTGTTTCCAAGTGATATGCTAGTTGACCGTCATTTCTGAGATGTGACGGTTATGCGAGGATGACCGTCAAGGTACAATAACCGTTATGATAATGCACAGCACTGCTTACAACTTTGTAGAACATTGAAAAACATTAAAAAGTCAAACTAAAAAGTTATGGTAAAAAGAGGTTTCTTATGGGGTTACTACCGTTAGTACTCCATTTTCACCCTATAACTTCGTCCACTTGAGAGATAGAAAATGCACGTCTTGAACAAAGTTTCTTAAAATGACTTCATCTACAATGTTTCCATAGATATTCATTAATTTCAACAAGACATAAAAAAGTTATTTTAATCAAAAATGTTCACTTCTCAATTAAAGTGCACAAAAAATGAACTAGACTAATTCTACAAGAAATCAAAATGCTACACTCAATAGTTTCGTCGCAAACAGCCATGGCCCACTATTTTTGATTTCGTCCCACTGTGCGCCGCCGCTGTGACGGGATGTCCTTATTCCTGGATCTTCTGTGAAAGACTCTGACGTAGACTGGCCTAAAGTAGTCAAGTCCGACGAATGAAAAGGGTTGAACAAAGGAAGTGAGGCGCATCTTTGGTAGTGGGGCCACTGCTGGAGGTCTTGGAGCAGCTTTGGAAACACGACACCTGACGCAATTGTTTGAGACTTTCTCCACCAACGATCTACGTTTAGAAACCTCCAATCGTTGGCGGATCTCGTTGACGACGGTCTCTCGATTGGCATCAGGGTGGCAATTGAACCAGGAAAACCAGGAAAACCGGGAAAAAGTCGGAAATTTATTTTCACTAGGAAAACCCGGAAAAAACCAGGAATTTCATAAGTCCACCAGGAAAATAATCTTGTTTGTATAATTTAAATAGGTTTTAAATTTTATGTATGTCAAAGTTTCTTTTTATAATCAGGTAAAAACTAACCATTTTTTTCAAGCTAAATCTTTCACACAACTAAACATTGATGAACAAAATTTACCCTGAGAATTTAGTAAATAGATTTTGTATTTAAGATTTAATGTAACTTCTACGACATTTAGGCATTGGTTAAAACTTAAGGATAATCCTATGACACTTATGGATTTTTTTCCGAGCTTCAGAGAAGTCTTCAATACTCTTGGGAAGTCCTCTGAACTTAACATAGTTCTCCAAGCTCAAAAAAGTACCTAGAACTTCCGAGAAGTCGATTGAACTACAGGTAGTCCTACGAAATTCATGGGAGCTCTCCAAACTTCAGGGAATTTCCAAGAAATTAAGGAAAGGTCCTCAAGCTTTTGGAAAACCCTTCGATATTTAAAGTCTTATGAACTTCAGGGAAGCTCTTCTAAATTTAGGGTCTTCATATATTCAGTTAAGTCCTTCAAACTTCAGGGAAGTCCTCAGATCTTCGAGAAAGTTCTTCGAACTTGAAGGAAGTCTTACGAACTTCTGAGAATTTCTACGAACTTCGTGGTACTTCTACGATATTTAAGAAATTCGTATGAATTTCAAATAACTCCGAACTTCAGGAAAGTCCTAAGATCTTAAAAAAAGTCCTTCGAACTTCGGGGAAGTCCCATGAAATTCAGGCAATACTAACTACCATGTTATTGGGTGGTTTTTCGGCTAAATTGTTGGGAACTTAGCTTCGGTTGGAACATAAGGAGCGGCACCGATTCTGCCACGCATCCTCTGGATCCCATGATTATCCGTAAAGGGCCATGACTTGTAAATTGGGTTGGATTTGTGCACAATACGATGTGACTCGGCGAGAAAAGATAGTTCTTCCGCAAATGATTCCTTCTGAGCAATCTTCCTCAGAAGTTTTAGCTCCACATGCAGCCGCAGACATTCTTGATATTTCTTACGGCAACAGTTGTCCACGTAGCACAGAACAAAGACCACGGTTCGTTGAAGCTTCGTTCATGAGTTGAATCGAGGAACTTCGAGTTGAATACCCACCTGCGCTGTGAGGTGTGTCCAGCCACGATTTTTCTGGTTTGAAAAGAAAACTCGGTTCTCGAAACCAGAGACTCTCTAACGAAAGCAATGGTCCGTGTTCCATTTCGTTGCTTGGTCGGGAACGTTAAGTTTGGTGGGAACTCATCTCCACTCCGACGGATTTGTAGCCAGCAAGATTTCTCAGATACGAAAGGCTACGAATTTATGGTACCGATGATGGTCGGAACGAATCCACGACAAAACGGTACCCGAATCGCTCCAGAGTAACCTGCGAGACACCGGTAGAATAAATGCTCGTATAGTTGCGGTACGTTTGAAGTTTTAGGTTCCTATAGTTGTGTATTGAGACTCCATACACAACTATAGCATCTAACGTACCGCAACTATAGGAGCATTTCCCCTAGGTTCTGAATGGTTCTAGATGGTTCTGAAGAGTCTCTACACGCAAACCAAAGATCTATTACAATGAATTTTAGTTCCGTTTCCTATCATCCTCTGTTCATGAACATTGCAACGAATGTTAGAAATTGACCATGCAGGCGATTTAATGGTTTTTTGTATTTTTCATTTCGTGTTCTATCTACGCTTTCAACTATACCAGTAAGCTTGTAGAACGACGCACATTGTAGAACATTGTAGAAAGACGCACACACTTGTCTCGAATCTCTCCAGCAGAAAAAGCATACGAAGTCGAGTATGCGAGAAAATGAGCGTTTCATGTTTGCTTTTAGGCTAACCATATTCAAAAGCATGAAGAGAGCAGTGGAGAAAGCACAGGTCTGATAGTCGCAACGTCCGTGGTTCGATTCCAGTCGGCAACCTTTTTTCTATTTTTTTCGACATAATTAATTTCACTCACTAATACACTCCACATTTTTCGGTCTCCAATTTTCTTACATCGGACCGCAGCTAGGTATATCGCATCCTCGGTTCATGCGGTCTCCACTAACATCCTCTGATTATGAATCACACATAATTGTAAGCGAATCTTACATCCCCCGGTTGGGTGTACAGTTGTATTTTGTATCAAACGCGACTGCCCGTGTTACAAAAGTTGCCGCGAGTACTGAAAGGTTATGTTTATTCCTGCTTCGTAGGAACTCTCAATATTATGAAGTTTAAAGCCATATTAATCAAGCTGGAAGCTGCGATAGAATTGCAAACATTTGTTGCCCCAAAATAGAACCTCAATCGACTTTAACTCTAAATAATCTTCTTTAAACGCATGTCCCAAAAATAAGTCGCAAACGGTAGCATGCCATATCACACCATGCAGTGGCAACATCCGGTCAAACAAAGCTGTTGAAAATACGACCACAATTCCCAGTGACCGACATACAACACCTCACCCCACGAATAAAAAAAAACCAACTTTTAACATCATCACCATAGTGGAAATCCCGCGGCATAGTCCGTGCCGGGTCCAACTTAATTGCCATGTTCGAGTCAGCAAAAGCACTTAAGCTGCAATTTTGGAACGCAACGTAACAGTAGTGCAATGTGAATGCATTAAAATTTCATCCCGCAACGAGTGTTTGCCTTGCGCTGCTTGCATTTTTTTTTGTGTGTTCCGATTCAGTCGGGAAAATCGTGCTCGGATCAGCTGAATTTTCCGCCAAGTGTCATTTGGATCGCTTTCACAAGACGGCTAAATTACTCTCACGCTATTGAACTTCTTCGACGGCGTCGTTGTCGGTCGTGGATGGACCACGATAGTAAGATGAACTGCAGCAGCTTCCAGCATCCTGTGCTAAAACGGAAAACTTTCCTGATCAGCTAATGGTATCTTGATGGGAGTTTGTAGAGTACAAAAAAAAGAGTTAAAAATGCTTTACCAGAAGAGCAACTTTCGCTATCGATTGCAGTAGTTGGTTGATAAAAGAGTGCAGTGCTCATATAAAGCGCCGCGAATAGAGCGCAGATGAATGACTGCTGCAAGGCACGCAACCGGTTCGGAAGTGTCAGGGCGTGGTGTGGTTTCCCTTCCCTTCCTTGCAATAACGTCGTCGTTGGGAAATCCTTCCCCACCCGGGCATGAAACAAGTTTTCCCAGCAAATGTAGTGAAACTTGCTGCCGCTGTCGCAGCAGCTGTCAGGATGAAAACGCTATAATCGAGTGCAATTTGCGACCGAATTTGCTATGTTGACTGGCGGGTCAGTTTCTGCTAGGTTACGTAGTTCGAAATCTATTCGATCTAGAGACTTGCACCAATTCCGCTAACCAAACAGCTCCATTTGCATTGTGAATCATGTTGACACATCCGTCCGTATATTCCACGGTGGCCACAGCGAGAAAATTAAGCCAAAAATGCAAACTGGTCCCGCGACCAGATTGCAATCATCCGTAATTGTCACGATGAGCACCGACCCCGGACCGACGCTGCCGAAGAGCGGCCAGCGGTGGTAATTTGGGCAATCCAATTCAATTGGGTGCACATCGGTTGGTCGGCCGTGCTCAACACCAGAAACAGTTTGGCTGTCGCAGTCAGCGCGCAAAATTTGGCGAACCACATGATTAAAATTGCACGCGTAATCGGAGAGATTGCGCTATTTTATCTCGCACGTACGACACCGTACCGTAGCAGCGCACACACGGGAAGTGCAGTAATATACGCAAAAATTGTCCCCCCCCTCCCTCGGTTTGACGATCGTCGTCGTCGGGCTATGGTGGTGCCAATAGCTGAAAATCGATCGATGTGTTGTTCGTTGCGCGACGGCAAGCAACGGCTGATCAAATGCAGTTAGTAATGAGTAGTTTTCCCAGTGGATGCCATTTGAATCTGCTTCTTTGTCATACAGTTCAATTTGGAACTTGCAAAAAGTGATTCCTGAAAATGTATCGTATGGATCAGCTAAAATTTGTGTTTATGGTTGATGATGAATCTAAAGGGCGTCCACGATGAAATTGCCACACTATGAAATTGCTCTAACTTTTTAACCATTGGGTAGAATTTAATGAAAATTTGGGTGGATTCAGTTCATAGTGCATTATTTACATCCTGCAAGTTTTAAAGTCCTGTGATCAAAACTCGCGGAAATGGAGTCGAAAGAACAGCTCATGCGTGATAAAATCTTGCGCATTCATCACGAGAACAAGGATCTCTCGCATCGTTCCATCGCTAAAACGTTGGGAATCGCGAATTCCACGGTGTCGCGAGTGATTAAGCGGTTCGAGGAACGGTTGACCACCGATCGGAAGCCCAGAAGTGAAGGAAAAAGTATTCCGTACAACACCAAAAATCACAACCGCGTAGTTGGGGCCTTCAACCGAAATCCGAACACCTCCGTTAGGGATGTGGCTAAGAAGCTGCACCTAAGCCGAAGTTTTGTCCAGAAGGCCAAAACTAAGGCTGGGCTTCGAACGTTCAAGGTACAAAAGGCTTCTAATCACGACGAGAAGCAGAACAAGTCCGCCAAAACCCGTGCCAGGAAGTTGTACCTCAACATGCTGACGAAAGTTGAATGCTGCATCATGGACGACGAAACATATGTGAAGGCCGACTTCAAACAGATCCCCGGCAACCTGTTTTCACGGCCAAGGATAAGTTCAGCGTTCCGGAGCATGTCCGCACTCAGAAGATGTCCAAATTTGCGAAGAAATTCCTGGTTTGGCAAGCCATCTGCACGTGCGGGAAGCGGAGTGCACCTTTCGTGATCCAGGACACGATGAACGGACAGGTGTACATAGAAGAGTGCCTCCAGAAGCGGCTGCTTCCTCTCCTGAAGGCCCACAACGTCCCAACAATCTTCTGGCCGGATTTGGCCTCATGCCACTACTCCAAGGACGTGCTGAAGTGGTATGCGGACAATAAGGTCAATTTCGTGCCGAAAATGTTCAACCCTCCCAACACTCCGCCCCATCGAGAAGTACTGGGCGATTATGAAGCAGCACCTTCTTAAACGACCTAAGGTAGTGAAGACAGTCGAGGAACTGAAGAAAGTATGGGTTTACATGCAAAAAACGATTGATTCACAGGTTGTGCAGAATCTTATGGCCGGGGTTAAGGCCAAGGTGCGGGCATTTGCGTATGGACTGTAAATTAAATACGAGTAAAATGGTAAAATGAAGTTTAATAGTTATTTCTCAATCCCTGAAAATTTGATGGCAATCGGATGAAAACTCGAATTTTGCGAATCAATTTTGTGTGTGGCAATTTCATCGTGGACACCCTTTATAGACCTGCGTTTCTCAGTTCATGGGACGGGGCGGTCGTAGGAATTCAGGCATAGGTATGTTTATGATTTTTATGGAAAATTGATCTGAATCATGGAGCTAAAATAGCGAAGTTTCAGGTCAAATAGCAAAAAACAACGACCTTCACAACCAACGGCAATCATTCACATTTCGGCTACAATACTAAAAAATTGAAAAATAAACAAAAACTGACCGAAAGATGTTGTTTTACGATTTTTGACAATTTTTCTATGTCCAAATTTTTGCATTTCTCATTAGCTTTTTAAAAAAATCAATAATTTTGAACAGAGACATATATATTTTTTTCCTAAAAAGACTACAACCTTGTCACAGACGTCATTTAGATCAGAAGAGACGTTTTCGTACTACAATTTATTAAATAATGTCAAAGACGCCATTTTGTAAAAAAAAAGATCCATAAAGGCCGAATTTAAGCAAAAAATGTGAATGATTGTCCGTAACAAACTGTTATGCAAAGTTTCATGCAAATCGGACAAATTCGAGTCTGATCGGTTCGTCATTTGGCGTGTTTTTTTCATTAATTGTTAGAGAATTTTTTTTCCTTGATTTGTTTTCCATCGATCTTGTTTTCCGTACTGATTACTAATGCTACTGACGCCAGGGAGGCAGTCCCCACACCTGGACCCTAACTATCGACCCATCAACTCATGGACCGGGAACCAACGAGTTTATTTCCCTTCCGAAGGAAGGCGTGATGAGGGATTTCATGCCTCAGAAAATCCCAACGGTGCCGTCTGGGATTGAACCCAGGCCCTTTGGGGGTGAGAGGCAGTCATGCTTACCACTACACCACCGGCGCTGCTATTAGAGAATTAACCTTAAACAGTAAATCAAACCTCTCAAGTCCTTCATGAAAGGTTTTTGGAGTTGGTTGAGGGGTTTCTTTTTAATTCCATAAAATAACCTAATTTTGTTTTTTGGTAATTCATGGACTTGTTTTTAATATTGTTTGTGGCGCCCTCAAGTTATACAGTGGCGCCGGAGGTGTACTGGTAAGCGTAACTGCCTTTGGGTTCAATCCCAGTTGGCGCCGTCCGTATTTTCTGAGGCATAATATCTCTGATCACGCCTTCCTTCGGTGGAGTAAAGTCGTTGAACCTCGGTCCATGAGTTGATGGTTCGATAGGCGTGATCAGAGATTTTATGCATCAAAAAATCCCGATGGCGCCGACTGTTGTTAAACCCAGGCCCTTTGGAGTGAGAGGCAGTAACGCTTACCACTACACCACCGGCGCCAATTGACAATAGGTTTAATTGTCAACCATATAATGTTTGTATTTTACTGTAACTTAATGGTTAGTTCTACCCTTGTTGTAGGAAACTGAATTGCCTTTACAGAATAAATACGCACTGAAAAAAATCTAAAATTTTCGTCAAAAAATTATAAAATCAACAGTTATATACTTCAATAACAAAAAAAAGTACACTTTAAGATTGTTCAACAAGTTCATTAATTGTCCAAAATCATAACACATCTTATTTCAGTAACATGTTTGAACTTTTCTTTATTCAATAGTTATGTGATTTTCTGTGATTTTCTGAAAATAAAAATGATTACCGCATAACAATAAAATTTATTTATTCAAAAGTTCAACATTTTTACTAAAATTTTATGTTCTACGATTTTGGTCAATTTTGAAGTGTTCGTTGTGTTCATTTAAGAAAAGTTAGTATTTTTGATATGCTTTAAATAGACATAAGTTTAAAAATCTTAAAATTGTACTTTTTTGTTTGTTTTGCCAAGGTTTTTTTCATATTTTGTCGAAAATGTGTGACTTTTTTTCAGTATTTTTTTTTTTTTTTTTTTTTGAAAAGCAATCCCGTTTTTTACAACTTTGTCTCAGCCGTTATTTCGATTAGATGAGTCGTTTTCGTGCTATGATTTATTGAAAATCATCTAATAGCACAAACTTGGTTCATTGTCCGTAGCGAAGTTTTATGCAATTCTGAAAGGTAAAATCTAAAACTTATTTATTTTTTCGCTATTTGGCCAGGAACTGATCAGCTCTCTAGTATATGCATGACATAAATGTTTATCAATTTTTATAATAAATTTGGAGGATTATATTATTTTATTTTATTTTATTATTGGAGTGCGCTTTGAGTATCATTCGATAACGGTTGTATTTTTGCTCCGGCCTGTCTTTGTGCTGGTGTGGAGTTTTTCGGTGCTCGATATTTGTTGGTTTTGTGTCCCGGGCGCGATGATTTGATTTGGAAATATGTGTGCAGCTTTTGTCCCCCTGTTCCTTGGGTAGCGGTGTGCTCTTGCTTCCCTTTGTTGCCGGTGTGACTCGACCGCGCTGATCTATTGTTGGGTTTTTGCGATGAGCATTGTTTTTGTGCAAAATATGGTTTTCATGTCGCTTTGTGAGGGTGACGTTGTACAACAAGCGGAGTGAGGTGAAGATTTTTTCAATGCTGTGTGTGGGGGGGGGGGGCGATTTGATTGATCGGTGGTGTGGTTTGTGCTGGAAAAGGTGTGCGTTCCGAGGGGAAATGGAGCGATATGAAAAAAAAGGTTTGATCTGCCCAGTTACCATGCAGCTGTAAATTTGATTGGAGGAAAATATGCCTGGAAGCTTCTGGTATACGTGGAATACGCCGGACATTATGTGGTCGGGATACATACATGTATTGATTTGGTGAGTGTGTTCGAGTTGAGGTTTGTATCATGATTTTCGTTTGCTTCCCGGCGGTTTGTAAGGTCTGATTTGTGTGATGTCGTGATCGCCGCCATCGAACATGCAGGTTTGACACTCGGTCAATTAGATTTCGATGCGTTGTAGGTTTGTGCTAATTTTATTTTTTGTTTATAAATCAGTCGCGTGTGATCCGTGTGCTACGCTTTAATTGGATTAAGGTTTAGTTTGATGTTTCATTAATAATCAATTATTGTACTAATGAGGTACGATATTACTTTTGAACGCGTGGGCAAACTGTTGGAAAAATGTGGAATACAAAAGCATTATTTTCGGTAGAATATGACTTTTGCTCGACCCAGTTTCATACACATGTTTGAGTCTTGCTGGGAAAGGCCACTAATGTAGAAGCTCGTATCAGATAGAACTCGGGCGTAACGGTACGGTAAAAGTAATAAGTATATTAAAATTGCTTCATCCGGTTTGAAAAACATTGTTAACTGCTTTCGGGGGTTAGTTGAATTGATTTTTAGCCGGGCTTGATATATCGTTCGTAGTAACTTGTGTAATGTAAATGGCACGGTGGCTTTAGAGCAACCGTTTTTGCATACTGAGCAGAAGATCATGGGTTAGCACCCAAGCCTGAATTGATCTTTATTGTAAAAAACATTACTGATATAATTCGGGCCATTACTGATATAAAACGGAGCTCGTTTGCCTAGTGTCCAATGTTTTTGCTTACTGAGCAGAAGACCGTGGGTTCAATCCCAAGCTCCTTCGTGTTATATGGTTGTTAGGACATCAATTCAGCTTATCGTTTACCAAAACGAACCTGCCAGTTCCAAGCATCGTCGATTGGTTCTTTGTTTAATTACAGCTGATCTGGCAATAACAGAGTAGCAACCGTGGGCGATCAATCATAACTTTATAACATAATATAATATCACGAGAGAATCTCTGAGAGATAGTATTTCAATTGTTGGACAGTTGAAGATCTTCAGAATAGTATTTGATCATTAGACTGAGGTAAAATTTAAAATTTTCGCTACACAGTGTTCAAACGGTTTCAAATCGGGTCCTGATTAGCCTCCGGAAGTTTAAACTCATTTGATAAGAAACCTACTTGGCACAAACCATTTGAAGTTTATATGGAAATAACTATGGGAAAACCAAACTTTTTGTTCATTGTCTTCTAGCCTTTTTCCATATTGTACTGTTAACAAGTTCTATTGCTATTCTCATGGGAATTTTTATCAGCCAAACGTCAAATTAAATAGTTATTAATTGTTTAAGAGATTGGTAATCTTATGGTAAGATTAAGCAACTGTATTGTGGGCAACACTGTATTATGTAGTGTGACATAGTAGCCATGATTTTTTGTCCTCTATTCTAACCGCAATAAACACCAATGTTGTCTGCTTAACAGTTGATTGAGCATAATCACAGTGGAGCGAAAATTTCAAATTTTGCAACAGTCTATTGATCATCCTGAAGTATTGAGAAAATATCCTGAGAAATTTTTGAAAACCTATGAGTACCCGAAGGCCTTTGGAATAATTTCTGAGACACCTGGGTATCATGAGAGAATCTCTGAGATACTTTATTTGAATGTTGTACAGTTAAAAATTGTCAGACTGATAGTTGATCATCCAGAAGTAATTGATAAAAATATTCAAATAATTCATAAGAAATCATCTGAGAGACGTAATTTGAAATATTGGACAGTAGATGATCTTCAGAATAATTTATGAACCAGAAGTGTTGAAGAAATAACCAGAGAAGATTTTGCAGATCTCTAATCACATGAAGATGTTTGGAAAAATTATGAGTCATGTGGTTTCTTGAGAGATGTCTATGATGTAAAGCAAATTTACATATTTGCGCGATCAATTTGCCGACTTTCAAATGTGGGGCAAACTGCCCGAGCAAAGTCGGTTAACAAAATGAAAGCAAAGACGCATTTCGCGCCAAATCGAATCGAAGCTGGCAGCACCCTCTCAGATTTCAATAAAATTTTCTGGATGTGTAGACTTTGACTAAATAAACACTTTTGCATACTCAGTTTTTCCAAAATTTATCTAGACTAACATTTGAGAAGGGCCAAACTTTTTGTGCCGATTACGTTGACTTCCCAAATCGTTGTTGATTCGAAAGAAGATCTCAATTTAAATTTTATTCATACCTAATTCTTTATGGATAATTTGAGCTAAGAATTCTAAGTTGCTATAGGAGTATCGGATTTTGCCTCAGTAGTAGACAATATAATCAATTATATTATTTTCTAATGATATAAGCCCTTTTCATATGGAATTCTCGACTAATCCAAGTGATTAGTTGCTGATTAGACAAAATTGAATCACAAATGGAGCTTCATTGGGTTCTGAGATGATTTTGAGCTTCACTGGTTTATTTTTGTGTAAAAATAGTAGGGGAAAAGTTGGCTTCGGCAATACCTTAACCTATTATCGTCAGGGGGGTAAACAAGGTCCTTGAGAGCTCAATTTTGGCATGTGGATACATTGTGTTTCAAAGCAACTATTGGCCAAATTTGAGTGCTCTAGGACTTTGTTTACCCCCTTGACGATAATAGGTTAAGGTATTGTCGAAGCCAACTTTTCCCCTACGTTAAAAATATCAGTTCAGACATGAAAAAGTTTTTGTATGAAAAACTTTTTTTCCTTAAAAGTGCCCATCTCGCGATGCATGGACGGTTGGTAGTAAACATAATTACCTATCTTGAGGCAAAGTTTCATCCAAATCAAACATGGCCATTTTTTTTAAATTAACTTTAAATTTTAAAAATCGATTTTTTCAGTGTAGGTCTCAAATGTATTGTATGTATATTCCAGTATTTTTTTTTTTTTTTGATAACTTGGACAATTTCCTAAAAGTCATCCATACAACACATTTTTGTAGGAGTTGTCATTTTTCCACAATATTTTTTTGAAAAAAAAATCGGCAGAAAAAGTTTGGCCCTTTTCAAATGTTAGTCTAGATAAATTTTGGAATTTTTTTTTGCATATTTAGTCAAGGTCCACACATCCAGAAAGTTTCATTGAAATCTGAGAGGGTGCTGCCAGCTCCGAATACGATTTGGCGCGAAATGCGTCCAAATCAACATTAAAGGTTGCAGTTCCTATCATAATGAAAACTCATTTTGATTTCAATTGTCGCGCCAGAAGTCTGATATCATATTGTGCTTTTATTATGCAGTCAAGACTTTTTATATGACAGCAACTTAACTTGAAGTTCTGCTGTTAACGTCTTGCTTAACATTTAGTTAAAGGTTCATCTGTCGTTGAACTATCGATTATCGTTTATTTGTTTTGTTTAACACATTTTAGGCCATTCGTAACTTGCCCGGGTGAGATTTGAGCTCAAGTCTTTCAGCGTGAGAAGCATGGATGCTAACTATTTACGCCAGGCCCATATTCAGTTATACATTATGAATGCAAAAACAGTAATCAAATTGTCAAGTCAACCAAAATTATATCAACTGGAGTATTCAAAATAAGTTACACCATAACAGCAAATTTTGATTTCAATTTGATCTCCAGCTTTGCTCGGGCAGTGCTCGAATAATGAAACTGTAACTCAGCATTGCAAGGGGTGCGTTTCTGTTCTAGTTTCAAATTGAAACAGTCCATATCAACCACCCTATTCATTTTTTTTTTTTCATAAAAAAGAGTACCATTTAGGGGCTTCATCCGGTAATTTCGCAACTGTTGTTTTTCGTATTTTACAAACAAATCTAAAAAGCCTTAAACATTCCATTCCAAATAGCTGACTTACTCGTCAGAACCCATTAAAGTGCAGATAAGTTTATGCCTACCATTTATTTAAACCGTGTGCAAGAAAGACACGTTTTGCTGTTAGAAAAAATAATCTGGCTTCAAAAATAAAGTGGGCGGCGTTCTGTATTCAAGCAGGAAAGCTCAGTGTAGCACAAAATTAACATTGAAAAGCCATTTGCTGGCTGGATTGGACACCTCCTTCACAGTTGACCTGGACTGTAGACTAAAAATAAGATAACCTAAAGGCTCCATCCATTAAAAGGTAGTTGCAATTAGTGGGTATCGCTCGAGCTCATCCCTCGCTTCATCGCTATGTCCGCTGATACGCTACTATTGTTTGAATGCAGCTTCCGATTCCACGACGGAACGGATACACCTATTTATATATATACACCTTCTATGCAAAAAGCGACCGTTAATAGTTATTTCTACTAGTAATTTTCTTTGTATTGTTAAGTGCTTGCCTGTCCATTCATTTTTCCACCACTCTCCTGCAATTTTATGTATGCTCCCATCATTGCAATTTACACCTCAGCTGCTGCAGCGATTTTCCATTGACGGAGTTTACATTTCTGCTATTTTCCTTTCGAGTGCATCCGCGCAGCACCGCGGTCCCACTCGAAAGAAAGGTATTAGCAAACAACGCAACATGTCTGTCTGTCTGCCTGTCTGTTTTGCATCCGTTGTCGATCGAGGCGGGGAGAAATAATTAGACCTAAGTGAATGTAACTTATCGGAGATTAAACGGAAACACGCGTTCGCTTTTTAGAGCTACCCACCTACACTATCGGACGAATGGGATTTTATGAAGAATAAATAATCCCTCAAATTGAAAGAAGTGCTCTCTATATTAGTTATCATCATTTGAAGAAGTTTATGCGGTTTTCCCCTGGAAACCCATTAGTGGGAAAAACGACCTCCCATTATGATGGCATTATTCGATTCACAAGCTCCTGTGCCGGTGCATCTTTGTGTCTGCTCATGAATCATTCAGCATTTGAGCTATACCTATATGAAATATATGCTTACAAAGAGTGGTATCAGCAGTAGCAATTAAAGTCCTGCCCTGCCCAGTAGTGCGGTACCGCAGTATGCTACCAAAAGTGCACCTTGTTGCACTACGATCGTGTTTGTGAGTGTAATGTTCCCTACATGGTCGTCGCCGCTGCTGGGAGATGCTGTACCTATGTGTGCTAATGCTTGTATGGGTACTGAAGAACTGCGAGAGGGTCGTTAATTTGACAGGAGGGAAAGGGCGAGCTGAGCAAAAGGTTTTCCAAGTTGAGGATAAGTGGCGGAAGATGTCACAACGCCAGAAAAGAAAAACGAATTGGTTGCATTTTTAAGCTTGAAAAAAAAAATGAAATCCATACAATTTCTAACAGCATTGGATTTGCCCTAACCTCTCCTATACATGCAGCAGTTGCATATTCCATGCTGGTAGAAGCACATTTTCCTCCTCGCTAGTAGGACTTTATATACAAGGGGTAGTCAAAGCTAACTAACCTAAACTAAACCGAACATCGTACATCTGCGCCACGCGGTTTTGCCCGGTGTGCAGAAATATGATTTATGTGTGTGCAAGGACATATTAGGATCAGAAAAGAAGAAGCTCTTACTTAACTTAACATAATTGATAGACGGTTAACATATGCATTGAGTGAAATGATAAATCACAGATGATGTAGAATTCTGGGTCTCATTGGCATGAACGCGTCTTGGTTACATTATGTGGCTGATTCTTTCTTTTTAATTGGAACTGAATGGGTTCCATTTTACCTGGTTGACGTAGAAAACTTTGATGCTTAAATTCTGGATTTTCTGGACCCCAAAATAGGAGCATATTACCAAATTAGGAATTCCTTCCTTGAACAGAACTAGACTGTCAATTATGCTCCAATCCGCTCATCGATCCTTAATCAGGCCCTGAGCCACATTGGGGAAGTCGAAACGAAGCGTTTTTCGTATGACCGCTTGTATGAAAATAACGTTTTGTCTTGGATATTTAATGTGGCCCCTGATCATACTCCCAAAATTTGATTGCTGATAACCACTTTTTCATTGAACTCCAAGATAATTGATTATTATTGATATGACTGTTTTCAGGGCATCCTTCAGTGCAAGATTTTAGCTTTGGATTGTATTGCCTTATTTTTCGCGCAAAGTACACCAATGTTGCCTGCTGAGCAGTAGATGAAGCCTTCCAGATGAATATCGTCTTACTAATAAATCAATAACTAATAACGTTCAATTAAAAAGCGGTCTTCAGAAAACTTACAGCTGACGACATTTCCTATAAGTACAGATAGCAATTGTAACTACGAATCATTATGGCTCAAGTCTAGGACGATGTGAACAAAAAGTTCACTTTTCTCATAGTAATTACCATATAAAGTTCATGTAGTGGAGTTGGTTGGAAATGCTACTTCATACGTGAAGTTATGTAGTGGTTAATATCCGTACCTCTCACGCCATAGTTACGAATTCAAATCTCATCCCCCGACAAGTCACGAATGACCTAAGAGTGTTAAAGTGAAGTATATAAAAAAATAACTTCAAAGGGTTAGTGCAGTTTGAGATTGCCAATAAATGAGATAACATTTTGGGAGAATGATCAGGACCTGATCTAGAATCGATTGAGCGGGGTGAAACAAAATCGATATTTTGAACTACCCTAATAAACATGTGAGCAGTTCCACGCCAAATCGATCTGACTCGAACTTCTCCAATTTGCATGAAAACATTGCATAATTCTTTATTATGGACAATTAATCATATTTCTACTATATTTCGGGCATTTTGAATATTTTAAATTTGTTCAAAATGGCGTACTCGACATGTTTCAAACAATCTTAGCACAAAAATGCCACTTCTAATCGAAATGGCGTCTGACACAAAGTTGTAGAGCCGGCGCCGGTGGTGTAGTGGTAAGCGTGACTGCTTTCTAACACCCCAATGGGTCTGGGTTCAATCCCAGCCGAGGTCGGTGGGATTTTTCTGAGGCATAAAAATCTCTGGTCACGTCTTCCTTCGGATGGGAAGTAAAGCCGTTGGTCCCGGCCCATGTGTGTTGAATGGGTGCGATATCCTACGCAGGTGTGGAAGCTGCCTTCCTGCACATTCGTTTGCCGTCAATGGATGGCAATCGATGTCCGTCGGTGATTGGCACTAGATTGCTGAACAGAGACCGACGTTAAATAAAGGAAAGAAAAAGACAAAGTTGTAAAGAAAAATTGAGTTTTTTTCTAGAAAAAAAAAATATACACTCAGGGTGATCACTGATAATAATTATTCAATGTACGGTATTTCGAATACTTCTCTTAGAATGTTGGATTTTTTTCCTATCCATAGTACAGGATAACAAAAATTAAGTATAAAATTAAAAAAAAAACATTTCCCAGTCTGACATTTTGATTTTTTTTTTTTTAATTTTAGAACGTTGGCAAGTTTTCACGTAACACAATCTGAAAAATGTCTCCATTTCTAGCCCCACATTCTTGGAAGTTTTCTAAGACCTTGTTGAAATGTGTTCTCAATCAAAGTCTCAGAATATTGAAAAAAAAATGCCGGATCTGATTTATTTTTGCACTGTTCGGTGTGTTCACATTTGCTTTTTTAACTTATCTCAGGATATCTTTGCAAATGTCTCAAGGATTTCCTTAGGATCATTTTAAAATGGCCTATGAATTACTTTTACTTTCAGGATTACCCTCAATAATCTTATAATTCTGTCCGGTATTCCTCAGAAATTTGCTCCATAACAGTCTCGGAATTCAGTGCAGAACACCTGAGGAATTCCCTCCCGAAAGCTTATCTTCATATTCTTAATAATTCTCGCGAGATTTTTTTTTAATTTTTCAATCATTTTCTTTACAATTTGCTTGGAATATTCCTCGGAAATCTCTTGATATGCCATCAATAATTAAGAAAAATATTCTCTCAAAATGTCTTTTGATTTATCTATCCGCAGAATCCCGTGAGAATTAATTACCTCTGAATTTCCTTGAAATTTTTCTCAAAATGATCTATTGGAATTATATTAAAACGCTCTTTTGAGTTCTCTTGCAGACTTCATCAGAATCTTCTGGAACATTACTCAGAAAAACTTTGGAATTGTTCTCAATATTTCCTCCCTGAAACTCCTTAAAAGTTCCTCAAAATTCTTATGAATTATCTGAGGAATTCCCTTGACACTATCTTCAAACTAGCTTCATCAAGAATTAGATCCCTGGCGTGGTTTCAAGCCGTAGGCACAGTTTTTGGATCCTAGTCATATAAACATTAATTTTGCTGTAGGGTTAATTCTACTCTACAAGGAATTCTAACAATCCTCATAGTAGTCTCTTCAGAACTAGCTTAGAATTCAGATCTTTTAAACCCCTAGTAGCCCGCTTCTTGCGAACCGGTTGTGGAAACTTCTATACGACTTATTTCAGTTATAAACAAGTTGTTGCACCTTTCTGCGACTGAAGTGTGCTACTCGGGAACGTCGTATTGCAGTCAGAAATCTCACAAAGATCAAAAATCGGGCATAACCGTAAAATCGTAAAAATTGTATCATTCCGAGAATTCAAATCTTGTTCCGTAGATCTAATTATTTTCTAAAAGAATTCATCTATCCATTCGGCCTAGTGCCCTTCGAATAGTTTACGTGTAACTTCAAAATTGTGGAAACCTTTAAAAACATTTAAATTTCAAATAATTATCTAAATTATGAATCATAATTTGACAATTTGTTTGCGTTTCTAGTAAATATTAAAAATTCTACATTGAGAAACAAAATAAATTTTCAGAATTTTGAAAATCTTTATAATCTATAGGATTTTTCTCCGGTTTCTGAATTTAATATAAATGCCCTAACTTTTTTTTCCAGTAACATCAATTGCTGAAATCAAATTTCTTACCATACTAACCTGCTTAAATGAGACCGGAGAAAAATAAGCTGGGCGGCCGGGAAAAATGCTGGAGTTTAACTTCCGCCTTCCATAGGGTCTTTTCACCTAAACAACTTTGCCGTAGGCAATAACTTCCTAGATGGCCAGGAGCTCAACTGAAGATCATATATACGCTTGCACGTGAGTCTCTAGTGAGAGATTTCTGAACTCCTTTGATAACCGTCCAGCGAATCTTGGTCACCTGAACCACTTTGTCGAAGATAATAACTTCCTAAATGGCCATGATAGTTTGTGAACTAGGAACTCATTTGTCTACCATCCGAAGGAGTTTGATTACCTGAACAACTTTTCCGAAGACAATTATTTGAGATATAGCACATAACTGAATATCATAGCCACACCTGGCCACTTAGCTGATGACAATAACTTCCTAGATGTCCAAAATCTGAAGATACAGCATATACAGGAAATCCACTTTATGCATGCGCTCAAAACTCTCGACGATGCATAACACCCGTCGAAGTCGAACGCCGCGGCCCAACATTGAGCAACGGGACGCCGGAGTTGCCCAGGACTACGCGCAGCAGCTGGAAGTTGCACTACCCACGGAAGAGCAGCTTGGCGTAGCTTTTCTTGAAGATGGCTGGAGGGACATCCGTTCCGCCGTAGGTAGTACTGCTTTAGCGGCACTAGGTACTGCGATCCCGGACCAAAGAAATGACTGGTTTGACGGCGAATGCAAACTATTGGTAGAGGAGGAATGTGGAGCGATACAGACAAGCGCGGAATAGACAAAACTCTGTTTTTCGAAGGAAGATGGAAAATATGTACCGAGTAAACAACACACGGAAGCTCTACGAGAAGCTAAATAGTTCGCGCAAAGGCTACGTGCCGCAAGTCGATATGTGCAAGGACTTTTACGGTAACCTTCTCACGAACGAGTGTGAGATGATTGAGAAGTGGAAGCAGTACTATGACGAGCACCTCAATGGTGAAGCAGCAGAAAACGAAGGTGGCACGGCAACAGACCTTGGAGCACGCGCAGAAGACGACAGGCTACCGGTCCGTGATCTTCAAGAAGTTGAGGAGGAGATCGGTCGGCTGAAGAACAACAAAGCAACTGGTGTAGATCAACTACCAAGTGAGCTATTAAAATACGGTGGTTAAGCACTGGCTAGAGCGCTGCACTGGGTAATTTCCAAGATTTGGGAGGAAGAGATATTACCGGAGGAGTGGATGTGACCATTTGCAAGAGAGTTCGTGGGGCAATACCAGGCGGGATTCATGGGTGCCCGCGCTACCACGGACCAAATTTTCACGATTCGGCAGGTTCTGCAGAAATGCCGCGAATACAACGTACCCACACAACATTTGTTCATCGATTTGAAATCCGCATACGACACAATCGATCGAGATCAGCTATGGCACATTATGCACGAGTACGGATTTCCGGATAAACTGACGCGATTGGTCAAGGCGACGATGGATCGAGTGATTTGCGTCCCTTTGAAGCTCGAAGAGGGTTACGGCAAGGTGATGGACTTTCGTGTCTGCTATTCAACATCGCGTTTGAACACGAGTTTGCACGATCTTCAGGAAGTCCATCCAGCTTCTTGGCTTCGCCGATGACATCGACATCATGGCACGGAACTTTGAGACGATGGCGGAAACGTACATCAGACTGAAGGCTGAAGCTAGGCGGATTGGACTTGCCATCAACGCATCAAAGACAAAATACATGAAAGGAAGAGGTTCTAGGGAAGACAATGTTAGCCTCCCACCCCGAGTTCAGATTGACGGTGACGAAATCGAGGTGGTCGATGAGTTCATGTATTTGGGCTCACTGGTGACCGCCGAAAATGATACCAGCAGAGAAATTCAAAGACGCATTATGGCAGGGAATCGTGCCTACTTTGGACTCAGGAGAACGCTCCGGTCGAATAAAATTCGCCCCCGCACGAAGTTGACTGTCTACAAGACACTGATTAGACCAGTGGTCCTCTATGGCAACGAGACCTGGACTATGTTCGTGGAGGACCAACGCGCCTTTGGTGTTTTCGAACGGAAGGTGTTGCGTACCATCTACGGTGGAGTGCAGATGGATGACGGAACGTGGAGGAGGCGAATGAACCATGAATTGCACCAGCTGTTGGAAGAACCATCCATGGTCCACATTGCAAAAATTGGGCGACTACGGTGGGCTGGGCACGTCGTAAGAAAGCCGCACGACGACCCAGTGAAAATGGTTCTAGAAAGCAACCCAACAGGAACAAGAAGAAGAGGCGCGCAGCGGGCGAGGTGGATCGACCAAGTAGAAGGCGACCTGCGGACCCTTCGCAGACTACGAGGCTGGCGAAGTGTGGCCATGGATCGAGTAGAGTGCAGACGACTTCTTCGGACAGCAGAGGACAACAAGGCCTTAGCCTGATTGAGTAGAGTAGTTTAGTAGTAGGAAATCCACTTGCAATGTAGCGCTGCGTAGTGAAAAACTCTGAACTGCTGTTCACCAATCAAAAGGTCTTGATCGACTGAACAACTTTGCCGAAGACAGACAGACCTTCTTTATAGCCAGGATCAGGATATTTCCAACGTTGTGTAATATTGACACTAACACATATTTAGTCATTGCTGGGGGTGAGATTTAAACTAGTGACCTTTAGCATGAGAGGCATGGGATTCTAACGACTACTATGGGCGGTAGGGTGGTCAAAATATCGATTTGTCTTAATTTCAATTCAAGTTCTGATAACTCTCCCAAAATTTGAGCTCATTTGGATGCGAACTCATACTGCACTGGCCCTTTGATGTTTATATGGGAATTACTATGGTAATCTATGGAATCTATGGTAAATGTGAAATTTTCCCAGCTACAGCTATGCTGAAGACCGCATCTTAATTGAACGTCAGGATAATTATTTTTTAATTGATTACGAAGATGATGTTCTTCTGACATGCTCCATCAATTCCTCAGCAGGCAACATTGGTGTGCTTGGCACGAAGAATAGGGCGAAAATCTCAGACTACTATGTCATAAGTGTAAGATGCAGTGTTGCCCTGAAAGCATTCGATTAATCATATCAGAAAGTTGTCGGTTTCGAAATCAATTACTAACTGATAAGCTTGGAGTCTAGTCAGAAAGTGATCTTGAGAAAATTTGTAGTTGATTAAATTTCACATAAGAGTGAAAACTAGATTCAGTTTTCCCATTGTAATGTTCATATAAACTATGTATGCATATAAATAAACTCAAATTTTGGGAAAGTGGTTAAGACCTGATTCGAAATCCATTGAGCTTGGTGGAGCAAAATCAACATTTTGAACCACCCTAATGGGTAGGTAGCTGACATCCGCCATCACGAACAGCGAGCTTGTGGTATCAAGTCGGCTGGTACGGCCACCCCCAGGGAAGAAACTTATGCAATTAACCGATAATATGTTGAAATTCGTACAAAGCAAATGTTTTAATCAAATCGCCTATATCCTCTCACCTTAACCTCTCCAATAAACGGAAAACAGCTGCTGCGCGTCAAAGCAGCATTCCCACGATGTCATCGACTTTCAACGTACAATCACGATAACGCAATCCAGTCCATTTCTGTTAACTTGCTCTGCAAGCAGACAAAGCTACCACGTTTCAAGAGGAGAATGGAACGAAACAGATTGTAGCGAGCTAATTTTCTCTCAACATCCCACCGTCGTCGCCGTCATCTGGCCGCTGAGACTTCCCGTTCAATTTGTTTCTTATGCAACATTCGAACCTGCCTTTTACACCACGCCACCAACAACCCCCGGCACCGTTAGTCGTGTAAATAAAAGGTTAACCTTAATAAGCCCCAATTTTACGCGATTGCCTTCGGGTGTGCATTTTGGGGCTGAACCCACCCCATTGTTGGTTTCGTTTTAAATTTCCTCTCGGAACTGCAATCGCGCCACTCTAAAGCAATCAAAATCAGATCAACATTCAAAACTTAACCACCATAATACGCAAGTGCAAACATTTTTCACACAATTGAGTAACAATAGTCAAATTAGAGTTGATTGGTGCAAAAAAAAAACGCAAGATAATGAAAAAGCAGCACTAAAGCTAAAATTTGTCTTCCTCATTTGTTTCTTTGTATGCGTATAGTATGTAGCAACGAACATAGGTCAAAAGAAGTTGACGAAAGAAAATGGAAAAAAAGCAAAACAAAAACAATTGCAGCGGTCAAAGAAACAATGACCGCAAAAAGACGAACCAAACTATAATCAAAACAAAGGCACTTGTTTCTCACCCGGTAGTTTGCACCGTTTTTAAAGTGATCTAGTGATATCAGAGAGAAAGATGAGATGCGAGGTTGGTAACTTTGCGTCAGGTCAACTCAACTCTAGTGACTTGAGCGCCCGAACAAGCGGGGAAACACAACCTCGCCGTAGGAGAAGCGAAACGAATCAATGGCTATGGACGTTAGAGAATGGAGAAAGGCAAAAAGTGGTCGATAGTTGGTTGAGACTAACCAATCCTGCATGCCGCTAGGCTTACAATAAATACGTGCAGTCAGTGTGCATGGTGTGGCCGGAGAAAAACTTTCGTTTTCTACGGGCTTTCGTTGAATAAGGTTTGTGCTTTTATTGGTATAAGTAATTCGATTATATCCAAACATGAAGGATTGTTCATTCATAGTACAGCAATAATTGGAACAAGTGTAAAATTAGCATCTCGTGGATCACTTGAATCGAACGTATCTTTGTTAGTCGATTTCCTTCACCGATTTTCTCCCCTGTTAGACATGTGGCTGTTGGAACCATTTCCGCTCGAATAGGTTGTTTGGGATACAAACTAAAACCCAGATTATGTCAAACAGAACGTTTGCTTAACTTCTGACTTGTACTGACTAAGTTTTTCAGGTGATCAAGGTCTAACGGATGTTGGGAATTAACTGACCGATAACATTGAAATGCTTGTGGTATAAAACCTAGTTTTTATACTATTCAGCTATCAAAATATTTAGTAGAATCTCTATGAATAAAAATGCGTGTTCGTATGTTACGCTATAACTCGAGAACGGATTGACGGATTTGCAAGATTCTTTTTTTTTTATTTTGTTCGTCTTGGGTTCGACGGGTTTATATCAAACAACTAGATAGTACGTCGTTTGCTGGGTCAGCTAGTGTTAAATAAATTCCAAAATAACAAAACGTGATCTTCCAGTTTGTAGACAATAACACCAAAAACTGTTTTTGGGCTGGTATTAGAAAATCTTTTAAATAACAAATTATGATATTCTGGTAAATAGGGACAAATAGCTCCCCTGCTTTAAATTCTTCATCTATACCTGCTGCTAAAAAAGTTCAGCAAGTAAATTGGAGCTACCTTTGCTGCTATTGAAACTGGTGGAAATTAAAATCAAAATTCTAGCCAACATATTTCTAACGGAAATTTTAATGATTTTGACTTAGGCAGCATTAAATACTACTCCTTTCATATGTTGAAAACTAACTCCATGTTTGATGCTATTCAAACTGGAGTAAAATTTGCGAGAGTTCATTACGTGCACATCGCCGTTATAACTAAAAAGTTCTTTAAACCTGACCATAAGGTTAAAAGGGACGCAAATTGCTTCATTTATCGAAATGATCGTCTTGATGGAGCCGGTGGTTTCGTGGCCATTGTTTAACTGGCAACTTAATTTTATAGCTGCCTATATGCCATTCCAATGCGTAGACCAGCAAAAGAATTTTCTCAAGGGTGACTTTCAGACACTTACCCGTCATAGGTCTAAATTCTTCATTATGGGTGATTTTAATGCAAAACATCGCTCATGGAATAATGCTCAAAGCAATTCCAATGATAATATTCTGTTTGATGCATGCTTTGCTTCAGCAAGAAATCCCTTAACCAGTGATGCAAAATATCATGACACTCACGTGACACTCGTCTTCGCATCAACCGACTATCGCTGACAGATCGTTTTGTCACGCCAGTAATGGTCGCTGCTCACAAGCAAAACGTTACACTCGCTGCTGATGATGAAAAGCACAACGAAAGCAGTGAAGACTTCTGCAGTACGATCATGAGAAAAGGGAAACGACAGAAGAAAATGAAAACAATGCCTACGCATTCCAAGTTCGTCTCGGCAGGCGCGAGTGTGTGAGTTACAAACAAAGCAGGCAACATTAAACGGAAGCTGTTGGGCTCACTCACCAACACACTCACATAAGCAAGCAAAGCAGCAACTGCTTCAAAACGAGCACAGACGAGTGTCGTGATTGTCAGGAATGACCAGTTCGGTGGATCACAACAGAAGACGACATTCACCAGTTGCTTTTTACTTCTTTCGTCAACTTGATGGATGGTCATGGAGAGAGCTTCGACGAGCACATTGATAGGAATGTACAAAGCGTTACTACCATCAGCTGTTTGATGATGGTGATTATGATAGGTCGCAACTCTGTCCTCAACTATTGATTTGGTCTTAACTGATTCATGTCAACTTTGTAGCCAATTGGTTACCCATGCTGACTTAGGTTCTGATCACCTTCCAGTAACTTTTGATATATCCCAAGAAATAATTTCTAATCCCAACAGCTCTACTTTCAATTACCATAGAGCAGATTGGGAGCAATATCGAACATTTATGGAGCATAACTTACATCCAAATATTCCTTTGCAAACCAAAGATCCTTGTAAATTATGCTCTTGAATCTCTGACTATTTCTATAGTTGAAGCAATAAATGCGAGGTTAAATTCGATTCAATTATAATAGACGACGATCTTCAGCTCTTGATCCGTCTGAAAAATGTCCGTAGGAGGCAATATCAAAGAACACGCGATCCTGTCATGAAATTTATCTGGCGGGATTTGCAAATAGAAATTAAAAAGCGATTCTCTGCCCTGAGAAACAAAAACTTTGAAAATAATGTTTCTTAATTAGAAATTAAAAACAAATTAGAAACAAATTAAAAAGGTGGTAAAATTTTGATCACAAATTTGGAAAAAGCTCAGAAACTTGCTAAGCTATTCGAGAGTTCCCATAATTTCAGTTTGGGTCTTACTAGTCCCATTGAGAATCAGGTTGCTCGGGATTATCTGAATATTTTTGCTCGGGAAAATATATTTGATGATTCCTGGGGGACTGATTTGGACAACCTAAGATCTATAACTAAAAAGTTTCATAAGTTGAAAGCTCCAGGTGATGATGGAATTTTCTGTATTCTCATCAAAAACTCCCAGAGAGTGCCTTGTCTTTCTCGGTAAAATTATTTAACAGATGTTTCCATTCAGCATACTTTTCTGATAAATTGAAAAATGCAAAATTTGTTCCAATTTTGAAACCGGATAAAAATCCAGCTGATGATAAATGATCACCCGGATACTTTTGAAACTCCCAGGGAATAAATAAGCACCTATTATTAAGTTTTTGCAAAGTTGGTTTATTCAACCTCCTCTCCTAGGCTAAATGCCCGCACCTTGGACTTAACGCTACCCATCAAATGCTGTGCAACACTTGCGCCATCTTTCTTACACACCTGCATCCACTCTTTCTTCAAATCCTTGTCGTTTTTGAAGACCTTCCCTGTTTTCCAGAGCTTGCCCTTCATAATCGCCCAGAATTTTTCTATTGGCCGAAGTTCTGGCGAGTTTGGCGGATTTGGCTCCTTCGGCACAAAAACAACATCATTGGCTTCGTACCACTCCATCACCGGTTTCGCGTTACGCCACGATGCCAGATCCGGCTAAAACAGAGTGTCTCCTTCGTAGGATCGGAGGAAGGACAGCAGGCGCTTCTGAAGGCATTCTTCTTCATATATTAGGCCGTTGATGGTGCTGGTCGTTATGTACGGCTTGCTGAATTTGCCGGTCTCACAGATCGCTTGCCACACTAAGTACTTCTTGGCAAATTTGTCGACCTTCTCCGGAACATCCAGGTGGGACTTACCGACAAAAAACTCCAGGCCGGGGATCTGCTTGGCGTCCGCTTTAATGTACGTCTCGTCGTCCATTACGATGCAATTCGGTTGCACAAACCACTCGCGGTACAGCTTCCTGGCGTGGAATTTAACCACTGTATTCTGTTTATCGGTTCGGTTAGACGCCTTCCTTACCTTGAAAACATGAAGTCCGGCCCGCTTCATTGTCAGCTGGACGAACCAGACGGAAGAATTGAACTTCTTGACCACGTCCCGAATCGAAAGGTTCGGATTGTGCTTGAAGTAATCTCTCACCTTCCTTGCAGTCACGGGGTCGGTCATCTTCGCGTTTCTTCCGCTGGCAGCTCGCCGCTGGGTCGTCTGGGTCTCATTGAACGATTTTACCATACGGTCGAATTGTCGATTCCAAACTGTTTCTCGACCCACCAAACTGTTTCCACGACCGCTCCCATATGTATTTGTCGAAGCACCTCTTGCTTGGAAGCCATCTCGATAACCACTTGACAGATTGTGACGAAATTTTGCACATATAAACATATAGGGGAAATGGCTCTAATGTTGGCCTATGGATCTAAGATTGGGCCCATCGCTAAAAATCTGCTGTTTATCAATTTTATCTAGATGAACGCGTTAATGGGACGGTACTAATCGATATTTTTGGACGCTATTGAAAATTTAGTCGATTGCTGAATTTATGTATGGGCCCAAATTAGGGATATTTAGGCCGACATTACATCCATTTCCCCTATAATAGTTTATATATGAATAGTGTCCTGTTTCGAACCCCTTCGGATACGGTTGTGTTGTAAATTTGCTCTCTGTTTTGTGCGTGCTTTTGCATTCATAGTTTTCGGGTGCTTTCGTCTGATAAGCGCTGGCACTCTGCCGCACTCTGGAATCGCTGGAGGAGGAATTGTTTAAAAATGACTAGAGAAAATATGCTTGGAAGCATCGGGAATGCGCTCCCGAGTGTAATGAATTGGTGAGTACGTTTCAGTTGAAGATTGTTGAAAAGTGTATTTGTGGTGATGCAAATTATAGTTTAGATGACGCATGGCTTCGAACACTTTGTGTATCCAAATAAAACATATTACATACTAAATACGCACAGGGCATCGTCTGCTGACCATTGCCGCGGGTATACCGTGGGAGTCCCAGGTACCCGGTTCAAGCTTTAGTTGGCGGTGGTGGTTTTTCTTGACCTTCTACCCCCTGAGTAGTTAGTGTGAATAAGGGCGCCTATGTGATGTTTTGCTGTACCTATTGTGGACATCTAGTGCATCCTGTTCCCTTAACTTGTTGAGGACACCCTGTCTTGCCTCAAAAGTTACCCTTTTTGAAGTACTAGTCTTCACAACATAAAGGGCACCATTACGGAGCATGAGATTTGATCAAATTATTCGCATTTATACTTATCCAACGCCCCCGGCTTGGTGATAGGGATAGAGGATGACACACACACACACAGAAAATCTCACATAAGAATTGCCTTTGAACTTTCAAAAAGAAAGGCAATTAGACAATGAACAAAAAGTTTGGTTTTCCCATAGTAAACTTCAAATGCTTTGTGCCAAGTCCGTATCTTACTAAATGAGTCCAAATTTTGGGAAGCTAATGAGGACCCTATTTAAAACCGTTTAAGCACTGTGGAGCGAAAATTTCAAATTTTGCATCAGTCTACTGGTCATCTACACGCTAAAATCAGATAACTCAATGCGATAAACAATAAGCTAGGAATGTGATAAAGAAGATAATACTTCCCCGAAGGCATCAACCCTCTTTCTCGTCATTGTGAAAACATAAATGTTGCGTTGCGTTTGTAACGGAGTAATTCGAAGATTGCACTACTGACAACTATCTACTTAACGTTCTTATTCTGATTGCTTAGGGAAAACTATTTGGGAGTGAATAGTTCTCCAATCAAAGTTCCGAACAGGCAAAGCATTCGGTAGCAGATAGGTCAGGATTAGTGCGCCGCCGCCGCCGATGATTTTCATACGCCGCCGCCGATGAAATTGAGCCGGCGCGCCGCCGCAGTAAAATTGTTCACGCCGCCGAATAAAGTTATGTCACGCCGATGAAAATTCAGTAATATCTTTTCGGTAAAATGTATCTTGAACGCGTTGACATTAGAACTTGTATGCACGCTCGTTCGTGGCTACTCAAAATTGAGTGAAAAACCACTCAATTTAATTGAAACCAGTTCTACTCTAAATTGAGTAACATAGCCAGAACTGAATTTTGAGTAAAACGGCTAGGTATTTGTTGATGAGTTATTTCTACTCATCCCCATAAAATCCAAAATATAGGAAAATGGGTCACAATGGGCAAACATTTCGTTTCTTTTATTTTTTTTCTTTGGGATTAATAAACCAAAAACTGAAAAACATTTTAACCAAGCAATTTATCTATAGCAAACAGAATGCAAAACAATTACCTCTCAATTTGCTTGCGGTACGTTTCCGCATCCACGGCTGCTGCAATTTGCTCCATTTTCGAATGATTTCTTTCATAAATTTCAATTTTTCTTCTACTACGGAAAGGCACACTTCGTATTTTTACATTATCACAACGCCATTTTATTTTTATTTTTTGAGTCATCAAATGGGCTGAAAACTCAAAATTGAGATCCACCTTTATTTATTTATTGTTTAGTCAATGTTACTCAAATTCACAAATCACAACTACTTATGATTTGACGTTTCAAAAGTAGTTATGAAAATGAGTACGTGTGACTCATTTTTGAGTAACCTCATTTTTGAGCATGTATTTCTTGTATTTCTCTATCTAGCACACAAGGATGAATCCGATGAATCATTATTTTTTCTACTGCTCGCACTTGTTCGTGATAGTTTTTTGGTGCGCTGATCAAACGTCAAAAATCTCAGTTTAGTGGTTTCGTCTCGATGAGCGAGATCTATAGGTAAGGCAAAAGGAAACTAGCTGACTCTTTCCGAAATCGCTCAAAATTGAGTAAGAGTTACTCATATATTTGAGTTCAGGTTACACAAATTCGCGAAAACGTAGGTCACTCACAGAATGAGTAAATTTTCCGAGGAAAACTTCTCGAATGAGAGGAAAACAGATTGTGGTTTTAGTCTGTCCACTAGTACACTTCAAACCTGTGTACAAATTTCTTACATTTTTCTCATATTCGAGAAGTTTTCCTCGAAAAAGCGTCGGAAAATTTACTCATTCTATGAGTGACCTATGTTTTAGCGATTTTGAGTAATCTGAACTCAAATGTGGGTAGCATTTTTTGTCCATGTGTGAGATTGGTTTGGAAAGTATTTTTTTTTTTCTAAATCATTAAAAATAAACTCACGCCAATCAACGCCGCCGCCACCGAAAGCAACATATCACGCCGCCGCTGAAAATATTTTGATCGGCGCACAGGTCTAGTCAGGATTCGCTTAAGCAGGTGATGCAACTATAGTAATTGTTTTGTTTTGAAGCAGCTTGGGAATCAACCCAGGATCTTCTACTCAGTAAGCAAAAGCGGCAGCCGCCATGCTAGCCGAGCTCCTCAATTTAAAATGCTTATAAACTATTGTTTTTAATAGATTATTTAATATCATTGATTGGAAGTTTGTTATTAGTTATTTGTGTAATAGTTGGAGTTGCCTTTTTAACTTAGATAGAACGTTTTTTTTTTCTTTATTAAAGATACTTTCAGCCTTGGGCTGGTTCGTCTCTGGAAATAGAATGTTAAGTTTTAGGTTATATTCAAAAAAAGGGCAAAATAAAGTAGGGTTTATAGGATTATTACAACCTTTTAGAGATGCTGCAAAGTTGTTTACTAAGGTGTTTCATCATCGAATTTAATTTTTTATCATTTTTATCCTATTTTTTCTTCATTTTGATCTTTTTTAATTTGAATGTGTGTACCATATTTAATTAAATTATATTCGTTTAATTTTGGAGTTTTATTTTTTATGTATTTCAAGATTAGGTGTTTATACCGTTAGAGTGGCTGGTTGATCTCCTAATTCTAACTATGCTTTATTAGGTGGATTACGGGCAGTTGCTCAAACGATGTCATATGAATTGAGTTTACCTTTAATTTTATTAAGTGTTATTTTTTAATTGGTAATTGTAATATTGAAATTTGTATATATATATATATATCAAGCCTAAAGCTTAGCTTAAGTTTGATTTGCTTCACCGAACTCCTTTTGACTTTGCTAAAGGAGAGTCTCAATTAGTTTCTGTGTTTAATGTTGAATGTAAAAGAGGAGGTTTTACATTAATTTTTTAGCTGAATATTCAAGTATTTTATTTATAAAAATATTATTTAGAGTAATTTTTTTTAGGTAGAGATATTTATATAATATATTAACTCATCATCATCATAAGATTATAGTTTACCAAAACTATAATCTTATGATGATGATGAGTTAATATATTTTGCTTGAAAAAGATTTTTACCTATATCTTTAAATTACTTTTTGGTTAGGTTTAAACATTTTTTATTTTATCCGTATTATTTGAATGAACATTTTTAATAAAATTAAACATTAATAGAAGGGTTTCTTTTTTTTTCTTATGTTTTCAAGACATATACTATGAAAACTTATTAATTAATTTAAAAATGTATCTCAATATTTAGTTAATAATAAATTAAATAAAAAATAAGAAATATATAAAACTGTAAGAATTTGTCTGGATCTTCAACAGGTCGTACCCCAGTTCATGTTAATAAAGAAACTACAGTTACAAAATTTGGTTTAAAGGATAACATTTAATTCCTCGGAATTTACTAATATGGGTAAAAGGTAAAATTATTAAAATGGCAATAGATAATGCAATTACTCCTCCTAATTTATTAGGAATTGATCGTAAGATTGCATAAGCAAATAAAAAATATCATTCTGGTTGAATATGAACAGGAGTAACTAGGGGATTAGCATTAATAAAATTTTCTTGACTATTAATAAATAATTAAATTTTCAAAGAAAGTCAATTAAAATTGAAATGAAAATTACAAATCCAAATACATCCTTATAAATAAAATATGGATGAAATGGAATTTTGTCTACATTTCTATTTAATTCTAATGGATTATTTGATCCTGTTTAATGTAAAAATAATGAATGAATTATTGTTACAGCTAAAACAATAAAAAGTTAAATAAAATGAAATGTAAAAAATCGTGTTAAAGTAGCATTATCAACTTCACATCCCCCTCATATTCATTAAACAAGATCAGTTCCTAAATAAGGAACTAGTTATTACTGTAGCACCCCAGAAAGATTTTTGTCCTCATGGTAAAATATATCCTAAGAATCCTGTTGCTATTACTGTAAATAAAATAATTACCTCAATGATTCATTTTGGGACAAATAAATCAATATCTTTGAACTGTGATTCATATTTAGGTTGGTTCGCAACTATTCAAATGAGCCAGTATATCGAAACGGATAAATGATTGATAAGACAGTAGCCAGTTATTTAGAAATCTATCTTTTTTCAATTGTGCTCGTACAGCTGTTATTCTAAAATTTATGGACAGCTGTTCACTCCATTTTGACTATACATGTACATATTAACTTTCAGCGTTATGTTCATAGATTTAATTTAAGAACCCGCAAGGATCGCATGTTACAACTATTTGGCCAGTTTCGAAACTCATTGGAAATAACTTCATGCTAACACATACTTCAGAGTTATCAAAGGTTGAAGCAACTGCCGTAAAGAAAATACTTATCAAAATCACCTCCAAGCATTAGATTACCCAAGCATCTTCTCTACGACCAACGTGTTGCCCCATCAGGTCTTAAAGACAACAGGGCCTCTCTTGTGGGGATTGTTGATACAAAAATTGCACATTATTTGCACATCGACCGCAATTACCATTTAGCGTTTGTTTAAATTCAATGTAACCGGCACAAGACGAGACACGGAGCATCGGTTCTCGCCATTAATTGATTCAGCCTCTGTCCATCCACTTGTCAGGGAAGCAAACAAATAAACAACGAAAGCCCATCGACCGCACTCCTGTAAGGGTATTACTCTCCACACGTTGCTTTGAAAAGTTTAACTAATCCTCTTTCGAATTTGAATTATTCAAACGGACCCAGCATCTATTGTTCGACGTGTTACCACTACTGGAACGAGTGGAATTTCGAATAAACAAGCAACAACGAACACAAATAGCAATTGAATAACGTCTGCTCAATGGAACGAAAACTCGAAAACAATTGCCAATGCTTGTTAGCACTCTTAGCCGAAGCCAACCCTTTACTAATCCTTCTGATTGCCGGGGCAGTACGACCTTCGACGAATGATTACTCCACGACAACCGAACAAACCGGGCCCGCCTCATCGAATTTCATTTTTAATATTGCCTATTAGACCTATCTTTCGAATTTCACTTTCCGCCATATTTTTTCGCTCGATAAAGCCTTACTTTCCGTGGCGCTCGATCATTGTTCGATCGCTGGAAACAAAATCGCTCGCCAATCCCCCCGGGGCTGTTTGACGCTGCCGGATACCACTGAAGGAGTCACTGACATTGAGTCGCACAAGCGTTTGCATCATGTTTTAATGTTTATCCGTCTCTTGCCCACATGAGGTAGGTACGAAGTCTCATCCCAATCGCCCGTGGAAGCCAATTTTGTTTCCTTCTAATTAAATCATAAAAAAAACATTTTTCTTTTCAATTCCAATGAGAGCTTCCTCCTCCATGCTGCGCCGCGGTGCCATACGGATACGCGGGCAAAACCTATCTGAATAGAGGCAACACGGGCGAAGATCATTGTTCACTCTCGCTCGGAAACCATTCATTGATGAGTGTTTGATTTTCAAACTCGAAGGTGATGGCAATAAATGGTCAATATATATTGGCGATAATAAAAACAGTGCTGCTTTCTACGGATACTCATTAGGCAGGTATTTATTAGAGCCCTGTTTTCATCTTCTCTTCTTCTTTTTATTTATTTCTATGCACAGACTATCATGTGCGAGATGAAGCTATTTGCCTCGAACAAACAACATAGGTGGAAAAATAGCGGTTTCACTTTATTTTGCCCCAGTCGCCGGTTGTGTAACATGAAAAGTAATGAGTCGGTAGTGATTAGCGTTTAGATCGAATGACATCGTTACAATATTATCATATTTTTGCAAACCCATATTCACTATAACCTTGGGTCTGAGAATCGGCTATTCTGTTTGGAACTCTTTGGAATACCATCTCCTACATGAACTCAATGCCGAAGATTCCTAAAAACCCCGTACCGATTGTTTGAATGTCGATCAAGAATTCTTGGCAATCTTTTCTGGCATTCACTGAATTCTCTACTGAGAATTTCTTGTTTAAGATTCCTTCGAATCTCATCTGATTCTCTAGTGTTTTATTACATTATAATTTTATTATGTACCAGTTGGTGCTGTTTAAAAAAAAAATGCCAGCGATGGCATGAACCACTTATGGCCTATGCAGGGTTGGTAGCAGGTCACTTTTTAGTGGTACGGTCACTATTTTCAAGCCAGTCACTCAAAAATTTAGTCACTAAAGTCACTTTTTTACGACCAATGTTAACAGTGAATTTGCCTCATATCAAATTACAGCTTGATTTGGTAACAAATATTAGAAATCAGCGTGTAAAGTCTGACAAGAAGAGTTTCAAATTGGTATTGAACGAATCACCAATGTTTAGATTTTTTAGTCCGTGATCTTTACTTTATATTGCCGAATAGAGATTCCTAAACATTTTCCATTTCCTACTGAGGGATTCCATCCAGAATGAGCTGAAAAAACCTGAAATCGTGCTCGACCATCTTCGATTTGGATGATACTTTGCCCATATTTTCAGTATGATAGGCCAAGTATTTTCCGCAGGAGAGGAGACCTGACTCAAGGGTAATTTTTGAAAAGGGCCTATGTGTTTTTGCACACGTACTTAAAAAAATGTAGTTCGAAAACAGTTGGTTGTAGAAAAAAAATTACTAAGAAGGAGTTGTAGGAAACTAATAAGGCTTTATAAAAAAAATATACACGGAATTTTTTTTTCGTTTTTTTACAAAAACATAATAAAAATAAACCTCAAAACTCAAATAACAAAAAAAAATTATTTTTGATTTTTTTTTATATTTTTTTTAATAAAAACTTGAACAGAAAGCAAAAGTTTTGAAAACAACTCTAGGATGGACAAACTTTCAATAAAACAGTTTTTCTAAGAGCAACTATTGAGGCATTTTTGAAAATTTCATTATTTACGGCAAAATGTTCAGTTTGATGTTAGTATATGATTATAAAAATCATTTCAAACGATAGTGCTCAAATCAATAAACAATAAATATAACTGTTTTCGAGATATTTCAAATTTACTTTCATCAAAATCAATTTTTTGTAGAAAATAAGCCATTTTCATAAGTTAATCGTGATTCTCCATCAGCATTGATAAGTTTAACAAGAAACACATATATTTACCTTCAATTTGTCTTTTGACGATTGAACGATCAGGCAACCCGTTTAGAATTTACATGGGAAATGAAAACTCTATTATTTTAAATCTAGAAACCAACACAAGTTAAGTTGCACTTATTTTTATTATCAAGCATAGTTTCATCCTATTTAAGTTGTTAATATTGATGTACCTATCCATCTTATTATGTTAGGTACATTATAATGTTTTCCATGGTATTTTTCATGAAAAAAAAAAGAGCTTCTCTGTTAGAGTAGCTTCAATACCAAAACAATATTTATACCTGAATATCCAAATGGTACCTACGTTTGTATATAAGCATGACCATCCTTTTGAAAACAAACATCACTAAAAAAATCTTTTTGAGTGAACAAGTATAATTTGAATATGGAATTCAAGAAGGTCGAGTGTTGCAAGCCGTTTCCTAATAAACGGTGTTCGTCAAAGCTTCGTAAATTATCCGAAAATTTGATTGAAAAACATAAGTTCCTAGAGTGGAAATTTAATTTGGATACATCTCTATCAATCTTTGATACGTGTCGCTTGAATTTAAATAGAATCGAACCATGTGCTGAAAATCTGGAACTAGAAGTGCAACCGTCTGTCATGGACATCGCGGAGCCGCAGCCATCTGCATCTCGACATGGCCTTGAAGAAATACCATCAACTACGTCAATAACAACAGCATCATCTCAGGATAGTGGAGAGCAACAATTTTCCAGGACGCATAATATTGAGCTATTCAACAAGGGCATAGCTGGTATCAACGTATCGTCAATATCGACAAAAAAAAATCCAGAATGTTAACTATCCCCGGAGAAAGTATATGGACATTACCAATGGCATTAAGAAACGCATCTTCGGTTTTCAAGCAACTAAAATTGAAAGCTGCGGAACACAATCGGACAACTGAAGGAGAGATTTGCTGATCCAGGTTCATCGAGAAACGATCAAACAAGGATTCTGACGATTTTGCCGAAATCTTGTTCAACGCAAACGGTAATGGACGAGTTTGAAACAAATAAATACATTATATTGCAAGCTTGGCAAACGGGAAAGGAGTATTGGCCACCCCCAACGAAAGGTTAGGACACGGTTTGGATCCCGAAATTAAAAACGAGGTATTGCAGTTCTTTGAAATCGACCAGATAAGCAGTACCACGCCAGGACTAAACGATTACGTTTCAGTGAAGAAGGAAGGTAAGAAGATTCATATTCAAAAGCGATTTTTAGTTTGTACATTGCGAGAAGCTTTTATTAAATTTCAAGAAGTTAGTAAAAATAGCATTGGATTTAGTTCATTTGCAGCACTAAAACCAAAGCATTGCGAATTACTTGGTAGTTCAGGTTCTCACAATATTTGTGTTTGTACCATCCATGAAAATATTAATTTAATGCTTCATTGTCTTAGAAAATATTCATTCGAAAAAGATTAAACCATTATTTTGAAGAAATATTATGCAGCTCATCATCCAGAACTAAACATTGTTATCTCCGCGAATGCGAACGTTGTCCAGGTCTCTCAGATTTTGAAAGAAGTTTTTCAGAAAAATTCAAGGAACAGGGTATGTCTGAAATATGTTTTGAACAATGGGTTTCAACTGATCGATGTAGTTTAGAGAAACTTGTAAAACCAGTAGATGGATTTGTTCCTTATTTTTGCGAAAAGTTGGAAAAACTGGTATCCCATGATTATATTAAAACTCAGCTAGTTTCTTGAGAAATACAAAAAATACTCTTAAAAATGGAGAAATTGTCATAATTTGTGATTTTTTCCGAAAATTGTTCATTTGTTCTTCAAGATGCTGCTCAAAGTAGTTACTGGAATAATCATCAAACTACTATTCATCCTTTTTGCATTTATTATTCAGAATCAGGTAAAATTAAAAATTTAAGTTTGATCGTAATCTCTGAAGTTTTAAAACACGATACAATTGCGGTGCAAGTATTTATTTCAAAATTACTGACCTTTTTGCAAACAAAAATACAAGTAAAAAAAGCGATGTTTATGTCTGATGGAGCTGCAGCATCCCAATATAAAAATTGTAATAGTCTTTGTTAATTTAAAACGAAGTACAATATTGATGTTGAATGGCACTTTTTTGCAACTTCGCATGGCAAGGGACCATGTGACGCGATTGGTGGCACATTAAAACGAATGGCAAGGAACGCAAGTGTGACTGTAGAACACGAACATCCAATCACAAGTGCAGCATAGTTATATGCATGGGCTAACCAGAAGAGTAATGATTATTTAACAAAAATGTCATTTTGTTTTGTGTCACAAAAGGAATACGAACAGGGAGCTGCAGAATGGAAAAGCATTTTTGAAAAGGCCAAAACGATCCCAGGTACAAGAAAATATCACTGTATTGTTCCGATTTCCGAAAATAAAATATCAGCGAAACTATTTTCGAATGACGAAGAACGCACCATTCATAACATATAAAAACATGCCAATCAAAAGTTCATCAAATGAAAATATATCCAACGAAAAGGTTTATGTACAAATTATTATTATTAAAGACGATCGAAAGTAATAAATGTGAGATGCAAATAAAAACGCATGGGTAATTCATCTATTTATCTTATTTATCTTATAAGTTTTAAACCAATTTTCCAATAGTCTATTGGTGGAAGGGTAAGTTGAAGGTAAGTACATGCATATCTTGCAAAACTTATCATATTTGATGGTCAATCACGTATAACTTACGAAAAGGGCATATTTTCTACAAAAAATGGATTATGATGAAAGTAAATTTGAAATATCTTGAAAACGGTTACATTTAGGAAGTTTAATGAGCACTATCGTTTGAAATGATTTTTATAATCATATACTGACATTAAACTGAACATTTTGCCGTAAATAATGAAAGTTTCAAAAATGCCTTAAAAGTTGCTATTAGAAAAACTTTTTTATTAAAAGTTTGTCCATCCTGACGTTGTTTTCAAAACTTCTGCTTTCTATTCAAGTTTATAATTTATCCACCTATGGTGTGATCAGACCCTTCTTACTGGTTCAAGTTTATTTATTTATTTCATCGTCTTCAACACTTAGTTGTTTCACAGATTGTTTCTTAATTTAATGATCTTACCTTAGTTTCGTACGTTGTCTCTGTCCCATTTCGATCACTGCTGAGCTAGATATCTACTTTATGCGTACAGAGTTTTTTCGTATTCTATAATTTTAGATAAACTCATATCTACATTGACCGATTCTCTTCATCAACTTTCTTTTCTGAACCGTTCAATAGCGTTCAATGGGACCCCAAGACCTATCATTTGGCGCCGAGTTTGTCCAAATCGGTTGAGCGGTTGCTGAGAAACGTGAGCGCATTCATTTCGTTACATACACACACACACATACACACATACACACGTACACACGTACACACACACACACACACACACACACACGTACACACACACACACACACACGTACACACACACACACACACACACACACACACACACACACACACACACACATACACACACACACACACACACACACACACACACGCACACACACACACACACACACACACACACACACACACACACACACACACACACACACAGACATGTTCCGATCTCGTCGAGCTGAGTCGAATGGTATATGATGGTTTTGATACGTTTTCCGTTAAATCCAGCGTGAAGGTCCATATTCACCGGATCTTATTCCGGCCATATCTCCGGAACCGGTTCACCGATTCCAAAACCGTTCAATAGCGTTCAATGGGACCCCAAGTCCTATCATTTGGCACCGAGAAATTGAGCGGTTGCTGAGAAACGTGAGCGCATTCATTTCGTTACATACACACACACATACACACATACACACACACACACACACAGACATGTTCCGATCTCGTCGAGCTGAGTCGAATGGTATATGACACTCGGCCCTCCGGGCCTCGGATCGATTGTCGGTTTTTCAAGTGATATCTGTACCCTTTTTTGTAAGAAGGGTAAAAATATTAAAAAAAATCAAAAATAATTTTTTTTTTGTTATTTGAATTTTGAGGTTTATTTTTATTTTTTTTTGTAAAAAACGAAAAAAAAAATCCGTGTATATTTTTTTTATAAAGCCTTATTAGTTTCCTACAACTCCTTCTTAGTAAATTTTTTTCTACAACCAACTGAATTCGAACTACATTTTTTTTAAAGTATGTGTGCAAAAACACATAGGCCCTTTTCAAAAATTACCCTTGAGTCAAAAGGGTCTCCTCTCCTGTGGAAAATTCTTGGTCTATCATACTGAAAATATGTGCCAAGTATCATCCAGATCGAAGATAGTCAAGTTTGGTGACTGACCGATTTGGCGTGGAATTGGTCTACAAACACAAATTTTCCCTCCTGTGACATCTATGAAGGTAGTATGGGTTCCCTGCCCCTTTCTAAATATATGTGGGACTAATTTCCCTAATGAAAACAACCGTCTTCATCATGATAGAGACCCTCTTGCGGCAGCGAAAGATCGGTTTTCAAGGTCACCGAATAATTACCAACCACCGATCCAATTTCAAAGGGTGAAATATTAGACCCCTACCCGGCGAGTGATGTTTTCCCCCGCCCAGCTCAAGGGCACCAGCCCAACAGGTTGACTCCAGGACGTTCAGCTGTATTGTGCCAGGCGTGTTCTTGCAAGCATTCGGGTTTTCTGCGGAATTGACGCACCACTTGGAGGAAGACAACATTATCGTGGATCCCGACGAACGCCAGGAATTGACGACTTCTCCGCGTGAGAGGGAGGTAATTAGTTTTAATCATTCAAATTTGTCGACCGATAGATTTTCTACAATAAAAACGACAGACTTACCTGAAGTCAATAATAGCAAGAGAAAGTGCGATAGCAAAGAAATTGTAATTTATTGCCAAAATTTTAACAGGATGAAGAGCGCAATAAAGGTCAATGAAGTTTATAAACAGGCAGCCGCTTCTAGTTATCCTATCATTTTAGGCACCGAAACAAGTTGGGATGCCAGCTTAAATAGTAGAGAAGTTTTCGAAGATCGCTTTAATGTGTTTAGGGATGATCGTGACAAATCCAACAAATAGTTTGGTGGAGATGTATTAATCGCAGTGTGTATCGACTATGAATCGGAAAAGATTGAATCAAGCAAGTGTAAGGAGTTTGATCGTGTTTGGGTGAAATATTTTATTGGAAATCAAATTCATATTTTTGCAACAATGTATTTTCCTCCTGAAAGTGCCAAAAAAGAATCATATTAATTGTTTTTTAGTATTGCTGATACTATTATTTCTAAATGTGAGCTTGAAGCAAATGTTCATATTTACGGTGACTTTAATAAACGAGCAGCAAATTTTATTGTTGACGACGAAAATGAATCTGTTTTGATACCGATTGTTGGAGACAACGAAACGCTCCATTCTTTATTTGACAAAAGCGCAGAGATTGGACTTTATTTTATTTTATTTATTTATTTTATTTTATTTATTTATTTCGTCAACCAACGTAGACTAGTACATATTAGAATACAGTTTTGTTTTCTTAAATTTATTTATTTATTTCGTCAACTTTGGACAAAAGGTTAAAAGTATAATTTTTTCTTTAATAAAAATTAAGCAGTGTCAGCTTTCCTATTTTTTATGAGTTATAATGCCTTATGGAGTAAAAATATTGTTTTAGTTTATGCCGAGACATTGTAAAGTCAATGGTTTCGCAGTATTGATTGTAAGAGGCCATCATGCGGTTTAATGGCCCATATTTTGCATAATTTGTACGATGATGTTTTATGGCAAATAAATTTTGATTTCGGAGTTACCGAGTAGGTGCATGGAAATTTAACTTTGATAAAAGTTCTGTGGAGTCAATGCGTTGCGAAACGATATCGTTTACAAATGAAACCATTGCATATTCACGACGCTCTTTTAATGTTTGTATGTTTATAAGCATGCAGCGTGCTTCATGTGGTGGAAGAGGAAATGATGTCCAACCTAATTTACGAAGAGCGTATATTTAATAGAAATTGTTTTTGTACGGATTCTAATCTTTCTTCGTGCGTGATTGAAAAAGGAGACCATACAATGCTGCAATATTCCAGTATTGACCTCACATAGGCGATATATAGTGTTTTAATTGTGTATGGGTCCTGAAAGTTATAGCAAAAGCGCTTGATAAAGCCTAGCATGTTATTTGCCCTGTGAATAATTGTGTTGTAATGGTCTATGAAAGTTAGTTTAGAGTCTAAGATAATTCCTAAATCCCTAACTCTTTCACATTTTTCTACATTTTGATTTCCTAGTGCAATTGAAATATTTGAAGTTGTTCTTTTCCTGCTAAATGATATTAAGTTACTTTTTTTTACATTCAATTCTAGTAGACTTTTTTGCACCATATGTAGAATATGTGTATTTCATTCCGGAATATATTGATGTCTTCTTCATTTCTTATTTCTAAAAAGAGCTTCATGTCGTCGGCATAAATAAGCAATTTAAGTTTTTTGAGAATGAAAGAAATGTCGTTTACGTATAGAATAAAAAGAAGAGGTCCCAAATGAGAGCCTTGGGGGACGCCTGAAGTGACTTGAATTGGACTCGATTTCTTTCCGTTGAATTTAATTATTTGTTGGCGGTTAGTTAAATATGATTCAAGCCATTTTAGGAGCCCTGACTCAATTCCAATTTTTTGCAATTTAAAAAGTAGCATTGGTATGTCTATGCGGTCAAATGCCTTGCTAAAGTCTGTATACAGAGCTTCTACGTGGTTTCCATTATCCATTGCATTCAATGAATAGTCTATAAATTCAAGTAAATTTGTCGAGGTCGAGCGACCCTTGAAAAAGCCGTGTTGCATGTCAGTAATTCTATTTTTGATTTGGAGAAATAATTTTTCGTTGACAATTGCCTCGAAAAGTTTAGGAATGCAAGAGATAATGGCTATACCACTATAATTACGTACGTCAGATTTTCGGCCAGATTTAAAGATAGGCACTAGGAATGAGTTTTTCCAAGTTTTTGGGAAGGTTTCAGATTCCAGGGACATATTAAAAATCCAGAACAATGGAGCAGTGAGTTCCATTGCTAGACATTTAATAAAAACTGGAGGAATTCCGTCAGGTCCAGGACCTTTTGAGGCGTCTAAATTTTTTAAAGCCAATCATCCAATTATCAAGTCAATCATGTCATAAATCATAACAATTGTTATATAGATTTATTATTTACGAATATGACCGATGATTTCTGCGTGATTGAGGCTCCTGCACCTCTATGTTGGATGTTGGATGGCGATTTGTTGGAAACCTATTTTGTCTATGCAGATTATGAGCTTATCAAAAACAATTTAAATTCTATTGACTGGCAAAGTTTGATTAGAAATTCGAGCCCAGAGCAGGCTGTCGATATGTTCTATGAAATTGTATACGAGATATTAGAGACGACAGAACCGAAAAAGCTAAGGAAAAATCAAAGAAATCTAAAACTCCAGCATGGTACAATAGGCAAATAAATAATCTCAAAAATAGAAAACAAAAGGCTCATAAAGCCTATAAAAGAGAACAACATAATAGTAACCTCACAATTTATTTGAACATATGCGATCATTTGAACTGTGAAATAAAAAACGCATACGAACGGTATAACACTCAGGTTGAAGACAACATTAAATCAAACCCAAAATCATTTTTTAACTTTGTTAAAGACAAACAGAAGTCAAATAATTACCCTTCGGAAATTTACCTAGACAACAAAACAGAGAAAAAGGACTAGCGAGATCAGTAACTTATTTGCTGACTTTTTTCAGGATTTTTACACTAGTCATGATGACCAAGACCGGGATTACCAGTATTTCTCATACCTTCCTGAGCCAATGAGAGATATTGTAGTTAATAATGTTACCCTCAACGAAATCTTACATTCTCTAAATACATTGGATGCATTGAAGGGTGCAGGACCAGATGGATTGCCACCAGTATTCTTGAAATCAGTATCGCAGGAGATAGTAAATCCATTGTTCTGGCTGTTCAACTCTTCTCTCGAATCCTGTTTTCTACCGTCAATTTCGAAGGAATCGTATTTGATTCCAATTTTCAAAAGTGGACAACTAAACTACTAAACGACTACTAATCTGTTGAATTTTGGAACATTTTCTATTAACGCTATGGATAAGGGACATTATGTTGAGGCACTATATACTGACTTCAGTAAAGCGTTTAATTGAATTGATATTCCTCTTTTGCTATTCAAATTATCTAAGTTAGGGTTTAGTCAACATTTATTAATGTGGATTCAGTCATACTTGACCGGTAGGACACAAAGAGTTAGATTTGAAGGAGATTTGCCGTCAGTAGTCAATGTAACATCTGGTGTGCCACAAGGTTCCCATCTTGGACCATTACTGTTTATTCTATTTGTTAATGATGTAGAGCACATATTAAATATTCTGAATGTCTCAATATATGCAGACGACATGAAACTTTTCCTGGAAATTCGAGAAACGTCTGATCTTGTAGTATTTCAACAAGAAATTGATAACTTTTACACTTGGTGCACAAAAAGTTTATTAAAGCTTAATGTGAAGAAATGTAATTCCATTTCATTTACAAGAAAGAAAATTATTAGTTGAATACTGCCCGAGCTATGATTTAAGTCTGCGTTAAATGACTAGGGCCCTTAATATTGGTTTTTAGGGAATTTTTTGAATGTCGTGTTTTAGGGTGCACGGGACCCATAATTTTTCCTTCGGTATGTCGTAAACCAGCTCATCATAATAAAAATAAACACAGTTAGTGTTTAGTGCTAGAAAGTTCTAGCATCGTTGGGTGTAAAAACATTGAAGATCGAACTAGTTTTGACTGAGTTAGAACATTTCTCCCGAAAAAGTACCTTTTGGACACTTCCACATCGATTTAAAAAAATAACAAGTTAGTTAGTTTTCACAAAAATCTACCCCCATCTTTTTATGCATGCATCGGTGTTCTCACCACCTTGAACAACTTCAGTTTAAGCAGTTTGATGATACTATTTACTGTTCGCCCGATAAGACCGGTTAAAGGCTGGTGGCCATACAAGTGCGAAATAGGTCAAAACTACATAGCCAAGCGACAATTCTCAGTTACTTTTTCGAAGGGACGTATCTGCTTTTGTAAACAATGCAATGATAAATTTCCCCCTTCTGATGGCAGTGGGCGTGGGCTATTTTTACAAATCGGCTTGAGCGAGAACTGTGAAAGTGTCCAAAAGGTACTCGGTGAAAACTAGTCCGATCTTCGATGCACCAAACGATCCAGGGAATTTTTCCACCTACAAAAAAATCCCAAAGACTGTATAAGGGTCCTAGCGAACTAAAACTAGGATTGAAGGCGTAAAAACTATCTAGGAACGAGACCCCATCATTACATCAAAGAGTAGATCATTTTATATTTTTGAGTCGGCCTCAGAGAGGGCCGATTTAAATAAAGGTCTCGGACCCCGTGAAACGACGGAAAACTCCTTCAAGTGCAGCTAGTGTTCTCGTTGGGAATATCTTTAATCATTTCGCGCTGTAATCCCAAGTAACAATTTTTGTTTTATGAGGGTTCTGTATACCATGATTTACACTTGTAGCATGCTTTAAAACCTCGATAAAACCTTCAATGTTACTTGGGACGTCTATCGTCCGTTGTTAGAATCCATGTAGAGTGTTAAACATAACTTTGGGAGCGTCTAGAATATTCATCGGAAATTGAAAGGTGTAATAGCGAACCGTCAATCAGAAACTGTTAGTATCATCGAGTACGCATGGGGGCGCTGCCAGGAAATGCTGCAAATTTCGTCGGGAATTATCCTCGAGAGCGCTTGGAATATCCATTAGGAATCGCTTGTACATCCAGAATCGCAGTTGGGAGCGTGTGAAATTTTCGTCGAATATTTCTGATATGCCTGGTATCTCCTTGGGAAACTGTTGCTACCGAAATTTTAAACATATGCAATCCTCGCTGGAATTGTCATCGGAAGCGTCTGGAATAACTTCGGAAAGATAAACCTCAAAAACAACCGCAATGTCAAAACAACCGCGATGTCACGAGCAAAGAAAACAAACAATCCAGCACCGGTGCACCGTGGTACTTATAGCGGAGGATGTTGTTGTTGCCAGATTGTTTTAAAGCTTATCGGTATCGAAGGAATTAAAAAAATCGGTATTTATCGGTATTTACTATTTATTAATTTTATATTTTTGCCGTTTTTGAAAGCGAAATTTTCAACGATGGTGACCACTGGGACTTGAGGGGAATTGCTTTATGTAATGGCTTTCTCAGTCTTAAAGCACTCTTTAATTGTTTTGAATTTAATTTTTATAATTATCGTTGTCATCAAGTGGTGATTCAAATTGTGATGAAGTAGTTCTTTCAACTTAATACCATTAAATGAACAAAATATGGAAAATGAGCCACAACAACGACTAAACTATTGACAATAACGACAAACAATATTTTCTCTTGAAAAAGGTCACAACCCATGGCCAAAATGTCGGGCAGATTACATCGTAGTCGCTGCAGTGTTTTAAGACCGAGAAAGACTCCTTTATAATTTCAGTAATTTCATTGAAATTAATTGATCTGTCCTGATGCTCTCTGAGCTTCACTAAAGTTCCTGAAAACTATTAAATTTCTCTGAAGTTCTTTGGACTTGTGAAGTTTCCAAAATATGTATGATGTTTCCTTAAGTTCACTAGAGCTCGCTGGACTTTTCTGAAATCTCCGTATTCTCAAATTTTAACAGAAGTTAATAAAACTGTCTGAAGTTTCAGAACTTTTTAAATGTTCCTGCAGCTAGTGTGGATCCGCAATAAAAATCTGAAAGCATCCTTGAAGTTCCGGGAAAATTGCAAAACCTGGCTGAAGAAGATGAAAGAATCATTCGAGCGAAGGCTGAAGAAGCTTCCAAGATAAGGTGGAAGAAAATTCCAGAGAAAGTTGGATGAAATTTCAGGAAGTTTAAAAATGAATAAAAACTTCCGGAAGTTAAATAATGTTTAAACAATATTTCTCGATTCCCTAGGAATTACCGGAAAAAGTGATCGACTATTTCTCGATTGATGGGTAGCCAAAAACGCTGAGGATCAATGCAAACATTAGTCGAAAGAGTATCAAGCATAAGGCATCTTTAGAGATGATTGTTTAGAATTTTGAAGGCTCAAAAAATGAGGTATTCAAAAAGATACAAGTCTCTCACAAAAATTTTCTCCGAAATTCGAGTGCAAGCGGGCAATAATAAATTTTATTATTTAAAAAAAAAATCGGAATAAATCGGTATAAAATCTCAAAAATCGGTATAAAATCTCAAAAATCGGTATTCTGAGGAACCTTCTCTGTATATCGGTATCTAGTTCAGAAATCGGTATATCTGGCAACGCTGTGGTGGTTTCAAGCAGACAACGATGATTTTCATTTTTGTTTTGGTTTACGGAAAGTGATATTTTTAGCCGAAAAATTCCGCTCTTGCACGGCCGGGTTGTCAGCAGCTGCTTTTCGGGTTTATATCAAGCATTATTGTTGATATAGATTGACAGATTGTAATCATGGGACATCACGTAATATAGAACATGATAAAGTCTGGAACGCGCAAAAATTGGTCAACTTCAAATTGGTGTACTTCTGTTAAAAATGCATAGAAAAACTTTTTTTTTTAATAATGCGTTTATTGGTGAAAAAACTGAAATGCGGCATTTGGAAGTTGGGTGTATATACAATGGTTGCTATGATGAGTTTTCACCGGTTTCTCTCCAGTTTTAAAAATGACGTCCAAGCAAGAGGAGCTGCGTGTCAACAATTTCCTCGCGCAGCAAGAGAATCCGACGTTCTCACACGCCAAGTTGGCAAAATTGCTGGATGTGGTCAAATCGACCGTGACAAATGTTTTAAAAGTGTTCGGGGAGCGTCTGTCGATCGCCAGGAAGCCTGGAAGCGGCGCCAATTGTAATCCGGACGTGGCAACGACGACGAAGAAGGTGGCGGTGAAATATAAGCGGAATCCTAACCTCTCCATCCGGGATGTCGCTGGCAAGCTCAATGTCTCCCATACTACTATGCTGCGGGCCAAGAAACGAGCCGGGTTGTCGACGTTTAAGAAGGTGAAGGTGGCGAACCGAGATTACTAACAAAACACGACGGCAAAGCAGCGGTCCCGAATCTGCTCACAACGTCATGGACGACGAAACTTATGTGAAGGCGGATTTCAAGCAGCTTCCGGTACAGGAGTTTTATACCGCATCAGGAAAAGGGAAGGCGGCTGAAATTTCCCATGGAAAACGAGCAGCAGTTTAAATCTAACTGGCATTCGGCGGCTAATAAGGTCGATGAGACCACTGCGCAAAATTTAATGGAAGGGGTTAAGCGAAAGGCACGGCAGTTCGGATTTAACAAACCAAAAGAGTTTTTCCCCTTTAAAAATATGAATTGAACTACCAAAAGAAAAATAAGAAGATTTCTATGATATGAATTTTTACTGAAAGAAATGATATTTTGTCGACCAATTTTTGCGCGTTCCAGTCTTTATAGCTGCTATATCACGGATCGCTATATATCACGTGATATAGAGCGTAATTTAACGAGGTATTGGAGACGTTCTGACTAGCCACGATCTCGAATAAATGAAGTTGATTTACAATTTTCTAAAACGGATCGATTTGAGAATTTTGGAGTCTTTACTACCAATATAGGCTATATTTTTGTTTTTCGTTTCAGTTGTCCCATCAATCGTCCATTTACCTTTCAAGACTCATTCACCGATGCAACGGCAATGGATATTAAAACGACTACTCACCCCCATCTGCCTTGCTCCAAGTCCACGACCAACCTATTTAAAAATTGTAGTCCTCAACCTCGAGTAAGCCGCGAGTCATCGGCCTCCGTTCTACTATTTAGCTTTAGTCATATGAAAATTCAAAATTCGTTTTCTAAAATTTCCCAAAAAACTGTCCACATATCATCTAACATAGCTGATGGGATAAATTCTCCCTCTCGAATCAATGGATCGAATACCGTCCAAGTAATAAATTATTCATTTTGTTAGTGACAACTTTATCCCCCAATTTATACTACCATCAAACTGCTCGTAAATTCTGAGTAAATTTACTCTGCCAACACTAATTTGCATATTGATTTGACTAGCTTTATGTATTGTATTTTCTCACTCCACAACGGGGGAAAAAAGCTACTCCAATGTCCTCCAATCTTCATTAAACGACTCAGTTTCGCCCGCATAAACTTTTGACATTTTGCACCGGAAAAGCTGCTCATCCCGGTTTTTATTTATGCCGAAATTTGAATAATTGATTTATCATTTCTCGGATGCTGTCTGTTCGTATCTCAATCGAAATTTCCTCCAATGCATTCGCGGTGCGGCGATGAAAAATGGTTTCAATGCTATGGCATACGCCGGCCGTGGATAATTTTGCCATCGATTCAAAATTGGTACCATTTGACCGTATTGGCGAGAAGAAATTGCTCAAATTTCGTCATAGGCATCATCATCATCCTCATCAACAGCAACATTATCGGCAGGCCGGTAGGAAGGCTCACGTAAAAGATCCAGCGCATAATTGTCCAATTAGATAAATCAACATTTGGTCGATTGTCGGAATTGCATCATGATGACGCCGATTGGCCATCCGCGACGACGATACGGTATGTTTAAAAATGACGGTCGAAATAATTGCAACCAATGGGACCGTTTCGAAATTTATGACATTTTACAACTCGGGATACCTTCGTATGGATTCGGCTCGAGGCGACGGGAGCCCTTTCGGTGACCGTGAATTAATGTTCCGCTATGAATGCGTGATTTAAATCATCGCATAGGGTTAGGATCTGATTTCCGTCGAGCTAAGCGTAATCTGAACTTGACCTCTGATGAATTCTAAATGTATTTACCTTTCCATCATTCCATTCGATTTGAAAAAGAGCTTCAATTCCGTCCATACACATTGGATTCACTTCGCAATGCGGATGAAGGCAGACAAAATGACTCCGCTAGGAGCGCTTCTTTTGTTTTGTAGCTTTTGAACCAAACTATCTTACCAAACGTATGATTGATTCGTTCTCGTCGAAATCGTTGATAATTTTTGATGTTTCTGCTCGATATGGTGGAAATGGTAGGCTTATGCCAAAGTAGTTCTTTACCCTATCTCTATACTTTGTGTGTATGTATGAAAGCACATTTCTCGTTGATTCCATTCCATTTCAATTCAATTCACGCATAATGCGAATATGAATGCAATTGCTCTGCACTCCACGGAACGAGAGCAGTTTTATTTCCTTTTTTTTTGTTGCACTTCAGCCACGAGCAAAAGGGATGCCCCTTAATGGGTGGTGGCAGCAGCGCATCGGCAATTCAATTTGAATTCGTGGTGCAAATAACGACGCTTTTCATCATTAGTGGCAGCACCGCAATCATCGCCGTAATTGACGAAGATGCATATTTTTCATGACGATCACGTGTAGGGAAGAGTAAAAAATTGTTGACAGATTTTGCTGTTGAGAAAAAAGTGGACACAAATCGCGATATGCGGAACATCGAGGGATTGGGTTTAGGCTTTATGTGAAGGAAACTGTAAATGAAGCTTTTCTTCGAGAAATTCGGAAATTCGCTGTTTTTTTATTAAAGGAGCGTAGCGACGGGCAAGCGAAAATATTAAACACTAACATAGTTTCTTTTAGAAACATTTTTCTTGAAAACCTTTCAGAGTTGCCACGATAGTATATCTGGTCACTCAAATTATAGGTTGTAGTTTATATGGATATACAAATGTTTTTAATTAGGATTTTTTCCTACTCAAACTTGTTTTAAAGTTTACGAAATTAAACTTAAGAATTGGTCATATTTTGGTTACTTTTCCAATTGAGTTAATATTTAATTAACCAACTGAGCAGTTTCACGACGAATGACCATCTCCGATTTGCATGAAACTTTGCATAATTGTTTGTTATGGGCAATGATTCACATTTTTGCTAAAATTCTGCCATTGTAAAATTTTCAAAATGGCGCCTTTGAATTTTTTTCAAAAAATTCTAGCATGGAAACGGCATTTCTGATCGAAATGACGTCTGAGACATAGTTGTTGTGAAAAATAATAAAACAGCAAAAAAAGGTTATCTTAAACTTGATTAATTTTGGTATCGATGACAGATACGTATTTCGACTACAATGTGCAGTCTTCATCAGTGTCATTCCCCCTAAAGACTTATCAGACTGTGATCTTGACATTTTTACCTAGGGGATGAGTACTTAAGGGGGTTAGGTTTTTGATCTCCCCCAAATTTGAACCAAATCAGAAGAGGTCAATTTAGCTTGCCTCGGACACTTGGTGCGGAATGGCCCTCATGTTAAATGCAAACTTTTGGAATGTTTAAAATTATATACAGTTAAAAATTGACAAGAACTTTTGGTGAAATTTTGAACTAAGTCATTTTCTGTTAAAAAAATATACAGAAATACGTACTAGGGGAAATGCAGGCCTATGTGTCCTTAATTTGGGCCCATACATAAATTCAGCAAACGACTAAATTTTCAATAGCAACCAAATATCCACGTACCAAAAACGCGTTTATCTAGATAAAATTAATAACTAGCACATTTTTAGCGATGGGCCCAATCTAAGATCCATAGGCCAATATTAGAGACATTTCCCCTATATATCAAAAATTTAAAAAAATATCGTCTTAAAGATCTCTTAGTTGGAGATGCTTAACGTCAATATCAGACTTAAAGTGGACATTTTATACCATACACGGAGAAAAAAACATTATCCAAAATTTGAATTATATTTACTTAATTTTGAGTTTAGCTTCTCACTTGCACTCGTTATTGTTGTCAAACAAGAAATACGAAATTCGACCCAACGATAAAGTTCAACCCAATAAGTTACTTTTGAGTAAATTGCATATTCTCAAATCTGCGTGGGTAGAATATACTGAGGAGTAAGTATTTGTTTTTGCTGGTGTTAAATGAAAACTACTATATGCGATTTACTCAAATTTGGGTTATTGGGCTGAACCCGTGAATTGAGGGAAAAGTACTTAATTTTGGGTAGTTTTTCATCTCTGTGTAGAATAAAGAGTTGATAGTTTCGTTATAGCAACTGGTGAAAACTAACAATTTTAAATTGGCTCACTACTTGATTAGCCTATTGGTCCCAAGCAAATCGTACTATGTTTGTTTTGATTAGCAATGAAATTTTTACAGATAAAATGAGGGGTTCGTGGATTTTCCTATGTTTCGAGGGGTGCATCGATTAGCTTGGGACCGAAGAGAGTACCAGACCTGAGCCAAAAAGTTGGGCACGTTTCTTCGGGATCTTCTGGTCTTAAGCGGGGGTTAGATAGGGCAAGTCAATTGATCAACACAGTTGAATTCAATTGGCTTGAAAAGTTGAGCCTGGTTCAACTTTTTTCAATTCAAGTGAGTTGATCAAGTCAGTTGAATGGCATGGTTTACACGTTCAATTTGCGTTCAAGTCAGTTGAATTCAACTGACTTGATCAATTGACTTGCTCTGTCTAAACCCAGATTTAGAGTGACCTCTATGGTTATAGTCCTATTGTGTGACCATTGTATTTACGAAGTGGAAAGTGAGCAAAGGAAAATTTTTGAGCAAGGTACGAATCTGGTCTAATGTTGTTGTAGCTGAGTTATTAACGAAAGAGAAAGTCGATGAAGAGAATCGATCTAAGCTGATAGGCCCTTTTCCAGCTCTGTATAGATATACCTAAATGCATGTAGAAGAGCAGTGTCTGAGATCGAAAGAGTGCGATGTTTTTCCTTCTTTTTATTCTGTCCGTAAATTTGCTCTCGAGAGAATACTTTTTAAAGCTTTATCATCAATCATTAACCTTGATCACATGCCTCACATACTTTCATAATTATTCATTAAAACCACATTAATTACTGGGAATAAACTAATCAATTCACAATATCGATTCTCCCAAGAATTCTCTGCAGTTTACGGCCAGAATTCTATTCAAAATTCACATGAATTATCCTTAGAATTCCAGAGAAATTCACCTCAAAAATTTACTGAAATTCTGCCCAGAATTATTTTGGAATTATCATAAGAATTATCTAGAAATGCTTCTCGGAAAATTTCTCGTACATCCAATGCAAGGTTGGATTTATTATATCCTCTGCATATGTTTCATACAACAAATATAATGCCCGTTTATGCAATGGACTGCACCATACAAGCAAGTATTTCCAGATTGCATATTTTCGTATAAAACCTTCACGAGATGATTTCAGTGCAGTACCGATTCCAGTGCTGCCACCGCTGCCAATCAATCAACGATTGGCTGTTTGTCGTTCCACTACTACTGCTACTCAAGGTCAAACTTCCGGAGCCCCTGCAAACTCAGGTCAACAGACGACTGCTGCTCCACAGCCGCAGGATCTCCCCACAGCCCCTGGGCTAAACTGGCGTCAGGATGGACCGTCCATACCGCAGCCCGAAATCAACGATGGTTCTTGGTTCACCGCAACGGAACTAATGATCATTTTCCTCAAGATGCACGACATTGCCAACACCATCAAAAACAAATCCAAGCTGTGGCTACCTTCATGCTCAGTTATGGACCGTGAGCTCATCAAAATCGCAAACTGGAACGCTTGCTCGCTCAATAACAAAATTATCGAGTTCATAGACTTCCTCAACGAACATAGCATCGACATCGCTATCATCACCGAAACTCACATGAAACCTGGAATGAACGTATTTATTCCTGGATTCCTGAAAATGGTTGAAGCATTGGGAGTAGAAGTCTTCACACACGTCGGCCCCGTCACCATCATTGTGGCCTACTGCCCGAAACAAGCAAACGCCAGGGATGGATCCGCGGCAGACCTGCGGAGGGATATTGTCAAGATAACACGACGCCGTACAAAATTCATCATCGCTGGTGACCTGAACGCCAAACATCAAGCTTGGGGCAACCAAAGGCGGAATCAAAACGGCACCATCCTGAACGACGACCTGCAAGAGGCTCACTACACTATCCTGGCGCCGGACACTCCCACCCGACTGAGTCGGTCCGGCGTGCACTCCATCGTTGACATCTTCATCAGTAACATGGGAGACAAAATCTCGCATCCTATGACCCACCAGAAGCTGAGTTCGGACCACTATCCGGTGGTGGCCGAAGTGGGCTCATCCGTCAACCGATTCCAAGCTTCCCGACGCAACTACCATCGTGTCAGCTGGGATCAGTTCGAACACTGTGTCGACAACGGTGTCCTTCCGGAGACGCCCGAAGACGTTGACCGGTGTCTGCATTTCATCGAGGAAGCGATATCCCGGGCCAGGGAACAACACGTGCCAGTATCCAGACAGGTGAGCAATACTCTGAGCCTTGAAAGATCTACCAAAGACCTTATAAGACTCCGTAACACCATCCGAAGGCAGTACCAACGCTCTGGTCTGCCTGTCCTTAAGACCCACGCCTAACAAAAACCATCCAAGCCAGGATGGTGGACCTCAGAAACCAGGACTTTGCTAACAGGATCCGCTCTCTCCCAGATTGTGCAAAGCCCTTTTGGAAACTAACCAACATTCTTAAAAATAAGCCAATACCCATTCCACCACTGGCCCCACTGGATTGTTACGGCAACCCAGTGGTTCATCTGATAACCCCTGAAGAGAAGACTGCCGCGATAGGTCAACACTTCGTCAGCTCCCATAATCTCGGACTAAACATCGTCAGCCCTCATGAATCTGAGGTTGCTGAAAATGCAACCAATCTTCATCAGATTCCTACGGCTGACGAACTGTTGGCCTTTATCAAATCATCTAAAAACATGAAGGCCCCAGGTTTCGACAACATCCTGAATCTGGAACTCAAACACTTGAGTTCCAGATTCTACAACCATCTGGCACTGATTTTTAATCAGTGCCTCAGACTTGGCTACTTCCCCTCGTGTTGGAAGTCAGCTAAATTCATACCCATCCGGAAACCTGGGAAGTCCTCTCCTTAAAGTTATCGACCAATCAGCCTTCTCTCAGGATAATCAAAACTGTTCGAAAGAGCAGTCTACCACCGGCTCCTAACATCTACCGAACAAAACAACATCTTACTCGAGGAACAGTATGGTTTTCGACCGTCCAGCAGCTGACTCGTGTAACAAACATTCTCAGACAGAACAAGTCTGTTTCGAAAACATCTGCCATGGCGTTGTTGGACGTTGAAAAAGCGTTCGACAATGTCTGGCATGATGGCCTGGTGTTCAAATTGCAGCAGTACGGTCTTCTAATCTTCCTAGTGAAGATAATAAACAACTACCTATCGGACAGGACGTTCCGAGTCTCTCTGAATAGCATCACATCGGATGCTTTCAACATCGGTGCCGGGGTTCCACAAGGAAGCATCCTTGGCCCCATCCTATTCAACCTGTTCACCTCCGATATGCCGGCTCTCCCTGATGGTGGATCGTTGTCTCTGTTCGCAGATGACACATTCATCATCTACAAAAGTAGCGTCATCGGAGCTCTGACTGCCAAACTTCAGAGAGGCCTGGACGCCCTGTCTGAATATTTCAACAGCTGGAAGATCCGTATAAACGCGGCAAAGACCCAGGTCAACTTTCCACACTCAACTCCCAGACTTGTTCCGTCTGAGAATAATAAGATCTGCTTAAACGGCTCAGTGGTGGAATGGTCCAAAGAGGTCGTGTACCTCGGGCTAACACTAGACAGCAAGCTTCTTTTCAAGGAGCACGTTGACAAAACTAAAACCAAGTGTAACATCTTGATAAGATCACTGTATCCACTCATCAACAGGAGGTCTACTCTATCCCTGAAAAATAAGCTTGCTGTCTACAAACAAATTATCCTTTCCGTAATAGAATACGGGATGCCAATCTGGAAGAGTTGCGCCAAATGCCATCACCCCAAACTCCAAGGGATCCAAAACAAGATCCTTAGGATGATCCTTAACAGTCCCCCGCGGACTAGAAATTCTGAGGTCCACCGGCTGGCTGGTCTTCAGACACTGGAGTTACGGAGAGCTGACTCCATCGCAAGGTTCAGAGATTACTGTAGGCGATCCGATCAACAGATCGTCAGGGATCGGGCACGTTAGGTTAAGTTAGGTTAAGTAGGTAGAATAACAAATTAAAACATTCAAACAACGTACTTCACAAGAAGAAAATTGAAAAACATTACACAGTAAAACACAACATGTACAACACAAAATCAAAAAGTTCACCAAAGATGAAGAGCCCTTTTGGCTAACCTCTTGCCCTGTATTAGTAATTGTAAAACACATAACAAATCAAAATAAAGAAGGATTTTACTACTACTTTCAGTGCACTACAGTTCGGATGCCCCGCTTTCATCGTGCAGATATATCACAGACAAACAGACGTAACACCTTGAAAAAGTATTTCTTGAAAACATGGTATCTCAAAACATAGGACCTCAGTAACGACATCTCTCTGACTTCTCGCGGAAAACAAGCTTGCTCGCTAACTCGCAAACAATATCGCGGAAAAAGTTCTATAGAATGTTTGGAAACGTCGAAGTGATCCGATGCCAGCGCTGCGGCGAGTAGTTCGCGGAACTGATAATATTCAAATCAACCGTTAAATGCGTGAACGAAGATACAGAATGAAATGTTACGTCTGTTTGTCTATGGTTCTATCGAGAGTCTTTCAGAGATGATAGTTTTTGTTTAACTGCAGAAGGATATAAATCGTCCTCTAATATATGGGAGGTCTTCGAAATCGCCGTGAAGTGATGGATTCCTTTGCAACATATCGGGTGAGATCTTTCCTTTATTGTTCTCTTAATATTCATTCCATTATTATATGACACTTTATATACTGGGTATGGGACGGTCCAATCAAGGCAACCGATTGAAGCGATTTGGATGCGGAGAGTGGAATTGCCAACTTCCTGTCGTTAACAGATCGTGAATAGAAGGTGGGTTATTTTCCCCACTCATTGGGACATCCCCTCGTGCGATGGCTTGTACATTACCGGATTGTAGGATTTTATTGTTGGAAGGAGATTCTCTATTATTCCGCGGACTACGCGTAAGTGTCGCTGCTTACAGGTTCACCCTCCGTTTTTGGCCCTTCATACCATGGTAAATTGAATACAATCAGGTGTTGTACTTGATCAAGTCGTACGAGGTGGACACTGTCTAATGGTTGTGCCTGCAACAATGAGTGGTTTCCTTTACATACATACATACATACAAAACCTTCACGAGATGATTTTCTAGACGCAATGCACTTGGGGAAACAAATTTTGATCGGAAATAAAGCTAACATAAAAATTACTAAATTATTTTAAAAACAATTTCCGGCGAACTTACTACAGAATCTGTTCATGCGGTCAAACATTGCAAATTCTTGCTTGAGCTTGAGCTTGATTGACCGCCCACGGTTGCTACTCTGTTACTGCCAGATCAGCTGTAATTACACAGAGAACCAATAGACGATGCTTGGGACTAGCAATCATCCTCAATGTGTAAAAACTGGTGATCTTAAATTAGGCAATACCATCGCCGGCCGCGCCTGAACACAGGTCAAGAAATGAATGGGAAGGATTGTGTTGACATGAAACTCGCTTTGATGGAAGCCGAGAACACCTCTGCACTTCCACGAGGAATCACTGGGTTGTTGGATAAGAGGGTTGGGTTTGCAGCAGGGTTCGTTTTGGTAAACGATAAGCTGAATTGATGTCCTAACGATCATATAATGCGAAGGAGCTTGGGGTTAAACCCACGGTCTTCTACTCAGTAAGCAAAAACGTTTGCCACTAGGCAGACGAGCACCTTTTTAATCACCGAGTTGCTGTTATTACCATGTAGTCATATTAACAAATAAAACGATTGACAAATCTTGAATGTGGATGGGCCTGAGATTAGACTCATGATGTTCTGCTCAGTAAGCAAAAACGGTTGCTCTAAGGCCACCGAGCCCCTCATATCACATAATACCGTTGCTCAAATTTGTGTATCCATTCAAACCCGGAACCAACGACAACAACGAGTTTCGCAAAATACACGATACACAAGCGATTTTACCATAAATCTCTTTGATATGTAAGGACCTGGGACCGCGTTTTTCTGCTCACTAAGCAGGCCACTGTAACCGACGATCTTTCAAATCCGAAAACTAAAAACTACGAAAAAGTACTTAGGCCTTCATTAAGTTCCACTTTCACGCGACGTTCAATGACAGGGTCCTATCCAGGATTACATATGAAAAATCCAAATCTGGCCAACGCCCACCTAAACCTGTTCTAATCCACCTGAAATGACTAACGAATAGAAGACTTTGACTACCCAGCCATGCAATAGTCTCATTCCGTGCCTTATGGCAACTTGATGATTCTATTGCGCTCATCTTTTGGCACCACCCATGGGGAGACTTGGTCCTGTACCCAATGCTTAACTTATCTCCATTCCACTCAGCTACTCGCAATTTCTTGTGATATAGTGGGCGGAATATTATTATATGAGACAATTCAATGCAGACGTCTTTCCAAATTTGGCAGATCGACAGGTAATCGGTGAGTTACCACGATAGTTGCTATTCAACAACTCGACAACGTCCCATTGTCAACGCCTGCTATGAGAATTTCCCATTGCAGACGTCAACAAAATGACGTCATCGAGCTATCGATCAACTACCCTGGTTATCGCCTGGTAACTTATAGCACGATGCTAGGAGGCGAACCGGAAGAATCGATGAGCTACCTCTCCCTCTGCGGTCAAACATTGCAAATTCTGCATACTAATGCAAATCTGTAATAGAATCTTACATTTCCCAGTTGGGTGTAGGAAGCTCGATTTTATTTCTTCTTGGAATTCCCATTGAACTCTCTTGAGAAATCACATGGAATTACCCTCAGAGTTTTCTGAGAATTTGCCCCATAATTATTTTGAAACTATCATGAGACTTCAATACTTTTTGAGTTCTTCTCGTAAGTTCCTTGAATCACATATCAGAACTTTCGGTCGGTGGCATTCAGAATATATTGATTCTGTAACTCTGGAGGTTGATTGATTATTTTTTATAAAAATTATTATTTTATATTCGATTCTTCAATGGGTGGAGGCGAACCAGCCCCAGGCTGAAAGCCTCCCTAATAAAGATAAATCAATCAATCGATTCTCCAAATCTTTAATCAAAACGAGTGTAGAAGTAACTTATTTTAGATTCCACTTTCATATGGGACTGGGGAAATTTGGACATGGTTGGCCTTTTCAAAGGTTCTGAACAATTAGAATTCAAAATCAACTTTCGCTATTGGTCTACTGGGTTTTTTCTTTTTTTTTTTAACTCTTTATTTGTTCCAAATTCAAAATAAATTACATTTCATTTTTAACCTAGGTGCTCCAGTTACTACAGTAACTTACCAGCCTTAATTGTTATGATCTATATCTAAGTGTTTTTACATTGTTCCTGTCTTGGCAATTCGGTATTTTAAACAGGTTTTTTAAACCTGCATGTCAGTATAACAATTGATATCTTAAAACTAAATAACTAAAACTAAATCTTATCTAAGTATAAAGGGAATTAAACGTTGCAATTGAGGATTGTAACGATTTTTGCCGGAAATTATTAATTATTTTGTTGGACATTTGTGCTAAAGTCTCAACATTCGAAATTCTATGTACTTCGGTAGTACTGTACCAGGGAGGCAACTTCAAAATCATCTTCAGAATTTTGTTCTGAATCCTTTGAAGTGCTTTTTTCCTGGTAGTGCAACAACTAGACCATATTGGCACAGCGTAAAGCATGGCCGGTCTAAAAACTTGTTTAAATATTAGAAGTTTATTCGTCAGGCAAAGTTTGGATTTCCTGTTTATAAGAGGATACAAACATTTAATATATTTGTTACATTTGGCTTGAATGCCCTCAATGTGATCTTTAAAAGTTAATTTTTGGTCAAGTATTAATCCAAGATATTTCACTTGGTTTGACCAGAAAATTGGAACTCCGTTCATAGTGACTATGTGACTACTACTAGGTTTCAAAAACGAAGCTCTAGGCTTATGTGGAAATATTATAAGTTGAGTTTTGGAAGCGTTGGGAGAAATCTTCCATTTTTGTAAATAAGAAGAGAAAATATCTAAACTTTTCTGAAGTCTGCTGCAAATAACACGAAGACTTCTTCCTTTAGCGGAAATGCCTGTGTCATCAGCGAACAAAGATTTGTGGCAACCCTGAGGCAAATCAGGGAGGTCCGAAGTGAAAATGTTGTACAATATAGGCCCAAGAATGCTACCCTGAGGAACTCCTGCCCTAACAGGTAGTCGATTAGATTTGGAATTTTGATAATTTACTTGAAGAGTTCTGTCAGTTAAATAATTTTGAACTAATTTCATAATATAAAGTGGAAAATTAAACTTTTTCAATTTAGCAATCAAACCTTCATGCCAAACACTGTCGAATGCTTTTTCTATGTCTAGAAGAGCAACTCCAGTTGAGTGGCCTTCAGATTTGTTTGAACGAATTAAATTGTTAACTCTTAAGAGTTGATGAGTAGTTGAATGCCCATGGCGAAATCCAAACTGCTCATCTGCAAAAATTGAGTTCGTATTGATGTGAAGCATCATTCTATTCAAAATTATCTTTTCAAAAAGTTTACTTATTGAAGAAAGCAAACTTATTGGACGGTAGCTAGAAGCTTCAGCTGGATTTTTATCCGGCTTCAAAATTGGAACAACTTTTGCATTTTTCCATTTATCAGGAAAGTATGCCAAATGGAAACATCTGTTAAATAATTTTACCAAGAAAGACAAGGTACTCTCTGGGAGTTTTTTGATGAGGATATAGAAAATTCCATCATCACCTGGAGCTTTCATATTTTGAAAATTTTTAGTTATAGACCTTACTTCGTCCAAATCAGTCCCCCAGGAATCATCAAAAATATTTTCCCGAGAGAAAATATTCAGAAAATCCCGAGCAACCTGATTCTCAATAGGACTAGTAAGACCCAAACTGAAATTATGGGAACTCTCGAATTGCTTAGCAAGTTTCTGAGCTTTTTCCAAATTTGTGATCAAAATTTTACCACCTTCTTTAAGCGCTGGAATAGGCTTTTGAGGTTTTTTCAAAATTTTTGTGAGTTTCCAAAAGGGTTTGGAACTCGGGTCTAATTTAGAAATATTATTTTCAAAAGTTTTGTTCCTCAGGGCAGAGAATCGCTTTTTAATTTGTTTTTGCAAATCCCGCCAGATAACTTTCATGGCAGGATCGCGTGTTCTTTGATATTGTCTCCTACGGACATTTTTAAGACGGATCAAGAGCTGAAGATCATCGTCTATTATAATTGAATCGAATTTAACCTCGCATTTTGGTACTGAGGCAGCTCTTGCTTCAACTATAGAAGTAGTCAGAGATTCAAGAGCATAATTAATTTCATCTTTGGTTTGCAAAGGAATGTTTGGATCGAAGTTATATTCCATAAATGTTCGATACTGCTCCCAATCAGCTCTATGGTAATTGAAAGTAGAGCTGTTGGGATTACAAATTATTTCTTGGGATATTTCAAAAGTTACTGGAAGGTGATCAGAACCGAAGTCAGCATGGGTAACCAATTGGCTATAAAGTTGACATGAATCAGTTAAGACCAAATCAATAGTGGAGGGATTTCTTGCAGAAGAAAAGCATGTTGGGCTGTTTGGATATTGAATAGTGTAATAACCTGCAGAACAATCATCAAACAGAATATTACCATTGGAATTGCTTTGAGCATTATTCCATGAGCGGTGTTTTGCATTAAAATCACCAATAATGAAGAATTTAGACCTATGACGGGTAAGTTTCTGGAGGTCACCCTTGAGAAAATTCTTTTGCTGGCCTACGCATTGGAATGGCAAATAGGCAGCTATAAACGTAAGTTGTCCAAATTTTGTTTCAACAGAAACCCCCAAAGTTTCAAAAACTTTGGTTTCAAATGAAGAAAGAATTTTATGTTTGATTCGTCTATGAATAATGATGGCAACGCCACCACAGGGTCCATCAAGACGATCATTTCTATAAATCAAGTAATTTGCGTCCTTCTTAACCTTATGGGCAGGTTTAAGGAACGTTTCAGTTATAACGGCAATATGCACGTTATGAACTCTCAAAAAGTTAAATAGCTCGTCTTCATTATCTTTAAGAGATCGAGCATTCCAATTTACAATATTTAATGCTTTAAAATCCATTACTGAATTTTAAAGTCATGACAATATTATTTGCAAATTTTACTCCAGTTTGAATAGCATCAAACATGGAGTTAGATTTAAGCATATCAGAAATCATGTCAATTAATGAATTCTGTAAAAATTCCATTTTGGGGGCAGTAATGCTTCCTAAGTCAAAATTGTCAAAATTTCCATTAGAACGTTGGTTAGTATTTTGATTTCTACCCGCTGCAATAGCAGCATAGGTAGCTCCATTAACTCGCTGAACATTGTTAGCAGCGAGGGGAGTAGGTACAGATGAAAAATTTGAAGCAGGGGTGATATTTGTACCTACGGGTACGAATGTAGAATTTGTTCCTCGCTGACCGTTGTTAACAGCAGAGGAATTTGTACCTGGTCGGAAACGTGGAGCGTTTCCTACCTGACGGTTAGAACGAGATTGTAGGATCGCTTTGCGAGTCTTACATTCCCAAAAATTGGATTTGTGGTTTTCACCACAATTTGAACATTTAAATTTCTTAGGATCTTCCTTCACAGGACAGTCGTCCTTTGCGTGAGAGGAATCACCACAATTCATGCATTTAGCTGGCATGTAGCAATTTTTAGTTCCGTGACCCCATCCCTGGCACTTACGGCACTGAGTGAGGTTTTGGAAATTTCCTCCAGTCTTCCTGAAGTGTTCCCACTTCACTCGGACATGGAGCATAAGGCTAGCTTTTTCTAAGGCCTTAAGGTTGTTTAGTTCACTAGACTTGAAGTGAACTAAATAAAAATCATTAGAAATCCCGTTGCGCGAATCGCCAGGACGGGATTTCATTTTCATTTTGATTACTTGGAGTGGCACAACTCCAAGTAATTTTGCCAGTTCATCTTTGATCTGATCCAGGGATTCACCACTGGGCAGTCCTTTCATGACAACCTTGAACACACGTTCAGTTTTGGTGTCGTAAGTAAAAAATTTGTGCTTCTTCTCAGTAAGATACTTGAGAAGACATTTAAATCCGTCCAAGGTTTCAGCCAATACACGGCATTCACCCCGACGTCCAATTTGTAGTGAAAACTTAACTTTCACGAAATTCAAAAGTTCCATGCGAAGAGCATGGAAATCGGTAGTGGTTATCACAATAGGGGGAATCTTTTCCTTCTTGGCATTAAGCCGGGAAAGTTTACTAGAATTTTTCTTGGATGATGGATCATTCTCATCATCCGTGAGCAAATCAAATTGATTACTCAAATTAATTTCATCAGAAGGGGGGTCAAGAGTTTGCCCCTTTCTTTTGCGTTTAGGCGCCATGGCGGCAGTAAATTTTTATCCAAATCGACTTCCAAGCAGATTACTATAAGAATCTGAAGGATCGAAGAGGAATTTTCCAAATCGATATCCAAGAAGGATTACCTCGGGTAGGGTCCAAACAAGGATCGAAGAGGAATAAGAGTTGAACAAGGTAGAAAATTTTTACAGGTTGAGCACTGAAAAGTGCTGTTTAAATTTGTTGTAGCTTTAGGTAGTAGTAACACTTCCTTCAGCAAAAAGCAAATAGATCCGCACGGCAAGAGAGCACGATGCGGACTGCGTCTACTGGGTTGATATGTGTTGTCCATTGCCTAGTGTTAATTTTCGTGATCCTTAAAATCATCGTAGTATTTTCTAGAGTCATATTGATTTTTAGCACAGTTCTTTTATTTTCTTGTATAACAGAAGGATACCTCTTTACCATCCCAGAACACAACATGAGACCCGTGGAATTTGATTCTCAACATCTTTTATCAAAAGAAAGGTGTAGAATACATTTACTTTTAGAGAGTCATATTAGCTTTTGTGCAGTTATTTAATTTGTATGCAGTATAAGGGGAATTATGGCAAAGCGGACCTTTTTTTGAAGTTTTTAAAAAGAGGCACTAGAGTGCCAAGGTTACTGATATTCGCTTCATCTCTCTTATATTCGTTCATCGTGTGCGACGGTACTCAAAGCATCGGTATCTCAGCAAAACTCTTGAATGATGTGGATGCCCACATAAAAGCAAATCGTAAATAATGCTCGGTGAGTGAGGAGTGTGAGTGCCGATGCACCGCTCAAACCTTCGGGCTGAGTGCTCTTTTTCTCTTCGTCGTTCGCATCGCGAGCGGTGGAGAGCGTTCTTCGTATGCTTTAGTCTTCATGACGATGCGAATGGTTTTTCGCATCAACGCGATGCTCATGCTTTGATCCTCACGAAGAATATTTGAATATGCTCTAATGATGTCGCACGAAGCGTATTTTCGCTGACAACGTCTCTCCGTCGGGAAGCTATTTTTTCTCTAACGATGTTTCTCATTAATGTTTGTGTAGATGAAACAAAAAATATTCCCTTTTGCACTAGCTCACGGGGCTTATTACGGATGTCACTTCACGGTGAAAAGTTGTCACTTGTCGTCACGGTGAAGTGATTCCCATTTGATTTGTACGGTAATCACGGCTCTTATTCTGAGTATCACTTGCTTATCACCGTGTAGTGACACCCGTAATAAGGCCCCACGTAAACCCACTATCAAAATCAAGACACTCGCCATCACAAGCAACCACACAAAGCCTCGTTCATGAACGATAATACCAAAGATGCTCTTCATGAAGAGGATCAATCCGGGTGTATTCTTCTACAACTGGCATCGCTCGTGAAGAACGATTGTTGGGATCGTGTTGCTGGAAATTTGAGAGTGAACAGATTTTTAGCGATGGGCCCAATCTTAGATCCCCAACATTAGAGCCATTTCCTCTATTACAATAGTGTTCTATACAGTTACTTCAAATTCAAGCGGTAAAGGAGAGGGGCTAAATAGACCAATAGGGGAAAAGGTCTACTTCGGCCTAATCGCCCATTCCCGGCCTATTGAGCACAAAACATCAAATGTATCTATGATTTCGGCGTTAACGTGTCAAACAATAAAATCTCGAAAACAAAAGTCGCACTTGAAGTAAACAAAACGCACACGCGAATTCACTTTTATTTCCGTTCGATAGGCCAAAGAGAATGCCAATGGCGTTTCAATGGCTAATAGGCCCATGAAAACCCGTAGACCAAGTTGAGCCGCCAGAAACAGTTTTGCATTTTCAACAATAAACGAATATTTCGCGACCGTTTATCAGAATTAACGATACATATGGAACGGTAAATAAATTTGGAAGCCATCTGTAATAATAACATTCCGTTTGGTGCTAAACTACGCTAGATTAAGAAAGACTAAGTGTGAGTTGTGCTTAATAGGCCGGGAATGGGGTAATTAACCCTAACTGCAGTGAAATCATTCTTAACTTGAAAATATGTTTCCCAGACATTTTTCATCCATGAAATGATTTTAATTACCCATCGAACGGATCCATTTTATACGAGCATTTACTTAGATCAGTGGTAAATTAAGTGGAAATGGATCAAAATAGGCCACTTCCCGTCATCTGGCGTTGATAAAACCATCGGTTTGTCGTGATTTTTTACCAACGAACAACTTGTTTTTAAGGACCTCAAACAGCGTAAAAATAAGTTCCGTTTTTGGCTCGATTTTGCCCACTGTGCACACTTAGAAATTATCGCCGACTTCGGTAATTTTTACCGAAATCTGAACAGCTAAACTTTTCGGTAAAATTTATGCAATTCAATTCAATTGCTTTTCAGCTACTTTGAAACTAATTCTCCACTAAAATGACAAGATTTGATCATTTAAACAAGATTGCACATGTTTTGATATTATTTTCAGCCAAAACGTAGGGACAAATTACAAAATTAATTTGTTCTGATTGAGTGATTGCCAGACTGCCAAGCCGAAACTGATTATTATTTTCAAAGTCAATAGCCTTTAAAATGAAGGTCAAAGTTTTACCGAACGTTCAGCTGTTCTGATTTCGGTAAAATTTACCGAACACGGAAACAAAATCTTAGTGTGTGTATTGGTTGGCTCTCAATTAATAACTGTGGAACAGAGTCGATGTTGTAATAAGAGTCCCGCGACGAGAAAATGTTGCGAACAAGCAGCACTGTTTGTGATTTATTTTTCGTCAGAATAAACGGCAACCAGATTTTTTGTGTTAGTATCGGATGACTTTCATTCAGAAGTGAAAAATTTCATGTCGATAACGGAGCTTCTGGGAGACAAAAACAATTATAGGACCTGAGAAATGTTCAAACAACTGCTTGGTATAACTTATAAATACTACAATGTACTAGATAAAGCAAAGTAATGTTTTTCATCTAAAATTTCTAAAATATTGTCAGTAATGAATGCAATAATTGTTGTTTCCCTGGCTGTGGAAACAATCATGTTTATTTACTTTGCTTGTTTGGTACCCCGCTTGACAGTTCGATTGGTATTTCTGGCTTCACTCTTGGCGGGACTCTAATTATATACCATTGACTCTGCTGTGGAAGTGCTTCAATAATTCTAAGGTGCTCGTGTATGAGCGTTAATGCCAGCTAGAAGAAGTAGAAGCTACCTAGGTGAAGCAAAATCCATATTTTGAACCACCCTAATATGCACAATAAAATACAGTGCACAATAGAGTGAATATCATTAGTAGCAAGCAAGCAGCCAGACGGTCTCACTGCAGCGAGCCCTTAATTACACCCCCGATATACAAGCGAACAACAGCCGACAAGCACACACACCGGCTAACAAGCTGTAGTTGCAGAGTGGCCGTAGATGATCTCTGGAAGCTGCACTGTCGCTGCCCCCGCTCACTCACCGCTTTTCTATCCGGTTGCGATTATTGAAAAGGTGCAAAAACCCAAACACCAAACCCGGTTATGGAGCAATTTCACTTTCGGTTTTGTTTAGAGATTACAGCAAACTGCACAACTGCAACTTACACGACGGGACCGGTCTTTGTTTGTGCTGCCTGGAGTGAGACGACGGACGGTGGTGGCAGTCTGACTGACTGATTTGCTGAGAGCAGTCCTCCTCGGACGGCGGAGAGATGATGCTCCGTTATCTCCTCACCGTCGTCGGTTTCTATTTCCAGTGTGTAAGACCTGTTCTTACGGAACAACCGACGACGAAGACCTCCACATTTCTCCTCCCATCTCAGACGGATTTGTATGGAAAGCTGTCGACTGCGATAACATGGTGGTTTGAATTGGAGCACTTGGTGTCGTGGGGGCCCATTGATCGCCGGATCTTGTTATCCGAAGATGTGCTATTGAACGTGGTACATGTACCATAACGGGTTGGAAGCTCACAAGGTGGCGAAGATGGTTTGGCCTCGTCAAACAGATTGAAAGGTGCCGTGAAAGGTGCAATAACCTTGACTGATTTAATTATGCAGTGAAATGGGGGAATGAGATTCGTATGGGCGAGCGTATGAGCATAGTTATTTGACTCGGTAAATAATTGATGTTATTATCAACAGCTTAAATTTAGTACCGCTATAGAGTGCCCCAGAAAGTCTTAATCAAGGATGAATTTTCAATTGAACTATCTGCTTTTGAAATCAAAGATTCAAACGCCAATTTTTAAAATCTGTCGGCAAATTAATATAATACATAATTTTCGAGAGTTCAATCCAAGGCCCGTCCCTTCCTTGTATTTGTCACTATGCCTAATTCTGTATCCCTATTAGATTGACGCTTTACCGATCGCATCACTTAGGCTCTGACCCATTTGGTGGATTATTTTAACTTTTGGTTAAAATTTGACAGATGGAAAGTTATCGATTAACCCTGCTATCCGAGCGTGGTTACTTTTGACAGACAAGAAGTTAAATTTTGACAACCTTGGGTCGAAAACCGGTCGATCGACAGCACGGGGATTTTCGAACATAGAAAATAACTTTCGAAATGTCACTTTTAACCACGAGTTAAATTTAACTCGGCAAATGGTTCACAGCCTTAGGCTGTGAACCATTTGCCGAGTTAAATTTAACTCGTGGTTAAAAGTGACATTTCGAAAGTTATTTTCTATGTTCGAAAATCCCTGTGCTGTCGCTCGACCGGTTTTCGAGCCACGGTTGTCAAAAACTAACTTCTTGTCTGTCAGAAATAACCATGCTCGGATAGCAGGGTTAATCGATAACTTTCCATCTGTCAAATTTTAACCAAAAGTTAAAATAATCCACCAAATGGTTCAGAGCCTTAACACAGTGAATCCAGATCAAAAATAACCTGACCCACACTAACACAACGTTCCATCCAATGACAATCGTAGAGACGCAGAGGTAAACACGGCCTCTATTCACGCTATTTCGATGCTACTCATTTTTGAGTCGAAAATCACTCAGTTCAGCCAAAAGGGAAGTTACTCAAAAAATTAGTAAACATGCTTTTACTCAAATTTGAGTAAACGTGCTAATGGATGAAACTGGGTAACGGTTACTCAGATGATGACATTTGTCAACTGAGTAAACCTTACCCATTTCGATATAAACGAATAAATGCCCTAATGAATGCTTTACATATAATTTTTTTCGTCCAGGAAGAAAATAAAAAAAAAATTATGAAAATTATAATTCCATTTGCAATTGAAAGCCATTTATTCACATGCGCTCCTAGTCGCAACCTTACAACAATAATTTCTATTTGTCTTCCGGTGCCGGTCCCATCTTGCATTCCGCGTACTTGTTGGTTAACACTCCGAATACGATGCCTCCGAAAAACGTGTAACGGCAAGTTTACAATGGCACAACTTAGCCATTTCTTAATGAATTTCAAAAATTGTGGTACCTTTAGAATTCCTAGGGTTTCTAGATGATTTTGATTGCAAAAAACTTGAAAATAGAGTCGTCTACTTTTTTAAAAAGCGAAAAGAGTTGTTACACGTTTTTTTGAAAGGTGTGTTTGTAGGGTTTTGCAAGTGGTGCAAGATCTGTAATTTAGATTAATGGGCACAAATGTTCACAATTAACCAGAATACAGTCATGGTTCCTATATATGGATCCTGGAGACAACGGAACGGTCCTCGAAAAATCCGGAACATCCGTAAAAATGGTCAATCCATGATCCTGATCCTAGCGCTCTGCGGTTTTTTGAAAACATTAGGAACTGTGATATAAACAAATATTTGGGGTCGTGACATAAACATGTACCTGGATGACCATGGGACCGTCCTCCGGAAGTTCCGGAACATCCGTAAAAGTGGACAATCCATGAATCTGATCCTAGAGCTCCGTGTTTTTTTTTTAACATTAGGATCTGTGATATAAGAATGAATTTGGGTCATGGACCAAGATGGCCATCGGACCACCAGTGGAAGATCCGGAACATCCGTAAAAGTAGTAAATCCACGATCCTGATCCTAGAGCTCCGCGTTTTTTTATAAACATTAGGAACTGTGATGATAGAAAGAATTTAGGCTTGTGACATAAACATGAACCTGGATGTCCATGGGACCGTCCTCCGAAAGATCCGGAACATTCGTGAAAGTGGAAAATTAACGAAACTGATCTTAGATCTCCGTGGTTTTCTTGAAAACGTTAGGAACTATGATATTAGAATGATTTTGGGATCGTGACATAAACATGGACCCAGATGGCCATCGGAACGTCCTCCGCAAGATCCGAAAAATTCCGCAGTTTTTGAAAAAAAACACTAAGAACTGAGATGATAGAATGATTTTGGGGTCGTGACCTAAACATAGATCTTGTTGGCCATGAGACCGTCCTCTGGAAGATCCGGAACATCCGTGAAAGTGGAAAATTCTCGAAACTGATCCGAGAGCTCTCGGGTTTTCTTGAAAACGTTAGGAACTGTGATATTAGAATGATTTTGGGATCGTGACATAAACATGGACCCAGATGGCCATCGGAACGTCCTCCGGAAGATCCGAAAATTCCGTAAAAGTGGTCAATGTATGGAACTGATCCTAGAGCTCCACGGTTTTTTTTTTTCGAAAACACTTGGAACTGTGATATATAAATTAATTTGCAGTCGTGACATAAACATGTACCCAGAAGGCCATGGGATCGTCCTCCGCAAGATCTAGAACATCTTTAAAAATGGGCAACCCTCGAAACTGATCCTAGAGTTCTACGGTTTTTTTCGAAAGCATGTGGAACTGCGATATAAGAAATATTTTGGAGTCATGACATAAACATGGACCCAAATGGCCATGGGGCCATCCTCTGGTATGTCCAGAACATCCGTAAAAGAGGTTAATCAATGAAACTGATTCTAAACATTAGGAACTGTGATATAAGAATGAATTTGTGATCGTGACTTAAACATGTACCCAGATAGCCATGGGACCATCGTCCGGAAGATCAACAACATCCGTAAAATGGTCACTCCATAAAATTGAGAGGTGGAAGCATTACTATGACGAGCACCTCAACGGTGATGCAGCAGAAAATGAAGGTGGCACGGCAACAGACCTTGGAGCACGTGCAGGAGACGACAGGCTACTGGCCCCTGATCTTCAAGAAGTTGAGGAGGAGATCGGTCGACTGAAGAACAACAAAGCAACTGGTGTAGATCAACAACCAAGTGAGCTATAAAAATACGGTGGTGAAGCACTGGCTAGAGAGCTGCACTGGGTAATTGCCAAGATTTGGGAGAAGGGGATATTACCGGAGGAGTGAAGCAAGGTGTTGTATGCCCAATCTACAAAAAGGACTGCAATGCCCAATCTACAAGTTGGATTGCTGCAACTACCGCGCGATCACACTGCTGAGCGCCGCTTACAAGGTACTCTCCCAAATTCTATGCCACCGCCTGTCACCATTTGCAAGAGATTTCTTGGGCAATATTCGCGATTTGGCAGGTTCTGCAGAAATGCCACAAATACAACTGGCTTACACATCATTTGTTCATCGATTTCAAATCCGCATACGGCACAATCGATCGTGATCAGCTATGGCAGATTATGCCCGAGTACGGATTTCCAGATAAACTGACGCGATTGGTCAAGGCAACGATAGATCGAGTGATGTGCGTTGTTCGAGTATCGGGGACACTCTCGAGTCCCTTTGAATCTCGAAGGGGGCTACGGCAAGGTGATGGACTTTCATGTCTGCTATTCAACATCGCGTTAGAAGGTGTGATCAGAAGAGCAGGGATAGACACGAGTGGTACGATCTTCAGGAAGTCCATCCAGCTTCTTGGCTTCGCCGATGACATCGACATCATGGCACGGAACTTTGAGACGTTGGCGGAAACGTACATCAGACTGAAAGCTGAAGCTAGGCGGATTGGACTTGCCATCAACGCATCAAAGACAAAATACATGAAAGGAAGAGGTTCTAGGGAAGACAATGTTAGCCTCCCACCCCGAGTTCAGATTGACGGTGACGAAAGCGAGGTGGTCGATGAGTTCGTGTATTTGGGCTCACTGGTGACCGTCGAAAATGATACCAGCAGATAATTTCAAAGACGCATTATGGCAGGGAATCGTGCCTACTTTGGACTCCGGAGGACGCTCCGGTCGAATAAAATTCGCCACAAAGTTGACTATCTAAAAGACGCTGATTAGACCGGTGGCCGTCTACTGCCACGAGACCGTGACTATGCTCGTGGAGGACAAACGCGCCCTTGGATGACGGAACGTGGAGGAAGCGAATGAACCAAGAATTGCACCAGCTGTTGGGAGAACCATCCATCGTTCACATTGCAAAAATTGGGCGACTACGGTAGGCTGGGCATGTCGTAAGAATGTCGCACGACGACGCAGTGAAAATGGTTCTCGAAAGCGCCCCAACAGGAACAAGAAAAAAAGGCGCGCAGCGCGCAAGGTGGATCGACCAAGTAGAAGGTGATCTGCGGACCCTTCGCAGACTACGAGGCTGGCAAAGTCTGGCCATGGATCGAGTAGAGTGGAAACGACATCTTCGGACAGCAGAGGACAACAAGGCCTTAGCTCGATTGCAAGCCATAAAATTGATCCAAGAACGAAAAACCGTGGAACTGTGATATTAGAATGAATTTGGAGTCTGAAAATAAACATGGAACCGAATGACCATGGGACAGTCCTTGGAAAGATCCGTAAAAATGAACCTGGATGGCCATTGGAACGTCCTTCAGAAGATCCTGATCATCCGTAAAAGTGGATCATCGATGAAACTGTGAAAAAACCGTGGTTTTTTTTCGAAAACTCTTGGAACTGTGATTTAAGATAGAATTTAGGGTCGTGACATAAACATGGATCCGGATGGCCATGAGACTGTCCTCCAAAAGATCGGGAACATCCGTAAATTTATCATACTGAGAAACTGATCCTAGAGCTCTGCAGTTCTTTTTTAAATACTGTGATATAAGAAACCTCTGGATCACTTTTACGGATGTTCCGTATCTTCCGGAGGACGGTCCTATGGCCATCCAGGTCCGTGTTTTTTTTTTTATCTTTATTAAGGAGACTTTCAGCCCTGGGCTGGTTCGTCTCCGGTACGTGTTTATGTCATGACCCTGAATTCTTTCTTATACCACATGCTTTCGAAAAAACCGTAGAACTCTAGGATCTTTTTCAAAGATTGACCATTTTTAAAGATGTTCTAGATCTTGCGGAGGACGGTCCCATGGCCTTCTAGGTACATGTTTATGTCACGACCGCAAATTAATTTATATATGAAAGTTCCAAGTGATTTCGAAAAAACCTTGGAGCTCTAGGGTCAGTTTCATACAATGACCACTTTTACGGAATTTTCGGATCTTGCGGAGGACGGTCCGATGGCCATCTGGGTCCATGTTTATGTGACGATCCCAAATTCATTCTAATATCGCAGTTCCTAACGTTTTCAAGAAAACCACGGAGCTCTCGGATCAGTTTCGTGAATTTTCCACTTTCACGGGTGTTCCGGATCTTTTGGAGGACGGTCCCATGCCCATCAAGGTCCATGTTTATGTCATGACCCCAAATTCATTCTATCATCTCAGGTCTTAGTGTTTTTTTATTCAAAAACTGCGGAGCTCTAGGATCATTTTCATTGTTTGACCACTTTCACGGATGTTCCGGATCTTCCGGAGGATGGTACTATGGACATCCAGATTCATGTTTATGTCACAAGCTCAAATTATTTCTATCATCACAGTTCCTAATGTATTCAAGAAAACCACGGAGCTCTAAGATCAGGATCGTGGATTTACTACTTTTACGGATGTTCCGGATCTTCCGCTGGCGGTCCGATGGCCATCTTGGTCCATGATCCAAATTCATTCTTATATCACAGATCCTAATTTAAAAAAAACGCGTAGCTCTAGGATCAGTTTCATGGGTTGATCACTTTTACGGATGTTCCGGATCTTCCGGAGGACGGTCCCATGGCCATCCAGGTACATGTTTATGTCACGACCCCAAATATTTGTTTATATCACAGTTCCTAATGTTTTCAAAAAAACCGCAGAGCTCTAGGATCAGGATCATGGATTGACCATTTTTACGGATGTTCCGGATTTTTCGAGGACCGTTCCGTTGTCTCCAGGATCCATATATAGGAACCATGACTGTATTCTGGTTAATTGTGAACATTTGTGCCCATTAATCTAAATTACAGATCTTGCACCACTTGCAAAACCCTACAAACACACCTTTCAAAAAAACGTGTAACAACTCTTTTCGCTTTTTAAAAAAGTAGACGACTCTATTTTCAAGTTTTTTGCAATCAAAATCATCTAGAAACCCTAGGAATTCTAAAGGTACCACAATTTTTGAAATTCATTAAGAAATGGCTAAGTTGTGCCATTGCAAACTTGCCGTTACACGTTTTTCGGAGGCTTCGTAGTCGGCGTAAAGTTTTTTACCCACCGTATTCGGAGTGTTAAGAAACCGGGGATCTCTCCCGTCTCAGCGAGCAGTCTCTGTCGCACCTTATCTTGATTCCGCATAAACTCCCACTTTTTCAGATAAATTTCGTAGGATCGGTACTTGGTGTAGAACGGAGGCAACTTCATCTTCTTCTTCAGTTGAACCTTACCATCCATGCAGGATTGCGTAAAGTCAAGGATTTTATTGCTTTCCAATTCATCCTGGGTTCGGCAAGCGGCTGGACTTGCGACCACTTTCGGAAAATTACCATTCTCCTGACGAAGGTCAACGACGTGCAATCATTTGGATTCTGCAATTTGCTGATGATTCCTTTTTTCTAACAAACCAATGAAGAATGCCTTGATCACATTAATCGAGCCCTTGCATTTTGCGCGAAGATCATTCATTCCTATCACTTCGCAAACGGCCTTGATGGCTCGATTACATTTCAAGCCGTAGCCTTCCGGTTTACGCTCGACGAAAATATCTGTCGTACCAAAAGCACTATAGAAGTCGTGGAAAACAGTATGACCATTGCACAGCTCGAAATGCATCAATCCAGTGCCAACATTTCAAAGGGGCGTAATTGCATTTGTGAACAATGGCTTTACCCGTTGATTTCACCAACAGGTAGAGGAATGTTTCCTCTACTAGCTAGCGTTAATAATTTGGAGGGGCGAGCTTTTAGTTGCGAGAAATCGACGTTCGATTCTTTACAAAAGCAAATACGCCCCTTTGAAATGTTGGCACTGAATTTCTGACCGGCATGATTTTTTGCCTGTCGCAACGCTGCTTTAATATCGATGGTTTTGATGAATCCGAATCCTGCCAAACCGTCGTCACTGTCATTGCTGAAACGAGTCTCTTCCGACTAAGATTGCCCTTCATATTGATAACGGTCTTCAGTTCCAAACATTTGGTGTCGAATCCTTCAAACTAGTCCTCTCCAACTGCATGCGGCGGTCTTATACTACGGCTAGAAATTTTATATCCAGATCAACCTCGCTCAAGGGGACTGAGCTTCATCCGTTTGAAGTTCACCATCTAATCGCGAATCTTCTTGAGCTTGGCTTCCCGCTCCTTATCTTCCGGAAGCTGCTGCTGTTGGACAAGCTCTCGACCTCGAATAATCGGCGCTGACAATCCTGGCCATACAATGTTGGCCTTACCGAAACCAAGCACCTGTCCGGATCCCTTGCCTCGTCTTCGTTTCTTGCCGACATTACTAACCGAAATGATTTATATCAGAACCATTTACCCACACAGAAATTCAAAACAACCCAAAATTAAGTTCTTTTCACTCATCTCCCATGTTCCGTACGATAAGCCAAATTTGGGTAAACCGGCTCAAAGTACACAGAAATTCAAAACAACCCAAAATTAAGTTCTTTTCACTCATCTCCCATGTTCCGTACGATAAGCCAAATTTGGGTAAACCGGCTCAAAGTAGTTTGCATTTAAGCACGGCAAAAAAAATTACCCATCGCTAAGTTATTTTCAATTTTTTCTACCCAAAATTAAGTTCAATTAACTCAAATTTGGGTATATCGCATATTACTCAATTTTGGCTTCTTGTACGGAACTAGACGGTTGAGTCGAATCTTTCGTTCTATTTTTGACAACAATAGCGAGAGGAAATGAAACGGGCAGAGGTCAAATAACTCAAATTTGAGTTTAAAAAACCCAAGCGGTGGGTAGTTTTGTTTTTCTGTGCAGAATCTGGGTAGATTCCACTCATCGGAGCAAAACCAGTTCACTAATTTTTTGACAACTCCACACGGTAAGAAAAAATACTCAAAATTAAGTTAAAAAAAACTCAACGTTGGGTTCTATCATTTGAGGTCCGCCGTTGAGTAAATCAGAAAAGCGGCGTTGGTTAAAATTTACTCAACTATTGAGTAATAATAAATGTACTCAAATATAAGTTTATTTTCATTGAGGTTGCTCTTATGCGCCTTTAACCATTTCATGTTCCCAAGCGTTGATAGACGAGTGGTCAACACATGGGCCCCGTAATCTCAACGTTCATGGTTCGGTTCCAATCTGCTCCGTTTTATTATTGTTTTGTCAACTTGGTCAACGTGGATTAAAAATCAGGATTACTCAAAATTGAGTTTTCTTCTTTAACTTAATTTTACCAGCCCCACGGAAGCCACGTGATGAGTGAAAGGAACTCAATTTTGGGTATTTTTTTTCTTACCGTGATACAGCATGCAAAAATTAGTGCGATCTACCCAGTCACTGAGTAGCCTCGAAATAGCGTGTAGAGATTAGTGACGTTTAACGCACGCACACTAGCGGGAGCAACGCCGTGTAAAGTTGTTTATTATTTTCCTCTGCAGCCATGGCTAACCTAAAAAATGTATGAAAGTAGATCTGTCAAAATGAGTTTGACACAAGGGGGGGGGGGGGGAGATGGCTGTCAAATACGAACAATCGTCGCCTACCTCGCATAACTGGTTCCAAACGTAAACAAGCCATAAGAAACCTACAGGGTTTGTTTACGTTTGGAACCAATTTCATACAAGAATGATCAGTAGGCTGATTTGACAGCACGTCCCTCCCCAGGTTTGACATCGATTTGTTATGTATTTTTCCTCGCTCTCACATATCGCACCAATACAACCGGACGTGAAAATCTCTATAACAACGATTTTCATTCTAATCATCCTTCCCCATCCCAAAAGACGTGTGGGCGTGGCCGGCGCCGGTGCTGATCTATAAATAGCTTGAATTAGTGAACTTGCACTTTGAGATAAGCTAATGGCAAGCGCCATCTATGTGGTTCTCTGTGCAATTCCAGTTGCTGTGATCAGAAACGGAGTAGCAACTACGATATCCACGATCTTTTAACACTCCGAATACGATGCCTCCGAAAAACGTGTAACGGCAAGTTTGCAACGGCATAACCTAACCATTTCTTGATAATTTGCAAAAATTGTGGTGTCTCTAGAACTCCTGGGGTCTGTAGATTATTTTGATTGTAACATTGTTGAAAATAGAGTTGCCTACTTTTTCGAAAAGCGAAAAGAGTCGTTACACGTTTTTTTCAAAGGTGTGTTTATAGATTTTGCAAGTGGCTTAAATATCATCCATAATTGAGATTAATGTTCATAATGGATCATTTTAGATGGCTGAGTTTTGAACCCACCACAGTTTTCATTTGGCGCTACTGTATACGGACGAACCAATGTAAAATACTGTGGTAGCCACAGTACGGTGCTGTCAAAACCTCAGCATCTTCAATGATCCATTAGCCAGAATACAGTCATGGTTCCTATATATGGATCCTGGAAACAACGGGACGGTCATCCGCGAGAACCGGAATATCCGTAAAATGGGTCAATCCACGAAACTGATCCTAGAGCTCCGCGTTTTTTTTTTTTTTTGAAAACACTTGGAACTGTGATAAGGCCTGTATTCGAAAAAAAAAAGCACCAGACAAAAGTGTTCGCCAAAAAATTATTTTAAGTCGGATTTTCTTGAAACTTTCAGGGAATGAGCTAATACATATGGATTATGTTTCGGCATAATTACTTTATTCAATTTCTTTTCCATCGCTGAAAGCCCACACCTTTCCCTTAAGACCCCTCATTACATTTGTGCAATGGTGGAGCTGACCTTTTGGTCACTTTCATCCATTCTTTCTTCAACTCCAGCTCGTTCTTAAACACCTTGAACGATTTTCGAACTTTGGCCTTCATTATGGCTCAAAATTGTTCCACCGGAATTTGGGGGGTTGGCGGTTTTTGGTACAAAAACAACGTTATTTTATTTTTTTAAACTTTATTTAAGATATTTTTTGCATTAGGCTAGTTCATCTCTAAACAACGTTATTGTCTCTGTACCAATCCAACGTCGATCGCGCGTAATGGCATGATGCCAGGTCCGGCCAAAATAATGTCTCGCCTCCGTGGGACCGCAGGAAGCGCAACAGACGCTTCTGGAGCCACTCGGTGCGGTAAATTTCGCTGTTGATGGTTCCCATTGTGATGTACGGTTTGCTCAGTTTACCGCATTGGCATATGGCCTGCCAGAGCAAGTATTTTTTGGCAAATTTGTCCACTTTCTTCTTCCTTATGTCTTCCGGAACATCAAACTGTGATTTGGCAACGTAGAACTCCAGCCCCGGTATCTGCTTTGCGTCTGCCTTGATGTAGGTTTCGTCATCCATAACCACACACATCGGTTTCGTTAACCACTCTCGATACAGCTTATTTGCGCGGGATTGGCCGCCGTGTTTTGTTGATCACGCCGGTTCGGTGCCTTCCGGACCTTTAATACACGAAGCCCAGCTCGGTTCATGGTTTGCTGAACGAACCAGGCGGAACACTTTGCCTTCAGAGCCGCGTCGCGAATCGAAAGGTTCGGATTACGCTTGAAATAATCCAACGCCTTTTGGGCCTTCACAGGGTCAGCTGTCTTCGATTTTCTTCCACTTCCAGCCCGCCGCTCGGTCGTCTGGGACTCCTTAAACGATTTTACCACCCGAGACACAGTTGTATGGGTGATTCCCAGTTGTCTTCCGATCCATCTCATGGTCGCAGTCGGATTCTCCATGACGGCGCGCAAAATTCTCCAACGATTTTCTTCTTGTTTCGATGACATCTCAATAACCGCTGAACCGATTGTTATGAAATTTTGCACATGTAAACAATTCACTCCAAACTAGTTATACCCAGATTTTCATCAATTTTACCCACGGATAAAAAAGTTACACACGGATAAAAATGGTGCATTTTTTTCGAGTACAAGCCTTATAAGAAAGAATTTGGGGTCGTGACATAAACATAGCCCCGGATGGCCATAGGACCATCCTCCGGGATCCGAAACAGCCATGAAACTGATCCTAGAGCTCTACAGTTTTTTTTTTCGAAAACAAATGAAACTGTGATATAAGAAAGAATTTGTGGTCGGACATAGACATGGCCCGGATGGCTATGGAACCGTTCTTCGGAAGATTCAGAGCATCCGTAAAATTGGTTCATCCATGCATCTGATTCTAGAGCTCAGCGTTTTTTTTTTAATCTCTTGGATCTGTGATATAAGAAAGAAATAGTTCGTGACGTAAACATGAACCTGGATGGCCATGAGACCGTCCTCTGGAAGATCTGGAAAATCCTTAAAAGTGGTAAATGCATGAAACTGATCCTAGAGCTTCGCAGTTTACTTTAAAAAAATATTAGGAACTGTGTTATAAGAATGAATTTGGAGTCGTGACATAAACATGGATCCGGAATGCCCCATGTCCATCTGGATTAATTGTTACGTCACAACCCAAAATTCTTTCTTATATCATAGTTCCAAGTGTTTAAAAAAGAACTGTGGAGCTCTAGGGTCAGTTTCACCGATTGAACAATTTACGGATGTTCCAGATCTTTTGGAGGACAGTCCCATGGCCATCCATGGCCAATGTTTATGTCACGACCCTAAATTCTATCTTATATCACAGTTCCATATTTTTCGAAAAAAAAAAATCACCGTTTTTCACAGTTTCATGTATGAACCACTTTTACGGATGTTCCGGATTTTCCGGATGACGGTTCAATGGCCATCAAGGTTCATGTTTATGTCACGACCCCAAATTCTTTCACATATCAAAGTGTGAAGTGTTTTCGTGAAAACCGGGAGCTCTAGAATCAGCATCATCGATGGACCACTTTTACGGATCTTCTGGAAGACGGTCCCATGGTCATTCGGGTTCATGCTTATGTTACGACCCCAAATTATTACTTATATCACAGTTCTGAATGTTTTCGAAAAAAAAGCCGCGGAGTTAGGATAGCGTTAGCCTTCTAGGTACATGTTTATGTCATGAACCCCACATTAATTTGTGTATGACAGTTGCAAGTGTTTTCGAAAAAAAAAAACCGCGGAGCTCTAGGATCAGTTTCCTAGATTGACCCATTTTACGGATGTTCCGGATCTTTCGTGGACCGTTCCGTTGTCTCCAGGATCCATACATAGGAACCATGACTGTATTCTGGTTCATGTGTGTCCATTAATTTCAGTGGCGTCCCGTAACCTCACTTTTTACCTGTGCACCAACTTTCAAAACCAGATTTAATGCCATATTCGTACTCGAATCGGTCGAAAAATATACTTAATCTTACTTAATATACTAGTTTACTCGATATCTATCCAATGCAAGCAATATTTTGATAATTGCTTATGTTTTGAGAGTTGGTGCGCAGGTAGATTGAGGTTAAGGAAACGCCTCTGATTAATCTAAATTATGGATCTTAAGCCACTTTTAAAACCGAAAACACACCTTTAAAAAAAAGTGTAATAGCTCTTTCCGCTTAAAAAAAGACGACTCTGTTTTCAATAATTTCACAATCAAAATAATCTACAGACCCTAGGAATTATAGAGGTGGTACAATATTTTAAATTCATCAAGAAATGGCTAAGTTATGTCATTGCAAACTTGCCGTTAGACCAACAATCAATATGAAATTATCGATATTAAAATGGCTCACTACTTGACTAGCCTATTGGTCCCAAGCAAATCGATTAACGTATCCCATTCCAGACGAAATTCTAGTACTACACAATGTCAATTATGAACTATCAATTCGACAGTGAGCATTCATAAGGGCGTATACGCGATGATCGATTCTCTTCATCGATTTTCTCTTTTGTTAATAACTCGCTAGATTTAACGTTTGTCGGTGCGTTTGCTGTTGCTTTTGATAGCCAATGCAACCTGTTACAACTCTACTTTGAATAAATTCTACAAAATTGTTTCGCTTAGCTGTAGCAATGCAAAGAGAAAATCGATGAAGAGAATCGATCATCGCGTATAGGCCCTTATGCATGCTCACTGTCGAATTATCATCTTTGAAGTTACCGCATTTTTATTTTTATTCTAGAAACGTCCTGAAATCTTACCAATTTCCATGAAAATATGGACTTACAAATATGGATGGAAATATTGACAATACTTCTGCCGTGTAACACCGTTTATTTTACAACGATAATTAACCTTAACCAACCTTAACCAATTTGTGCTTGATGTATCATATAATTTTGAAATCCCCACAGATTGATCGACTGTTTTCTTATCACTCTGGAAAACAAATTATCATCCAAAGAGGAAACAAACAAAAAACATCAGGCAAATTAGCGTTAATTAAAAACAAGTTTCCTTCATCCGCATCCACGCCTTTTCCCATCCCATGGGCAATGGCAAACAGAAAAACAATTGCAACAATTAGCAGACAGTTTCCAGCGTATTTTTTTTTAATTGCATCACATCGCATTTTCTTACCATTTGTTTTCTGCTTCTTTTCTCTTCCCTTTCCGCTTCCGTACGACAGCTGGGCAGCATCGACGGTTATGACGCGCCAAAATCGAATCCCGGTCAACCTCAGGGACGAAACTGCCGAGGAAGGCGACTCATCCGATCAGGAACCAAGGCCGGTGCTGATTCCCCTCTGGGACATGGCTAACCATATCAACGGACAGATTACCACCGGCTACAACGAGCAGCTGCAACAAGTGGAAAGCCAAACATTGAAGCCCTTTGCGAAAGGGGAACAGATCTTCATCCACTACGGCAACCGGACCAATGCGGACTTTTTGGTTCACAATGGGTATTTGTTTTTATTGTAGCTATTCTTGGAAATTTTTAATTTACCATTCGCTTTCCCTACAGATTCGTGTTTCCAGATAATAGCAACAGCAGCGTGATAATCCAGCTTGGTCTTAACTGCGGAGTGGAGCTGTTCGATGAACGGAAACAGCTACTAGAAAAGCTTAATCTCCCGATAGCCGGAGAGTTCGCCGTCATCCGAGGCCCCGACTGCATCCCTGCCGATCTGCTAGGGTTTGCTCGGGTGTTCAACATGACCAAAGATCAACTTGCCCACTGGATCGCCCAAGAGGAACAGGTCGTCCAAACTCTTCTTGACCCCGAAGACTGCAACCTGGAAGAATCACTGAAAGAAAAGGTGTGGAAATTCCTGTCCATCCGATTGCAGCTGGTCATGCGGATGAGTGGGACCACGCTGGAACAGGATGAGGCCCTACTTGCTAACCACGGCCAGAAAGGTACACCAAAGCTGGGTCACATCAAAACCATGCTGGTGCAGTATCGGGTTGTAGAGAAACGAATTCTCACCGAAGCCGTCGAGTACTGCAAGCAGAAGGAGGAAGCTGTCATGAAATGAGCAATCCAGGGTTACATTTAGAATGCTTTCGTTATTTTAGCTAGTGAGGATTTCTTTGTTTCCCTTTCATTATTCCATTTATTAGCCCACAGTCATTAGAAGAGCGCTCTTTCCTAGTCTCGATGCTTAGCTAGAAGCTTTGTTCCGAATATTTTCCTCAATTAGCTGAACAAACTTAGGATCTGTAATTGCTTTGCAATGCTGCGAATACCAGTATTTAGTTTATTTGGCGAATCCCGAATTTCTTAGGCTCTGCACCTCTGTACCTAGAATCATTTTTGCTAATTTGATAACAAAGAATCCGGAGTCATTTTCGGAAATCAAGTTGCGCACGTCACACAGTCCAAATACAAGAATCATACCAAAATAAGAATGCGTTCATTTTTTTTAACCGAAGCAAGTTGGGAAAAAGTTTTTTGAATCGTTCCAAATCTTAATTTTTCACATAAACTTCTCCGCCTTGTGACGTATACGTTACTTAAGCCAATTTTCATATTTAGTGTATACAACAGCTCCATAAAACTGAAATTTGCTCCATTATTCATCACAGGAAATTAATTCGATTTTTCATGACATCTTCTTACATGAGGATGGCAATTAGGGTTCTAACTATCGATTGAAATCAAACTGCGGTGAAAATTTACCTTTTATAATAGATACCTACTTGAGAAGAGAAAAGCTTCCCTTGGACAATTTTGATTTTGGCGACACGGACAATTCTTTCGCTTACTGAATGGTTCATTGGTGATAACAACTTAACTGTCCAATATGAACAGGAAATCAAACAGAGATGAAAAAGTTATGCTTGTATGGGCTCGTCAACAACGGTTAAATTATTTGATTTTGAATTTGGGGCCTCTGATTTGTATCTCAATTTATAGGGTAGAGAACTACTTCGGCCTAATCGCCCATTTTTGGCCTATCGAGCAGAAAACTTCAAATAAATACTTGATTTCATAGTCAACAAGTCAATTATGCGTTTGGTACGATACTTTAGTTAAAAGGCTACGGAACAAAGCCAATGAAAACGCGTGATACGAAGGTTTGCACCCATTATTCCCAAAAACAAAAGAAGCGCTCCGACCGAATAAATGTTTATCTTCATCCGATAGGCCGAAGTGAATTCATTGGCGGTTCAATAGCGTTTCAATACGTTAGGCCGAGTTTAGAATGCGTAGGCCGAGTTTGGCGTTAAGTAGCAGCAGTGCTGCAAAATTTCGACTATACACGGTGATACTCAAAATTCTGCTTTGGTCACTCGTTTGAGCTAACAGTCATGTCAAGGCAAACCATGTCAATTGTCAGTAGCATTTTAGTCAGTGACGAACATGTGCTGATTTGTTTATTAGCTAAATTTGAAATGAAATTAAATGGCTTGAGCAAAACAATTACATGGAGCCATTAAAGTGAATAAGCATCTACGTCCTGAACCGCTTGGATAACAATAATGTGTCTCAGAATGCAAGAAATTACACTTTCTGTTACCAGGTGAATCTTTGTCATTGACGAAAAAATGAATGAGATTTTGACAAAGATTTTTTTGAGGATCAAGTCTATCATTGACTATGTGAAAAACAATTTTGTCAATATCGCGCAAAAGTCTGTCAATGACAAGACAAATCTCAGCACTGAGTAGCAGCAACAATCAATACGAAACTAACGATTTTAAATTGGCTCACTACTTGACTAGCCTATTGGTCCCAAGCAAACGATTAACGTACCCCATTCTAGTCGAAATTCTAGTACTACAGAATGTTTGTTTTGATTCGCTATGAAAGTTTGACAGATAAAATGAGGGGTTATTGGTTTTTCCTATGTTTCGAGGGGTGATTCGACAAGCTTGGGACCGAAGATAGTACCAGAGGTGAGCCAAAAAGTTGAGCGTCTTAAAGTTACCTCTATGGTAGCAGTGTTAGACTTTTGACAATATCTCAACGATTGGTTTCTCTTTATCAAATCTTACGGTACATACGGAAAGGTAAATAAATTTGGAAGCCATCAGTATTAATAACATTCCGTTTGGTGCTACACTGCGCTAGATTAAGAAAGACTAAGTGCGGGTTCTGCTTAACAGGCCGGAAATGGGATAGTTAACCCTACTAAATTGGATAGTTCAGTTCAGTGTTGGCAAAATCAGAAATCAATTGAGTTCTTTAATTTTGAAAAATATATCGGTTTTTATGTATCATCTGAAAGAGCTTCGTTTTCTGAGCACAGCGATATTTTTTTCGAACCCACACACTTTCATCTCGATTTTTAAATCAAGATTTAAAGCAAAATAATAACTTCACTGTTTGACACTAAACTGACAAACTGACAGCTCGCTCCGATACAAAGTGACACCGAGGGGCGCTAATGAGGTGATTTTTGCAAATATAATCGTATTTATTTAAAATAGTTCCAGTGTTCCAAAATTGATGAAATTTTGGGTTTGGGTTCCATTTTTAATGCAGATTACGAATATGCATTTATCTCAATACCCTTAAAGAACCCAATTGATATTTTTCCGCTCTCATGCGCTTGCAATATCACGCGTGATATTGGAACAAAATATCATGCTTGATATTAATTTTACAAGCTCCTTTGATTTTTTTTTTTTTTTTTTTTTTTTAACTCTTTATTTGTTCCAAATTCAAAATAAATTACATTTCATTTTAACCTAGGTGCTCCAGTTACTGCAGTAACGTACCAGCCTTAATTGTTATGATATATATCTAAGTGTTTTTACATTGTTCATGTCTTGGAAATTCAGTATTTTAAACAGGTTTTTTAACCTGCATGTCAGTATAACAATTGATATCTTAAAACTAAAAACTAAAACTAAATCTTATCTAAGTATAAAGGGAATTAATCGTTGCAATTGAGGATTGCAACGATTTTTGCCTGAAATTATTAATTATTTTGTTGGACATTTGTGCTAAAGTCTCAACATTCGAAATTCTATGTACTTCGGTAGTACTGTACCAGGGAGGCAACTTCAAAATCATTTTCAGAATTTTGTTCTGAATCCTTTGAAGTGCTTTTTTCCTGGTAGTGCAGCAACTAGACCATGTTGGCACAGCGTAAAGCATGGCCGGTCTAAAAACTTGTTTAAATATTAGAAGTTTATTCGTCAGGCAAAGTTTGGATTTCCTGTTTATAAGAGGATACAAACATTTAATATATTTGTTACATTTGGCTTGAATGCCCTCAATGTGATCTTTAAAAGTTAATTTTTGGTCAAGAACTAATCCAAGATATTTCACTTGGTTTGACCAGGAAATTGGAACTCCGTTCATAGTGACTATGTGACTACTACTAGGTTTCAAAAACGAAGCTCTAGGCTTATGTGGAAATATTATAAGTTGAGTTTTGGAAGCGTTGGGAGAAATCTTCCATTTTTGTAAATAAGAAGAGAAAATATCTAAACTTTTCTGCAGTCTGCTGCAAATAACACGAAGACTTCTTCCTTTAGCGGAAATGCCTGTGTCATCAGCGAACAAAGATTTGTGGCAACCCTGAGGCAAATCAGGGAGGTCCGAAGTGAAAATGTTATACAATATAGGCCCAAGAATGCTACCCTGAGGAACTCCTGCCCTAACAGGTAGTCGATTAGATTTGGAATTTTGATAATTTACTTGAAGAGTTCTGTCAGTTAAATAATTTTGAACTAATTTCATAATATAAAGTGGAAAATTAAACTTTTTCAATTTAGCAATCAAACCTTCATGCCAAACACTGTCGAATGCTTTTTCTATGTCTAGAAGAGCAACTCCAGTTGAGTGGCCTTCAGATTTGTTTGAACGAATTAAATTGTTAACTCTTAAGAGTTGATGAGTAGTTGAATGCCCATGGCGAAATCCAAACTGCTCATCTGCAAAAATTGAGTTCGTATTGATGTGAAGCATCATTCTATTCAAAATTATCTTTTCAAACAGTTTACTTATTGAAGAAAGCAAACTTATTGGACGGTAGCTAGAAGCTTCCGCTGGATTTTTATCCGGCTTCAAAATTGGAACAACTTTTGCATTTTTCCATTTATCAGGAAAGTATGCCAAATGGAAACATCTGTTAAATAATTTTACCAAGAAAGACAAGGTACTCTCTGGGAGTTTTTTGATGAGGATATAGAAAATTCCATCATCACCTGGAGCTTTCATATTTTGAAAATTTTTAGTTATAGACCTTACTTCGTCCAAATCAGTCCCCCAGGAATCATCAAAAATATTTTCCCGAGAGAAAATATTCAGAAAATCCCGAGCAACCTGATTCTCAATAGGACTAGTAAGACCCAAACTGAAATCATGGGAACTCTCGAATTGCTTAGCAAGTTTCTGAGCTTTTTCCAAATTTGTGATCAAAATTTTACCACCTTCTTTAAGCGCTGGAATAGGCTTTTGAGGTTTTTTCAAAATTTTTGTGAGTTTCCAAAAGGGTTTGGAACTCGGGTCTAATTTAGAAACATTATTTTCAAAAGTTTTGTTCCTCAGGGCAGAGAATCGCTTTTTAATTTGTTTTTGCAAATCCCGCCAGATAACTTTCATGGCAGGATCGCGTGTTCTTTGATATTGTCTCCTACGGACATTTTTAAGACGGATCAAGAGCTGAAGATCATCGTCTATTATAATTGAATCGAATTTAACCTCGCATTTTGGTACTGAGGCAGCTCTTGCTTCAACTATAGAAGTAGTCAGAGATTCAAGAGCATAATTAATTTCATCTTTGGTTTGCAAAGGAATGTTTGGATCGAAGTTATATTCCATAAATGTTCGATACTGCTCCCAATCAGCTCTATGGTAATTGAAAGTAGAGCTGTTGGGATTACAAATTATTTCTTGGGATATTTCAAAAGTTACTGGAAGGTGATCAGAACCGAAGTCAGCATGGGTAACCAATTGGCTACAAAGTTGACATGAATCAGTTAAGACCAAATCAATAGTGGAGGGATTTCTTGCAGAAGAAAAGCATGTTGGGCTGTTTGGATATTGAATAGTGTAATAACCTGCAGAACAATCATCAAACAGAATATTACCATTGGAATTGCTTTGAGCATTATTCCATGAGCGGTGTTTTGCATTAAAATCACCAATAATGAAGAATTTAGACCTATGACGGGTAAGTTTCTGGAGGTCACCCTTGAGAAAATTCTTTTGCTGGCCTACGCATTGGAATGGCAAATAGGCAGCTATAAACGTAAATTGTCCAAATTTTGTTTCAACAGAAACTCCCAAAGTTTCAAAAACTTTGGTTTCAAATGAAGAAAGAATTTTATGTTTGATTCGTCTATGAATAATGATGGCAACGCCACCACAGGGTCCATCAAGACGATCATTTCTATAAATCAAGTAGTTTGCGTCCTTCTTAACCTTATGGGCAGGTTTAAGGAACGTTTCAGTTATAACGGCAATATGCACGTTATGAACTCTTAAAAAGTTAAATAGCTCGTCTTCATTATCTTTAAGAGATCGAGCATTCCAATTTGCAATATTTAATGCTTTAAAATCCATTACTGAATTTTAAAGTCATTACAATATTATTTGCAAATTTTACTCCAGTTTGAATAGCATCAAACATGGAGTTAGATTTAAGCATATCAGAAATCATGTCAATTAATGAATTCTGTAAAAATTCCATTTTGGGGGCAGTAATGCTTCCTAAGTCAAAATTGTCAAAATTTCCGTTAGAACGTTGGTTAGTATTTTGATTTCTACCCGCTGCAATAGCAGCATAGGTAGCTCCATTAACTCGCTGAACATTGTTAGCAGCGAGGGGAGTAGGTACAGATGAAACATTTGAAGCAGGGGAGATATTTGTACCTACGGGTACGAATGTAGAATTTGTTCCTCGCTGACCGTTGTTAACAGCAGAGGAATTTGTACCTGGTCGGAAACGTGGAGCGTTTCCTACCTGACGGTTCGAACGAGATTGTAGGATCGCTTTGCGAGTCTTACATTCCCAAAAATTGGATTTGTGGTTTTCACCACAATTTGAACATTTAAATTTCTTAGGATCTTCCTTCACAGGACAGTCGTCCTTTGCGTGAGAGGAATCACCACAATTCATGCATTTAGCTGGCATGTAGCAATTTTTAGTTCCGTGACCCCATCCCTGGCACTTACGGCACTGGGTGAGGTTTTGGAAATTTCCTCCAGTCTTCCTGAAGTGTTCCCACTTCACTCGGACATGGAGCATAAGGCTAAGCTCCTTTGATATTGCGAGACTATTCACAACGTGCAAAAATTAGGCTGAGAGTTGACTCGACACAAAAATGATTCCAAGGCACATCGTTTTCTTAGAAAGAGAAAGCATAGTTTGCTATCTCTTTAATCTTCTCCGATGGCAGACGCGAAGGGACTGCTGCAAGCCGTTATGGAAGTTTCGGTTGCATTCGGGTGTAAAGCAAAAATCAATAAACTCAATCTCACCACAGTTTGGTGAGATTTGCAGTTGGTGAGTTTGTTAGCTTGATATTCCGAGCTGCGATATCACAACTTGTAAAATACACCGCAGTTGTTTGCTTGTTGATTTTTATCTACGAAAATCAAGCGTGATGTTGGGCGTTGGTGAGATTTGATTTTTTGATATTTCTCCAACACTGGTAGAAGGCTTACAGTTAGAATCATAGCAAAGTAGGTAATGCATTAGAATCATTTTTTTCAATCTCAATACATTCTTTTCCGGGACCCTTTATCTTATGGAACAATAACAAACAAGGATTATTCAAAACAGTATCATTGTTGTTAGCTATATTTAGTTCGACTAATCATTTTAATGAGTGTACGATAACACACACTTAGATTTGTGATGGGCACCACCGAGCAGCTCGGCATTTTATGTTGCTGGAAATTCAGCAAAAAATATGTTTGTCGGCAAAATTTCCGTTTGTTATCTGAATTTCAGCAAGTTTTTCACTGAGATCCAGCAAAATAAAATGCCGAGCTGCTCGGTGGTGCCCATCTCGGCGAAAAAATATAAGTGTGCATCGTTGAAAATTGTTTCAATAATTTATGAAGAACAATCATGTAAGATGTATTTTATTGGGAGCGATATTCATCCCAGAAAACCATGCCAAAACAAATGTTTGCTGTTGGATTTCTTAAAAGACAAATCTATATGACTATATAATGCTAGGGATAGATCTGTTTACAATCTTTAAACGTCAAAAATCAAAGGAAGCTATTACAATGAGATATACATGTTTTCCTATACTGAAAAGTTAAATGACTGTCCAATAGTTTCTACATGTCTGTTTACACGCGACATATCAACAAACGTCAAAAATCGTTAAAAGCAACTCCAATAAAATAAACATAATTATATTATTAGATATATCTTTTAGTGAGCAATATTTATCATGAAAACAGGTATAGTTTACTGAGTTTACTCATAGTGCAAAACTATATGATTTTCCATTAGTTTCTAGATGTCTGTTCCCACCCATTACATATCACCAGTTTTTCACCATGAAATTTATCAGACAATATTCATATACATCTTATCTATCGCTAACCACGCTCGAAGCAAAGTATTATCAAGTACTAAGTATGTGAAATTACGATAGAATTCATTCCATTTCGCAGTCATAGTTTTTAAGTGATAATGCAATGGAATCTATCAATCATCACATACACACTTAATCTTATATTTTTATGTCGGTAAAATAGATTGCTGAACTTAATCGGTAAAACGCGATTTTTGCTTATTTCTCGTTAGAAAACATGTTTTTACTGAATATCGGTATATACAATTAACGAATTTTGTTTATATGAAAGTATTTACTGAAATTCGGTAATGGTTTACCATGAATTTCGTTAAAATCTTGGTTCACCGACTTCGGTAATAAAAAGTGACGAACCTCGGCAATTGAAAATAAGAAGAAGTATCTGTCAGTTGTGCACATTTATTGTAAGCCATTTTGGCAGAGAGTAAGTTGTCTGTTGCGGTGCTTTAAGTGTTGCGTGTGATTCAATGAAGTGTAAAATGGAGGAAATATTGCGGCAAATCGATGGTGAAGGAGAAGCTGTAAGCCAATAACTGCGTCAACTATTATGTAAGTAATAAATCTTTATTTGTTTTCAGATTTACAAATTTATACAGATAGGAGATGGCTTATGCTGCCTTTTCTGCAACAACAAACAACCCGGGGCACACTGATGGGTGGGTGGAAGAGTGAGAAAGAATGTGTCATTGTGCGAATAACTTGAATAAAGACTTGTTTATAGAATTTTCACTAATTTTGTATTATTATTATTGCTATTCTGAATAATCCAATTAATTTGAGTTGAAATTTCGACGATAGTCGGAAAAAGCTAAATATGTCCATGAACGGTTTGCCGAAGGATTGGTAAAAGATTTATTCTTGTTTTGAGGTATTTCGGTAAAATAAAAGCTGAACGCTCGGCATACAAGTACCGATGTTTTCGGTAAAATTTGACAGTTGAATAAAACTGATAACTACTATGCGTTCGGTATTCTATATTTTACCGAATTTTTTAACGAAATTTCGGCTGTTGGATTCTCGGCAATTTATTTTATCGGCCTCGGTGAAATAAACTAAGTGTGTAGGAATCTGCCGTCATTATCCCGTAGATTTCCACGAGGCTTCCCACCCCACCTCACGAAAAACAGCCCCAGACCATCACATTTCCTCCAACATGCTTCACCGTGCCTTGGATGTGGCGCTCCTGAAGCTCCTCACGCGATCTGCACCACACACGGTTAAACAGCTCGTTTTCCAGAACTCTAGGGGCTTATCAGCATGCTCCTTAGCAAACTCAAACCGTTTGGCTGTGTTTACCTTGCTGATAAATGGGTGCTTCCGAGCAACTTTGCTATTCAACCCCTGTGCTACAACACGGTGACGAACACGGAGAATCGAAACAACTCAAAATTAAGTCATTTGTGCTCATCTTGACAGCTAAGTGAAACCAGTCAAAATTGAGTTGTTCGCAAAGAATCTAATTTTAAGTACTTTACGAAGACTTCGCTTTGAGTAAAATGTACCTGTTCTTAGTTTTAATAAAATTAGGCGTCTTTTTTAAATAATTTTCTTGAATGTATTGATCCGGTCGCTGCAGATCTTTTAAAAGTAGTGGATTCTGAAAAGTTTGAAAACGAGGGAAGATTTAGCAAGTGTTTATATTTCATAATTTACAAACATACCGAGTAGTGCAAAAGTTAAGTAGATTCCACATCCGGATTATGGCTTCCGAAGCACCCGTTGTCAAGACGTTGCATTAGTTAGAACTTTTTGGACCTAGAAATATATTTTAATTTAGATGTTTGGACATTAAATTACCTTCAGCAAACAAACCACTCCCTTGCATGCTTCTCCAGCTGACGAAAAATATGGCGCACGATGCAAGTAATTTTTCACCCAACATAAAGTCTAATCACAACACTTGATTTTAAGTTAAAATTACTTTTCAATGAGAACAAAATTTAAACCAAAACAATAGTGATAGGCGAGTACTTATTTTTAAGTACTTTCTATCTCGATTTTGAGTTGTTTCAATTCTCCGTGAACAGTTCGACCGGAAACTAATAGATGAAGGGTTTCCTGGATCTCGCGGACAAATACTTTCGTGTTCTTCTTGACTTCGCACATGATCTTGGTGTCCGTTCTCGCATCCGTTTTGCGATTCCTGCCTCTGCCAGGGTGATTCACCCAAGGATTCACCACTGATTCCAACGTTTTTAGTTTCAGAAGAATTTTCCCAACTGATGCCTTGCTGATACTATACTTCCTAGTGACAGCCCGGTGTGATTCACATTCACATCAGGAGTCACATATTTTCGGATAAACAAAGGGAATTGCTTCCGAAATCACTGCGTTCTCCATTTTTTCAACTGAATCAAATGAGATCACTTGTACAAATGCACCAAGTTGGGCCGTTTGTTTCAAAACATGCCAAAATATCAAAACATAAACAATCGAGGGGTTTTCCGATGGAATTTTATCGAAAACATATTAATTTTTGACGTGGGCCCTTTTTTGTAACTATTTTTTTTCAATATAAATTGAATATTTTTTCATTTAAGTAAAACTCTTTTTTTCAGTATTCCATAAGTGAATCTTTAAAAGAATATAAAAAATAAGATATAAAAAAGACTGCAGTGTGTTTCCCGCATAAAAGCGAACCATAAATTGACCTTACCTAAAATGGTTAAAAATTGTTTATAATCCCTGCTAAACTTTAACTGAAATGGTTATGGAACTTTACATGAACGTTTAATGATAAAGTTTCAACCTTATGTATTATGGTTTTGTGGAACTGAACCTTACAAATAATGGGTTGTTAAGAACCATTACCGTTCCAAATTCTTGTTTTCCCCATACATTTTCGGAAAGAGAACTATATTAGAACCTTTTAACTTATGGTTTGAGAACTTTAATGGTAATGGTTATGGTAGTCAGTAAGGTCCACGAATGGTTTTGTAACATCGATCAACTTTATGTGGAATATATCGCGAATTGGTTGCCTGTAATTTACTGATTACCAATTCACGATATATTCCACGTAAAGTTGAGCGATAATACAAAACCATTAATGGACCTTACTGACTACCATAACCATTACCATTAATGTTCTCAAATCATAAGTAAAAACGTTCTTATATAGTTCTCTTTCTGAAAATGTATGGAGAAAACAAGAATTTGGAATGGTAATGGTTCTTAACAACCCATTATTTGTAAGGTCCAGTTCCAAAAAACCATAATACATAAGGTTGAAACTTTATCATTAAACGTTCATGTAAAGTTCCATAACCATTTCAGTTAAAGTTTAGCAGGGATTATAAACAATTTTTAACCATTTTAGGTAAGGTCAATTTATGGTTCGCGTTTATGCGGGTTACTTTAATTTGAACCAAGGGGCAAGACACCTCCTAATCATGAGCAATTTCAGAGCTGCTTTTGAAGCACCTCGAGTAACTGACATTTTTAGATTTCTCACTTTTCGCCAAGCAGAAAAGCTGCTGTCAAACAAACCAACAAAAAAGGAAACAACTGGATACGGTAGAAACTTGAGACTTGTTTCTGACAGACCAGGAATAACATTTTTCTCGAAAATCAGACGATCAACAACAGAGGGATTTTCGAACATTATAATTTATTTTTGAAATGTCAAATTTAAGTGAGAATTTCACCAAATGGAACACATCCTTATTTGAAAATTCATCTGTCAAATTAAAGTGAAAATTCATGAAATGGAACACAACCTAAAATCATGGTGGGTATATAAATGGTGATACAGCTTTGTCACTATATAGGCGAGGAGTTTGCGGGGGGAAAAGTGCGGTTTTAGAGCAAATTTTAAACAAACTCGGTCGCTGTCCCATACAAAAATCCAACATGGCTGAATCATGAATTTGACATATTAGAACACCTATATGTAGTCACCTTGCCTAAAATAGCGTGCACGATCACTAAATTTCGAATGATATACCTTTTGTCTCAGTGCAAAATGTAAATTCATTTCTCGAACCCACGTGGCGGTTCTAAGCGGGCGGCAAAAATACAAAAAAAAAATGCCGCTTTGTTTTTTGACATTCTGCTTTGCCCAAGCCTTCTCATCGAATGAGAAAGAGAACGCGAAATTTTAAATTTCGTTTATTTACGTGCAGATTGTTCCGCCGCCAAATTTTCCAATATTACCGTGTAAATTCGCTCTAAAACTTCCGCTAAAGTGTGTTTGTCGAAAGTTGGATCAACGAGTCGCGTTTGTTGGTAATTTTCGATTGGAATATCCCGGGAAGTCATCGGTAAAATGTTGAATATATTTTAGCTTGCCGCTGTGGCTTCCATCGAAGAAAAAAGGTGGGATCGCAAGGGGCAGGCAGGCTACGGCAGCAGTGAAGTAAGAAGACGAAGGTCACTCGCGTGGAAAGAAGAGTCGGCAGCAGTTGCCGTGTAAACAAAAATCTCCGCAACGCCTGATGATGGTTCCTATCGGAGGTCCCGTCGGTCACGGAGGACATCCCATACACATTCCGACGCCGATCCAGAATGCTCCACCTTCTTCACAAAGCCAGCATGCGCCCTCCAGCCAAAATCGGCAGTCACTCTCCGTGGTGAGTGGGTTTTATGTGTGGTAGAAACTCTTCTAATATTGGAGCATTCTCTTTTTTATTCAATTGCAGAAACCAAACTATACTCTGAAGTTTACACTTGCTGGGCACACCAAAGCAGTCTCCGCCGTAAAATTTAGTCCCAATGGCGAGTGGCTGGCCAGTTCTTGTACGTTTGCTTCATGAGAAGTTGTGTAGATTTTTTGTTTGTGAGTGAATTTTGGTTTTTATCTTTTAGCCGCGGACAAATTGATCAAAATTTGGGGCGCCTACGATGGTAAGTTTGAGAAGACAATATCCGGTCACAAGCTCGGGATCAGCGATGTGGCGTGGTCGAGCGACAGTCGCCTGCTGGTGACAGCCAGCGACGATAAGACGCTTAAGATTTGGGAACTGAGCTCGGGAAAGTGTTTGAAAACCCTGAAGGGACACACCAACTACGTCTTCTGTTGCAACTTCAACCCGCAGAGCAACCTGATAGTGTCGGGATCGTTCGACGAGTCGGTTCGAATCTGGGATGTCCGGACGGGTAAATGCCTCAAGACACTTCCGGCCCACTCGGATCCCGTTTCGGCCGTGCACTTCAACCGGGACGGTTCGCTCATTGTTTCTTCCAGTTACGATGGGCTGTGTCGTATCTGGGACACGGCCAGCGGTCAGTGTCTGAAGACGCTCATCGACGACGATAATCCTCCGGTTTCGTTCGTCAAATTCTCGCCCAATGGAAAGTACATTCTGGCCGCCACGTTGGATAATACGCTGAAGCTCTGGGATTACTCCAAGGGCAAGTGCCTCAAGACATACACCGGGCACAAGAATGAAAAGTATTGCATCTTTGCGAACTTCTCCGTTACAGGTGGAAAGGTAAGAAACTTCCAGCTGACGTTTCGTGAGCAAATTTGTAACATTTGTTTTGTCACCTTTCAGTGGATCGTTTCCGGCAGTGAAGACAACATGGTGTACATTTGGAATCTGCAGAGCAAGGAAATCGTGCAGTGCTTGCAGGGTCACACCGATACGGTTCTGTGCACCGCGTGCCATCCCACGGAGAATATCATCGCTTCGGCTGCGCTCGAGAACGACAAGACGATAAAGCTGTGGAAGAGCGACACATAAAATTGGGCCCGCAGATAGTTGGCCGGGGGCACGTCAAGGTCTCAGTGGAGCAATGGCTTTGCAGCCACCGCCACCACTTCCAACTATCCAGCATGGTTCTGATGATCCAGCTCGGGAAATATGAATTTGATTTAAAGTAATAGGCATATATGAATGGAACTAACTTCTAAGCAGTGTGTAAAATCTACTTTTACATAATATCGATAGTAACTGTACGATTGTGTTCGATAAGACGTTTGACTTTTGAAGTAAGTGAAATAAAATCAATAATGAATTAGCGGTGAATGAAGATTTTATTTATTTATTTATTGTCTTCAAATTTTCAGTCACAAATTCAAATATATTTTAATCATTAGCTAGAAACGGAAGTGCGTCATACTTGTAAAATATGACTAGGAATGATGTCAAAAGTGTAAAACAGAAAATCTCAGTTCTTATCGTCAATTCGAAGCTTTTCCATAATTTCCAGAATGTCGCCCAACGATGCAGCACTGAAAATTGCAATATTATGAATTACAAATTCCAATTTTAATATTACTTAACGTACTCCCGTTTTCCATCGAATAATACTGCCATTTTGTCCCGCAAAGAGGCAGCTTCATTCGGTCCACTGTCTCCGGAAGCATCCTTCGAATTTTGCATCGTCTGTCGATAAAAATGCTCATACGCGATTCCTGAAATACCAAATTCAACATGAATCCATCCAAATCGGTCTCACTCCTACTCACCCAACGGAACGACCTGATCCTTGTGTTCCACGTGACCGTCCGAAAACCAACAGTCTACGCAGACGGATTGTTTGCACCGCAAGCATGCCAACAAAAGCTGATGTTTCTCGTGTGCCGGACATCGGTTCCGGATTTCTTCCGCAAGCTGCCGCTGAACCGTCTCGACAAGTTGATTGATCAGATAGACCTTGACCAGCCGGTTGGTTTGCATGGAGCATCGGCAGTAGGGACAGGTGCTTTGTTGGAGCAGCCAACGCTCCACGCACTCCCGGCAGAAGGAATGGGAACAATCTGGGCACATCCGGCAATCGCGCAGAACGCCCAAGCAGATGCTACACTCCAACAGTAGAGAAAGTTCCGAATCAGGGAATTTGTCCTGAGATGACATGCTGAAAGCGTACGGTGGGCACTCTGGTAGTTTCGTTCGATTCCTAACTTGGTTTAAGATGGGATGATTGATTTTTTTAAAAATATACTGGTATTTTTTTTTAAATGGTTCACAAACGTGAAAACCGAAAAATTCAGCAGGCTTCGAAATTCAAATTATGTATAGTATGATGTACACAGCCCATCAGTGGCAGGCGCGTACACTCAAAAAATTTCACACGTTTGATCGAAGTGTTTAAACATTTGATTTTTTAAATGCAGAATCACATTTACTTTAAGTGTATTTCACCTTGGTTCGATGTGTTATACACGTTAATTTAGAGTGTTTCAAACTTTGAAATGTTAAAAAAATTTCACTTTCTATTAAAGTGTATCCAGCTTTCCATGCTCGGTAATGGCGGTCTGTTTGTATGGATAAATGTATCCTTCACTGTGCTTTTTGACACTTACTGGAGGGCGTATGTTGTTCCATTTTCTTCTGTTCCTGGGAGAGGGAAAGGGAGGGGTCAAAATCCGAACATCCAGATAGCGTCAAAACGCACAGTGAAGGATACATTTAATCAAACCAACAGGCCGCCATTACCGAGCATGGAAAGCTGGATTGCACATTGAATCACGCTACTGTTCAAAAGAGATGGATTTAAAGTGTATTGCATTTCAATACGATGTGAATTGCTTGCTCAGAAAGGTAAACATCGAAAACAAGAGTTGTGACTTTATCCTATTAACCCGCCTCATATATGAGAACAACCCTGGCACAGTGAGATAGAACGAAGACTCCGGCAGCAGCACACCTCAACAGTCCATGATCGAATCCCAAATCAGACTCATTAAAAAGATATGTGATAGCTCTGGCCTCTGGCAGTTTTGATTATATATTAAATATTAAATATTATTTTGTCGTTTCAATTTTTTCGTGTCGGTAAAGTAGAAGTCAATAAAGTAGAATATTGAACTATGGTGTGCAAAGCTATTGATATCACCATATGAGACACATAGAATCCAAGTGTGTCACAATTCAAATCCATAGTGTTCAGGCATGGTTCATAGCATAAGATTCACACATGAAATGGATGTGTTTCACAATAAGCGCAAAATTAAGTGTGAGACACATGATGATGGCGCCATGTAATTCACATCGTATTGAAATGCAAAACACTTTAAATCCATCTGTTTTGAACAGTAGCGTGATTCAATGCAATACACTTTAATAGAAAGTGAAATTGTTTAACATTTCAAAGTTTGAAACACTCTAAATTAACGTGTATAACACATCGAACCAAGGTGAAATACACTTAAAGTAAATGTGATTCTGCATTTAAAAAATCAAGTGTTTAAACACTTGGATCAAACGTGTGAAATTTTTTGAGTGTAGGGTTACCATATGGTATCCTAAAAGAGGACATGTCCTCCTTTTTCAATAATTTTTCTACATCCTCCTTTTGCCCGAAAATGTCCTCCTTTTTAAACCTTGCATTTTTTCCAGCAACACATTCATAAAATTGTTTTCAAAAAGCATTGTTTGCAGAGCTTATTTGTTTAATTATGTCGCAACCTCATCTTATCCAGCAAATGCCATTCGATGGTGGGACTATACTACGGCTGTCAACCCCCTACATTTAGGGTGCGGTGCATTTGGTGAATTTTAACATATATTTGACAGATGGAAAATTTTCAAATAACCCTGAAATCTCGCCTGAAATTCTACCAGACTTATTTCAGACAAACCAAGAATCAATTCCTCTAGGATTTTCTTCACCCCCTGACGATAAAAGGTTAAGGTATTGCCGAAGCCGACATTTCCCCTATAAAAATGAATTATGAAGGCTAGTTTTATGCATTTTTCAAAAGTATAACGAAAAGATGAATTATTGAATTGGTAACGACTACAAGTTATGAATAATCTCAATTGAACCTTAGCAAATCATGAATTATGTGATAGCGCACATATTATTAAAACGTTTAATAAAACTCATTGTCCTCATTTAATGTTAAGAAAAGGAATGATTTGTCCTCCTTAGTCTCCAATCCTCAAATAAAATGTCCTTCTTTTCAAGTTTTTGATATGGTAGCCCTACTTGTCAGTGGCCTGGATGTACGGCATACATCAGTGCACGGTCCCTAACCTCACTCCTTGCTCCATATAAATCATTTTGCACAAACAATCAAACTTTGCACCATCATTTTTCACAACAAACCACCCAAAACTGTCAAAATTTACGGGTGAGAGAAAAGCAGTGATAACGGCGCCGGTGGTGTAGTGGTAAGCGTGATTACCTCTCACCCCACCCCTTCCTTCGGATGGGAAGTAAAGCCGTTGGTCCCCGGTTCATGAGTTGATGGGTCAATAGGTAGGGTCCAGGTGTGGGAGCTGCCTTCCTGGCACGTCGGTAGCATTGGTGCTCAGCACGGAAAACAAGATCGACGGAAAAAACAAACCAAAGGAAAAAAAAAAGAAAAGCAGTGATGCCAAGCGTTAAAAAAAAAATATTTACATCGAGATTAGAAATACTCAGAGGGAGAGATGGGCGGAGAGAATGTTTTGAGCCAAATGAACTGTCAAAATGTGAGCCAAACGAGCATTCCAATTGGAATTTTGAACCAAATGAACTGCCAAATCTGAGCCAAACGAGTATTCCAATTTTCCCGATGGTTTATTATTCTTACTAGATTAAATGTGAGGCTATCCAGCTTTCCATGCTCGGTAATGGCGGCCTGTTTGTATGAATAAATGTATCCTTCACTGTGCTTTTTGACACTATTACATTTATTCATACAAACAGGCCGCCATTACCGAGCATGGAAAGCTGGATTGCAATCGAACAGAAATTCAATCACCTTTATGTTTCGTGTGCTTCTCAAATTCAACTACACACAAACAACAAAAATTGTATCAATAAAAATAATGCATTTTCATATTGAAAGGTTGCCAAAATTCGTAGTATTAACTGCGAAAATATTCAAAATGTGAATTAATTTTTTTGTTTGAAAGTGTTTTTTTCACTTTTGACTTGTAATTTTAAAAGTGCATTTTTTAAAAGGAAAGTTGTTCAACTGTCAATATACCTTTTCACATCGATTTGTTTACTAGCAGCACTGAAGTTTTATTAGCCGTTTACTTCGCGCCAAAATGTATTGCGTTCATTTTTGCAGCAGCAGAACCGTCGTTTCTTCCACCCGTTAGAAATTTTACAAAGTTTGGTTGTTGCAAAAGCCACCTCGGATATTAAGTGAGTAATTAATTTTAAAAATATCGAAAAACGCTCCTTCAACAGGTTTACAATTATTAAAAAATTACTTTTTTCACAGCCCCATTGATTCGTCTATGCTCCAGTCAATTTTCGAAACAGCCAGCACCGACATTAACATCGAGAACCTCATGTTTTGCTCCCGCCTACAATCGCCTATTCATCGTCCTTGTGGTGGATGCGCAAACCAATTGAAAAACAGTTTGATTAAGACGCAATCATTTCCGTTAAAAGTGTCGATGCGCAACATAAACGAAAAACAAACTTGTAAATCAAAATGACATTAATGTATACCAAGCATTTCCACTGGGTCTCAAATAAACATTCCTAAGAAATCCCAAATGCAATAAACATGTTTACTAGGTCAAGCGCAAGACGATCAACAACGCACGCAGACGGCGCAATGAATGAAATGATTGTTTGCATAGCTAAGCATACTTGCAATAAGCATAATCGATTGCGTGTGACTTTTGCCACATGGTATCGGGTCAATTCGTAAACAACAGGAAGCAACATATCAACATAGGACTTGGGAAAGATTCAGCATAAACAATATTGAATTCTATCTGCGCAATTGGTTAATTAATAAAACTAACTGAAACTGAAATATACATTATTCTACAATCGCAAGTCAGAGTGTTATTAACTTCGAATGCCAGTTCAGTCCTGCCTGGGCTCAAGAACGGATGAAGATCAGCCGGGTGTAGTGTGGATACTTTAATATTGGATTCAACAAGCGATCGCGTTAGGTATTCTGTTGGGAAGTTTCAGAACATGTTACTCCTCTTTTCTCTTCCCTTGGTCCAAACGCGGAAGAGAACGCTCCCAGGGTCGTTTTATGCTTTCCCCGATGTCTGACACTGTAATCGTAGCATAAAGAAAAACCATCAATAACTGGATGAACATTAAAGGGTTCGTCGGCCAGGGTCGAACCGTCTAATTACACCGCCCTTACCTTTTCATACCACGGCAAGAGCTAAGAAAGCGAGGGGTGGGAAACTTCCACTTTGTATGAAGTTTTCAACGTAGTAGAACGAATTCAACTAAAAGGTGTGAAACCCAAGAAAGACTATCTTCTTCTATTAATAGAATAGCTGCTAATTTGTGGTTTGAAAATCTAACTTCGTCCATCGGGTATTCTTTATTTTCCCATTTAACCTCACAACAAACTACTACGTGATCACGTTTTAAACTCGTTAGTGTATGTGTTTGTCTACCAATTTTACAATCTTCGTGTTTTGTCTTAGGTCCTAACTCTATATGCATAACAGTTTTCAACAAAAAAACATAACCAGCGCGACTTACGGTTTTTCAGGAGGGTGCTGTGGTGGTGGTGGTGACTTACGGACGGAAGGTGTGGATGAACTACGGTGGTTGTTGGCAATGCTGGGTGGTGGTGATGGTGAATTCCAACGGCCGCTTTCCGTGGTGACTTCCAACCAAAATGGCCGAAACACTGGCCTTATCCAGGGGACGTAAGGCTCCCCAAAATGGCTGACACACTGGATGGTCCCAGCCTTTCTTCTGGCGACGTGTAGCTCTCAGAATGGCCGAAACAATGGCCGATCTTAGCCGTCGTTCTGCCACTACAATGGCGTACTGGGAGAGATGTGGTGGACCTTACCGCTCGAGAGAATCCCTCGTCTGCCGTGGCCTCCAATGGAGCACCCGCAGGGACGATTTCTGGCTCAGGGATATATTTTTCGGATGACTACAATGTCCACGTGGTATTTGACCGTCGATTAACGAGCTGTGCGGTCCGAGGTCTATCTAGGCGAACGGAAAAAGGCCTTACTTGGCCTGTTCAAGTTTAGATTAGTCTCACGTCACCAAGTTTAGGGTACATTGTCAAAAATCATCCCTAATATCGCTAAAAAGGTTACCTTTTTCCAAATTACACTCCGGTAACTCTTCGAGATGGACAATGGTCCCTTTTTCCGGCACCGCACCCCTAGGTAAGTAATACTAACATTATAGGACATACTTTTCTTAATCAAACTAACACTTTTACCTCTACTAACACGTACTACCACTAACTTTTTTAACACTCGGACTTTTTCTACCACTAATTAATAATTAATCTAAAATAGAAAAGAAATAGAAATTTACAAAAGGAACCACACACTTTTCACACAACGGACAACCTCGATTATATTAACGCGCCGCGCACTTCTAACTTCCTTGAAGTCTTGAGCCAGAAAGAACGAATCAGTCCGACCGAAGTAACTAGAAAGTTCTAGAATTGCAGGGAGCCTACAATCTTCCTGTTCATTTTTTTTGACAAGCCCCCCATTGTTCAACCCGATAATTATGTTTCTTCCCTAGCTTGGATTTACAGTGTAAGACATACGGGAGTAGACCCAATTCATTTGCTTAGAAAATGAACACAGATTTGTGACACACAGATGGCAGCACTTGACTACCAAATGCAAGGTGCGTTGAAAGGAGTAGCTCTATGTTGGTGCACTTGACAAAGTCAATGCAAATGGGTATATGAAACCAACGGTTACAAACATTAGAGCTTTCCCTGAACTCGTGCAAGAGTTAGTGAGGTTTTTTGTCTTGATTTGAGATGCTGAAAATTGATCTTGGTGTTTATCATTTTAGGCATGTCTTCATGGGTTTGTTCGCGTGTGGTCAATTTCTGCGCTAGTAACGTCGCTGATGGATAACGGAAGTAGAACCCAATGTATGAGACTCTTATCAACCCATACTTATGCCGTGCTGGACATCGATGGAATCAAACTTCAAATGAAGAATCCCTGGTCTCATCTTGGCTGGCCGGGCAGCTGTTCAGAGCTGAATGTGGTAACTATTTCTTGGAATCCAACCCTATTCGACTACACATACAGCATTCATCAGCTGTGGCGTGGAGCCAACGTAAGACGCTTATACACGTGCTGGTATAGAACTGACATAATAAATATATTTTAGCATTTGTAGATTTTTATTTATCAAATAAAGAAAATATTTGGATATAATATTTATTAGAATTGAAAACTAAAAATGATTTTGTAATCTTCAAAATACTTATATTTAAATTGAAAATGCTTTTTGTGTAAATCAAAACAGTACATATTATTTCAAATTTACCACATTTTCAAGTCAAAAATTTGTTTTGAATTGAAAATAATCCACTTTTAATTTGAATACGCCGTGTTTTTCATTTGACAGTAGAACAATTCATTTTAAAAGTTTTAGCTTTTAAAAGTAGTGAACGGAAAACTTTTAATTAGACAATTGGTTGACTTTCGTTTTGAAAGCTAACCGCTTTCTACCAAAAAGAACCAACGCAAACTTTTAATTTTACCAATGGTTTTTTTTAATTTTATCAACGATTATTTTTTGTGTGTAGGGGAAATGACGGCTTCGGCATGCCAGACTATTTTCGGCAACCCAAATTGAAACACTATTTTCACTGGATTTTCTTACGAAAACACTTCGCTGAATGCATGCAAACGATTCTTTATGCTTTCAGCTTCAATTTGATTATATTTTTACCACTGAGAAAAAGCAATCCAGCAAGGTTTTCTTGAAATGAAACACACGCACTACAAATTGTAGCTGATTTCGAGTTGCCGATAATAGAACAGCAGATTTACATGCAGTTCAAATGGAACGACAATACTCGCTCTCACTAGAGAAGATTGGAGCTTTGTAAAATCGTTTCAAAACAGTTTTTGACAATTCTTTCGACTGAAATTGTTAGAGCAGCTGGCAGCAAAAGATTGTAAACAAACCAATACTGCATATGTGTGCGTTCCTTAGAGAAAAAGGCTATAGAAAGAAGGCCGCTGCTTAGGTTGCCGAGAATACGTAAATTCCCCTAGTTTTTGGAAACAGAAGCAATATTCTAATTTTATTAATTGATCTTTGTTGGTTAATTAATAGCACCAAGAAATGTGCACAATATTGCGATGCAATCAATTATTATTTTGCACTTAAATCGAATAAAAAATAAAAGTCATTTGAAATGCTAGCTTCTAGCAAGGGTTGCAAGATAATTTAGGAACAAATCCCTGCTGCCAAATACACTTGTTTTCTCCGCCTATCTCTCCCTCTGAGTATTTCTAGTGGAAAATAACGATTTTTAATTGGCTCACTACTTGACTAGGCTATTTTGACACGTTTCCACTTATTAAAAAGTGTGACAAATGTGCGAGTTTCCATCTAATGTCTTGGTGTATTCAGTGCACTTATTCCATATGATGAAGCAATAAGTGCACCGAAGACACCAAAACGATTAGACCATAGAGGTAACTCTAAGACCACTGGGTCCCGAAGAAAATCATTATTATTTTTGGCTCACTCAGTACCAGAACAACGGTCCCAAGCAGTCCCAAGCTATTTCACTCACCCCTGCATGTTCTGCATAAATCCACACACCCCTGCTGTTATCTGTCAAACTTTCATAGCGAATCAAAACAAACATAGTGTAGTAATAGAATTTCAACTAGAATAGGGTACGTTAATCGTTTGCTTGGGACCAATAGGCTACTAAAGTCAACAATCAATACGAAACTAACGATTTTAAATTGGCTCACCACTTTAGTAGCCTATTGGTCCCAAGCAAACGATTAACGTACCCTAATCTAGTTGAAATTCTATTACTACACTATGTTTGTTTTGATTAGCTATGAAAGTTTGACAGATAACATCAGGGGTGTGTGGATTCATGCAGAACATGCAGGGGTGAGTGAAATAGCTTGGGACTGCTTGGGACCGTTGTTCTGGTACTGAGTGAGCCAAAAATAATAATGATTTTCTTAGGGACCCAGTGGTCTTAGAGTTACCTCTATGCTAAAGTGGTGAGCCAATTTAAAATCGTTAGTTTCGTATTGATTGTTGATTAGACTGCAACGTGCACTTTAATCACACTTTTTTGCAATTTTGGCGCAGTCCAGATTTAGATGTAATCCGCAATATCAGCAAAAAAAAACCCTTATCTGACATTAATGTCGGATTCGAGGTCGGATTATCGAGGGGGAATCAGTAGGTCAATTTCGGTAAAAGAATCCTTCATTTTGGGTTATCTGTTCTTAGCGTGCACACTGGGAGACTTCTAACAAAATTTACCAACTGGGCGCCAGTTCGACAAAATTTGGCCGCCCATCGTAGTACTAGAGTATTAATTTTGTTTTTTCCTCTTTGTGCTCCAATTTCCTTTTCATAAAGTTCCCGAACGGCAACAAGAACGGACGTGAGAGTGTGAGTAAAGTGAGTAAAGGAGTTGTGTGTTCCGTTCAGAGCTGAAAGTTGAAAAAAAATCGAAGTTTGTGCGCGTGGGAAAAGCGAAAAACTTCCGAAAAAGGAAGGTTTTTCTGTGAAGAAAATTCAGTTTTGTTTTTGAGAAACAAGTGAAAATCACAGTGGAATTTGTTTTCCGGTGAATCAGTGGCCGTGCAAGTATTGAACCCCAGGTGAGTAATGGAACGGGAATGAATTTCATAACATGGAAGCGGCGAATGCCAGAGTGGATTTTTTTTGCCTCCCGGATGAAAAAATCGATTCCAAAAATAGATGTTATGAATCACAATAACCGTTGCACACAAATAGTGGGTTGCTTCTCGGTAGGAAGTGCCTTACCTTAAATAACAATTCCGCATTTTGGTCTACTTTCAGATTCCGCCATCTTTAAATTGATTGTTTTGTGTCGGATCACTACATTGTTGGCTTCTTCTTCCACCCGGATCTGAGCCACGGAACAGACCAATATGATGAATTCGATCAGTAAAATCCACTTCAACAGTTCGACCGGCGTTTCGTTGAACGACCGATTCACAGTCATCTCCAGAATCAGTCCCACGGACAAGGGAGCTGGAGGTAGCGGTAGCCACGAGCGGAACGGCGGTGGAGGCATCCTGCGAAAGCGCTCCAATTCAGCAGATTCCTACGCGTCCCGCGGTTCGTACGCCAACCGGCAATTGGTCAACCAGCTGGACCGGCGTCACATTGGGCAGTCGCAGGCGGCACTGCGCCTGAGGAATGTAAGTTCGATGCTCGTTTTGTTTTGCATTGCCGATGGACGAGGTCAATGACATTATCGTTTTGTGTCGATTTGCTTTGCTTTGCAGAAAACTATCCGTTCCGGTCGGCAGCGACTTAACCGCAGCAGCCTCGCATCACGGACCCAACTACGACGGGCAGCCGGCAATACACTATCCCTCTCGGGAGGTTCACGGCGATTGCAGCGATCGAACAGCTTCACGGATGTTGCTACGTAAGTAATCTGATTATATTTTGTTTGAAATGGTGGAGTTTCTTTGAACGAAACTCGGATTGTAACGTTAAAGTTACATTGCTGAATTTTGGAAGGGGAATTAGAGCAAGTTAGCAACCGTAAAAGACAGTGACTGTATTCATTGACGCATGTTGTTGAAACATAGTTGGTAGACACTGAAGATAGGTACACTAGTTGGAAATCGTTCGAATAAATCAGACGCCTAACAAGTTGAATTCAGTTTCATTTCTAGGTGGTTGTTTTGTTTCGTGATTTAGTTATCGTGACTGACATAAATCTAGGGTGGAAAAAGGGAGGTAAAATACGATAGTAGTTCTGGTTTTGTTTTGCGGGAAACATGATTTATTTGCTCGTGTCATGTCTTGCATTCCCAGTCGAAAGTTTGTTGCATAAATTAAGCATTTTTTATGTTTCTTTCAGACTACCAGCGTTATAATTAAAGAGGCGCAGGTATTCCCTGATACCTATGTGTTAATCTGAATACGTCAATTTGGATACATTTTGACCCAAAATTCAGTCATGTCCCAATTTAAGCAATACACTCGCTTTCCACTGGATTTACTATCGACGTACCTACTGACTCTATTTGTTTGCCTTGAAATACTCTGGTCTTAGCTTTTAGTTTCCTGGATTTACCTGGATTTTCTATACGCTCTGCAAACCCCTAAAACATACTGATGAATGTGGGCGTCTTAGTGGAATACCTGTTTAAAGAGAGAGAAGGATTAGTAATTTCCTTTTAATTCTATACTGCCGTTATAAGCATACGAGTCCCACGGTGCACAAAGATTGCATAGAACATGGGACAGTTATGCGTATAACGGCAGTATAGGGCTTGAAAAGACGTCTTGATAGGTTGAGTTACGCTAGTGAAACGAATAAATCCGGAGTGATTTGAGATTTGGGTGTAATTGCATTTGTAAACAAACACGTCAATCATTGATTTTGCACGAATAAATGCTCAATCTCGAAAACTATCAACACTATCAGGTAACTATTAACACTATCAGGTAGAGGAATGATTCCCTCTATCATTTGGTGCAGTTTGTTTACGAGATTGAACTTTTGTTCGCGAGAAATTGGCGATTTACGTGTTTGTTTACAAAAGCAATTACGCCCAAATCTCAAATCACTCCGGAAATATTATACGGTTTTTAATTATCATGGCATACTATAAATAGGGTAGACCACTACTTCGTCGTTATCGCCCATTTCCGTTCTATCGAGCAGAAATAACCAATTCAATATACTTTAGACCAACAATTGAAAAGGTACTATGGACTTTTATAAACAAAACGTTGATTATTCATTCCCCGCCAATCGAACGCACATTACCGGCATCATCGGATAGGGGAAACTTTCCCCAACCCAAATATGGTGTCAGTTTGCGTAGGCGAGCCTTGAGTCACGAGAAAAGGGTTGTCGAAGTTTTGTTAGCAATAGCTGATGTGCTCTTTTCTGTTGTTGGCCGTGATTTGCTCGATTGGTTCCGCTATTTGACAGCTCAATTGGTTCCCGAGATTCTATCCGCCAGACTATGAATATACCGACTATAGTTTCAATGCGTTTGGACGGAATTGAAACTCGTAGAACGAAATTGCAATCAAGAAGCAGTGTTTGATTTCTTACAATATCTCAATAATTTGTGACTCTTTATCAAACCCAACGGTGCGTATAGTAAGGTAAATAAATTTTGAAGTCATCTATAGTTGAATCACTCAATTTTTAAGTTCATATCCGTTCGATAAAGACTACGGGAGAACGGAAATTAGATTTAAAACCCTACATCACGGATTACTTCGATCGCAATAAATTCCTCTACCTTATTTGCTTATACTTGACAGATACGCGTATTTCTTCTACAATGTGTAGAATTCTTCTTCTTTATTCTTTTATTTAACGTCGGTCTCTGTTCCGCAATCTAGTGCCAATTGGACCTGTGCGCCACCGCCGTCGACGATTTTCATACGCCGCAGCCGCCGATGAAATTAAGCCGGCATGCCGCCGCAGTAAAATCTTTCACGCCGCCGAATAAATGTATGTCACGCCGATGAAAAATCCGTAGCACCTTTTCGGTTAAATACATCTTGAACATGTTGAAATTAGAGCTTGTGTGTGGTGCAGCGATTGTCATTTAGTTATTTGACGTTTGTTCGCACTTTCTCGATCTAGCACACAGGAAATGAATCATTTGAAACGGATTTACATAAAGTTGAATAAGTCAAGATAGAGCTGTAATTAAGGCGTAACAGCTTTTGTAAACAATACATTCTTTCGATGATGTGCTGAAAGTCAAGGCTCGCCCACGCAAATCAACATCAACATCAACATCAGGTAGGGTAAGACTTTCCCTACCCGACGTAATGTTGGTTTGCGTGGGCGTGCCTTGAATTCCTAGAAATCATCGAGAGAAATCATTGTTTACAAAAGCTGTTACGCCCCAATTCCAGCTCTATCTAGAAGTGTAAACAACACGTTGATATTTGCAGGGCTGTTACAACAAGCGCGGATTTCGCGAATTTCGCGGATTTCGCGATTTTCGCGGATTTGTCGCGGAAACATTAAATGATGTCGCGAAAATCGCGAAGGGACTGACGTGCTGTCACAAAAATTGTGGAATTCATTGTAACCTTTTCATCAATTTTGTTATTCATTTGGCTCTCAATTGTTTACCTTTTCAAACACCCTGCAAATAATCGAGAAATGATCTCAATTCGATAAGTTACACCGGATTTACACGGAAATTCTCTGGGGTCTGTCCAATGTGAGACATATTCATGTTTTTTTTTATTTACAATATGAAAATAACATTTTTCGTTATAAAATCATAAACGAATCGTATATATGATAGTTATTACCATGTATTAGAGGCGTTTCCTTACCTCAATCTACCTGTGCACCAGCTCTCAAAACATAAACAATTATCAAAATATTGCTTGCAATGGATAGATAGCGAGTAAACTAGAAGAATAAGTGTATTTTCAACCGATTCAAGTATGAATATAGAATTAAATCTGGTTTTGAAAGTTGGTGCACAGGTAAAAAGTGAGGTTACGCGATGCCACAGCCATGTATACCGGATATTCTAGGTTCTCTAAATCGTCCTGGAGTTCAGTTGATTTGTTCTACTATACCAAGCAGGACTGCAATAATGTCTGTAGTATCGAAATATGTACAAACAAATTTAAAGTGTCTATGTGGATCGTGTCCGATCTATTGCTACGTATACAAGATGTTATAGGTTCTGAAATCATTCTGGAGATCAGATTATTTTTTTACTAGATCACTCAAGACTAATTCAAAATCTGTAATATAGAAATATGCCCAAACAAATTTCCAATGTCTATGTGGATCATGCCAACCTATTTCCGTGTATGCCAAATGTTCTAGGATTTCCAAATCGATATTTCGATACTACCAATATTATTCCAGTCTTTGTTGATCTAGTAAAACAGATCATCTGAACAGCAGGACGATTTGGAGAACCTAGCTCAGCTGGTAAACGTCGAAATAATTAAACATTATCCATATATACACTATGAATCTGTTAGGATATATTTCGATACTACAGACTTTATCCCAGTCATGGTTGATCTAGTAGAATAAATCGTCTGAACTCCAGAACGATTTGGAGAACTTAAAATATCTGGTATACATGGCAATAGTTCATGCATGATCCACTAGACTGATGCAAATTTTGACATTTTCGCTCCACAGTGCTCATACGGTTCCAAATCGGGTCCTGATTAGTCTCCCAAAATTTGAACTCATTTGCAAAGAAACTGACTTGGCACAAACCATTTGAAGTTTATATGGAAATTACTATGGGAAATCAAAACTTTTTGTTCATTGTCTTCTTACCTTTTTCCATATTGCACTGTTCAAAAATTCAAAAGCTATACTTATGGAAAATTTTCAACTTAGCAGAATATAGTTGTTGAGCCAAACGTCAAATAAAATAGTTATTAATTGTTTAAGAGATTGATAATCTTATGGCATGATCCAGCAGCTGTTTTGTGAGCAACACTATATCTTGCAGTGTGACATAGTAGCCATGATTTTTGTGCTCTATTCCAAGCGCCAGAAACACCAATGTTGCCTGCTGAACAGTTGATTGAGCATAATCGTCAGACATTTGTTGCTTGAATTATTGATAGCTTTTGATGCTTACATTATATTGAAAAGTGGTTCAGGACAAAGTTGTAGCTGAGAAAATTAGCTACGAGCTCAGTTATCATTTTTTTAAAGTAGAAAGATATGGTAAATTGTTAGATGGATATGAACGAAACATTTGGTTTTCCTATAGTAATTTCCATATAAACTTCAAATGGTTTGTGCCACGTCAGTTTCTTATCGAATGAGTTCAAATTTTGGGAGACTAATCAGGACCCGATTTGGAACTGTTTTAGCACTGTGGAGCGAAAATGTCAAAATTTGCATCAGTCTAATGATCCACTGATGACACTGTGCATCTGTCTGGAAATATTTCGATACTAAAGACAATGTCACATTTTCGGTTGATATAGTAGATCAAATTATCTGAACTCCGATTTGAAGAACCTTGAACATCTGGATTACTCGGAAATAGATCATGCATGATCCACATAGACACTTTGAATCTGATTGGACATTTTTCGATACTACATACATTATTGCAGTCTTGATTGATCTTGTAGAACAAATCTACTGATGTCCTGGACGATTTGGAAAACCTTTAATTCCCTGTATACATAGTAATAAGTCGTGCATGATCCACAAAGTCACATATATACGATTCGGTTATGATTTGACAACGAAAAGGTTCATATTAGAAATGAAAAAAAATATATCATGAAAATTTCTCACCATTGGACAGGCCTCAAGGAATATCCGTGTAAATACAGAACCGCGACGTGACCAACAAGTGTGACTTATGAAACTCTGGTATTTTCTCGATTATGTGCAGGGTGTTTGTTTTGAATCGGTAAAAAATAAGAGAAAACTAGTAAAGATGAACTAGCCTATGGCTAAAAATCTCTTAAATAAAGATTAAAAAAAAAAGAGAAAACTAGAGCCAAATTAACTACAACATTTAGGACAGCAAAATACGTCAGCGAGACAAAAGTAATTTTCAAGAAAATTTGCATTTCAAATGAAAATGCATTATTTTTTAAAAATAATGTTTCATAAAATCTAGGCCGGTATTATTCAATAGAATCTTATAATGTAAGGGTGTTTTTTATGTTCACTAATTACTCAGAATGTATAACTGAAGATGATACATTGTTATTTTTTTTTCAAAGGTTACAAACGATACACCTTTTGCTCAGTCGGTAAAGGCGCAGCTACAAAGCAAGTCCATGCTGGAGGCGACTGAGTTCGATTCCCGTCCGTTCTATTAATTTTTCGGGTTGCAAAATTTCTCTACTTCCTTGGGCATAGGATAGTACAGGCATAGAAAGCTCTCAATTATAATGTGAAGGTACTTGACTAAGTTGAGAGCAGGTAAAAATCTAATATGTTATAAGCAATAAGCTTGAAATGCCATGTAGTAGTATACAAATGGTATTTTTAGGCAATGAAAAAAGTTTTTTTTTTTGTCGCGGATTAGTATTTGAAGTCGCGGATTTCTTTTGAGAAATCGCGGATTTCACGGATCAAATTTAGAAAATCTTGTAACAGCCCTGTATTTGAGCTTTTTTTAATCTCATATACTACCCATAATCGCATAACAGTCCCATATGGATAGGAAATCAAGCAAGATGGGACTGATATGCGATTATGGGCAGTATAGATCCAAGTTGTGCGGCATTCTATGTATATCCGAAATACATAATCTTCAAATACATGAACAAAAAGTTATGTGACTACAATGCGTGTTCATTCAAATATGTATCAGAGTAATACAAGCATATCATTTATCGCTATTAACCGAGGGGAGCGACTCTATCTAAGATGCAGGAAAATAGTTGTTTTGCTGTTGTGAGATGCGCGTACACTTATTAGATGGCTGGAATATTGATGAAGACTTTGAAGATTTCCTGCAAAATGGTGGAGAGCGATGCAAGTAAATGGATTTAGATGCAAGAGATGAAAAAAGATTTTTCGTAGATTGATTCGCTATCGTGAGATTTGAGGACGATCTTAAATTGAGATTTAGATGTGTCGCACCCCATGCGATCAACATATTAATAGTGTGTAATGCTCAATAAATGAAAGAATTCGTAGGGCCGATTAAAATGTTACGTAATGCAACGATTGCTTTTCAATACTATCCACCCCTACATAACGTACTTTTCTTATACTTAATAAAAGGGTTGTAACCAGGCTTGCTTCCATTCACTTGCAATAAAAACATGATTTTCTGAATTTTGAAATCATTAGATGTTATAATCATATTTTGTACTTGTGCTGCTCTTATGAGATCAAGCAAATGTTTTTGAATAACCCATCCGAACAATTCGAGAGATGGGAAACTCCGAAGTTATTTTAGTCTTTATCTTTACTTTCATTGATATAAGTGAGGGCCGGAAAGCATACAGTAAGCCCCCCCCCCCCCCCATATCTAACTACGCCTATTAAATGGAGCACATGTTTTTGAATACTTCTGAACATACCAGCTTCACAAGATCAGAAACACCGAAGTTATTGCAGTTTGAAGCCTTACCTCCATTTATTTGGGTGAGGGGGCGGTGGTACAGTTAGCCCCCCCCCCCTCATGTCTTAATATGCCTATGAAATGAAAAATTGTTTTTGAATAATTCATCTGAACATACCAAATCGATAAGATAAGAAACTCCGAAGTTATTTCAGTTTGAAACTTTACTTCTATTGATATGAATGAACCCCCCTCCCCATCCCCCTCCGACTAAGCATATGAGACAGATCTATTGTTTTTGAATATTTCATCTCAACATACCAAAACGATACAATAATTCGGTCGAATTTGGAGTCTGACTTTCATTGGTACACCGGCAGTGTTGGCAGAAAAAGGGATTTTTGGCATTTAATTCGAAACATTGATCTTTGAACAGCTATAACTTTTTTTAAGGGCATTCTAGCACAATACATTTTAGAACCAAAGTTGTTAGGCACTTTCTGGGCTAGGGGAAACGCTCCTATAGTTGCGGTACGTTAGTAGCGTTAGGCTCCTATAGTTGTGTACGGAGTCTCCATACACAACTATAGGAACCTAACGCTTCTAACGTACCGCAACTATAGGAGCGTTTACCCTATACTTTAATGTATTTATGCGTGGTTTGTGCAAAATTGTGGTCCCTAGTAATAAAGATGCAAAAAAGTAGGATTTCCCATACTAATTTCCATACAAATTTCAAATCGTCCCCAAATTTTGCACAGTTGCTTGGGACCCCAAATGGAACCAATAAACGATGAAATTGAGCCGGCGCGCCGCCGCAGTAAAATCTTTCACGCCGCCGAAGAAATTTATGTCCTACCGATGAAAAATCCTTAGTACCTTTTCGGTTAAGTTCATCTTGAACGTGTTGATATTAGAACTTGTGTGTGGTGCAGCGATTGTCATTTAGTTATTTGATACAGGAATTAATCATTCTGATCGGATTTACATAAAGGTGAATAAGTCACGAAAACTCCGCTGAAATCTACTTAAACATTCGTTGGCAGCATCCAAAATCTCAACCGAAATCGAGTGGAACCACCTCCGGCCACTGGACCCTTAGTTGGTAACGTCGTTGGCAGCATCCGGAATCGACTGGAACCTGCTTCGTCGAGAATGTGAGAACAATTTACTGGAAATATCTACCGGAATCGACTAGAACCTCCTCCGCCACGAGCGTCATTCGAATGTTAATCTGGAGAGGTGAGCTTTAATTTGCGAGATATCGACGTCTACAGCCATTGATTACAAAAGCAATCAAGCTCCTTTGAAATGTTGGCACTGAAGTGTCCGAGACTTTCTGGCATTTTGAATTTTTTAAAACACATTTTCTAAACTAAAAGATTTGGCATGGTTTTTTTTTATCTTAGGCTTAGTAATAAAGTGATAAATCGCCCTTAGTTCAATCAATGTTGATTTCTGGAACTAGATTTCTCTTCGAAATATCACCAGTTCATTCGAGATTTTGCAGTTCCCTACGCCCTTGGTTACTAATGTTTGTTATTAACATAAAATGTTGCTAGAGCAAATGAAAAACATATGGAAACGCAATACATGAGTAGATCTGTTATTGTAAAATGAAAATAGTATCATTTCTATTAATCAATAATGCATTTAAAATGCAGAGTTAAAATTTATGATAATTCAAACTATGTAAATAAAGGTCCAGCAGTGCGAACATAGATTCGGACCACTACCTAGTTGCATTATGCATGCGCTCAAAACTCTCGACGGTGCATAACACACGTCGAAGTCGAACGCCGCGACCCAACATTGATCAACTACGGGACGCCGGACTTGCCCAGGACTACGCGCAGCAGCTGGAAGTTGCACTACCCACGGAAGAGCAGCTTGGCGCAGCTTCTCTTGAAGATGGCTGGAGGGACATCCGTTCAGCCATATGTAGTACTGCTGCAGCGGCACTAGGTACTGCAATCCCGGACCGAAGAAATGACTGGTTTGACGGCGAATGCAAACTGTTAGTAGAGGAGAAGAATGCAGCACGGGCGAGAATGCTGCAACACCGCACGAGATTGAATGTGGAGCGATACAGACAAGCGCGATACAGACAAAACTCGGTTTTCCGAAGAAAGAAGCGTCAGCAGGAAGACCGAGATCGTGAGGCGATGGAAAATCTGTACCGCGTAAACGACACACGGAAGTTCTAAGAGAAGCTAAGGCTACGTGCCGCAAGCCGATATGTGCAAGGACTTGGACGATAACCTTCTCACGAACAAGTGAGCGAGGTGATTGAGAGGTGGAAGCAGTACTATGACGAGCACCTCAACGGTGATGCAGCAGAAAACGAAGGTGGCACGGCAACAGACCTTGGAGGACGCGCAGAAGATGACAGGCTACCGGCCCCTGATCTTCAAGAAGTTGAGGAGGAGATCGGTCAGCTGAAGAACAACAAAGCAACTGGTGTAGATCAACTACCAAGTGAGCTATTGAAATACGGTGGTGAAGCACTGGCTAGAGCGCTGCACTGGGTGATTGCCAAGATTTGGGAGGAGGAGATATTACCGGAGGAGTGGATGGAAGGTGTCGTATGCCCAATCTACAAAAAGGGCGACAAGTTGGATTGCTGCAACTACCGCGCGATCACACTGCTGAGCGCCGCCTACAAGGTACTCTCCCAAATTCTATGCCGCCGTCTGTCACCATATGCAAGAGAGTTCGTGGGGCAATACCAGGCGGGACTCATGGGTACCCGCGCTAGCACGGACCAAATTTTCGCGATTCGGCAGGTTCTGCAGAAATGCCGCGAATACAACGTGCCCACACATCATTTGTTCATCGATTTCAAATCCGCATACGACACAATCGATCGAGATCAGCTATGGCAGATTATGCACGAGTACGGATTTCCGGATAAACTGACGCGATTGGTCAAGGCGACGATGGATCGAGTGATGTGCGTTGTTCGAGTATCGGGGACACTCTCGAGTCCCTTTGAATCTAGAAGGGGGTTATGGCAGGGTGATGAACTTTCGTGTCTGCTGTTCAACATCGCGTTAGAAGGTGTGATCAGAAGAGCTGGGATAGACACGAGTGGCACGATATTCAGGAAGTTCATCCAGTTCCTTGGTTTCGCCGATGACATTGACATTATGGCACGAAACTTTGAAATGATGGCGGAAACGTACATCAGACTGAAGGCTGAAGCTAGACGGATTGGTGGAGTGCAGATGGATGACGGGACGTGGAGGAGACGAATGAATCACGAATTGCACCAGCTGCTGGGAGAACCATCCATCGTCCACATTGCAAAAATTGGGCGACTACGGTGGACTGGGCACGTCATAAGAATGCCGCACGACGACCCAGTGAAAATGGTTCTAGAAAACGACCCAACAGGAACAAGAAGAAGAGGCGCGCAGCGGGCAAGGTGGATCGACCAAGTAGAAGGTGACCTGCGGACCCTTCGCAGACTACGAGGCTGGCGAACTGTGGCCATGGATCGAGTAGAGTGGAGACGACTTCTTCGGACAGCAGAGGACAACAAGGCCTTAGTCTGATTGCACATGCACAAATAAAGGTCCTGGAAAATCCTGGAACACTCAGGGAACTAGTAGAAACCACGTCATGTTTCTTAAATTACTGTTTAAAATAATCATCCATATCTAAAGATCTTTTTTTTTGTTTATTATTTTATTTGATAAGGCTCAACTGAATTAACTTTACAGAGCCGAGAATTCTTGTTCACTATACATTACATTTTAAAGCTATAGTCAAAAGGTACAACACAATAAACATTTTATCTTCCGCTATCCAATAAGCCTTCTACATCAGAACGGGAGCCGCTTCCAGTGGTTTACTTGTATGGCAGATTCGCCAACGGGGGTCAGAGCGCTTACATTGCAGCAATGGACGCAAAACGTGGTCAGCACTCACACATTCAGCATGAAACGGTTGCTTTCCAAAGTCAACGACGCATCGACTGAAAGAACTGCTGATGAAGAACAATGAGGAGGACCACACAATGTTTGCTGCCGAGTAAACAGACGATCGCTTAACACACATTGAGAGTGGTCTGTTTCTGTCGACAGCCGAGTGAACACTGAGTTGAAGATCTTAGTCACTATAGTTTTTATTCCCTACTGAACTTGTCGAATTTTATTGAAATTTATGTTTATTTAATTTAATAAGCGTTTTCAAAATTTTCTACAGATAACCTAAGATATACAATAAATGTTGATTTTTTTTTCTACGACGCGTATTTTCACCCCTGGTGTCGATGAACATATTTCGTGGAGCGGAATTTGCGGATTGAACACGAGATGCGGATTTGTTTTGATAATTTTACATAAGGGAATTTACGTAATCTCGTCTATCTAAGTAGCGTCCGTGCTTCTTATTAGCACTAAGGAATCGTTTGAATACATTCAGCAAAGTGTTTTGATGGGAAAATACAGTGTTTAAATTTTGGTAGTTGAAAACCGTCAATGGGTGCCGAAGCCGATATGTACCCTACGATGGAACTTGGCACAGCATTCCAAGTAGCGTAATACCACCTTGTTGTTATTCAATTTTCACCACAATCAACGTTAAATGTTAATTTGCAATTTTCACCTTTTTCACTTCCAGAATGAACGCCGACTTTGTCGAGCGTCAGGCGCTGCGCCGTTCCAACTCCCAGCTGAGCATCGCCTCCCGACTGGGTTCTGGCGGCCGGTCTCGAGGAGGCCCCCGTCGCCCGTTGCAACGTACCAATTCATCCACCAATCTGGCAGGCCGAGGAAGGTCTCAATCTCGTGGACGATCTCGCTCTCGTTCCCGATCCCGTACCCGTCTGCCACGCTCTCGATCCCGAGGCAATCTCACCCGTACCAGATCTCGCAGTGCCGGCCTGAATGGCATCGGCTACAACAATAACAATAATAATAATAACAACAACAACAACAACCATATCGAGAACCGTCTCGGTCGGGGTGGTCGCATGCGAGGCCGCCCGAGTGTCAGACGCGGCCGCGGACGAGGTCCAGCTACCCTGGCCCGATCTGCCTCTCGTACGAATCTCCGCGCCGGAAGCGTTAATGGCCGTCTCGGTGGAAACCGAAACAATCGGCCGCTGGGCACCCGCGGTGGACGTGGACGTGTGGCCAAACGTGGTCAACGGCGAGGACCAGCAGGATCCGGTCAGAATGGTACCGGCGGCGGAAGACCCGGACGTACCCTGCAGAGGTAATAAATCCGATGGCATATTGTATATGGAAGGGAGAAATTTACACATTCAAATGGTGGAGCGCGTCCCCTACGTGGTGGAAGAATCGAACAAACACTTCGTCGTTATTCTCTGGGTGCAGATACCCATGATACGCATCGACGCGATTTGAAGTCATGTTCACTCTCAGTCTTAACCCTTAAGGTCCGTTTGTTGAAGGAAACCGATTGCAAAGAACAGAAAGAAAGCTCGCACACAGTTCAGTAACCACGATGAATAATCACTGGCCAACGGAAGCAACCAGGCAGTTGTATTGCACTTGAACCAAGTTGAATTGAACAATGGACGATACTACATCTCGAATACGCTATTTGCAACCTTACCGAAGAACATTCTCAATTCACGCTTGATACTGGAATGCCATTTTATCAAAACTTATCTACCGATGTGTTCAACCCGAAGACCGTAGGCAATATTTTCTATTCAACCAATCTGGCAACTGTACGGACTGGCTAGCATCATAACGTTGAGTTCAATTCAAGGAACATCCAAACCTCGTCAAAAACCAGCGCTTCCGACGAACAGAGTTGTGCCATCTTAGGTTACTAGTTCACTGGTGTAATTTGGTTCTATAATCTTGATTCTCGATCAAAAAACAGTACCCATCTAGCGCACAACCGGTGTGCAAAAAGACCCTTCCACAACAAAGCCCGCTCGAAACGAGCGATTTTCTTGTAGTTGTTGCAGAGTTGCTGTGAAATGCTGCAGTTGCACGTCGCAGGCGTCCCAGTTATTGGGGTTCAGCTGATGCGGACCGAAGCCAACCACCGCCGCCACCATCCTGGGGGTTTCACATGGAGACACTGAACCCGTCCTGAGCTGCCTGACCGACTGACTCGGGTCCGGATTATGAGCGGAACGGTTTTTTGGTAACACACAATGCGACGACGGCTCTCGATTTGTCGCTGGGTATCATGGTATCTATTCTGAAACTGTTCATGTAACTAATCGTTCTTCTTGTAGCGCGCTCGAATATATCAGCGGGAAAGCGTAGAATGGCGGGTTGCTACTGATTGAGAGCGGGAAAGCGAACTAGGATTGGGTCCAAGGAATGGGGGATGTATCGCGAACGATACACGTCAATCGTCAAAAGAAAAGGTCAAACCGGATGTTACGATTGATTTACGTATCTGCTCAAAGATTGCAGACACAGTTTCGTTTATTTTGAAGCAAGTCTCTCTGTTCGACAGCTTTTCTCGTCAACCGGGGGTCGCCCACGCATACCAACAACATCATCGGGAAGGGGAAAGTTTCCCCTATCCGGTGATGTTGATGGTATGCGTTGGAGTCATATGAGTGGGTGTAAGGTTTGTATTACGCCTTTTCCACATGTTGTTCTTGATACTAGTTCTAACTAATATCGCTATTACTTCAAAGAGCAAAATGTAAAAATTTATTCTTATAAATAAGCAATATTTGTCGAGAAATTATCGATTTTACAAAAATCTCCATACTGCAATATTGGTTTATCCATCACCGGCGGGTGACATCTGTAAGATTTGATGGTGGAAAGTAGTACCCTATTGGGGCAAAACAATTCAAAGAGAACTTACGGGAGATGGGGGTAAAATGCCTATGCTAAGGAAGATCTCCGTTTCATTCACAAAGTGAATCTATATTGAAATGCGATGCCTTGAAAATGTTGGATTAGGTTATTGGCAAGATATTACTATTGATATGCTTAACGAACTTAGCTCAATTCTTGTTTAAATTGATAAACTTAAAAAGACTAACAAGAACCTGTTTTCGATGTACTGTGGGGCAAAATGCGCATGCTGATTTCAGCCAAGGAAGCATACATTTAGGCTTATCTATGCCCTTCCTGTATTGAATTTCAAAAGGTTTACGCCTGATGGTTATGTCTTCCATACTAAAATTCGCAGGGCGCATTACGCCACACTAACAAATAGTAATGGCGAAAATAACTACTATTTTTCTAATAGACATAACAGTCGATCCATCAAGCCTAAAGATGAATCAATCAAATCGTTATTTTTTTTTTAAATGTTCAGAGATACCAACTGTTTCAATGTAATTGCCAAATTTCAAAGGCTTTATAACGGAGTCTCTCTACCGATATTCTTGAACTTTCATACTCCTTGACAAGTTTCAGGACAAAGTGTTACAAGCCCTTTTCGCGATCTTTCGAATTTATAGCTCAGTGGATGTTAGTTCCACAAGGTGCAAGTGTTCAGCAAAATATGGACCATTCCAGGATTGTTACGACTATGCGGATTTTGCGATTTACATTTCAGATTTGGTCTGGCGAGAATTAGATCCACTTAGTCTGAATTCAACTAAGATTACATTTCTGTTATTTGAATTCTCCATTCCTATCATTTCAAGGACAAATTTTCAAATAGACAATGACTTCAACCGTCAATTTGTCGCTCACACAACTTCCCCTTTCAGGATTTAGGAGACAGTAGGTAGGTGGTTTGCCTAAGGTCTTCTAGCCACGCGATTGAGCTGCCATCTTAGGTGAAGCTTCCGGGGATAAGCATTTCTTATACAGTCGCTGGATGCAAGTCAGACGCTGCTTGAACATCTATTGATTCTCAGAACGTATTTGAAACCTTCAAAGCTTTGAAAGCTCAAAACTTATCAAAACTTCCACGATTTGGTCAGTTCTTTGAACACCAAGTAAGATGTATGCACTTGTCTGGAGTTCGTTGGACATCTTTGAAGCTCTTTCAATGTCTTCGAAGCTCTCTGAACCTCTCCAAAGTCTGAAGTTCGATGATCTCTCTTAAGCACTTTTAAGATTTCAAAGTGTTTTTATGTTACTTCATACGTGAAGTTTGAAGCTTTAGTGTGATTATTTATTAGCTCGAGAATGATTAGAAGAGGGTAGGTAGATAGTTAGAGTACGGCAGTATGAAAATTGAATAGAAGTTGAAAATGAGCGAAGGGCCATTAATGCGGCAGTGCAAGTCAAACGCACACTCTTTGCCTAACCCGTACGATGTACGCGGAGATTTGAAGTATGTCTTCAAATCTACAGGCAAAAAGTGTGCGTCTGACTTTGCTCAAATACTGCCTGTGGCTGTGGAATAGTTCTAGCTACGTTTCATCAAAAGCATTGTCAAAAACGTTGCCGAAAGCATTTCCAGATCTTCGAAATTAGTTGAACCTATCTGTAGTTCATAGGACTGCTCAGAAGTTCTCTAAACTCTACATCTTTTCATTAGCACCCTGGTCCCCTCATAAGTTCAAATAATTTTAGAGCTGTTTACGGATTTCCAGAGGAGGCTTGCAAATTTAATTAAAAAATCCTGGATTTCAAAAAAGATCGTTGAATTTCAGAGATATTCAGCGAAACTCCGAGATGCACACAGACCATTATTGCAGTTTAGAGAATGTAAAAAGGACTCAGCGATCATCGCAGAGCTGTTTGGGAAAACTTCAAAGATGTTTAGGAACTTCAAGACGACTCTTCGGAGACGTTTAAGAGATCCTCAGGGAAGCTAAAGGTAGGTTTAGAGATGACCTTTCAAGGCTTATGGAATTTGATGATAACTTCCAAGGAACTCATTCAAATGAAATTTGCTCTCAAGGTAGTTCTGAGGAACTCCAGATTCCATGTAAATACCAATGTAGGTTTGAGTAGATTTCCACCCATCATATGATTCAAAGGAAATTTTAATGAAAATCCATAGTAATTCTTGAGGTTAATTCCTAAGAACTCTGAGAAAATTTGGAACAGAATTTGGAGGGTTATTTCATGATAATTCTGAGGAGAACTCCATGGTAATTGAAAGGAGAAATCTGAGGATAATTTTAAGAAGCTTCTGGGAGAAAAATGTCATGTGAATTTTCGGATATTACGTAGAGTTCGGGGTGTGCTAGACGGAGGATAATTCTGAGAATAGTTCCAGGAGAACTCCAAAGGAATTCAGAAAACAAGTCCAAGAGAGTTCTAATTTGAATGGCAAACAAGAACCAGCTTTGAGGATTGTAAATTACGGAAAACGTGTTCCTTCATTCTCATTGTTGGGGACTTGGGGTCCACAATTAAGGCGTGCCGGACCGTGTTCGGTCCGCCCCCGTTGGGCCCAATCCTAAGTCGTCGTTTCGTGTTCGGTTCTACTTGCAGACGTGGCGGACCAGGTGGTGGTGGAGCACCGCCGACAGGAGGAGCCCGGCGAGGCCGATCGCGCTCCCGAGGTCGAGCGATATCGCAAAACCGCGGACGCAGTGCACAACGAGGTCGCAATGGTAAAGGCCTATTTTGGCTCATTCCACACGGTTGGAGAGAAAAATGTGCGAATAATTTGTTTCCTTTTTTTAGCATCCAAAGGACGCCGAGCATCGGCACCGAACATGAGCAAAGAGCAACTGGACAATGAGCTGGATCAGTACATGGCCAACACGAAGTCCTCACTGGATAAGGAAATGGACGAGTACATGCATGGGATCAATAGTTCCATCTAGAGGGACCTGTTGTTGGACCCCTTGCTGTGGAATGGCGCGGAGAGCAGTTAGTTACAAAATGTGAACCAATCAGGCGTTCAGAACTAACCCACAAATTTTTTGTATATCGTAACAACAAAAGTATGCTACCTACTAAACACAAACAAACTCTCTTAGGCAATAAGGAACCCCTTTTCACTCAAGTGGAAAAGCAAAAAAAAAAAATGGGATGATAACTAAGCGTTGAAAACTGAACTTTTAAGGAGTACTTTTAATAACTTATCTACCGTAAATTTTGACTGTACATAAAATAAAGTATACACATGAGCGATGTGTACACCTGAGGCAAAGAATGCAAATTGAATAAAACTTGTTTTTTATGACTGAATTGAAATCAGTGCTTATTTTATATCACAACTACTGATCGCAAACGGATTGATTTCACTCAAGATACTGAGACAACCATTAGATGAAAAAAACCTATCATCCACACTGTACACAAACATCATCCTCTGATCGAATGAAACCTCAGACCATTCAAAACAAAACACCGAAATCGCTTTTTCGAATGATAGCTGCAACCGGATGACGGTTGTTTTGAAATCAGATGATTTTCCTCTCGAATACAGGATGAAACTTGTTATGAGAAGTGATAGGGCCTTCAGTTGAAATGCGTAATGCTCTCTGCAGAATGACTGTCATACTAAATGGAAATGCATATGGTATTGGTTCAACCCCATAACGCAAATCATTCAAAACGATGGTGTAAATAATTCTATCGAACGTCATTTGCTGATGTGAGCTGACAAACGAGGTGGAAGCATATGCATCGCTATCAGAGCTGTTACGAACATTAGTAAAGGATGAAAACCAATGTTTGGCTATTTCGTCATTCTCTGCTTGAACGTCAAGCAGTTTAGTTCGGTTTGAGCTCGCTCTCGTGAGTTGTTCGGAAAGTATTTTTGTGAGTTAGTGTTCGCGCTCTTTCTTTCGTGGTTTGTCGTGCGTGTGTGTGTGCCCCGAAATGGGGAAGCATCGCTCGCGAAGCCCGGTGCAGGACCAGGACGCCGGTGAAGGTAGCTCCGGTGTGTCCACATCGAACAGGTTTGCTGTTCTTCCCATCGATGAGCATACCCAGCCAGCTGCAAAAGGAAAGCGCAGCAAGAAGAGGAAGAAGAATCGGAGCCAGTCCGATTGCACGATTTCTCGCGGCGATGCTACTGCGGCAAACGGTAGTGATGTCGGAGATTTCGGTGACGTTGCCGACACAAGCACGGCAAAAGTAAAGCTACCTCCGTTGGTAGTAAAAAATGCCCATCTTAACGATCTCATCGCAGATCTGGCTTCGCTGGGCGTTAAAGCCGAATTCAAGTTGGGCAGAGTCGGCACCAAGGTTATGCTCCGCACGAAAGCGGAGTATGACTTGGTCGTTGCCCACCTGAGGACTACCAAGGTGGAATTTTTCACCCACGACATTCCCGGCGAGAAACCATTCAAGGTCGTCATCAGGGGTCTACCGAATTTTGACCCGATGCTGATTGAAGCGGAAATCAAGAACCGCTACAAGCTGGCCCCAACTGCCGTCTTCCGGATGACAAGGAGGGACGAGAACGTCAAAAGGTATCCAGATTGTCTTTTCCTGGTGCATTTCCAGAAGGGAACGGTGACGCTCAATGCGTTGAAGGCTATCCGCTCCATCAATTCCATCATTGTCCGATGGGAGCCATACCGTGGCGGCCGTCATGACGTCACCCAGTGTCAACGTTGCCTGAATTTCGGGCACGGCACCCGAAACTGCTTCGTCAAGCCGCGCTGTGGAAAATGCGCCCAAAACCATATCTCCTCCGAGTGTGTTGTCGACGAGTCGGAAGCGGCCAAATGCGCCAACTGTAATGGCGCTCATCAAGGGTCCGACAAACAGTGCCCCAAACGCGAAGATTTCAAACGGATCCGAAAGCAGGCGTCCACAAGAAATCAACCAGGACGAAAGAAGGAAAATACGCCGGCATTCAGACTGGAGGATTTCCCGCCTCTTCCTGCTACGCAACACGATCAAGCAAATCCACGGGTGCAATCCGGCCCCCGCCAAGAAACGTCTGGTGCCTCAGCTGGACAAAGCTCTCCATCCCCCCCTGGATTCTGGAGACAACCACCAGCACAAAACGCCAATCCCGATCTCTTCTCTGCGGATGAGCTGATGAAGATTTTCGTCGACATGACCAGCGCTCTTCGCCAGTGCCGCAGCAAGCCCGAACAGATCCAAGTGCTCGGTAAGTTTATTATTCAGTATGGTGTCTAAACCGATAACTGTCGTCACATGGAACGCATGCTCTGTAAGAGCAAAAAGACTCGAGCTTGCTGACTTCCTCCGCAAGCATAGTATCGACGTGGGCCTCCTAACAGAGACCCATCTTAAATCCGGTGACAGCTTTTGGTTGCCTGATCACCACATTATCCGGCTTGATCGTATTGACTCCAGGGGGGGTGGTGTTGCGATCATCATCAAGAAAGGAATCAAGTTCTGCACGCTGCCGCATATTCGCACTTCTATCATCGAGGCCCTTAGTGTCGAGGTGGAATCACCAACCGGAAACGTCCGGTTCGTCGCCGTATACTGCCCTCGTCAGTGTGCTGCCAGTAATGGATTAGGCATCCAATTCAAGCATGATCTGACCACCATCACTCGCACGAGCTCACGATTCGTCATTGGGGGCGATTTAAATGCCCGCCACGAAGCATGGCGGAACTATCAGCGGAATCAGAACGGACGTCTGCTCTTCGACCACTCGCAGCATGGGCTGTATACAGTGAAATTCCCTGATGAACCGACATTCATCTCTCCGGCGGGAAACCCTTCCACGTTGGACTTTTTTCTATCGAACATTGGACTATCCAAACCGATGGCGATCAACGATCTCAGTTCCGACCATCAACCGGTGGTGGCTGAAGTCGGCACCCACGTGGAACCTGCTCAAAGCCTGCGCAAAGACTACCATCATGTCAACTGGGTGCAGTTTGGGCATGTGGTCGACAGAAACATCGATGAAAATCCGCCACTTGACACCGTAGAGGACATCGACCGGGCACTGGAAGGGCTCCACCAGGCCATATCCGTGGCTGACGAGACGTGTGTTCGACAAGTTCCTGTGAGGGGTAAGTTTGTTTCCATTGATTCCCACACCCAATTACTGATTCGCTTGAGAAATGTGCGTAGACGCCAGTTTCAGAGGACTGGAGATCTAGCGAGGAAACGTGAAATGGCCGATCTGAACAGGCAGATTGCTTCCAGAATGGACTCACTCCGAAATGAAAGTTTCGGGCGTGTTGTCCAGAATCTGGACGACCGCTCCAGACCATTCTGGAAGGTAGCCAAGGTGCTGAAAACTCATCCCAAACCCGTTCCACCTCTCAGAGTCGAAAATGATGACGATCGGCTTTTAATCACCCCACAGGAGAAAGCAAATGCGATCGGTGAGCATGTCGCTTCATCGCATTTGCTTGGCTCGTCTATCCAAAGTCCGCTCGAAGATCAGGTTGCGCAATGCGTTCAAAACCTAGATGCCTCCCCTTGTGTCGTGCCTCCGGTGGATATGATTACAGTACAACAAATTTGCTCAGCGCTGAAATGCACCAAGAACATGAAGGCCCCCGGGTTTGACGGCATATTCAACTTGATCTTGAAGACACTCAGCATGAAAGTGCAGTCTCTTCTAACCGCTATCTTCAACAGATGTTTGGAACTGCACTACTTTCCAAACATCTGGAAAGTAGCAAAAATCATACCAATCCGCAAACCCGGTAAGGATCCAACATTGTCTTCAAGCTACAGACCAATCAGCCTCCTTTCAGCGCTGAGCAAATTGTTCGAGAAACTCATTCTCAATCGTTTGCTCAAGTTGTCGAGGAAAATAACATTCTCCTTCCGGAACAATTTGGTTTCAGAAAGGGGCATTCCACCAATCACCAGCTAGTACGGGTGATGAATAACATCCGAAGTAACAAAGCTGTATCCAAGTCCACAGCCATGGCCTTGTTAGACGTTGAAAAGGCGTTTGACAATGTTTGGCATGACGGACTTGTGTACAAGCTTTGTAACTTCAACTTCCCATTACATCTGGTTAAAATCACCCGAAACTACCTTCAGCAAAGGTCGTTTAAGGTATCGTTGAATGGTTGTCTTTCAGACACGTTTTCCATCCCAGCAGGAGTCCCGCAAGGCAGTCTGCTGGGCCCCTTGCTTTACAGCATTTACACTTCCGACATTCCTCCCCTCGGTGACGGTTGCGTGTTTTTCCTGTTCGCAGATGATACCGCAATAGCCGTCAAAGGAAGGATGCCTCGCGAAATAACGAACAAACTTCAACGATGCCTTAACGCCTTTGCTGATTATGCCACCATGTGGAAAATCAAAATCAATGCCTCCAAAACACAAGCGATCATGTTCCTCCATCGGCAATCGCCCAAACTGAAACCGGCTCCATCTTGTACTGTAATCATGGATGGCACAAGGGTTGAGTGGTCCGCCGAAGTAACCTATCTCGGGATGTTGTTTGATGAAAAGCTCCTCTTCCGTTCGCATGTAGAGAAAACAGTAGTCAAGTGTTCTGCCTTGGTTAGGTGTCTGTATCCGCTGATTTGCCGCAGATCTCGCCTCTCAAGGGTAAACAAACTGGCCGTCTACAAACAAATCATAGCACCTGCGATCCTCTACGCAGCTCCGGTGTGGGAATCATGTGCACAGACTCACAGGAACAAAATTCAGGTCGCACAAAATAGAGTGCTGAGGATGGTTCTTGATCGTCCTTTCGACACTAGAATAACAAATTTACACGAAGAGGCAGGAATTGCCAAAATAGATTCAAGAATTAACGAAATTAAGACTAAATTTGCAGAAAAATGTAATTTATCAGAACATGCTTTGATAAGCAACTTGTATATAGTAGGTTAGGTGCATATAGTAGTTGTAGGTTAGTTGTAGTTGTAAATAGTAGTTATAAGTAGTCTCCTTTTTCCAATTCAAATCAAACCAATCCCACCAAGGTGGTCATACTTTAAAATAGGCCTGATAGGACTAGTAACTGTAAATAATAATTAATATCTCAAATGAACTAAAGTTGAAAAGACGCATCTGTGTCACTTGAAAAAAATTCATAAATGTAAACCACACAAACACAAGAAATAAAGATCATTTTAAGTTAAGTAAGTTTGGCTATTTCGTGATCTCTACCACGAAAATTTTTTGTACCCATAATGGAATGGCTTATTATGGCTATTCAGTATGGAAATTTAGAATAATCAAATTATAAATCTAATTAAAAGCACTTGCATGTCACACTATTCTTAAATGTTTGTTCTCTGAGTGCCGTACGTTTTAAAGCTAATTTTCAACGTAAATCATCCTGTATTTGGATGACAGTCATATGGATGTTCATCATCTGACGACGAATTCAATCATAAGAAAATCATCCGAAATTCGAATGCATATTGTTAAAGGGCTCGAGCAATACAATAATCATTCGAAGTATTGCGGGTGTTTTCGTTCAGTGCATGACGACGGCCGTCATGATTTGACAACTATTCTGATTGGTTATCACTACCACCATCGCCGCAGCCGGTTTCCAAGCCAATGAGTACAGAGAGAGGTGAAGCAGATCGTGAAATATGGTTGTATTAGTAAACCAAAAAATCAACGTAAACGCAAGTAGTGACGTCACTAATTGCTTGTATCATACAGGGGTTTTACTCACACAACTTAACCAATTGCTTTTCCTCGGTAATCCAGCTCATTGTTTCCAAGCAACGGGATATATTTACATGTTTTCGTTTTGAATGCACCTTATCGACATTGAAATTAGTCATCGGTCGCATGTAGGTACTCCAGTTGTGCGTTTTTCCAGTGAATATTTAGCTGCCACTTATCGTTGAACAATTGAATCAATCAATCAATCAATCGAGATAATAAGTGAAAGAGTGCAGTGTTGTTTATTTGATTGTTCTCGTCAAGATGACCACCATGACCGAACCAGCGGTAAGCGGACACGAGAAAGTTAATCACAATCATGTACTTTACTATTTTATTCAAAGCTGTATTTGTTATTTGGTGTCGGTGCTCAATTAATAATGAAGTTTTTGAACGATCAAAACAGATTACATTTCAATTCCCCAACAAGTAGCATACTTTTCGTTGTAGTTAGTTCGAGAGTTCGAGTTCGGTATCGGCTGGTATAAAAAATCGATGAGCATGCGCACATTGTTAATAACATGACGTATTCAATACTGATGGGACCTGACTGATGCCTTTTAGGACTGATGGGCATTGTGCAGTTTGCGTGGGGATGTCAACGAATCGATTTATTTTTTTTTAATTTCACGAGCTTATTAAGGACATTCCTACGGGACAGAGTTAACAAACAAATCTCGAAAGCTACACAGCAAAAAAAAAATCAATATCATTACACATAATTTTCGAACAAAATGTAAATATCTGTGTTTTTGCAATGAATCACTTATGGCGGTAAGCTTCATCTCGGATTAACTTTTAATCCCGTCCCTGTTTGGATGATCTGTAAAGTGTTTGTTTAGAATCGTGTTGATAAGCACTTATGTCGACATCAAAGCAGCCGGACAGTCTTGATCGGGATTTAATCCGAGGATAATACCAGTTGGAGCTTACCACCATTACAGCACACCCGGATAAATGCGAACCATAATTTGACCTTATCAAAAATGATTAAAAATTGTTTATAATCCCTGCTAAACTTTAACTGAAACGGTTATGGAATTTAACATGAACGTTTGTGTGATAAAGTTTTAACCTTATGTATTATGTTTTTTTTGGAAGTGAACCTTTCAAATAATGATTTTATTTATGATTCGAGAACTTTAATGGTAATTGATGGAAACTAATGATTTTAAATTGGCCACTACACGGAACCAATTTGATATATTCGTGATGTGTGGAAGTCTAATAAATTTGCGCTATAAGATAATTCATTGAAAATTATATGATTGAAAATGTGTCAAGTAATTTCTATATGAATATCTGATACATTTACAATGCTTATAATTTGGTAACTTTTATATGATCGTTATGTGAAAATCACATGAAATTTACTTCTTCTTTTGACACATATATTTAATCGATTTCTAAAAATAAATCGAAAAATAAACATCAGGCAGTGGAGAGCTTTCACAGTTGCGTCTTTTTTTTATTGTAGCTGATTTGGGATTCGATCAAGAACTGTTCAGGTGTGATGCTTTCGGTGTCTGCGCTCGATTCCACTGGGCCAAGGCTGACTTTAATATTGAGCTCGTTCAATTAGCATGAAGTAAGAACAGCTCTCCCGACATGAAATGTAGAGCAACAATATGCTCGTTTTGCTAGAGTGAAGACAAATAGTACTGACAAATTTATGTTCCATTTCGTTGCAATAAAACAACGACTACATTATATGAGTTCATGGAACTGGTTCATGAAGTTCGAGTACTAGTGCTGGAATCTGAATTAGCCGTGTAGAAGGCTTACAATTAGAATCTTAGCAAAGTAAATATTGCAGTAGAATAATTTTTTTTTCAATCTCAATACATTCTTTTCCGGAACCTCTTATCTTATGAAACAATAACAAACAAAGAATATTCAATACAGTATCATTTTTGTTACTGTTAGCAATATTTAGTTCGACTAATCATTTTAATGAGTGTACGATAACATCGTTGAAAATTGTTTCAATAATTTATAAAGAACAATCATGTAAGATGTATTTTATTGGGAGCGATATTCATCCCAGAAAACCATGCCAAAACAAATGTTTGCTGTTGGATTTCTTAAAAGGCAAATATATATGACTATTTAATGATTGGGATAGATCTGTTTACAATCTTGCAAACTTATTTGATTTTCCATTAGTTTCTAGATGTCTGTTCCCAGTACATATCACCAGTTTTTCACCATGAAATATATCAGACAATATTCATATACATCTTATCTATCGCTAACCACGCTCGAAGCCAAGTATTATCAAGTACTAAGTATGTGAAATTACGATAGAAATCATTCCATATCGCAGTCATAGTTTTTAAGTGATAATCCAATGGAATCTATCAATCATCACATAGAATGAATAAATCTACTGACATTGCTATGTTATAAGATGGATCCAATAAACGATACATCTCGATTTGTTTCAGTGTACTTGACTAGCCTATTGGTCCCAAGTACATCTATAAGCGTATCCCATTCTAGTAGAAATTCTAGTACTACACTATGTTTGTTTGGATTCGCTGTGAAAGTTTGACAGATAAAATGAGGGGTTCGTGGATTTTCTTATGTTTCGAGGAGTGATCAAGAACAAATTTTCATTATGTCGAAAGTAACATTCGTACCGATCCGAGAAAAATAAAGCATTGTTTTGATGACCGAAAAGTTATTCCTATTTCCAATTAAACGCATATAATCTCATAGCAATGTTAAACATATTACAAAAGGTTTTAATCACACAAAGCATATCGCTAGCTTTCATGCTATAAGATACAGGGTTTTGAGTCAAAAGGTAAAGGGTGATACGGTCAAAATTTGGTCAATATCAACTTGACGTATTTCTTTCAATTTTGCATTTAAAAAACCTGAACACCCCTCATTTTGAAGGTGTGTGTGTGTAGAATGTTGCTCCTATTTTGATTTTGGAATTCACTCTTCAGTTGTCAAAATGCCGTCCAAGCAAGAAGAGCAGCGTATCAAAATTTTGCTCGCGCATCGCGAAAATCCGAGCTACTCGCACGCAAAGTTGGCAAAATCGCTAAAAGTTGCCAAATCAACCGTTACAAATGTAATTAAAGTGTTTGGGGAACGTTTGTCGACAGCCAGGAAGTCTGGATCGGGGGGAAATCGAAAACAGGAAGCCGCTGAGACGACAAAGAGAGTTGCCGGTAGTTTCAAGCGAAACCCTAACCTCTCTCTCCGAGATGCCGCAAATAAGCTGGGTGTATCGTCTACAACCGTGCATCGACTATCGACTTACAAGAAGGTAGTGACTCCAAATCGCGATGATAAACAAAATACGACGGCCAAAGCGCGATCCCGGAGGCTGTACACGACGATGCTGACGAAGTTTGACTGCGTGGTAATGGACGACGAAACCTACGTCAAAGCCGACTACAAGCAGCTTCCGGGACAGGAGTTTTATACGGCAAAAGGAAGGGGAAAGGTAGCAGATGTTTTCAAGCACATGAAACTGTCAAAGTTCGCAAAGAAATATCTGGTTTGGCAAGCCATCTGTACCTGTGGCTTGAAAAGCAGCATTTTCATAGCTTCCGGGACTGTCAACCAAGAAATTTACGTGAAAGAGTGTTTGAATAAACGTCTGCTGCCTTTCCTGAAGAAACACGGTTGTTCCGTACTGTTTTGGCCGGATTTGGCATCTTGCCATTACCGTAAAAAGGCCATGGAGTGGTACGCCGCCAACAACGTGCAGGTGGTTCCCAAGGACAAGAACCCTCCCAACACGCCAGAGCTCCGCCCAATTGAGAAATACTGGGCTTTTGTCAAGCGGAACCTTAAGAAGACCAAAAAAACTGCTAAGGGCGAGCAGCAGTTCAAGGCAAACTGGCTTTCTGCGGCGAAGAAGGTGGACAAGGTGGCTGTACAAAATCTGATGGCAGGGGTCAAGTGTAAGGCCCGGCAATTCGGATTTGGAAAAGCGGAAGCCTAACTGAATATTTTTCCTGAATTTTAAACTAATTGAACTTGAAAAAGAAATTTAATTTGATTTTTTAAATAAACGATTTCACCGATTTACACGCGTTTTCCCTTGACCAAATTTTGACCGTATCACCCTTTATTATACGTCGTTTGGTGGCCCCCTCGGTGGCCCCCTAATGTTACTTTAGTCAACATGTATTTACCAGGATATTCGGGAGAATTATCAATCACGTCTCCTTACGTGCAGCCCATCCATCATTTTAGGACCACCGAAGTCATCTTAGCAACAAACAGTTCGATTTATTCACTTTAATAATGAGAAAGCGAAACGACGAACGTACACTTTTCACAGGTTTATCTGCGCTGTTACTTAAGACAAACGGCATCTCCATAGACATCTTTTTTTTTTTTTTTTGATAATAGTCACTTTAACACTCTTGGGTCATTCGTGACTTTTCCGGGGGTGAAATTTGAACTCGTGACTTTGGCGTAAGAGGTATGGATGTTAACCACTACGCAGGGGTCGCCCCCACCATAGACATCGAGTGACTTAAGTAACATCGAAAAATATTTTGATCGGAAGGTGATTACGTCAAAAAGCAAATTGACTGGTAAATAATTTTAAAAATGGGATGAGATCCCATATTCTGACAGTATATAGTGTAATAGCAGGAGCTTCGATTGACACTGATAGCTCAACTTTGTTTACCTTTGTTACTTTCGACGTAATGAAGTGCAAATTTTCATGTACTTGGAGACCAATAGGCTACTCAAGTAGTGAGCCAATTTGAAATCGTTAGTTCCAGTTTTTGGTACAACGAAGTGTGTTTTTTCCGGTTTCCGAAAAACGCTGAACTTCGCTAAAATGGATGGAGTTTTGCCGACTCCCTAGTGGATTCTATGCGTTTTTGCAGTGTATCTTATCGAAATGCTCTCTTTGGAATTCCCTTCGGAATTATGATCGCAATTTAATTTTTATTCTTTTCGGAATTCCCTTTGAACTTTCTTAAGAAATCACAAGGAATTATCCTGAAAATTTCATTTGAATTTCCCCCGGAATTATTTTGATACTATCCTCAGAATTCATTACCCTTTGAGTTCTTCTCGCAATTTCCTTTGAATCACCAGAATTCTCATGACATTCATCTCAGAACACTCATTCGAATTGACAATCGTCGTAGAATTCTCCTCAGAGCTACCTAAAATTTTACTCAGATCTCTCCTGGAGTTAATTGTTCTTCTTACTATTGCCTTGAAGTCATAGTCCAAACTCCCTACAGGGCCATCCACATTAGATCCGGATCTGACGTGTTGCGGCAAAGTGACAGGTACACCTATTGTCTAACTATAAAATTAGCATCAACGCAACGCAAACGAATCTAATGTGGGTCGCCCTTAAGAGTTCTTCCTTGAACTACCTTTCACTTGATCTCTGAGATTCATTGGTATTGTCCCTAGGATTCCCTGTAATTTTTTCTCAAAATTCCTTTAGAATATTCATAACATTATTCTTAAAAATTATCCAAAGTGACAGAATCTCAGGCAAAGTTCCTTGAAAATTTCCTAAGGTCTAGAATCTTATTTTTTTTTCGGAAAGTAGGCGAAGTAGGAGAATTTACGTATTCTCGGCAACCTAAGCAGCAACCTTCTTTCTATAGCCTTTTTCTCTAAGGAACGCACACATATGCAGTATTGGTTTGTTTACAATCTTTTGCTGCCAGCTGCTCTAACAATTTCAGTCGAAAGAATTGTCAAAAACTGTTTTGAAACGCTTTTACAAAGCTCCAATCTTCTCTAGTGAGAGCGAGTATTGTCGGCAACCAGTTTTTCTTCGGCAACCGTTCCATTTGAACTGCATGATAATCTGCTGTTCTATTATCGGCAACTTGAAATCAGCTACAATTTGTAGTGCGTGTGTTTCATTTCAAGAAAACCTTGCTAGATTGCTTTTTCTCAGTGGTAAAAATATAGTCAAATTGAAGCTGAAAGCATAAAGAATCGTTTGCATGCACTCAGCGAAGTGTTTTCGTAAGAAAATCCAGTGAAAATAGTGTTTCAATTTGGGTTGCCGAAAATAGTCTGACATGCCGAAGCCGTCATTTCCCCTATATGTTATCCCTGTTTGTCAATATTTAGCGGTCTGTACTGGTCCATGAAAGATTCAAATGATCGATGAGTTTTCATTTATCAGGATCTCCTAAAATATGGGATATCCTGATTCCTGAGCACTTTGCATAAAAGCTTTAAAGACTAAATTTTTTCAAGATTAAACTTGAAGTTAAAGCATAGACAAACAGACATAACACATTGAATATTTCTCACTGTAAAACATCGTCGCTAAGACATTACCGCCATCTGTTGAGTACACTGTGGTGGGCACTACACTGAACAGATGGCGGTAGTGTGTAAACGTCAAACACAAGGGAATTGACTATGTGTGCCACAGGTGGCGGTACTACCAACTACGATACTTTTAAATTGTCCGTTAAATGCTTGTTCTATGAACAACTTGCGAGTGTTATGTCTGTTTGTCTGTGGTTAAAGCTTACTTGGCAAATAAGCTTATAACTGGTTAAAAATAAATAATTATTCGGTTCGTTAAATGACTAGGGTAGGTGTACCAGTTATGGATATACGTTCCTATTATGGTGTGTTCCAATTATGGTCTATGGAATTCCCATAGGCCATTATTGGAACATACCATAGACCGTGAATGTCAAATATAAGGGCAGACGTCCCCACGGTAAAGTAAATAAAACACCAGTGCTGGTTCCTTTTTACACGTCGCTGATTGAGTGCCCTATTTATTAATTTGAGGTAGTTCGAAGTTTATAAGGACGTCGAGAGATAATCTGGTGCAATTCAATTGATAGTTTCAATTGAGGCATATTTAGAGGTCTACAAAGGACTTTGCAATTGGTTTCGGATGAATGATGAACTTTGGCAGTGCAACATTTATAAGGAAAAATTCACATGACTTCTTAGGTCTTGAGGTCTAAGATAGATCCAAACCGGTACCGGGCCAGATTTACAAAAGTTAAGGTTAATTTTTTGTTTGTGTTATAGTCGCTTTAACATATTTCAGGTCATCCGGATCGCTGATCTCGTAACTTTTGGTGTGAGGTGCATGGATGATAACCACTTAATCTGTGCAGGTAGATAAAATCGATTAAGCGTCAAAAAGCTCCACAAAACTTCCTCGAACTTGGTCAAAGAACGGCACTCATCTTAATCCACTTTATCTCTCTCATCGCCAGGACCTTTTCTTTTCGTCAATGAAACGGTTTCTGGTTGGCAAGTCTAGGACTGCCACTGCACGCTACGGTCTAGGTATCTTTCGAGTCACCTACGCTCTGATATAAATGGTTTTACATTAAGTTGAATAAAACAAACTGTGTGTGAGATATTGACGAGATTTATTGAAATTGATCGGTTTCGCTTGGTGGCGTGCATTCGAGAGGTCCAATTTTCTATGACTCTGGCGCACAAATCGGGTCGAAACTCGTTGATGGCTTGAGTAATGTTGGCTTTGAGGGCATCGGTGGTTTGCGGCTTATTTGCATAGACCTGCGAGATAACATAACCTCACAAGAAAAAGTCTAGCGGGGTTAAATCACACGATCTTGGTTTCCCAGTTGACATCGGCTCCGCGCGAAATAACCATGCCCGGAAATCACTCATGCAGAATATTGATTGTTTCGTACGCTGTGTGGCACTGTCGGCCATTTTAGGCCAGAAGAAGTCGGTAATCATCGACCTGTAGTGCGCTCCGTTGACGGTGATGGCCTCGTCAGCGTCGTTTACGAAGAAGTACGGACCGATGACGCCTCCGGCCCAAAATCACTTTCTGGGGATGCATTGCCACTTGGTGGACCTCGTGTGGATTGGCCTTGTCCCAAATTCGACAATTCTGCTTGTTCACATACCCGTTCATCCAGAAATGGGCCTCGTTGCTGAAGAAGATTTTTTCCGGCAACATCGGGGTTTTTTTTCCAACTGCTCCAAAACCAAATCAGCGAACACACGGTCCTGTCTATGATAGTTAAGCTTGAGCTCCTGGGTCAATTGGATCTTGTATCGGTGCAGACCCAAGTCTCGACGCAAAATTCATCTAGTTGAAGCCTGCGAGAGGCCCACTTCTTGTGCAGCGCACAGAATCGACTGCCGCGGGTTCTCCTGCACACTTTTGCGTACAGCGGCGATATTCTCGGCAGACCTAGCGTTCCGTTGACGTACGGGTGGTGGTTGAGCGTTCACCGAACCAGTTTCCTCGAATTTGTTCACCACTTTGCGAATAGTCCTCTCGGTCACAATGTAAAATGGGCCAAGCGCTCGGAACATTGCTCGCAAAGAACACTTACTTTGATAAAACAATTGTATCATCTGCATGTGCTGTTCGACGCTATAACCAACCGGTGGAAACTAACGATTTTAAATTGGCTCACTACTTGATTAGCCTATTGGTCCCAAGCAAATCTATTAACGTATCCCATTCTAGTATAAATTCCAGTACTACACTATGTTTGTTTTGATTCGCTATGAAAGTTTGACAGATAAAATGAGGGGTTCGTGGATTTTCCAATGTTTCGAGGGGTGCATCGATTAGCTTGGGACCGAAAATAGTACCAGAGATGAGCCAAAAAGTTGAGCTCGTTTCTTCGGGACCTAGTAGTGGGAAAACATCGGAAGGACGATATCGTGGCAGGGCATTTAACATCCAACAAAGCTGCTGGCCCAGTTGAGCGACATGTGCGGTGGTCGGCGGGTTGCCTTTCGCATTGTTCGAGCGTGGGCTCTAATTGCCGGCCACCGGAGGTTTTTCTACCCGTTGTTTCTAACAACGGAGCCACAACTCTGGGAAAACGAAATTTCACTGCAGTAGCACTGATCTTCACAGTGCCATCTCTTAACGCACTATATCACTTTCACGAATTCATGAATTCGGACACACGTATCCACGAAACAATCCATAGGATAACCCACGCACTACGACCGACGGAACTTCCCGGTTTGGTCACAAACTCTGGATCGTTTCGGATGTGAACGAGGAAATTATTTTTAGATTTTCTTGCACTGTATATCACTTGATAAGCCTTAGACGATCGAGCGGACAAAGAAAACACGGGATAGATACCGAACGCTCCTGCTGTATATTTGCAACTCAATTCAATTTGCTAATGGCTTTACACGGATAGAGAATAGAATATTTACAGTGATCGCGTGCAGTTGTTATGTCAGTTTGAATTCAATTTTGTTCAAAGAATTCAAGTTTTGCTTATGATTAAAATACTTAATTACTATTTACAAATTCAAATACATAAAGCGAACTATATACATAATCAGCGTACTGATCATTCCGGCCACCTTGAAACAGTCACACTGCTTCAAACTCTCACAATACTTATCTTCTCACGACTCTCTCTTCGAAATCGGCAAACTTCGGGATGATGAACACGATGATGCTGACGATCGTTGATATCATTCATCGGTTGAACGGTGATTGAATGGTCTCATTCAGTAGACTGCTTAGCCGAGTGGACGAAGTTGAAGCTCGTAGAATGAAGCGAGGAGAGTAGAATGATGATCTGTAAAATAAAAGACCCGGTAGAACGCACAGGAGATAATAAAGATGTTGGAACGCCAATCACCTGATGGCTGTCCAAATACGCATCGAGCAAGTTTCGAACTGCTCTACCGGTCTTTGGAGTTTCTGCTTGCAATTTGTTATTGTTGATCATCAGGTTCGGTTGGCAACGGTAATAGGGCGATTTTGGCAACTGGTCGTACAACGTTGTCGGAGGTGGCAGTTTTCATGCTGACTACACGGACGATTCCGTCTTTTCCTGAATGGAGCTTTGTTATACGACCCAAGGGCCATTGCGCTGGTGGAAGATTTTCGTCCTTCACAATCACGATCTGTCCGACTTGAATTTTAACCGGTGAACGGCAACCCTTCTTGGCTCGCGATTGCAATTGGGCAAGATATTCCGGATACCATCGGTTCCAGATGCGCTGAAGCAACTGTTGAGTGCGTTGCCAGTGGTCTAGACGATTGCTCGGTATATCGACGACATTTACTTCCGGAACAGCTTGGAGATTCGAGCCAACAAGAAAATGGCCTGGTGTTAGAACCTCTAAGTCAGCAGAATCGGTCGGAATCGGAGTCAAAGGACGAGAATTTAGGCACATTTCGATTTGTGCAAGTAAGGTTGTCATGTCTTCAGGGCTTAGTGACGTCTGACCGATTTCTCGCAGGAGATGGTGCTTGCATGATTTCACGGCTGCTTCCCACAGTCCTCCGAAGTGTGGAGCCCGTGGTGGAATAAACCTCCACTGGATTTCTTGATCTGCACACCAGTTGAAGATGGTATCTCGATCAGTGTCGTTGAGCTTCAGCATGTCATAGATGCGGTGAAGTGAATTCGATGCTCCCTTGAAGGCCGTTCCATTGTCGGAATGGAGTTCCTGAATGCGGCCACGGCGAGCGACGAAGCGACGGAGAGCGGAAAGAAATGCTGGCGTGGAGAGGTCTGATACCAGTTCAATATGAACGGCTCTTGTGGTGAAACATACGAAGATCGCAATATATGCCTTGATAGGTGCGCGGTTACGCACTGGGGACTTGAGAAATATTGGGCCACAATAATCTACGCCACTATTTGAGAATGGGCGAGCTGGTACGACACGAGACCTTGGCAGATCAGCAGTGCTTTGCTTGACGAGAATCGGCTTGGTGCGGAAACATTTGATGCATCGGTGATAGGTGTAGCGAACAAGATCTCTGCCTCCAATAATCCAGTATTTCTGGCGTATGGTGGACAACATCAGCTGGGGTCCAGCGTGGAGGAGTGTCTTATGATAGTGTTCAGAAAGCAAACGAGTCAATGGATGCTTGGCCGACAGAATGATAGGATGTTTGCGTGCTTCTGGAACATCAGCGTTGGCAAGTCGCCCACCGACACGAATAAGTCCGTCGTCGCTGAGGTATGGATGTAACCATTTCATCGGAGGAGTCTTCACAATTGCTGAGCTGCTGAGATCTGCTAATTCTTCTGAATAGAGCTGTTGTTGAGCTAATCGGACCAAGGCACAGTCGGAGGCTGTCAGATCAGCTGTTGTTAGAAGTAGTGATGATTCTTCGCCGGACTTCCGCACTACAGCACGAATCGAATGAATGTACTTGACGCAGTAGGCAACTACTCGGCGCAGCTTGGTATACGAAGAATAGCGGGAGAATAACTGATCGACAAACTGGTTTTCATCGGGAGCTAGTGATACTAGGGTGATCTTGCGTGTTTCTTCAACGGTTGTTGAAAATTCTTCTTCAGGAACATTCGCATGTGGCCAGTGGTTCATAGGCTGTGATAACCATGGCGGTCCGTTCCACCATCGTGACTGGTTTCGAAGTTCGGTAGGTGTCAAGCCACGAGATAGTTCATCTGCTGGATTTTCACTACCGGCAACGTGTCTCCAAGTATGTCCCTCTGTATTCGACTGAATTATTGATACTCGGTTCGCGACGAAAGTTTTCCAGCGGTTCGGTGATGATTCAAGCCAGTGCAGAACAGTAGTGGAGTCTGACCAGAAGAAGACTTCAGGGGTGAATCTGATCGAGTGTTCCACCTTTTGGAAGAGTCTAGTTGACAGAACTGCAGCGCAGAGTTCGAGTCGAGCGATGGAGTGCTTGGTAGCAAGCGGCGCCACCTTTGATTTAGACGTCAGAAGATGTACAAGGATTCGCTCATCACTCTCGGATCGGACGTAACAGCAAGCCCCGTATGCTGACTCTGATGCATCGGAAAACAAATGCAATTGCATCCGAGGAGTAGCGGCGAAAGAAACAAAGCGGGGAATTCGTAACTCAGATAGCACGTCAAGCATTGCATGGTATGCTTTCCATTCATCCTGCATCTTCGATGGAAGAGGTCTATCCCACTCGTATGGATGATCATCGTTTGTCTTCAGCTTCCACAGTCGCTGCATAAATATTTTTGCTGTCACGATAACAGGACCAACAAGTCCCAGAGGATCGAAAATTCGTGCAATATAGGAAATCACCTTGCGCTTGGTGAGAATCGATGCTGCAAGTGGCATCTGAACATTGAGCGAAGCATGTCTGTTCTTGTGTCCCAGATTAATCCCAACGTTGACACCGACTGATCGTCTTGCAGATCGTGAAAAGGTTGAATTGCTAGGTCCTCAGGTGGGACGTCTTCCAAGACTTTCGGTACGTTTGACGCCCATTTTTTCAACGGAAAACCGGCTGACGCGAGCATAGCAGTAATTTGGCGACGTTTTTCGATTGCGGATTCGAGATTGTCCGCACCCGAGAGAAGATCATCTACGTAAAAATCCTCAACTACGGCTTCCACTGCTTCTGGATACTTGTCGCCTTCGTCTTTCGCCAGTTGTTGAAGTGTCCGTGTTGCCAGAAACGGAGCAGAAGCGGTGCCGTACGTAATAGTAAGCAGTTCGTACGTGTCGAGAGGATCAGTTGGGTTTCGGCGAAATACGATTCGTAGGAAGTGTTGATCGATGGGAAAATGGAATACTTGTCGGTACATTTTTTCCACATCAGCAACGAAAGCAATCACGTGGAAACGGAATCGAATGGTGATTGTGACGAGATCTTGTTGCATGACTGGACCAACGAGAAGTGTGTCGTTTAACGATATGCCTGAGGAGGTCTTGCAGGAGGCATCGAACACTACGCGTACCTTAGTGGTGGTGCTGCTCTCCTTGAATACCGGGTGGTGTGGCAAATAGCAGTGCGGGATTTCGTCGTCAACTACATCGAGTTTCTGCATATGACCAAGGCGGAGATATTCTTCGATGAATGCGTGGTACGTTTGCTTTAAGGCAGGATCTCTTTCGAAGCGTCTTTCAAGGCTGTAGAATCGGCGGATGGCAATTGCTCGAGATTGACCGAGGGTGACTTGCGGATCTTCGGACCGAGGAAGGCGTACGACGTACCTTCCTGAGTGAGTTCGGGTGGTAGTAGTGGCATAACATTCTTCGCATTCTTTTTCCTCAGTGGAATACGTTGAGCCATGGTCAACGGCTTCTAGCTCCCAGAAACGTTGAATTGCTGTTTCGAGAGATCGATCGACGGTTGATAGGTAACAGACTGGTGGTACGACAGAGGAATTGGTGGATGTTCTCCCAGAAGCTGTCCACCCGAAAAGCGTGTCGACCAGTAGTGGTAGACCGTCACCGATTGACAAACGGTTACCGGTGTGGATTTCATGATAGCATTCTCCACCGATAATGATGTCGACCATGCCCGGAATGTTGAAATGCGGATCGGCTAGTGGAACGTTTGGCATGTTCCACATAGCGGTATTGATGGCAATTGTTGGCAGATTAGCGGTTGGCTTCTTCATTATGAGAAATTCGAGTGTGGTGGAATAGGAGCTTGTCCGTGACTTGATCGTGGCAGTGATTTGCCGTTTGATTTGCTTGACGGATTCTCCAATTCCAGCAACAGCAATGTCCACGGAAGCTTGACGGGTGGCAAGTGTGTTTGCCAGTTTCTTCGTGATGAAGTTGGACATCGCTGCTGAATCGAGTAGGGCTCTAACACGAAGTTCCTTGCCGTGTTTGTCGACGATGGTTAGAACAACCGTTTCCAGTAGGACCGTACTATGGCGAGATTGAACGGAGAGGTTCACTTCGGGTGGATTAGATGATCCAGCGGTCCCCACGTTCCCCGACGTGGATGGAGTTTGTTGTTGCGGAGCAGAATTCGACGAGTTAGCAGGAGTTGATTTGGTGGCAGGATTTGGTGTGATCTTTGGAGCAGCTTGGTCATGCAACAACGTGTGGTGCCTAGCGTGACACGTTCTGCACGAGAACTTAGATTTGCAGATCTTTGCTTGGTGATTTGGGCGGAAGCAGTTCCAACACAAGCTTCGCTGGGAGATCAATTCTCGACGTTGCTTGACACTAAGATTGGCAAACGTTGGACATTGATAGAGTTGGTGCTTCTGTGAGCAGGCATGGCATTGTAGAGCGTTCGAATTAGATTCATTCGTTGCAGCGTTTGCAATGGACTTGACTGAAGTCGATTTTTTGGGAATTGTACCAGCCACCTTGATGGTAGCCCCTTGGGAACGATGCTGTAGATCACTGGAAACTGACTTGAGCATTCGTACGTGCTGTATGAGGAACTCTACTAACTCATCATATTTGACCTCTTCCTTCTGACGAGTTTCATGCTCCCAGGAACGCAGCGTGGATACATCGAGCTTGTTACAGAGGATGAAGGTGAGTGGAGTGTCCCAGTGCTTTATAGGCTCACCGAGTTTGCCCAAAGCCTTGACGTGCCGTTGAAAGTCGTCGACAAGAGTATTCAGCTCGTGTGCCGACTCACGCTTCATCAATGGTAGATCGAACAATCCTCTAAACAACTCTTTCCTGAGGAATCGTTTATCGTCGTACCTTTTCATCAGAGCATCCCAGGTCGACGCATAGTTGTCCGCTTGAATATCGACACTCTCAAACGGCTTTTTGGCATCTCCTTCTAACGACTGCAGCAGGTATTGAAGCTTGTTAACTGTCGGAATTTCATCGTTGCTGTGGATCATGGAAAGGAAATTATCTCGGAACGATATCCAGCGTGATTCGTCCCCACTAAACTTCGGAAGGTCGATTTTTGGTAAACGATGATGGAAGTTGGTAGAGTTGTGGACCGAAGCGAAGGATGATGACATCGTAGAGCTTAGAAGAGGATGATTTCGTTCCCGTTTAGACAGCAGAAAGCCCTTCAACCTGCAGAAGCGGTTCTCAAAATCGGTGCGTATCGTGATGTGTCGCTCGAAGTTCTCCGCTGCATCCAGTTTCTCTATCTCCGATTGAATATTGTTGAACTCCTTGTTTATCCTGTCCAATGTATCCAATCGTACTGAGACTTCGGAAGAATCGCGTTGCTGGTCATAATCGCTGACGAACCTTTCCACCACATCTCGAAGAGCCAGTACCCGTTTCAGGACGAGCTGGTCCTCCGCTAACTTCTTCTCCTTCTTGCTTGCCATCACTATCTACCACCTCGAACCACTGAACTACGCGCACCGGACGTTAACAACACAATAAGTTCGCACGATTACTCCTTCCCGTCGCGTTGTGCTGATCTTACGCGAAAGCGGCGGAAACACCACGGATAATCGTACGAAAATATCCTTCCCGACGCGACACGTGATGCTTCTACACGACCACGGAACGAACGACCGAAAGGGAATACGTGAAATCGTTACGAATAATCCTTCCCGACGCGTTACGTATCCCTTTTTGTACGAATCGCGGATCCGCTAGAACGCCACCCCGTGTATGAAATTCAATTTGACAAGTTTGAAATTTCAATGTCCACCACCGTACCAACAAGTGTGTGCGACACTGTACAGCACACCTCGAGCAATTAATTCAAAAGGCAAATTGATTGAGCCTATATGCCACCACAGCAGACGAATTGCAAAAATCTTCTAAGATTGCGCTTTACCATCAGTAGGTAATGAAATTTCGATCGTTTATACTACGCCTTTCTCCATGCAAACTTCTACCTACTTGCGCTGCCACAGCAAGTGGTGCAAATAATTGGCGCCGATCGGGAGTTCGAAAGCAAATGGCACTTCGACTCAATAGAGATGAGGTTGAATGGCCTACCTTTAGTGGTCAACGTCCTCTGACCACTTACCACGATGGCGAAATATCCCTTTCGCGCGTTGAGTTGTAGCTTGGATGCTTCCTCCGATCCGGCTCGAAGGACCAATGTTCGAGCGTGGGCTCTAATTGCCGGCCACCGGAGGTTTTTCTACCCGTTGTTTCTAACAACGGAGCCACAACTCTGGGAAAACGAAATTTCACTGCAGTAGCACTGATCTTCACAGTGCCATCTCTTAACGCACTATATCACTTTCACGAATTCATGAATTCGGACACACGTATCCACGAAACAATCCATAGGATAACCCACGCACTACGACCGACGGAACTTCCCGGTTTGGTCACAAACTCTGGATCGTTTCGGATGTGAACGAGGAAATTATTTTTAGATTTTCTTGCACTGTATATCACTTGATAAGCCTTAGACGATCGAGCGGACAAAGAAAACACGGGATAGATACCGAACGCTCCTGCTGTATATTTGCAACTCAATTCAATTTGCTAATGGCTTTACACGGATAGAGAATAGAATATTTACAGTGATCGCGTGCAGTTGTTATGTCAGTTTGAATTCAATTTTGTTCAAAGAATTCAAGTTTTGCTTATGATTAAAATACTTAATTACTATTTACAAATTCAAATACATAAAGCGAACTATATACATAATCAGCGTACTGATCACGCATGATGCACGTTTTCTGCGACCAACTTTGGAGAATAGAACCATCGGTTTGCCAGCAGGTTCCCCTAATGGGCGAGATACATTCCGTTCCGAAAGCTGACGATTTTCCTGCTCTGGGGCCGAAGATAGAGAAATAAAATAATAGGGTTAACTACCCCATTTCTGGCCTATCAAGCACAACCCGCACTTAGCCTTTCTTAATCTAGCGCAGTTTAGCGCCAAACGGAATGTTATTATTACTGATGGCTTCCAAATTTATTTACCTTTCCGTATGTATCGTAAGATTTGATAAAGAGAAACCAATAGTTGAGATATTGTCAAAAGTCTAACACTGCTTCTTGACGCCAAACTCGGCCTACGGATTCTAAACTCGGCCTAACGCATTGAAACGCAATTGACCACTTTGTCAAGCAGTTTTGACGTGACTTTCTACCAGCGATTTCACAAAACTGGACCAACTAATTTCTATTTTTTTGTGAAACGCACAAATGTTGGCTACTTTTTTCGAGGTTCTAGAAGAAAAAATCTCAAAATAATGTTTCATTTCAAAGTTCGAGTGGTAGTAAACGTCATTTTATCTGCCCGAATGAAGTGGTTAATTGAAACGCCAGTGAATTCACTTCGGCTTATCGGATGAAGCTAAAAATGGATTCGGTCGGAGCGCTTCTTTTTTTTGTTGATAATAATGGGTGCAAACCTTCATATCACGCGTTCTCATTGACCTCGTTCGGTAGCTTATTAACTAAAGTATCGTAAAGTGTGTCCACGATGAAATTGCCACACTATGAAATTGCTCTAACTTTTTAACCTTTGGGTAGAATTTAATGAAAATTTGGGTGGATTTAGTTCATAGTGCATTATTTACATCCTGCAAGTTTTAAAGTCCTGTGATGAAAACTCGCGGAAATGGAGTCGAAAGAACAGCTCGTGCGTGATAAAATCTTGCGCATTCATCACGAGAACAAGGATCTCTCGCATCGTTCCATCGCTAAAACGTTGGGAATCGCGAATTCCACGGTGTCGCGAGTGATTAAGCGGTTCGAGGAACGGTTGACCACCGATCGGAAGAACAGAAGTGAAGGAAAAAGTATTCCGTACAACACCAAAAATCACAACCGCGTAGTTGGGGCCTTCAAACGAAATCCGAACGCCTCCGTTAGGGATGTGGCTAAGAAGCTGCACCTAAGCCGAAGTTTTGTCCAGAAGGCCAAAACTAAGGCTGGGCTTCGAACGTTCAAGGTACAAAAGGCCCCTAATCGCGACGAGAAGCAGAACAAGTCCGCCAAAACCCGAGCCAGGAAGTTGTACCTCAACATGCTGACGAAAGTTGAATGCTGCATCATGGACGACGAAACATATGTGAAGGCCGACTTCAAACAGATCCCCGGCAACCTGTTTTTCACGGCCAAGGATAAGTTCAGCGTTCCGGAGCATGTCCGCACTCAGAAGATGTCCAAATTTGCGAAGAAATTCCTGGTTTGGCAAGCCATCTGCACGTGCGGGAAGCGGAGTGCACCTTTCGTGACCCAGGACACGATGAACGGACAGGTGTACATAAAAGAGTGCCTCCAGAAGCGGCTGCTTCCTCTCCTAAAGGCCCACAACGTCCCAACAATCTTCTGGCTGGATTTGGCCTCATGCCACTACTCCAAGGGCGTGCTGAAGTGGTATGCGGGACAATAAGGTCAATTTCGTGCCGAAAATGTTCAACCCTCCCAACACTCCGGAGCTCCGCCCCATCGAGAAGTACTGGGCGATTATGAAGCAGCACCTTCTTAAACGACCTAAGGTAGTGAAGACAGTCGAGGAACTGAAGAAAGTATGGGTTTACATGCAAAAAACGGTTGATTCACAGGTTGTGCAGAATCTTATGGTCGGGGTTAAGGCCAAGGTGCGGGCATTTGCGTATGGACTGTAAATAAAATACGAGTAAAATGGTAAAATGAAGTTTAATAGTTATTTCTCAATCCCTGAAAATTTGATGGCAATCGGATGAAAACTCGAATTTTGCGAATCAATTTTGTGTGTGGCAATTTCATCGTGGACACCCTTTACCAAACGTATAATAGACTTGTTAAATCTGAAATCATGGATTTATTTGTAGTTTTCTGCTCAATAGGCCCAAAATGGGCGATTAGGCCGAAGTAGTTCTCTACCCTATAACATCTTAAATTGGTTTATCTGAAGAGGCTGAATTTATAAAGGGACGACATGCCAAAATTGATACGTCATAGGAAAAGCTATTCCAATCGAGCAGAAGACCTGTCAAATGGATAAGAGGTCGCCTCTTTTCCCAATTCAGCCTCTTTAGGTCTATCAACTGAGCATCGAAAGATTGCATATGTAACTAGTTTAAAAGGGCGATTCCCAAAGGACTTCCTTCGTATAGGAATGGCTCTTTTAAACAAGTCACATATCGATTCTGTTATTATCATATGTTTGATCCTTTCGACAACCAAAACAAACCTGCGGGCGTGGGAAACGTCTCTGGAATAAACCAGCACTAAACTACGCATGTATATTCAAAAGATATACTATAACCCTATAAGGTTTTAGTTTATACTAAGCTATATTTTTTGGGAACTAAACGAAGCCTGGGGTCAACCAGGCGAATAGCGATTTAGTGTAACTTTTATACTATTTTTTTCTAAGTGTACACCTAACCATCCTAACCTAACGTGGCTTCGTGGGTCGTTCGTCTTTCTGCTACAATCCAACTAGCTAACCAAATTGCCACTTTGCCAATTCCACTACAGCCCACGGTATAAACGGTAGATCAACCAGTCAGTGATACCACCCTCTCGCTTACAAGTGCCAAAGCTCGCTGAGTTGCAGTCGTCGTCATCGTCCAGCTTAGAGGAATTTGGGAAGTACAGCATTTAAGTTGATCCGCTCTTGTGTTGTATGACTTGAATTTCAAAAATAACCCTTCTAAAATTAAACCGAATTAATAAGATTTCCTACCTTCCACTTTTCCTCCACCGAAGCCTTCTGCAAGTTGACCGATGATACTTAATAATTAAGAGTGCAGCACCATTTCCATCCGATCGAGAAACACTCGCGGAGGCAAAACATCAAACAATCAGCAGTGCGGAAAAGGCACTCACGCGAACTAATTTCGATTGGTTAGGTCATTTTGTTTCCCCATTTCTTTCCATCTTCCATAGATTGACGAGAAATAATGCAAAAAAAGGATACCGATGTTTGAAAATAGCAAAATAAGCTATTAAAGCGGTCATTCGTGGTGTTCATATTATTCCAATTTTGGACACGACACGGGTCGTGGTTTGTGGAGCTTTATTTTTGTCCTTGTAGGGAAATTTGAGGATTATAAAAATAGTCGGAAAATGCCTCATGCCGTTTGCTCTACGCACAAAGCCAAAAATGATAAACCTTTTTGTTGTTGCACGTAGGTACCTGAATCAAGCAAGCTGCAATTTTGCCCCCACGATAAAGCACGTTTCCTTGCATGGTGTTTGAAGATGCAATCAGTTTGTTCGTCTGAAAAGGTAAGCCAACGCCAAGCCACAAAGCGTATGTGTAGGACTACTGTAACATGTAAGCTGCTGGTTTTGGTTGGTATTTACATAGAATTAGTTGGGATTGCACTAATAGCTATGCCTTGCCTTTTTCAGTGTGCATAAGTAAACTATTTATTGAAATGATTAGAACAATGGCTTGCTTTCGATTCAGTGAAGTTCTGCTTTCAATAAATCCAGTAAGTTTATTATCTTTGCAAATGCATAAATATTTAACTATCAAACAAATGCTAAATAATTTCATTATTTTTAAATGGAAATTCGCAAATCGATAAGATACCAAACGATTCCCACAGTATAACTATACAACATCGAATCAGCAAGAATGTGATTTGCTTGGTTTAAGCTTATTTTGGGATGATCCAAGCTTTAGAACTCAACTACATTGATGGTGACAGCAGTTCCTGTCATGTTCCTATAAGGTTGTTTCTCTTTCAAAACAGCCATCTGTGGTGCGTACAAAATTACATCCTTGTACCTCGTGACTACGACAGCAAACCTTGTGGTTGTTGGTACACGCGTTTATAATCTGATGAATAGATACATACGGTACTACCAGAGATGAATACCACTGCCTCTACTAGTCATATGAATGAGTTGGATTCCAGCATGATCTCAATAGCATCGTTCCAAGCGTCGCTCTCATGGGCACAAGCCAGAGGCAATATCGTACTTATAGGTATGGGAATTCAATATTGGACCAAAACAGTCACCGCGAGTCATGTCATCGTGTATGAGATGGACGCATCAGGGCTCATATCGGCAGGTATCATATTTCCCAGCGAACGTTCGAAATTTCGCCGATATTTGTTTATTTGTTTATTTGTTTATTTAATAATTCAACTGACAATTAATGTCTTAATGAATAAAACTTAATCTAAATAGTTATGGTCAACGAAACGAAAACGGTCAAGTAACCGGTGACGAAACACATTTGCTGATACGTTAAAGTCAAATTCGCAATAAAAATAGTTAAATTGTCGGCTGATTGCACGAATTGGCTCATTCTGCGTATAATTTCTGCCTCGTGGCTCCAAAAACAGAAATTCGCGTTGACGAAGAGGTCTCTCAGGAGCATACATATTTAGCTGGGCCAGCAACGTTGGACAGTCGATGTCACCCATGAGAAGCTTTCCAGCAAACATAGCTTGAGCGACCGTCCGTCCGTCGCACCACTAGCGGTTCGATGCCCAGAAGACGGCAACGCTCCTCGTACGGTGGCAGGTTCGATGAGTCACGCCAGTTCAAGAAACGAAGAGCATATCTCACAAACTTTCGTTGAACAGATTCGATTCTAACGATCCAAGTGGCTTGGAAAGGGCACCATACAACTGCACTTGATTCTAATATAGACCGCACAAGTGAGCAGTAAAGTGATCTGAGGCATAACGGGTCCCGGAACTCATCGGCAATTTTGAAAATAAAACCCAGTTGGCGATTGGCTCGGGAAATGATGTCGTTATAATGGATTTTGAAGGTGAGTCCGCAGTCCAGAGTAACACCGAGATCCTTCCTATTTGTTCTACACGGGCAATGCAACGTCCAAAGAGCACATAGTCAAACATAATTGGTTCGTTTTTACGGTGATAGGAGATGACGTTGCATTTTTCGATGCTCAGGCCCATCAAATTTCTCGTGCACCAGTCAGCGAAAATACATAGCATATGCTGGAGATCCCAACAGTCCGAGAGGCTTCTGATAATTTTGTAGATTTTGGCGTCATCTGCGTAGAAAAGACGACATCCAGATGGTAACAACAGAGCGATGTCGTTTAAAAAGATCGAAAACAGCAGAGGTCCCAGGTTGCTGCCTTGCGGGACTCCCGAGTTGTTTGAGAAAACATTTGAATCCGTCGCGTCAATCTTGACTCGTACAGAGCGATTCACTAAGTACGATCTGAACCATTTCACAGCCGTAGACGAGACACCTAGTATCTCCAACTTAGCAAGCAGGATTTCATGATCCACCCTGTCAAAAGCGGCTTTTAAGTCCATGTATGCAGCATCAACTTGCCATCCAGCATCCAAGCTTCGCAGACAGTCAGAGGTAAACTGCACCAGGTTCGTGGAAACCGATCGCTTGGGGTAAAAACCATGTTGGTCCGTATCGATATAATTTTTACAGCACATAAACAGAGCATCATTTACAATAATCTCGAAAAGTTTAGAGCAGGCGCACATGGAGGAAATCCCACGATAATTAGCGACATTCCGTTTGTCTCCTTTTTTGTGAATTGGAAACAGATAGGAAAGCTTCCAGCGGGAGGGGAATTCACTTTGCTGTGCCGAGAAATTAAAAAGTCACGCAAGTGGAAGGCAGAGGTTGACTGCACATCGTTTTAAAACTGACGAGGGAATTCCGTCAGGACCAGCGGCGAATGAGTTCTTCATTTTGCGTGTTGCGGCTATCACTATGTCTTCAGTGATGTGAGGTATGTCAAAACTAAAAACATCACGTGGCATCCCGGAGGTTGCGACCAACACCTGTGTCGGTGAAGCGGAAAAATCGTGGAAGACTTGTTTGAATTGACGAGCAAACAAGCTGCATTTTTCACTTTCGCTGCAGGCCGTATCATCTCCGAGGAACATGGAACAAGGCATCCCGGATTCTTTCCGTTTTGAATTTACAAACGACCAAAAACCTTTCGGGTTCGACCGAAGGTTCGCTTCCGTGCGTCTCACGTGCCGATTATAGAGGAAGTGGCTGTAGTTTCGATAGCGACGACTTGCGAATTTAAACTGTTGCTTGTAGAACGGTAAGCGAGAGCTGCAGTACCTTCGGAGTTCGGCGGAGCGCTGACGTTTTAGTTTACGTAGGCGTGGGTTCGACCATGGAGGCTTCTGCGGGGGACGTCTTGCTGGGACAGTGCGGAAAATAACTTCTTCCAGCGCAGAGCTGAAACAATCCACAGCATCATTGACACTAGCGGCCGTTTCGATACAGTGCCAATCTATTTCCGCAAGCGCATTGTTCAATGCAGTGTAATCGGCCCGGCGAAAGTCCAGAAAGCAGCACTCGGAAAACGGTATATATTCAATTGGAGTGTATAAACTTAGTGACACGACGAGAGCGGGATGGTCGGCATCTAGATCGATCAGTGGCTCGACCGGTAGAGAAACAGAAGTGTCTGGTAATGCTGAGTCATTTGCCAGAACAAGATCTAACAAACGTCCATTACGGTTGGGAAAAATGTTCGCCTGAGTGAACCCATGAATGTTAAATCCGTCCAGAAGTTCACAGCAAGCAACCGGCATATGCGATAGCAGAGGGTCAATGAATGGTGTGCCACTGTCAGAGAAACACCACTGTAAACCAGCTTGGTTGTAGTCGCCAAATAGGAGAGCGGGAGAATTGGGGCACAATTGAGACGAAATCGAGCCCAACGAATTAACGTGCTCATGGATGATCGTGCAGTCGTTTTTTCGGTCGGGGGGTAGGTAGACTGCGCCTACACTGAGCTTGGTTCTTGGCAGATCCACAACAATCCAGATTTGCTCTAGCAGACTTGAAATGGGCGAGGTACTTACATAGCTGGTCAGTTTCGTTGTGACGGCGATCAGAACCCCACCACCACGCAATTTTTGACTGTTTAGGGGAGAGCGGTCGGTTCTGAAGACGGAATAATGCGATCCAAATAGCTGCGGTGAGTAAATCCGGTCATCCAGCCACGTTTCTGTCAGAACAATCAAATCGTACTCAGCCTCCAAGACAGCCAGGAAAAACGGGTCGATTTTAGTCCGCAGCCCACGCACATTTTGGTAGTAAATCCGGAGACCACTCAAGATGCCACTACGCGAACTGGAAGTGGAAGGGAAATCAGGTACCGAAAGTTCGAAATCGCAATTATACTCGCCTGGAGTTGCAGGCCGGAAGCCCCCGATACCACCACCGACCACAGGACCGGGACGATGACGATGGCGGATGTCAGCAGCAAGCGCGACTGGGTCGGGGGGCTCGGGAGCTTCCTTAGTGCCTGTTTTAGGGTGTCCCGGATCCGATGAAGTTGTGGCGATGGTGTCAACAGCTGAAGAAACGTAGCACGCTAGTTTTTTGCCGAATCAATAAACTCGCGAAACTGTAATCCGGCAGGCCAGGAATCCGGATCGAGTGCAGCATCTTTCAAACAAGGATCCAAACCGATCTTGAATGAAACAAATGTCATACTGGATACGACTTTTCCTCTGGGAACCAAACGCACCACATCGACAGGTTCAGTTAAGCTCAAGCAGCGTGACACAATACTCTGCACGTCGCTATCGGTGATGAGCGGGTTCAGGCGAGAAAGATATAGCCAGAATTTCTCTGGAGGTGTACTAGGAGCAATAGAGGGAACGGAAAGACCACTCAAGTCAATTGTTTTCGTTCCATTTACGGTTGGCACGTCAATATCAGGCCGGTCTTCACGACGGCGTTTTGCACCCGGTTTGGGCCAAACTGGTGTAGCACTCAGTGACGGGTTGCGTTGTGGCTTAGCAGAGAAATTGTCGACTTTTTTTACTTAGCTCAGCCACGGCATCATGCAGTTGCCGAACCTGATCTGGCAACGAAGCAAGCGAGGGGGGTTGCATTTGTTGTTGCTGCTGATCGTCGATGAAACAGCGGATAGAGCGGCCCTGTAGAACCCCACGACAGGAATTGCAAACGAAGAGTATCTTTCCAACTGATAATGGTTCCTTCAGATTGCGGATATTAATACCGCAACACTGCTGGCTGATGTGGTAGAATGTTTCGCAAAAACCACAGCGCAGCGGCTCGAGCTCGTTGATAACGAGCTGACATTCTCCGCATTGTTTTTGGTCCATTCTGCTTTGACGGAGCTGCACAGTGAAAAGATGGAGACGGGTCGGGATTCGATGATGCGAGGATGACGTGTTGATTACAGCAAACGACAGCACGAAATTTATCGATATTCCACACGCTTCGGAGAGATTGTCGAAAATAGTATTGCTTACGCACAATTTTGAACATTAAAAACCGGATTTACACGCACAAATTCTATGGTAAAAACAGGAACGTAAACAAGGCGAACAAATGTCGAACAACAATCTCGGCGGGGTTTTGAATTGAGGGGTTCGTGGATTTTCCTATGTTTCGAGGGGTGAATCGATTAGCTTGGGACCGAAGAGAGTACCAGCGCTGAGCTAAAAAATTGAGCACCTTCTGGTCTGAGTTACCTCTTAAAAAAAAATCGCGAACCCACTTTATCTGTCAAATTTTTATGGTCAATCAGAACAAACATAGTGTAGTACTAGAGTTTCGACTAGAATGGGGTTCGCTTATAGATCAAGAACAAATTTTCATTATGTCGAAAGTAACATTCGTACCGATCCGAGAAAAATAAAGCATTGTTTTGATGACCGAAAAGTTATTCCTATTTCCAATTAAACGCATATAATCTCATAGCAATTTTAAACATATTACAAAAGGTTTTAATCACACAAAGCATATCGTTAGCTTTCATGCTATAAGATACAGGGTTTTGAGTCAAAAGGTATTATACGTCGTTTGGTGGCCCCCTAATGTTACTTTAGTCAACATGTATTTACCAGGATATTCGGGAGAATTATCAATCACGTCTCCTTACGTGCAGCCCATCCATCATTTTAGGACCACCGAAGTCATCTTAGCAACAAACAGTTCGATTTATTCACTTTAATAATGAGAAAGCGAAACGACGAACGTACACTTTTCACAGGTTTATCTGCGCTGTTACTTAAGACAAACGGCATCTCCATAGACATCTTTTTTTTTTTTTTTGAGTAGAGTCACTTTAACACTCTTGGGTCATTCGTGACTTTTCCGGGGGTGAGATTTGAACTCGTGACTTTGGCGTGAGAGGTATGGATGTTAACCACTACGCCGGGGTCGCCCCCACCATAGACATCGAGTGACTTAAGTAACATCGAAAAATATTTTGATCGGAAGGTGATTACGTCAAAAAGCAAATTGACTGGTAAATAATTTTAAAAATGGGATGAGATCCCATATTCTGACAGTATATAGTGTAATAGCAGGAGCTTCGATTGACACTGATAGCTCAACTTTGTTTACCTTCAATACTTTCGACGTAATGAAGAGCAAATTTTCATGTACTTGGAGACCAATAGGCTACTCAAGTAGTGAGCCAATTTGAAATCGTTAGTTCCAGTTTTTGGTACAACGAAGTGTGTTTTTTCCGGTTTCCGAAAAACGCTGAACTTCGCTAAAATGGCTGGAGTTTTGCCGACTCCCTAGTGGATTCTATGCGTTTTTGCAGTGTATCTTATCGAAATGCTCTCTTTGGAATTCCCTTCGGAATTATGATCGCAATTTAATTTTTATTCTTTTCGGAATTCCCTTTGAACTTTCTTAAGAAATCACAAGGAATTATCCTGAAAATTTCATTTGAATTTTCCCCGGAATTATTTTGATACTATCCTCAGAATTCATTACCCTTTGAGTTCTTCTCGCAATTTCCTTTGAATCACCAGAATTCTCATGACATTCATCTCAGAACACTCATTCGAATTGGACCTTGAATTCTCTTTACAATCGTCGTAGAATTATCCTCAGAGCTACCTAAAATTTTACTCAGATCTCTCCTGGAGTTAATTGTTCTTCTTACTATTGCCTTGAAGTCATAGTCCAAACTCCCTACAGGGCCATCCACATTAGATCCGGATCTGACGTGTTGCGGCAAAGTGACAGGTACATCTATTGTGGGTCGCCCTTAAGAGTTCTTCCTTGAACTACCTTTGACTTGATCTCTGAGATTCATTGGTATTGTCCCTAGAATTCCCTGTAATTTTTTCTCAAAATTCCTTTAGAATATTCATAACATTATTCTTAAAAATTATTCAAAGTGACAGAATCTCAGGCAAAGTTCCTTGAAAATTTCCTAAGGTCTAGAATCTTATTTTTTTTCAGAAAGTAGGCGAAGTAGGAGAATTTACGTATTCTCGGCAACCTAAGCAGCAACCTTCTTTCTATAGCCTTTTTCTCTAAGGAACGCACACATATGCAGTATTGGTTTGTTTACAATCTTTTGATGCCAGCTGCTCTAACAGTTTCAGTCGAAAGAATTGTCAAAAACTGTTTTGAAACGCTTTTACAAAGCTCCAATCTTCTCTAGTGAGAGCGAGTATTGTCGGCAACCAGTTTTTCTTCGGCAACCGTTCCATTTGAACTGCATGTAAATCTGCTGTTCTATTATCGGCAACTCGAAATCAGCTACAATTTGCAGTGCGTGTGTTGCATTTCAAGAAAACCTTGCTAGATTGCTTTTTCTCAGTGGTAAAAATATAGTCAAATTGAAGCTGAAAGCATAAAGAATCGTTTGCATGCATTCAGCGAAGTGTTTTCGTAAGAAAATCCAGTGAAAATAGTGTTTCAATTTGGGTTGCCGAAAATAGTCTGGCATGCCGAAGCCGTCATTTCCCCTATATGTTATCCCTGTTTGTCAATATTTAGCGGTCTGTACTGGTCCATGAAAGATTCAAATGATCGATGAGTTTTCATTTATCAGGATCTCCTAAAATATGGGATATCCTGATTCCTGAGCACTTTGCATAAAAGCTTTAAAGACTAAATTTTTTCAAGATTAAACTTGAAGTTAAAGCATAGACAAACAGACATAACACATTGAATATTTCTCACTGTAAAACATCGTCGCTAAGACATTACCGCCATCTGTTGAGTACACTGTGGTGGGCACTACACTGAACAGATGGCGGTTGTGTGTAAACGTCAAACACAAGGGAATTGACTATGCGCGCCACAGGTGGCGGTACTACCAACTACGATACTTTTAAATTGTCCGTTAAATGCTTGTTCTATGAACAACTTGCGAGTGTTATGTCTGTTTGTCTGTGGTTAAAGCTTACTTGGCAAATAAGCTTATAACTGGTTAAAAATAAATAATTATTCGGTTCGTTAAATGACTAGGGTAGGTGTACCAGTTATGGATATACGTTCCTATTATGGTGTGTTCCAATTATGGTCTATGGAATTCCCATAGGCCATTATTGGAACACACCATAGACCGTGAATGTCAAATATAAGGGCCGTTCATAAATAATAAGACAATTTGAAAGGGACCGGGGCTACTCATAAATGACGTCCCCACGGTAAAGTAAATAAAACACCAGTGCTGGTTCCTTTTTACACGTCGCTGATTGAGTGCCCTATTTATTAATTTGAGGTAGTTCGGAGTTTATAAGGACGTCGAGAGATAATCTGGTGCAATTCAATTGATAGTTTCAATTGAGGCATATTTAGAGATCTACAAAGGACTTTGCAATTGGTTTCGGATGAATGATGAACTTTGGCAGTGCAACATTTACAAGGAAAAATTCACATGACTTCTTAGGTCTTGAGGCCTAAGATAGATCCAAACCGGTACCGGGCCAGATTTACAAAAGTTAAGGCTAATTTTTTGTTTGTGTTATAGTCGCTTTTACATATTTCAGGTCATCCGGATCGCTGATCTCGTAACTTTTGGTGTGAGGTGCATGGATGATAACCACTTAATCTGTGCAGGTAGATAAAATCGATTAAGCGTCAAAAAGCTCTACAAAACTTCCTCGAACTTGGTCAAAGAACGGCACTCATCCTAATCCACTTTATCTCATCGCCAGGACCTTTTCTTTTCGTCAATGAAACGGTTTCTGGTTGGCAAGTCTAGGACTGCCAATGCACGCTACGGTCTAGGTATCTTTCGAGTCACCTACGCTCTGATATAAATGGTTTTACATTAAGTTGAATAAAACAAACTGTGTGTGAGATATTGACGAGATTTATTGAAATTGATCGGTTTCGCTTGGTGGCGTGCATTCGAGAGGTCCAATTTTCTATGACTCTGGCGCACAAATCGGGTCGAAACTCGTTGATGGCTTGAGGGCATCGGTGGTTTGCGGCTTATTTGCATAGACCTGCGAGATAACATAACCTCACAAGAAAAAGTCTAGCGGGGTTAAATCACACGATCTTGGTGACCAGTTGACATCGGCTCCGCGCGAAATAACCATGCCCGGAAATCGCTCATGCAGAATATCGATTGTTTCGTACGCTGTGTGGCACTGTCGGCCATTTTAGGCCAGAAGAAGTCGGTAATCATCGACCTGTAGTGCGCTCCGTTGACGGTGATGGCCTCGTCAGCGTCGTTTTCGAAGAAGTACGGACCGATGACGCCTCCGGCCCAAAATGACTTTCTGGGGATGCATTGCCACTTGGTGGACCTCGTGTGGATTGGCCTTGTCCCAAATTCGACAATTCTGCTTGTTCACATACCCGTTCATCCAGAAATGGGCCTCGTTGCTGAAGAAGATTTTTTCCGGCAACATCGGGGTTTTTTTTTCCAACTGCTCCAAAACCAAATCAGCGAACACACGGTCCTGTCTATGATAGTTAAGCTTGAGCTCCTGGGTCAATTGGATCTTGTATGGGTGCAGACCCAAGTCTCGACGCAAAATTCATCAAGTTGAAGCCTGCGAGAGGCCCACTTCTTGTGCAGCGCACAGAATCGACTGCCGCGGGTTCTCCTGCACACTTTTGCGTACAGCGGCGTTGAGCGTTCACCGAACCAGTTTCCTCGAATTTGTTCACCACTTTGCGAATAGTCCTCTCGGTCGCAATGTAAAATGGGCCAACCGCTCGGAACATTGCTCGCAAAGAACACTTACTTTGATAAAACAATTGTATCATCTGCATGTGCTGTTCGACGCTATAACCAACCGGTGGAATTTTTAATTGGCTGACTACTTGACTAGCCCATTGATCCCAAGCAAATCGTTTAACGTACTCCATTCTTTTCGAAATTCCAGTACTACACTATGTTTGTTTTGATTCGATATGAAAGTTTGACAGATAAAATGAGGGGTTCGTGGATTTTCCAATGTTTCGAGCGGTGCATCGATTAGCTTGGGACCGAAAATAGTACCAGAGCTGAGCCAAAAAGTTGAGCTCGTTTCTTCGGGACCTAGTAGTGGGAAAACATCGGAAGGACGATATCGTGGCAGGGCATTTAACATCCAACAAAGCTGCTGGCCCAGTTGAGTGACATGTGCGGTGGTCGGCGGGTTGCCTTTCGCATGATGCACGTTTTCTGCGACCAACTTTGGAGAATAGAACCATCGGTTTGCCAGCAGGTTCCCCTAATGGGCGAGATACATTCCGTTCCGAAAGCTGACGATTTTCCTGCTATGGGGCCGAAGATAGAGAAATAAAATAATAGGGTTAACTACCGCATTTCTGGCCTATCAAGCACAACCCACACTTAGCCTTTCTTAATCTATCGCAGTTTAGCGCCAAACGGAATGTTATTATTACTGATGGCTTCCAAATTTATTTACCTTTCCGTATGTATCGTAAGATTTGATAAAGAGAAACCAATAGTTGAGATATTGTCAAAAGTCTAACACTGCTGCTTGACGCCAAACTCGGCCTACGGATTCTAAACTCGGCCTAACGCATTGAAACGCAATTGACCACTTTGTCAAGCAGTTTTGACGTGACTTTCTACCAGCGATTTCACAAAACTGGACCAACTAATTTCTATTTTTTTGTGAAACGCGCAAATGTTGGCTACTTTTTTCGAGATTCTAGAAGAAAAAATCTCAAAATAATGTTTCATTTCAAAGTTCGAGTGGTAGTAAACGTCATTTTATCTGCTCGAATGAAGTGGTTAATTGAAACGCCAGTGAATTCACTTCGGCCTATCGGATGAAGCTAAAAATGGATTCGGTCAGAGCGCTTCTTTTTTTTGTTGATAATAATGGGTGCAAACCTTCATATCACGCGTTCTCATTGACCTCGTTCGGTAGCTTATTAACTAAAGTATCGTAAAGTGTGTCCACGATGAAATTGCCACACTATGAAATTGCTCTAACTTTTTAACCGTTGGGTAGAATTTAATGAAAATTTGGGTGGATTTAGTTCATAGTGCATTATTTACATCCTGCAAGTTTTAAAGTCCTGTGATCAAAACTCGCGGAAATGGAGTCGAAAGAACAGCTCGTGCGTGATAAAATCTTGCGCATTCATCACGAGAACAAGGATCTCTCGCATCGTTCCATCGCTAAAACGTTGGGAATCGCAAATTCCACGGTGTCGCGAGTGATTAAGCGGTTCGAGGAACGGTTGACCACCGATCGGAAGCCCAGAAGTGAAGGAAAAAGCACAGACAAACAGACATAACACTCGCAAGTTGTTCATAGAACAAGCATTTAACGGACAATTTAAAAGTATCATAGTTGGTAGTACCGCCACCTGTGGCGCGCATAGTCAATTCCCTTGTGTTTGACGTTTACACACTACCGCCATCTGTTCAGTGTAGTGCCCACCACAGTGTACTCAACAGATGGCGGTAATGTCTTAGCGACGATGTTTTACAGTGAGAAATATTCAATGTGTTATGTCTGTTTGTCTGTGGAAAAAGTATTCCGTACAACACCAAAAATCACAACCGCGTAGTTGGGGCCTTCAACCGAAATCCGAACGCCTCCGTTAGGGATGTGGCTAAGAAGCTGCACCTAAGCCGAAGTTTTGTCCAGAAGGCCAAAACTAAGGCTGGGCTTCGAACGTTCAAGGTACAAAAGGCCCCTAATCGCGACGAGAAGCAGAACAAGTCCGCCAAAACCCGTGCCAGGAAGTTGTACCTCAACATGCTGACGAAAGTTGAATGCTGCATCATGGACGACGAAACATATGTGAAGGCCGACTTCAAACAGATCCCCGGAAACCTGTTTTTCACGGCCAATGATAAGTTCAGCGTTCCGGAGCATGTCCGCACTCAGAAGATGTCCAAATTTGCGAAGAAATTCCTGGTTTGGCAAGCCATCTGCACGTGCGGGAAGCGGAGTGCACCTTTCGTGACCCAGGACACGATGAACGGACAGGTGTACATAAAAGAGTGCCTCCAGAAGCGGCTGCTTCCTCTCCTGAAGGCCCACAACGTCCCAACAATCTTCTGGCTGGATTTGGCCTCATGCCACTACTCCAAGGACGTGCTGAAGTGGTATGCGGGACAATAAGGTCAATTTCGTGCCGAAAATGTTCAACCCTCCCAACACTCCGGAGCTCCGCCCCATCGAGAAGTACTGGGCGATTATGAAGCAGCACCTTCTTAAACGACCTAAGGTAGTGAAGACAGTCGAGGAACTGAAGAAAGTATGGGTTTACATGCAAAAAACGGTTGATTCACAGGTTGTGCAGAATCTTATGGCCGGGGTTAAGGCCAAGGTACGGGCATTTGCGTATGGACTGTAAATAAAATACGAGTAAAATGGTAAAATGAAGTTTAATAGTTATTTCTCAATCCCTGAAAATTTGATGGCAATCGGATGAAAACTCGAATTTTGCGAATCAATTTTGTGTGTGGCAATTTCATCGTGGACACCCTTTACCAAACGCATAATAGACTTGTTAAATCTGAAATCATGGATTTATTTGTAGTTTTCTGCTCAATAGGCCCAAAATGGGCGATTAGGCCGAAGTAGTTCTCTACCCTATAACATCTTAAATTGGTTTATCTGAAGAGGCTGAATTTATAAAGGGACGACATGCCAAAATTGATACGTCATAGGAAAAGCTATTCCAATCGAGCAGAAGACCTGTCAAATGGATAAGAGGTCGCCTCTTTTCCCAATTCAGCCTCTTTAGGTCTATCAACTGAGCATCGAAAGATTGCATATGTAACTAGTTTAAAAGGGCGATTCCCAAAGGACTTCCTTCGTATAGGAATGGCTCTTTTAAACAAGTCACATATCGATTCTGTTATTATCATATGTTTGATCCTTTCGACAACCAAAACAAACCTGCGGGCGTGGGAAACGTCTCTGGAATAAACCAGCACTAAACTACGCATGTATATTCAAAAGATATACTATAACCCTATAAGGTTTTAGCACAGACAAACAGACATAACACTCGTAAGTTGTTCATCGAACAAGCATTTAACGAACAATTTAAAAGTATCGTAGTTGGTAGTACCGCCACCTGTGGCGCGCATAGTCAATTCCCTTGCGTATGACGTTTACACACTACCGCCATCTGTTCAACGTAGTGCCCACCACTGTGTACTCAATAGATGGCGGTAATGTTTTAGTGACGATGTTTTACAGTGAGACATATTCAATGTGTTATGTCTGTTTGTCTGTGGTTTTAGTTTATACTAAGCTATATTTGTTGGGAACTAAACGAAGCCTGGGGTCAACCTGGCGAATAGCGATTTAGTGTAACTTTTATACTATTTTTTCTAAGTGTACACCTAACCATCCTAACCTAACGTGGCTTCGTGGGTCGTTCGTCTTTCTGCTACAATCCAACTAGCTAACCAAATTGCCACTTTGCCAATTCCACTACAGCCCACGGTATAAACGGTAAATCAACCAGTCAGTGATACCACCCTCTCGCTTACAAGTTCCGGTACCTTATTGCCAAAGCTCGCTGAGTTGCAGTCGTCGTCATCGTCCAGCTTAGAGGAAGTTGGCAAGTACAGCATTTAAGTTGATCCGCTCTTGTGTTGTATGACTTGAATTTCAAAAATAACCCTTCTAAAATTAAACCGAATTGATAAGATTTCCTACCTTCCACTTTTCCTCCACCGAAGCCCACTGCAAGTTGACCGATGGTACCTAATTATTAAGAGTGCAGCACCATTTCCATCCGATCGAGAAACACTCGCGGAGGCAAAACATCAAACAATCAGCAGTGCGGAAAAGGCACTCACGCGAACTAATTTCGATTGGTTAGGTCATTTTGTTTCCCCATTTCTTTCCATCTTCCATAGATTGACGAGAAATAATGCAAAAAAAGGATACCGATGTTTGAAAATAGCAAAATAAGCTATTAAAGCGGTCATTCGTGGTGTTCATATTATTCCAATTTTGGACACGACACGGGTCGTGGTTTGTGGAGCTTTATTTTTGTCCTTGTAGGGAAATTTGAGGATTATAAAAATAGTCGGAAAATGCCTCATGCCGTTTGCTCTACGCACAAAGCCAAAAATGATAAACCTTTTTGTTGTTGCACGTAGGTACCTGAATCAAGCAAGCTGCAATTTTGCCCCCACGATAAAGCACGTTTCCTTGCATGGTGTTTGAAGATGCAATCAGTTCGTTCGTCTGAAAAGGTAAGCCAACGCCAAGCCACAAAACGTATGTGTAGGACTACTGTAACATGTAAGCTGCTGGTTTTGGTTGGTATTTACATAGAATTAGTTGGGATTGCACTAATAGCTATGCCTTGCCTTTTTCAGTGTGCATAAGTAAACTATTTATTGAAATGATTAGAACAATGGCTTGCTTTCGATTCAGTGAAGTTCTGCTTTCAATAAATCCAGTAAGTTTATTATCTTTGCAAATGCATAAATATTTAACTATCAAACAAATGCTAAATAATTTCATTATTTTTAAATGGAAATTCGCAAATCGATAAGATGCCAAACGATTCCCACAGTATAACTATACAACATCGAATCAGCAAGAATGTGATTTGCTTGGTTTAAGCTTATTTTGGGATGATCCAAGCTTTAGAACTCAACTACATTGATGGTGACAGCAGTTCCTGTCATGTTCCTATAAGGTTGTTTCTCTTTCAAAACAGCCATCTGTGGTGCGTACAAAATTACATCCTTGTACCTCGTGACTACGACAGCAAACCTTGTGGTTGTTGTTACACGCGTTTATAATCTGATGAATAGATACATACGGTACTACCAGAGATGAATACCACAACCTCTACTAGTCATATGAATGAGTTGGATTCCAGCATGATCTCAATAGCATCGTTCCAAGCGTCGCTCTCATGGGCACAAGCCAGAGGCAATATCGTACTTATAGGTATGGGAATTCAATATTGGACCAAAACAGTCACCGCGAGTCATGTCATCGTGTATGAGATGGACGCATCAGGGCTCATATCGGCAGGTATCATATTTCCCAGCGAACGTTCGAAATTTCGCCTATATTTGTTTATTTGTTTATTTGTTTATTTAATAATTCAACTGACAATTAATGTCTTAATGAATAAAACTTAATCTAAATAGTTATTTTATTTATTTATTCCTTCGTCTTCGATATACTCGTTCAGACTGCAACTTAATCTAAATTTCTAATTCTAGTACTAAACACATTTTTGCTAATGTTAAAGTCAAACTGATCATAAACAGTGTTGAAAGCACGTATGCAGGTACTCAGAGGGTTGTTATGTCCATAGCTTGTTCTGTGATGAGGTACGTAAAGCGCAGCGTGAGTTCGAAGTGAACGAGATGGAGCGTTGAAGTTGACAAGCTGACGCAGCGCAGGGCAGTCGATGCGATCCGTAAGAATGTCGAAGATGAAGATACGCTGCAATTTCAGGCGTCTGGCAGACAGCGTTTCCAAGTCAAGTAATAAGCAGCGTGAGGTATATGGAGGCAGGTGTGTTTCATTGTTCCATGGTAGGTGGCGGAGAGCAAACCGAACGAAGTATTTCTGAACTCGTTCTAATTTGCTGGCTAGTGTAGATTGATACGGTGTCCAAACAGGTGCGGCGTATTCAAGTATGCTTCGTACCAATGAGCAAAATAACGCCTTCAAAGCATAAGCGTCGGTGATGAAGGCTGCATGGCGTCGAATGTATCCTAGGATAGCAAAGGCCTTTGCAGCTGTTGTAGAGATTTGTTCGTTGAATCTCAGTTTGCTGTCCAATATAACACCTAAGTCACGAATAGAATCTACACGTTCCAGGGTAGAGGGCCCGATCTTATAGCTGTATTTCAACACAGTGCGGCAACGTGTGAATGAAATCGCTTTACATTTTTTTATGTTAACGTTCATCCCGTTCTCTTCGCACCATTTCAACAATTCGTCAATGTCGTTTTGTATGGCAGCACAGTCCAAGACCGATGCAATTACCCTGAATAGTTTAAAATCGTCTGCGAAGAAAGATTTGCCAGACGATAAGCGGAGACCAAGGTCATTGATGTACAGAATGAAAATAAGTGGTCCTAGCACACTTCCTTGAGGTACTCCAGAGGTTACGTCGAAAACTGATGACTCTTCAGTCTCGATTTGAACAAAAGCTTTGCGATTTGTTAGATAAGATTTGAGCCACTCAATGATCCAAATCGGGAAGCCCATGTGCAGAAGTTTCTCAGTGATATGGATGTGTGGGACGGTGTCAAATGCTTTAGAGAAGTCCACGTAGACTGAGTCAACCTGACTACGAGCCTCGACTTCGTGGAACAGAGTGTTTGTGTAGCACATCAAATTGGTCGTTGTTGATCGCCGTTCCACGAAACCATGCTGGAACTCGCATATTAACGGTCTAGATGCATTGTACAAAAACTGGTGCACCAGTTTCTCGAAAACCTTACCGAGGCAGCAAAGTATCGAAATGCCTCTGTAATTTTCTACTCGATTTAGATTGCCAGTTTTGTGGATTGGCACCATTTTAGCAGTTTTCCACATGGTTGGAAATTCACCTTTTGATAGCGATTGGTTAAATATCAAGGTTACGGGCGTCAATAGTTTTAATGCACAAGCTTTGATAATGGAAGGAGGCAATCCGTCTACACCTGCTCCCTTCGAAACATCCAGGTCGTTCAATAATTTCAGTACCTCCTCTGGAGAGATACATACAGTAGGCAGGTTCACGTCGTACGATGGCACTCGCTGGAAACTTCCGGGAAGAGGAATCGGTGGAGAAGTACTGAACACACTTTTGAGAAAGTCGGCGAATAGAGTTGCAGATTCACTAGGTGTTGCAGCTGTCACTCCTTCATATTCGACATTGCAGGGAATGCGTTTGTTTGCTTTGCTGTCCCTGACGAACTTCCAGAACGATGCGGGGTTCTGCTTCAAGTTTGACTGGAGATTGTTGACGTATGCTTCATAGGTCGATGCAAGGAGTTCGTTGTAGCTGCTTTCGATGTTACGGAGGTTGTTCTTGTTCTCGTCTGATCTCACACTGAAAAAACGATTACGAGCCTTACGAAGCCTGTTGCGTTGTTGACGTAATTCCCCTGTCCACCAGGGTTTTCTGTTTACCGCGTTGGAAGTGCAGTGACGGCGAGGAACAACCTTGTCAAAGATCCTGTGCAGTTTATCATAGAAAACGGACACAGTTTCGTCTATCGAGGGTCGATTCAACAGTGAGAGCCAATCAACAGCCGAAAGTTCGTTATTCACTAGGTTTACGTCACATCTTCTGAAGTCTAGATAGGTTACACCCATTTGAGCGCTGGCGTGATTCCTCGTAGTGTAATGAGTATCGAGTCGTAGGAGAAATGGCTTGTGATGGGGGTCAATTTTCAGGAGCGGAACTGGAGGGTCAATTAGCTCAATATAGTCCGGAGCGTTAGCGAATGCAAGATCGAGAGTCCTGCCATTGACGTTCACTAAAGAGTTGATCTGAACCAAACCCCATGCAAATATCGGCTCGGTAAGCGCAAGTTCTTGTTCTGTTGAGGCGTTTGATGGTAAATGACCATTGATATCGCCATCGAAGCGCCAGCAGAGTCCGGGAAGATTATAGTCGCCTAACGCTAGAACAACGTCATCGTCTTGAAGTTTATCGCAAACCTTTCGGATTGCGTCGGCGTGAGCAGAGTACATTTCAGGACTGGAATTTGGTCGAAGGTATATTCCAAAGACGTATACCGAACGGTTTTTTAGTTGTAACCGCACAACGGTCTGCTCAAGCTGCTCACAGTCGGCCACTGATACTGCGCAGCACTGATGACTCGTTTTGACGGCGATTAGTACACCACCACCCCTCGATAGTTGGCTCGTAAGTTCACTACGATCGCATCTGAAAATTGCATAATTTGACGACAGTTCTCCATCCTTTATGTCTTGTCGCAGCCAAGTCTCTGTTAGCACGATAACATCGTAGTCGCAGCTCGATAGAAGCAATCGCAGCTCATTCGTTTTGGTACGCAGGCCTCTTACGTTTTGGTAGTAGATGGATGTAAACTGATCGGTTGAATGGGCATCGTCGTCAATACTAGCAATCACGTCATTGTCACATGCTGCACGTTCGCTGAAACTCGGAGAACCATTATGCAGGGAACAAGTTGAGAGAAGTGGATACTTGCCTGACAGTGCAGGCTGGAGGACCCCTTCACCTGACCCAAACACAGGGCCGGGACGACTGCTGAACGATGGCTGGATGTGCTCGACTGTGATGGGGGGCTCGGGGTCCTCCAATGTACTGAAAAGTAGGCGTCCCGGATGTTGTTTGGTAACATTGGAGCTCGTTATCACGGCTCTTGGGAGTGTTGGATGATGACAGTTGTCCGCTGGGCTCGCATTGCTGCGTTGTGCTGAACTGGAGGTATTGAAGCTGCGGGATTGAAGATTTTCAACGTACGAATTGTTCATGTCGGAATGGTACTTGCCTGAGAGGGCAGCTTGGAAGACCCCGCCTCCAGAGCTGAACACAGGGCCAGGACGACTTTGACGCTGGTCGTTGGACTCAGGATGCAGCACGACTGTGTCAGACGGATGAGGGTCTTCCTTAGAGCTTGTTACGATGCGTCCTGGGATGAAAGAGTGGTCTATGATGATTTGTGAAGACGGGCAGAGGGTCCATTTTTTTGGTTCGGCTGAAACATGCGGACTGTTATTCCATCAGGCCAATACCACGGATCGCCGACTACTCCCGATACTGCTTTGCAAACGGTCACTTTGAAAGAGACAAATGAAAGGTCTTCCATACTCTTTCCTCGGGGAACTAGCTTGATGATTTTGAGTTGAGACGAATCAACATTAGAGATGTCCTGGACATGCTGCTTCAAGTCATTCTCATTTTGTTCTGGTGCGAAGGGAGTCACGTAGAAAGAAACCATGTCGTTCACATTCTGGTCTTTCTTTGCGATTCGCAGGGATGTGATGCTCGGTCTGGTATTGCTGCCAGGTTGTATGCGGGACCTTGTGCTATCTACTGCAGAGTCGATGCGAGACCCATTGCCTTCGTCATGGGGATCGATGTTGATGAGGGGAGCCGGATTGTCGACGGTCAAAGGTTTCGGTTCATGAGTTGGAGTGGATTGCGTTGAACCATTCAAACGAGATGCATTATTGCCAGCAGGTCCGGAACTTGAGGACGGTTGGCTTGGCAGTATCCGCACCCGCTTGTTGGAACCGATCACGAACTTTTCCGTTGGTTGAGCAATTGTGGAGCTGATTTCGTCGAGTACCTCGAAGAATGACGTCTCTTCGCAAGACCTTGAACGATTGATAGGATCTTCCGAAGTGTCGTCAAGAGTAAGTTGATCCAGGTCGTGTAGGAAAGTTGATTGGTGTGTTTGCTTCGTTTGTTGTTGTTTGCCGTAGATTGTTTTGTTGATTTTACGAAGATTCTCACCATAATTTCCTAGCCGAGTGTCCATTGAATCTGTTCGTATTAAAAGCTCGCGGAGGGCTTTCATAATCGTTTTTTCACGGTCGTAAACGGCAGGCTCGAAATTTAAGCGGCAAGCGTTGCAGAACCAATAGAGTCCAACATTCGCGGTCCAAGATGCATATTGAACCTTAGTTAGCCCTATGCAAGTGTGATGGAATGTCGTGCCACACGTTCCACTGCACGTTATTACCCTACCCGAGTTCAAAGGTCGCGGGCAAACCTGGCATGTATCCATTTAGTGGCGACGATGAAAACTGCTTTGTTCCAATCCTCCGCAATACGACGGTAGTTGGGAAGCGCCAAAATGTAGGCTAAGTTCGTGTATGGTCAACGTGTACGCTTCCGAAGTTTGTTGAAAGATGGCGTTTTGAACGAAAAAGCGCGAGCGTAAGTGAATGAATGAGCGAATGCAACAAAGGCGAGTCACTGGACTGGTGTCACAAAGTAAACACCGTGAAAAGTCAGGCACGGTTCACTGTCACTATTCACTATCGCTGGTATGGGAAGGATCAACCATCAGGACATACACAAATCCTTTGTCAATAATTAACAGTGCACAAAAACATACAAAAAAACAGTTTAAAATTTCGTAAACAAACACCGGAGACCGACGACCGAGACGTGTTGCTACGTGTTATGGTCAACGAAACGAAAACGGTCAAGTAACCGGTGACGAAACACATTTGCTGATACGTTAAAGTCAAATTCGCAATAAAAGTAGTTAAATTGTCGGCTGATTGCACGAATTGGCTCATTCTGCGTATAATTTCTGCCTCGTGGCTCCAAAAACAGAAATTCGCGTTGACGAAGAGGTCTCTCAGGAGCAGTGATGGCACGAGTCCTGGAGTTTAACATTTTTTCCTTAACATTTGATACTTTTTGCGATAACCATTGTGACGACACACAAAAACAAACTGGCAAGCGGCAAAAATGTCATGACATTTCTAAACTGTTTTCTGCCAGCGACAGAACATTTTCGCACAAAGAAGCAGACAAGACCGGCGGCGCGCGCGACATAAATTTATGTCGTGTAGAATTTTGATGATTTCTGGCTAATTACTGCATTTATTTGATGTTTATTGCATGGAATTAAAAGATAAGAATGAAGACTGACCACCCATAAGCATTGATGTTAAAATTATGCGTAAATAAGGAAGTTGGTAATTTACTGTCACACGCAAGCCTGCAGCTAAAATTTCATTACAATAAACTGTTTGGAAAAATCAGGCTGCGAGATTTTATTTATTCTCTATCTCCGCTGTTCGCTTGGAATGTAGTTATAAACGGCCGCCCGTGTGCTGGCTGTTTTGTTTCGCTCTGGACGATGGTTTTTCAAAAAATGTACTGTTGCCACCTCTGCTCAGGAGCATACATATTATTTAGCTGGGCCAGCAACGTTGGACAGTCGATGTCACCCGTGAGAAGCTTTCCAGCAAACATAGCTTGAGCGACCGTCCATCGCACCACTAGCGGTTCGATGCCCAGAAGACGGCAACGCTCCTCGTACGGTGGCAGGTTCGATGAGTCACGCCAATTCAAGAAACGAAGAGCATATCTCAAAAACTTTCGTTGAACAGATTCGATTCTAACGATCCAAGTGGCTTGGAAAGGGCACCATACAACTGCACTTGATTCTAATATAGACCGCACAAGTGAGCAGTAAAGTGATCTGAGGCATAACGGGTCCCGGAACTCATCGGCAATTTTGAAAATAAAACCCAGTTGGCGATTGGCTCGGGAAATGATGTCGTTATAATGGATTTTGAAGGTGAGTCCGCAGTCCAGAGTAACACCGAGATCCTTTATTTGTTCTACACGGGCAATGCAACGTCCAAAGAGCACATAGTCAAACATAATTGGTTCGTTTTTACGGTGATAGGAGATGACGTTGCATTTTTCGATGCTCAGGCCCATCAAATTTCTCGTGCACCAGTCAGCGAAAATACATAGCATATGCTGGAGATCCCAACAGTCCGAGAGGCTTTTGATAATTTTGTAGATTTTGGCGTCATCTGCGTAGAAAAGACGACATCCAGATGGTAACAACAGAGCGATGTCGTTTAAAAAGATCGAAAACAGCAGAGGTCCCAGGTTGCTGCCTTGCGGGACTCCCGAGTTGTTGGAGAAAACATTTGAATCTGTCGCGCCAATCTTGACTCGTACAGAGCGATTCACTAAGTACGATCTGAACCATTTCACAGCCGTAGACGAGACACCTAGTATCTCCAACTTAGCAAGCAGGATTTCATGATCCACCCTGTCAAAAGCGGCTTTTAAGTCCATGTATGCAGCATCAACTTGCCATCCAGCATCCAAGCTTCGCAGACAGTCAGAGGTAAACTGCACCAGGTTCGTGGAAACCGATCGCTTGGGGTAAAAACCATGTTGGTCCGTATCGATATAATTTTTACAGCACATAAACAGAGCATCATTTACAATAATCTCGAAAAGTTTAGAGCAGGCGCACATGGAGGAAATCCCACGATAATTAGCGACATTCCGTTTGTCTCCTTTTTTGTGAATTGGAAACAGATAGGAAAGCTTCCAGCGGGAGGGGAATTCACTTTGCTGTGCCGAGAAATTAAAAAGTCGCGCAAGTGGAAGGCAGAGGTTGACTGCACATCGTTTTAAAACTGACGAGGGAATTCCGTCAGGACCAGCGGCGAATGAGTTCTTCATTTTGCGTGTTGCGGCTATCACTATGTCTTCAGTGATGTGAGGTATGTCAAAACTAAAAACATCACGTGGCATCCCGGAGGTTGCGACCAACACCTGTGTCGGTGAAGCGGAAAAATCGTGGAAGACTTGTTTGAATTGACGAGCAAACAAGCTGCATTTTTCACTTTCGCTGCAGGCCGTATCATCTCCGAGGAACATGGAACAAGGCATCCCGGATTCTTTCCGTTTTGAATTTACAAACGACCAAAAACCTTTCGGGTTCGACCGAAGGTTCGCTTCCGTGCGTCTCACGTGCCGATTATAGAGGAAGTGGCTGTAGTTTCGATAGCGACGACTTGCGAATTTAAACTGTTGCTTGTAGAACGGTAAGCGAGAGCTGCAGTACCTTCGGAGTTCGGCGGAGCGCTGACGTTTTAGTTTACGTAGGCGTGGGTTCGACCATGGAGGCTTCTGCGGGGGACGTCTTGCTGGGACAGTGCGGAAAATAACTTCTTCCAGCGCAGAGCTGAAACAATCCACAGCATCATTGACACTAGCGGCCGTTTCGATACAGTGCCAATCTATTTCCGCAAGCGCATTGTTCAATGCAGTGTAATCGGCCCGGCGAAAGTCCAGAAAGCAGCACTCGGAAAACGGTATATATTCAATTGGAGTGTATAAACTTAGTGACACGACGAGAGCGGGATGGTCGGCATCTAGATCGATCAGTGGCTCGACCGGTAGAGAAACCAGGCTTCCGGAAATCTCACGCGTACACAAATGCGACAGCGAGCTGTGAGACGGAGCGTCGCATGACTCTCAAATCCATGGTGTGCTACATTATTGTACAAAAGAGAGACCACAACGATGCGCGCGACAAGCTACACGCTCTCAACAAATCCGAGCGTTTCAATTTTTGTTTGTCTCATCGCATTGCTCTCTCAATGCGACGCATGTATTCAATCACATGCGACTGTTTCATTGAAACATCTCAATGCGCTCTCTCAGGGCGCCATCGCCGTGCGCTGTTTCGCATGCTTTGACTCTCGCGGTCCCATCATAAGTGATGTTGTCGGGTGACGAGATAAGGGACTGCAAGGGTTTGTTCACAGAAGACTTGTGGCCCTTTACACATGTGGATTTTGAAATGGGGTAAAGTTTTTAGATGGTTCCAGAAATATCTTCTAGTATAGATTCAAGCAGACTCAACTCATGGTTCCAGAGATATACTGGAATCACCGTAAGATCACCCCTAATGATCCTAGGAAGACGCAATTGCTTGTCGAAAGGATGCTAAAGGAAGGTAAAGGAAGGCTACGTGAGCGGTGGATGGCAACTTTACGGTAGTTGGGATACCGTTAGCATGTTAGCACCCAAATAATACCGGAATATCTGTGGAACTATGTGTCCTGCAACAAGTCCTTATGCGGAAATCTTCTAAAATACATTTTTTTGGAAGCCTCTGAAGCTTTCAGCCCATTTGGTGGAAAAATAAACAAGTTATTGCGCATTTGCACCAAATTAAACTCAGAATCCCTCAGAATACTTTTACTCAGACCAGTAAAAAAAATTAATGGACGATTTTGAATGTAAAACAGCACTATACTACACAAGATCATATGGTCGGCCTTAAGTCAGAAGGGACTAAGTAGCAAAAAAAAAAAAAATGAGTTAATGATATCGTAATATCAAGAATTCCCTCAGCTACATTTCAATTTTTCAGCCAGATTTGAAAAATTAGAGTAGCACGAGAAAACGGTCAAATGATTTTTCCCATTACATAAGACACAATATTGAACAGCCAACTTTCAATTCGTTTTTCTCAAAATCAAATAAAAAATTCACATTTCGGTCTGACTGACCGATCATATCAACACGCTAGTAATGATAGAACTCTGAAGATTAATATTTTTATTTGTCTGGCTTGAGTGAACACTATTTTAAGGGATTATTTTCAACGCAGAAGTGTACTTTGCTGCAAAAACGTTGGTGGTGACTTCTCATTGCATACACACAAGTCTGCACTTAAAAAATAAACCAAGTTTAACATGTTGTAAATGTGTTCTGTCAGATCAATTGAGTTGAAATTTTTGACACAAAACTTGCTTTTCCATTGACCTTTGTCCGATCAGCTATGCACAAATTTTATTTTTATTGTCACCTTCCAGCAGGTGCTTCAAAAAATTTGGTATTTCTTACACGTGAAATTCAACATATTTGTAGTTTTGCGTCAAAATTTCAGCCCAATTGATCATAACAGAACACATTTATAACATGCTAAACTTGGCTAGTTAGTATGAAAACAACCTTTGTCCGATCAACTTTGCACCACAGTGTACGTAGGTACGAAATGCTGGATTAAGGTTAAAGTAATAAATTTAGGAACAATTTGTGTCATATCTGTATTACGGATTGTTGCTAAGCTTCTTGCTTCAGGAATTGTATTGAATACCTGTCAATCAACAAAACTTACTACGGCAGCAACTGAATTCTTCAGATGTGTTAGCGCTCACAGGATAGTTCATATCAGCCACCATGATGCTGAATTGAAACAATCAAGTTGCGACGACAGATTTCTTAATAGTCCTAGTGTTAGTACCGTGGACCCTCGGTGAAATTAAAAAAAGCATATTAACGATCAAATAAACCACAACTTGATTGTACATTTCGCTTACCAGAGCCACATCTCTTACTTCGTTCGTTATGAATGGGCTATTTTTCAAGTTAATCCTTTAATCAACGAAAATTGCCGCTAGGAAAACTTTGTTGGTCATAACCATCCGACACCTCTTATCCATGTTCGATAAGAGTGTAGTAGCTAGGTCGCTTTCCATCGTTTCCAAAACAAAACAACACTTTCCCCACATCAAGAACACGAGTTGGTCTTCCAGTTGAGTTTGTTATTTCGATGTCGCATTGAAACGTCGCTTAGCGACGTCTCATTGCGAAAAGCGCATGAGCGTCGGCTCACGCGACGTCGCATGATACTCGTTCTCATGAAACGCATACATCCGGAAATGTGCTGTGCTTACAAAACAGTGCGACACACAGACATTATGAGAATGTGAGATGCGACAAAACTGAAGAGAGAGAAACAGAGTACTACAAATCTGTTGCGCATGAGACTGCTATGATCATGAGACTATTCGTATTGCGTCTCGCATACGGTAGCGCGCGCACTGGAAGCCTGAGAGAAACAGAAGTGTCTGGTAATGCTGAGTCATTTGCCAGAACAAGATCTAACAAACGTCCATTACGGTTGGGAAAAATGTTCGCCTGAGTGAACCCATGAATGTTAAATCCGTCCAGAAGTTCACAGCAAGCAACCGGCATATGCGATAGCAGAGGGTCAATGAATGGTGTGCCACTGTCAGAGAAACACCACTGTAAACCAGCTTGGTTGTAGTCGCCAAATAGGAGAGCGGGAGAATTGGGGCACAATTGAGACGAAATCGAGCCCAACGAATTAACGTGCTCATGGATGATCGTGCAGTCGTTTTTTCGGTCGGGGGGTAGGTAGACTGCGCCTACACTGAGCTTGGTTCTTGGCAGATCCACAACAATCCAGATTTGCTCTAGCAGACTTGAAATGGGCGAGGTACTTACATAGCTGGTCAGTTTCGTTGTGACGGCGATCAGAACCCCACCACCACGCAATTTTTGACTGTTTAGGGGAGAGCGGTCGGTTCTGAAGACGGAATAATGCGATCCAAATAGCTGCGGTGAGTAAATCCGGTCATCCAGCCACGTTTCTGTCAGAACAATCAAATCGTACTCAGCCTCCAAGACAGCCAGGAAAAACGGGTCGATTTTAGTCCGCAGCCCACGCACATTTTGGTAGTAAATCCGGAGACCACTCAAGATGCCACTACGCGAACTGGAAGTGGAAGGGAAATCAGGTACCGAAAGTTCGAAATCGCAATTATACTCGCCTGGAGTTGCAGGCCGGAAGCCCCCGATACCACCACCGACCACAGGACCGGGACGATGACGATGGCGGATGTCAGCAGCAAGCGCGACTGGGTCGGGGGGCTCGGGAGCTTCCTTAGTGCCTGTTTTAGGGTGTCCCGGATCCGATGAAGTTGTGGCGATGGTGTCAACAGCTGGAGAAACGTAGCACGCTAGTTTTTTGCCGAATCAATAAACTCGCGAAACTGTAATTCGGCAGGCCAAGAATCCGGATCGAGTGCAGCATCTTTCAAACAAGGATCCAAACCGATCTTGAATGAAACAAATGTCATACTGGATACGACTTTTCCTCTGGGAACCAAACGCACCACATCGACAGGTTCAGTTAAGCTCAAGCAGCGTGACACAATACTCTGCACGTCGTTATCGGTGATGACCGGGTTCAGGCGAGAAAGATATAGCCAGAATTTCTCCGGAGGTGTACTAGGAGCAATAGAGGGAACGGAAAGACCACTCAAGTCAATTGTTTTCGTTCCATTTACGGTTGGCACGTCAATATCAGGCCGGTCTTCACGACGGCGTTTTGCACCCGGTTTGGGCCAAACTGGTGTAGCACTCAGTGACGGGTTGCGTTGTGGCTTAGCAGAGAAATTGTCGACTTTTTTTACTTAGCTCAGCCACGGCATCATGCAGTTGCCGAACCTGATCTGGCAACGAAGCAAGCGAGGGGGGTTGCATTTGTTGTTGCTGCTGATCGTCGATGAAACAGCGGATAGAGCGGCCCTGTAGAACCCCACGACAGGAATTGCAAACGAAGAGTATCTTTCCAACTGATAATGGTTCCTTCAGATTGCGGATATTAATACCGCAACACTGCTGGCTGATGTGGTAGAATGTTTCGCAAAAACCACAGCGCAGCGGCTCGAGCTCGTTGATAACGAGCTGACATTCTCCGCATTGTTTTTGGTCCATTCTGCTTTGACGGAGCTGCACAGTGAAAAGATGGAGACGGGTCGGGATTCGATGATGCGAGGATGACGTGTTGATTACAGCAAACGACAGCACGAAATTTATCGATATTCCACACGCTTCGGAGAGATTGTCGAAAATAGTATTGCTTACGCACAATTTTGAACATTAAAAACCGGATTTACACACACAAATTCTATGGTAAAAACAGGAACGTAAACAAGGCGAACAAAGCGAACAAATGTCATATATCATAATCAATAGAGTGGGTCATCGTTATATGGAAAAAAAAGCAAACTTTACCGCACCAATCGAGAACAACCCTTTTTTGGTCCCATTTGGAGTCCCAAACAACTGTGCAAAATTTGGGGACGATTGGTTGAAACTTGGTTGTATGGAAATTAGTATGGGAAAACCAACTTTTTGCATTTTTATCCCTAGAGACCACAATGTTGCATGAACCGTGCAACTAAATATGTACAAATTTAGTCCAGGAAGTGCCTAACAACTTTGGAAGTATGGTGCTAGAATGTATCTAAACAAAGTTATAGCTATTCCAATATTTATGGTTTGATCCATAATCCACCAAAATCCCCTTTTCTGCCAACACTGCCGGTGTACCAATGGAAGTCAGATTCCAAACTGAAATAATATCCGAGTTTCTTAACTTTCCGATTTGGTATGTTCAGATGAAATATTCAAAAAACAATTCAAGCATAACTTTTCAAAAGGACTTATGTAACATTGGATAGGAAATTAGAAACATTGGATAGCAATGTCTATGTATATGAGATTATTAAATGCTATTTAAAAGTTAATGCAATTTTTTTAAATCTGTTTGTGCTATTAGTTGGATAAAGGGATTGCGTTTAAGAGAATTGTGAAAAATATCGAGTGTTGCAAACACGGACAACACTTTTGATAAAACAAAATCATACACCTTTTACTTGTGTACTACTCATATACACCCTGATTGATTCGTCGGTATCACACCTTGATTGTTAAATGATTCGTCTATTTGACAGAAGAGTTTTCACATACGTCAAATCAGATACACCGGTTTTTGTTTTGCAGTGAAGATACGTCGGCAGCTCGAAAAGCATTGAGGAATTTTCGGTTGGTTGGTGAGTTGTGAAATAATCGATGTTAAAAGCGGAGATCGTGTTGTTGTACGTTTTGTGTTTTTCGTATTAAGTAAGCGCTGGTCAGATTGGTATGTGAAGTTCAATATTAAAGTCAAGATTAAAGTGCAATTTTATTAGAACCCTTTTGAAATAATAAACATGTTGCTCCCGGAAATACAAAAACAAACATATCATAACATTTTTTTTTGCAGGATTCAAACAAAGACTTCACCGTAATCGGATGTAATCCTACATGATTAAACCCACAACCAGTATCGGGTTGCCACGAGGCATCATCATCAGAATGGAAAGAAGATAATGGGAAGAGCAGAAGGAAAAATGACTTATCTGGGACAGAGTTACATTGTGACATCTCTGGCCATTTGATTCCTTTCGTTGGTAGTATTTCTGTGCTTGAGTGGAATGTTATACAAAAAAATGATCTACTAGAACTACTAGAAGAACTGAAGCTGAATATAGTTTGACACCTGCTGGGAATGTAGAAAGAAAAAGTGCTTGAAGGTTACCAGGCAGAATGCTATTCACAGTAACCACAAAATACCCAATAATGACTACAAAGTAAGTATTTTCGAGGGAAACTGGGACTACCCATTAAATGAGTAAAATTTTATCCATTTATGAGTAATTACAACTACAATAACAAGTACAGGTATACCTCGATGTAACGTAACTGTCACTTTTGACTTTGATCGTCAATATTTCGCTAATAACAATTGAATCATACATATAAATATTACGAAAAGATGAGAGATCGTTTCATCTGTGCGATGGTGTTATTACTTGGCTTGTTTGAATGATCGTTTGCGAGAAATCGGCGATGGAAGTTAAACGTGAAAGTTACGTTATATCGAGGTATACCTGTAGTAAGTATTCATTTTTGAATAAAAAATACTCATAAATGGGTTATATTTTTACTCATTTAATGGGTAGTCCCAGTCTCCCTCGAAAATGCTTGCTTTGTAGTCATTATTGGGTGGTTACCGTGTTAAGTGAATGTTTTGATCACAAGGTTAATCACATACAAACAGATGTGACTCCACCTTTGAATTTATGTGTCAGTGCATGGTATATAATTGTCATGAAAATAAAAATAGTAGCAAGATTAGATTTTTTTCTATATTGTTTTTTTTGTCAAATTTAAATTCAATCATTTCCGTTTAGCAAGTTTTAATCACTGCAACGTACCTCCACCTTATACATCATTATTGGATTTCAAATCGTTTTCAAAGCCGTCCTCTTTGGTTAATTTTGCTTTACGTTCTCTTTTTGCTGGAACCAAGCTTTTAAGGAACGTTTGGTAGAACTCCTTTTATTGGATAAACGGAAGTAGTCCTCTAAGGTCTGCCAGCTTTGCAGCAGGCGAGGAGAGAGGCTCGGAATTCAATGGCTTCAAGACAATTGCTGTCTTATTTCTTGAATCGTTAGATCGCTCTTCTGAAAAAAATGTTTATATACATGTATAGATATATTGTGCATTTTGCACCAAATTAGACTCCTGTGCAAAAAATAATTGCCAGAAAATTTAAAAATCGACAGCTTTAAAACATTACTAGCAAGTTACACTGTTGAATCTAAGCTCTAGAAAGCATTAAGAAGCTCCATATTTAACTTTTATGACCAGTGCGAAAATATTACTGTGTACTTATTTTTAGCGCAGGAGTCTAATCAGGTGTGAAATCCGCAATACATCGGTCACGTTTAGATCTAGAGTTACGTTGGAACATCTACCCGAGTCAGCAGGTCGTTAACCCAGCAGCGGACTTTGCCACAGCGAGGCACCACCTGAGTCAGCGGATCGTCAACCTGGCAACGGACTTTGATACGGCCAGCCTCATCGATTTCATCGAGGAGCACGGTCAGCAGATTTAGCTTATAAGTAGGACTAAGCATGACAGGAACGTCGTCAGTTAGTATTGTGAGTTAGGTGAATTACGTGCGAATTGCATAATTCTGTGTGAAGGTGAAGAATCAGTGAAAATAAATGTTAGTTAGTTGAATTGTCCTTTTTTAAAAAGGTTATCACGGCCAGACACTCGTGATTGGCGCAGCCGTGCAGTGCTTGGAAAGACAGTTTTACAGAAAAAACAGTGCAATAACTCTTGCCCGTCAGCCTGAGTTCAAGTGAATCCGCGAAAGCATTCGTCAGCATCAAGTGTGCATCGAAGTTGAGGTTCCGCCGCGTGAAATTGGAATTCCAAGCGAACCTGCCATACACGACTAAGGTGAGTGTTTTTTTTTATATTTCTTTGCCCGCGCGTTCTTAGAGAGACGCGAGTATCCAAAGTAATTAATTACGCTTACCCAGCAGCAGGAAAATTTTTCGGTGTACTTTCGCGCGTTCCAAGAGAGACGCAAAGATACAACCGCTATAAAATTTCTAGCTGCTCGGATCGTAAACCGTTCTTAGAGAGAGTTTTAGATCCAAGGGATACGTGGAATTCTAAGAGAAACACGATCTCAGAGGCCTTGTGCGTTCCAAGCGAAACATAAGCCTCAACAGTAACAAAAAAAAAAAAAAAGAAGTAGATATACAGACCAGACGAAAAGGTGACAGGAGCGAAAAAAAAAAAAAAAGGCCCTGAACACCAAGTAGCAAGTGTCAAAATTATCTGAATGCCCAAAGTGAAGAGCGAAAATAGTGCTTTAAAAAAAGCAAGGAGACTCTTTTTGAAAACCGATACATCTGATTCAGAGGAGAGCATTTCGTCTCTTGAATCAGGTGAACATTCGTACATTCCTATTAAAAACCCTTTACCTTTAATTGAAAAACTCAACGTTTCCCCTGAAATGGATCAATTGAACCACCAGCTTGCTAGCATTATGCAGCAACTTCAAGCGCTGAACGAAAATCAACATCGTCAGCAGCAAGCTATTGAAAACCTGCAGAATGTAGCACCTGCAGTAGTACCCCCAGTAGCACCCGTGCCACAACAAAACGCAATAGGCGTAAACGTAGATCATCTTTACAAAATACCAGACCCAATCAAATCTTTACCAGTATTTGATGGGAATAGAAAACAGTTATCAGCCTGGCTGATAACAGCGGAAAACACCTTGCACCTTTTTAGGGAACATGTTAATGACACACTTTACAACATGTACGTCACTGCTGTGACAAATAAAATTCAGGGAAAGGCTAAAGACATCATATGTCTTGCCGGTAACCCTCAAACATTCGAGGAAGTCAAAGACATCCTCACGACGGCACTGGGCGACAGACAAGAACTGTCGACATATAAAAGCCAATTGTGGCAGCATCATATGACAGAAGGAATATCAATCCATCGCTATTATACAAAAACCAAGGAATTGATGCAAAACATCAAAACCTTGGCCAAACAAAAAGAAAACTATAGAAAACATTGGGAGGGCATAAGCGAGTTCATAGAAGAGGACGTGCTAGCCGCTTTTATAGCAGGCCTATGCCATCCATACTTTGGTCACGCACAAGCAGCGAGACCTAAGGATCTAGAAGATGCATATGCATTTCTTTGTAAATTCAAAGCAAAAGAAATTACAGCGAATAACATTAATGACTCAAATAAACATAATCAGAAATTTTTTAAAAACAATAGTAACAAACAACCGAACTCAAACGGTAACGAGCCACAAAGGACAGAAAAGTACGAAACAAGAAGCTTTTCAAAAACATACCCACAAGAAAGGAACGAAGAAAAATTCTCAAAAACACACCCACAACCCATGGACATTGACAACTCCATAAGAAGTCGATTGACTTTAAATAAAAAGTTAATCAACAACCATGAAACGAACCAACCCGATTCCGACAATGATAGCGAAGACGAAAATGTACTTGCATGTGACATAAATTTTCAACAGGCCTGCAACACGGAAGACCCGGAGTGAATTATCTACCCTACATTGACGTGCGTGTACCAGACACAAAAACCACATTAAAACTTCTTATTGATACAGGAGCGAACAAAAATATAATTGAACCTGGCGTACTACAAAACCCTTTTCATGTCAAACGTATGACTATTAAAAATCTAAATGGAATAAACCAAATTTCTCGCAAGGGTAAACTAGATATCTTTGCTGGCACATCCAAGCCGCTCATGTTTTATGAACTAAAATTTCACGATTTCTTTAATGGTATTCTAGGCTCAGAAACATTGGCCAGTCTCAAAGCAAAAATTGACTACGAAAATGAAATGCTCTTGTTGAATAACAAAAAGATAAAATTTATAAAATACTATCCATCTAAACCAAATGTTAACTACCAAACCGTAACAATAAAGACATTGAATAATGGAGATTGGCTTGTCCCCACATTTCAAAAAATTAATGATAATACCCTTATTCAACCAGGTCTATACAGAGCAGAAAATGGCCTATCAACAATTAAAATCATTACTATGAATGAAACACCACGTAATCTCCCAAATTACAAGCTGACAGTTAATAACTTTGAAACATTTGCGCCCTTACCAATCAATGGTGATACCTCAATCTCCAAAGATGAAATTGCAAAGCTTATAAGAATAGACCACTTATCGTTGTTAGAAAAATCAAATTTAATTGATCTTATCTACAACAACCAACAAGTTCTATTGCACCAAGGCGAAAAATTATCGTCAACTACGGCAATTAAACATAAAATATTAACTTCTGATGAAAATCCCGTCTATTCAAAAAGTTACCGCTATCCACATCATTTCAAAAAGGATGTAGAGGAACAAGTCCAAGAAATGCTGGATAACGGCATAATAACACATTCAGTAAGCCCATATTCTTCCCCCATATGGGTTGTTCCGAAGAAAACAGATGCTTCGGGTAAACGTAAAGTTCGCGTGGTAATCGATTACAGAAAATTAAATGAAAAAACTGTAAACGATAAATACCCGATTCCACAAATAGAAGATATTCTCGACCATCTCGGAAAATCCGTCTATTTTACAACTTTGGATCTCAAGTCTGGTTTCCACCAGATAGAAATGGATCCAAAACACAAAGAGAAAACCGCATTCTCAACCGAAAAAGGGCACTTCGAATTTACCCGAATGCCGTTTGGTTTAAAAAATGCCCCTGCTACTTTTCAGAGGGCCATGAACAACATCCTCGGGGATTACATAGGCAGAATTTGCTACGTATATCTCGACGATATTGTCATAATCGGAAGAAATCTTCAAGACCATTTAAAAAATCTTGCGCTTGTCTTAAAGAGACTTTCAGAATTCAATCTGAAAATCCAACTGGACAAATGCGAGTTCCTAAAAAAAGAAACGGAATTCTTAGGCCATATTATTACAGAAGATGGGGTTAAACCAAACCCTGAAAAGATAGAGAAAATTATAAATTGGCCAATTCCAAAAAATGAAAAGGAAATAAAACAATTTCTTGGTCTTGCCGGTTATTACAGACGGTTTATAAAAGACTTTTCAAAAATTACAAGGAATATGACAAAATATCTGAAAAAAGATGTAGTGCTGAACATTAAAGATCCAGCTTACATAAATGCGTGCAATACATTGAAAAAGGTCATTTCTACCGACCAAATATTAGCATATCCGCAGTTTGACAAACCGTTTATTCTAACAACGGACGCGTCAGACTATGCGTTGGGGGCCGTGCTCTCACAAATACAAGAAGGTGTTGAAAAACCTATTGCATTTGGGTCAAGAACACTGACAGATACGGAAACAAGATATGCTACCAACGAAAAGGAAGCTTTAGCTATTAAATGGGCCGTAAGCAAGTATAAACCGTATTTGTTTGGGGGTAAATTTACGTTAATAACAGATCACAAACCTTTGACATTTATAAAAACTTCAGACAAAAATTCTAAAATACTACGCTGGAGATTAGAGCTCGAGAACTACGATTACGACGTAAAATATAAAGAAGGAAAAGCCAACGTCGTAGCAGATGCTCTCAGTAGAAGACCAATCGAAACAGATAATAATGAAACTCCCCCACTTCCAGATACAAGCTCACAGGAAAATAATCCACCCACGGAACGCGATGACAACCACAACATCATCAGCACGATTAATTCAAATGAAACTAATAGGGACTCTACCATTCCAGATGCAAATCCACAGGAGAATACCCCACCCGTAGAAGATAATAACAATGACGACGACACCAATACAGTTCATTCAGCAGAAGATTCCGACGATAACTATATCCATTTCTCAGATAAACCCATTAATTATTTCAGGAACCAACTAGTTTTCAAAGTTTCCAACATTGGCACTGTCATTACTGAAACACTATTTCAAAATTTTCACAGAACAATAATTTCACAACCAAGTTATGAACAATCCGAGATTGTGCATTACTTGAAAACCTTTCATAATGGAAAGCAATCAGCAATTTTAGCTCCAGAAAATTTACTACAACAAATACAAGAGGCATTCAAGGAACACTTTAATCAAAAAGGACACTTTGTTCTCACGTCCTGCATTGTAGAGGACGTTCAGAACGAAGATCGCCAAAATTTAATAATCACTAAAGAACACGAAAGAGCACACAGAGGAATATCCGAAGTGGAGGCTCAATTGAAAAGATCATACTTCTTTCCAAAAATGTCCAAGTTGATTAGAAATCACATAAATAATTGTAAAATTTGTAACTGTCACAAGTATGAAAGAAGACCATACAACATAAAAATCTCGCCCAGACCAATAACTGATAAACCCTTTCAAAGAATTCATATGGATATTTTTATAATCGCTAAACACTGTTTCCTGTCATTAGTAGATGCATTTTCAAAACATCTTCAAATGTATTTTATAAAAACAAGAAACCTAACAGATGTTCAAAAAGCAATGGGAAAATATATTTCCACATTCGGTGTTCCAAAGAAAATCATAACTGACCACGAGACGACATTTAGATCAATTCAGTTTAAAAACTATTTAGATACTTTGGGTAGTACGCTAGACTATGCTTCATCTTCAGAATCTAACGGACAAGTAGAACGAGTCCATTCGACCATAGCAGAAATTTATAATACAAATAAACACAAATTTAAAAATTCAGGAGTGAAAGCGCTTATAAAAATATCAGTAGCTCTATATAACAACTCAATCCATTCCGCTACCAAATTCACCCCAAACGAAATTATATATAATCATAATAACATTGGGAATCCTGAAGAAATTTTAGCCAACGCTCAGAAAATTTTTCTGGAAGCGAAACAAAATATGGTAAAATGCCAAACCAAACTTACAAAATACAACGATAGCAAAGAAGAACCACCAGAAATAAGAGAAGGGCAAGAAGTATATGTCAGACCACAGATCAGGAAGAAAACTGATGTTAGAGCAATCAGTACAAACGCCTTTGACATTAAACATAAAACATTTAAGAATAGTAAAAATACAAAAAGAAATAAAAATAAAATTAAGAGAATTAAACACACTAACCACTAACAAACTTTGATTCTACTTGCAGATGAACATACTAATACTACTATCACTACTATTAACCATAGTACACTCTCAAGAAGCAGGAACAAAACATATGGAAATAAGGAATCTACATACTGACCCTATCTTACTTATAAAGAAAGGAGATTGTCGTATTCAAACATCACATATAAAATTTGTTCACCCAATCAACATTTCAAAAATTGAAGAGAATGTATTACTCATTAGCAAAATCTCTAGGCAATTGAATGCCCAACTAGACATCTCAAGATTAGTGATCGAAAAAAGTAGGATATTGATAAACAATCTGCGTCAGATAAAACCAATTACACCAAGGAGGATACGACGATGGGACGCGCTAGGGACAGCATGGAAATGGTTAGCCGGAACACCAGACGCGGACGATCTACGACTTCTAAATTCAACATCCAACGAACTCATCAACGAAAATAATCAACAAATCATCATAAATCAGATGGTAAATCAACGGATTCAGGATATGACGAAAACTATCAACCAGTTAATAGACCAAAACATGGAAAACAAAATCATTTTGGAAGAATACGATACGATCAAACTTCTGCTCTACATGGACAGCGTAAACAGTATTTTAGTCGAGATTCAAGACACAATTTTGAGAGCAAAAATCACCCTACCCAACAACAAAATATTAACATTACAAGAAATTCTTTGGATAGAATCAGCTCTAAACGAACAAGGAATTAAGACAGATTTCCCGGAACAGGCTTTACTATACGTAACACCAAAAATCGCAGCAAAGGGTAATTCACTACTTTACATTCTTCAGATACCCCAACTGCAGAAAACGTCATCACAACTCATTCAAATCTTACCGCTCGTCGTTAAGGGCACTATAATTATTGATGCTCCATTGCATGTGATTAAATCCGATACCAACTGGTTCAAAACAGATAAACCAGAGAACTTCATCCAACCTATCACCGAGCTGAAAATCCTTAATGATGAATGCATACTTAATATCATTACAGGAGTAAGTAGTAAATGCAACGTGGTAGAAGAACGTAACACATTTGTCAACATGGTGGCAAATAACAAAATTCTGATAAACAATGCACAAAACGTTTATCTATCATCAAACTGTGGACCCCAGCACCGCAACTTTACTGGCAACTTCCTAATAACATTCGAAAACTGCAGCGTTCATGTGAACGACCAACACTTTACCAATACGGAAATAATCAGCAATGGAACTCAAGACATTCAAGGTGCTTTCCATAATCTCATAATTAACCGCAAAGTTCTGGAGCTTCAAAACATTGAAGCTATCAGCAATCTTACCATAATCAACAGGAAGCGAGTGGAAACATTAAACCTTAAACAGTACAATCACCAATATTGGATATTTGGCATTTTCGGAGGATTGACATCAACCACATTACTGGTAATCGGAATTACTCTCTATATCTGTCTTCGTAGAAGGAAGATCGTCATCAAAATTCGTCACCCCAGGATAAGACACGCTATTACCCGGAACTCTGGCATCAATCAACCGAGTACTTCAAATCATTAAGGACGAGGGCGTCCTTTTTTCACCCCCCGGAGGAGTTACGTTGGAACATCTACCCGAGTCAGCAGGTCGTTAACCCAGCAGCGGACTTTGCCACAGCGAGGCACCACCTGAGTCAGCGGATCGTCAACCTGGCAACGGACTTTGATACGGCCAGCCTCATCGATTTCATCGAGGAGCACGGTCAGCAGATTTAGCTTATAAGTAGGACTAAGCATGACAGGAACGTCGTCAGTTAGTATTGTGAGTTAGGTGAATTACGTGCGAAGTGCATAATTCTGTGTGAAGGTGAAGAATCAGTGAAAATAAATGTTAGTTAGTTGAATTGTCCTTTTTTAAAAAGGTTATCACGGCCAGACACTCGTGATTCTAGGCTTGGAGGCAATCCTTCTTGCGGAGCTGTTGCCACTTCTTCGAAATATCCCACGCTTTAATAAAACATACCTAGCAGTAGCTAATTTATACCTATGATCTTGACTTTTTTACCTAGGGGATGAGTACTTAAGGGAGTTAGATTTTGATAAGTTCTTTAGTGGGAATGACACTGATGAAGGCTGCACATTGTAGTCGAAATACGTATCTGTCATGGATACAAAAATTAATTAAGTGGAATTAAATGGAAGATAAACCCTTTTGCTGTTTTATTTTGCTTACTGAATGCAGTTTTTAAAACGAAAATTGTTGCAGTGTAAATATTTAATATCCACTTGTCTGTTCATTAGGAGGAGTCCGTTAGTGAGGAGATTCTGTTTGAATTATTAGCAGCTGGAAAATTTTAAACTTCTATATAAAGCTTTTATTTGAAATATTAAACTGCCATTCGGGCCACCCGCATATAGAAAACACAGAAGTAGTCGTGCGACAAGAACCAAAAACAAGAGAAAACGAAATCAGTTTCACCAGTTTCGTGTCAGACACAGGTACAGTCGGATTTCGCTTGTTCGGCTAACTTTAAGTGGGCTAAGTTTCAGTTGGGCTTCCAAGCCAAACGTCACTTCTAACAGTGCTGATTCCTTTTCGAAATTTCGACCGGCTTCATGCAGGAACCGGCAAACGAGTGGAGTACTGATACAGATTATTTCAATGCGATACAACGAGTTGCTTCCTTCATGGTTGTCAACGATATGGCTGAATGAGGGGTGAAGCTAATTTCTGACTTATCAAGAAATCCACCCGAGATCTAGTTAAACAGCAATATTTGCTTCAGGGGATAGAACAGCATCGAAAAGAGTACTCTGAGAAATCGTAGAATATATTAAAATGAAATATAATCATAACAATCCAATGACATTTGTGTGAATATATCTGACATTGTATATTGCACCAAAAGAGTAGGGAAGAGAATGGTAGTACACGCGTTACAACTGCTCTTATATTGATATAAGTGAGGGCCGGAATGCATACAGTAGGCCCCCCTATCTAACTACGCCTATCAAATGGAGCACATGTTTTTGAATGTAAAGGGTGATACGGTCAAAATTTGGTCAAGGGAAAACGCGTGTAAATCGGTGAAATCGTTTATTTAAAAAATCAAATTAAATTTCTTTTTCAAGTTCAATTAGTATAAAATTCAGGAAAAATATTCAGTTAGGCTTCCGCTTTTTCAAATCCGAATTGCCGGGCCTTACGCTTGACCCCTGCCATCAGATTTTGTACAGCCACCTTGTCCACCTTCTTCGCCGCAGAAAGCCAGTTTGCCTTGAACTGCTGCTCGCCCTTAGCAGTTTTTTGGTCTTCTTTAGGTTCCGCTTGACAATAGCCCAGTATTTCTCAATTGGGCGGAGCTCTGGCGTGTTGGAAGGGTTCTTGTCCTTGGGAATCACCTGCACGTTGTTGGCGGCGTACCACTCCATGGTCTTTTTACCGTAATGGCAAGATGCCAAATCCGGCCAAAACAGTACGGAACAACCGTGTTTCTTCAGGAAAGGCAGCAGACGTTTATTCAAACACTCTTTCACGTAAATTTCTTGGTTGACAGTCCCGGAAGCTATGAAAATGCTGCTTTTCAAGCCACAGGTACAGATGGCTTGCCAAACCAGATATTTCTTTGCGAACTTTGACAGTTTCATGTGCTTGAAAACATCTGCTACCTTTCTCCTTCCTTTTGCCGTATAAAACTCCTGTCCCGGAAGCTGCTTGTAGTCGGCTTTGACGTAGGTTTCGTCGTCCATTACCACGCAGTCAAACTTCGTCAGCATCGTCGTGTACAGCCTCCGGGATCGCGCTTTGGCCGTCGTATTTTGTTTATCATCGCGATTTGGAGTCACTACCTTCTTGTAAGTCGATAGTCCGGCTCGTTTTTTGGCTCGATGCACGGTTGTAGACGATACACCCAGCTTATTTGCGGCAACTCGGAGAGAGAGGTTAGGGTTTCGCTTGAAACTACCGGCAACTCTCTTTGTCGTCTCAGCGGCTTCCAGTTTTCGATTTCCCCCCGATCCAGACTTCCTGGCTGTCGACAAACGTTCCCCAAACACTTTAATTACATTTGTAACGGTTGATTTGGCAACTTTTAGCGATTTTGCCAACTTTGCGTGCGAGTAGCTCGGATTTTCGCGATGCGCGAGCAAAATTTTGATACGCTGCTCTTCTTGCTTGGACGGCATTTTGACAACTGAAGAGTGAATTCCAAAATCAAAATAGGAGCAACATTCAACACACACACACCTTCAAAATGAGGGGTGTTCAGGTTTTTTAAATGCAAAATTGAAAGAAATACGTCAAGTTGATATTGACCAAATTTTGACCGTATCACCCTTTATCTGAACATACCAACATGACAAGATCAGAAACACCGAAGTTGCTGCAGTTTGAAGCCTTACCTCCATTTATATGGGTGAGGGGGGCGGGGGTATAGTTAGCCCCTCCTCATTTCTTAATATGCCTATGAAATTGAAAAATTGTTTTTGAATAATTCATCTGAACATACCAAATCGATAAGATAAGAAACTCCGAAGTTATTTCAGTTTGAAACTTTACTTCTATTGATATGAGTGACATCCACCTGACTACGCATATGAGATAGATCTATTGTTTTGAATATTTCATCTGAACATACCAAAACGATAAAATAATTAACTTCAAATTTGGAGTCTGACTTTCATTGGTACACCGGCAGTGTTGGCAGAAAAAGGGATTTTTGGCATTTATTTCGAAACATTGTTCTTTGATCAGCTACCTATAACTTTTTTTAGGAGCATTCTAGCACAATATATTTTTTGAGCAAAGTTGTTAGGCACTTCCTGGGCTATACTTTAACGTATTTAGATGCGTGATTTGTGGTCCTTAGTAATAAAGATGCAAAAAAGTAGGTTTTCCCATACTAATTTCCATACAAATTTCAAATGCAATGCGGAAAGCCGGGTTACAACCAATCTTCCCCAAATTTTGCAAAGTTGTTTGGGACCCCAAATGGAACCAAAAAAAAAAACAATGTTCTGAAAAAATGATCATGATGACCCATCCTAATAACCAATAACACGACAAAAAGAATATAAATGCAGTAAAGACTGGAACGCGCAAAAATTGGTCGACAAAAAATCGTTTCTTTCAGTCAAAGTTCATATCACGAAAATCTTCCTGTTTTTCTTTTGGTAGTTCAATTCATATATTTAAAGGAATTTTTTCGTTTATTCTTTTGGTTTGCCAAATCCGAACTGCCGTGCCTTCCGCTTAACCCCTTCGATTACATTTTGCACAGTGGTTCTCATCAACTTTATTCGTTCATCTCACTGCGTCCTAGCAAGAAGTACGGTCGACTTGTTTCGCGCTCCGTTGTTTTGGAAGTTTTCTCGGTATTCGCTTGATATAAATTATCAGTTTTTTTCTCACTAAGTGACTCCTGGCATAGTTCCCGGTAAATTGATCGAAAAGTGAGTTTTTTTTTTAGTAGAAAGTGTCATTTTCGGAAAGAGTAATCCGTGCTATTGGAAATTCGCGAACCAATTTGGGCATCATCGTTGCCTGGTCACGCATACGCGCTTACGCATACCCGCGCACGTATCATCATCATCGAGTGTGAGCACCCGTTTCTACATCTACATCGTTCATCAATCATCGTGCGCCTGTGTGCGCTGAGTACCGCGCCTCGATCAAGTGCACCACAGCGAAGGTCATCCACGCAGCGCGTCTCTTCCAGCCATCTGTGTAAACGCCTACACATATAACGCTCGGTGGTAGTAGTATAGGATTATCAGATAAGTTTTTGTTTTTTCTTGTTTCTTTTCCTCCCCCATTAGTTAAATTTTCATTTTGTATTTCTGTGTTTGTAGTGTTTTCTGTGTATTGTGTCTGTGCGTTCAGTGGGAGAGCGTTTTGCGCTCCCACTAGTTGAACAAAATGGATGTTTTGTCAGAAGACGACATGGATGACCATTCATCTCAGAATAATGATGATGTCATCCCTGGTTCGTCGTCTCAGTCTGTTAATGGGCAGGATGAGAAAAGCACCAGATTGCGGGCCTACCCGAATGACTCGACTGGCCCATGGGTTGTCTATTTTCAGCCCAAAAACAAACCCTTGAATGTTGTTCAGATATCTGATGATCTGACAAAGCGATTCTCTACCGTGACCGAAATAACGAAGGTTAGGCACAACAAACTTCGTGTGACCGTCGCTAACCTGAAACAGGCCAATGAAATTGCTGTTTCCCAGTTTTTCGCACTGGAATATAGGGTGTACATTCCAGCCTCTGATGTGGAGATCGAAGGCGTGGTCACTGAGGCGAGCCTGAACCCCGAGATACTGGAGAAGCAAGCGGTTGGCCGATTTAAGAACCCCTTGCTTTCTCCGGTAAAGATACTGGCCGTTCATAGAATGAAGTCAGTATCGCTCAGCGAGGGTAAAAAGAGTTTTACCCCCACAGACTCGTTTCGGGTGACCTTTTCTGGATCTGCCCTTCCTCAATACATCGAGCTGGGAAAACTTCGTCTTCCTGTGCGGTTGTTTGTACCTCGGGTCATGAACTGCCAGAATTGTAAGCGGTTGGGACATACGGCCTCCCACTGCGGCAACAAGGCACGCTGCTCCACATGCGGGGAGAAGCATGAGGATGGCGCCTGCGCAGCTACTGCACCAAAATGCGTGTACTGCAACGGAATTCCTCCTCATGCTCTCTCGTCGTGCCCGGCGTACAAACAGCTCGGGGACAAAATGAAACGCTCCCTTAAGGAACGTTCCAGGCGGTCTTTTGCAGAAATGCTTAAGACAGCCACGCCATCGACCAATGACAAAAATCCCTTTTCTCTTTTGTCAGATGACGAGACTGACTCTGACTTGGCTGAGGAGGGAACTTCTTTCAGTTTTCCGGAAGGTTCTGCACGGAAACGAAAGCGCATCCGTTCGCGGATTGTTGCAAATAAAGAACCCCAAATCAGCTTGCCCAAATCAAGGAGTGGTGGAAAAAAGGAGACTTCTACTCCTCCTGGATTCCGCAGAACTGACTATACCCAGGATTTTCCACCTCTTCCGGGGACATCCAAAACCCCTGATGCCCCAATTTTAAGAACAGAAACCCCTTCTTCATCTGGGTTGTTCTCATTTGATGACATTGTGGACGGTATTCTCAAATACCTCAACATTTCTGATCCTCTGAAAAGCATTGTCCTCACATTGCTTCCCACTGTGAAATCCTTCTTGAAGCAATTGACTTCAAAATGGCCCCTTCTTGCAGCTATCATCTCCTTCGATGGATAATTTTCCAAACGAGGTCGGGGATTTGATCACTGTTCTACAGTGGAATTGTCGAAGTCTTATTCCGAAATTAGATTCGTTCAAGTATTTAGTCCATAACAATAATTGCGATGCATTTGCCCTCTGTGAAACATGGCTCTCTTCAGAAATTGATCTCCCTTTTTATGATTTTAACATTATTCGATTGGATCGTGAGGATTCACGTGGAGGAGGGGTACTTTTGGGGATCAAAAAGTGCCATTCCTTCTATAGAGTGAATCTTCCCGAATTCCCCGGTATTGAAGTTGTCGCATGTCAGGCTACCATTAAAGGTAAGAGCCTTTGTATTGCTTCTGTATATATTGCTCCTAGAGTCTCTGTTAATCGCAAACAACTTTTCGACATATGTGCGGTACTTCCCGCTCCATGGTTGATCATGGGAGATTTTAACTCCCACGGTACAGGCTGGGGGGAGCTGTACGATGATAACCGTTCTACTTTGATTTATGATCTCTGCGACAACTTCAACATGACAATACTTAACAATGGAGAAGTAACACGTTTGGCTGGTCCATCCTCGAATGGTAGCAGATTAGACCTCACCTTTTGCTCCAATTCACTATCGTTGGATTGCACTTGGCATGTAATCCAGGATCCGCACGGTAGTGATCATCTGCCGATCAAAATTTCGATTGCCAGTGGGTTCAACTCGTCAGAATCCGTTAACGTCGCGTATGATCTAACCCGTAACATTGATTGGACTAAGTTCCAATCCGCGATAGACGATACAGTATCGTCAGTGGAAGAGCTTCCGCCGTTGGAGGAATATAATTTCCTCTCTAATCTCATCGTCGACAGCGCACTTCAAGCTCAAACACGACCGGTGCCGCGATCGTCTATGCGTAAGAAAACACCATCGCTCTGGTGGGATCAACAATGCACGGAGGTTTACCGTAAAAAGTCCGACGCGTTTAAACTTTTTCGGAAACGCGGAACACGCGAGCATTTCGACGCATACACATCTCTTGAACGCGAACTCAAGAGCCTCATCAAGGCCAAAAAACGGGGTTACTGGCGGCAGTTTGTAGACGGATTGTCGCGCGAAACGTCTATGAATACGCTTTGGAGTACGGCGCGAAGAATGCGTAACCGGTCTACTAACAACGAAAGCAAGGAATGCTCGGATCAATGGATTCTTAAATTCGCGCGAAAAGTGTGTCCGGATTCCGTGCCGTCGCAGTTGATTCCTCGCGAAACCGCGAATTCGGTAGACGAAATCAGTCAGCCTTTTTCAATGGTGGAACTTTCACTCGCTCTCCTTTCGTGTGGCAATTCTGCCCCGGGATCTGATAGAATCAAGTTCAACTTGCTGAAAAACCTCCCAGACGTCGCTAAGAGGCGCATGTTGAACTTGTACAATCAGTTCTTGGAGCTCAATATTGTTCCCGACGATTGGAGACGAGTGAGGGTGATAGCCATTAAAAAGCCTGATAAACCCGCGTCGGATCACAATTCGTATCGGCCCATCGCGATGCTGTCGTGTATTCGGAAATTGATGGAGAAAATGATCCTTTTTCGCCTCGACAAATGGGTTGAGACGAACCACCTTCTTTCAGATACTCAATTTGGTTTCCGTAGGGGTAAGGGAACGAACGACTGTCTCGCGTTGCTTTCCTCGGAAATTCAGTTGGCTTTTGCTAAGAAAGAGCAAATGGCTTCTGTGTTCTTGGATATCAAGGGGGCTTTTGATTCAGTATCCGTTGAAGTTCTTTCAGAGAAACTCCACGCTTGTGGATTGTCTCCATTAATGAATAATTTTTTGTACAATTTGCTGTCAGAAAAACATATGAGCTTTTCTCATGGAAACTCTACAGCTTTTCGATTTAGCTACAAGGCTCATGTTTAAGCCCCCTTTTGTACAATTTCTACGTTAGAGAAATTGACAATTGTCTTAATGACAATTGCACGTTGAGACAACTTGCAGATGACGGCGTAGTGTCTATCACAGGGCCAAAAGAGGTTGACCTGCAAGGACCCTTACAGGATACCTTGGACAATTTGTCTACTTGGGCTATTCAGCTAGGTATCGAATTCTCCACGGAGAAAACTGAGTTGGTCGTTTTTTCTAGGAAGCATAGCCCAGCACAACCGAAGCTTCAACTTTTGGGTAAGCCGATCACTCGTTCCAAGTCTTTCAAATATCTTGGGGTCTGGTTCGATTCCAAATGCACCTGGAGATCCCACATTGAGTATCTGAGACGAAAATGCCAACAAAGGATCAATTTTCTCCGAACAATTACCGGAACGTGGTGGGGAGCTCATCCACAAGATCTTCTGACGTTGTACCGGACAACGATTTTATCGGTTCTAGAATATGGTAGTTTTTGTTTCCAGTCGGCAGCTAAAACCCACATCATCAAGCTGGAACGGATCCAGTATCGTTGTCTTCGTATCGCGTTAGGATGCATGCACTCGACTCATACTATGAGTCTCGAAGTGCTGGCGGGCATGTTGCCACTATCCGTCCGTTTTTCAGAGTTATCTCTGAGGCTCCTCACCCGTTGCGAAGTAATGAACCCACTGGTGATCGAAAACTTTGAGAAGCTTCTGGAGCTAAATCCTCAAACATGTTTTATGACTTTGTACTACCTTTATTTAACACAGGATGTCAGCCCTTCAAGAAATATTCCCAATCGTGTAGTCTTCTCCGATTTCGGCAATTCAGTGAATTTTGATTTATCTATGACGCAGGAAATCCGCGGAATTCCAGAGCATCATCGTCCTATGATTGCTCCGTCATTATACGCTGCAAAGTTTGGCCATGTTGATTCTGCAAGAACGTTTTTCACAGATGGATCTCTAATAGAGGAGTCCGCTGGTTTTGGTGTATTTAATGAATTTCATAGCGCCTCTCGAAAACTTGAAGCTCCTTGTTCTGTGTATGTGGCTGAACTGGCAGCAATTCACTACACTTTGGAAACTATTACTTCACTTCTTCCAGCCCACTACTTTATTTTTACGGATAGTCTCAGTTCTGTCGAGGCTATCCGTTCTATTAGGCCGGTAAAGCACTTCTCGTATTTTCTCTTGAAAATACGAGAACTGCTTAGTACTTTATCGGTGCGCTCTTTCATCATCACCTTCGCGTGGGTCCCTTCGCATTGCTCAATTTTGGGCAATGAGAAGGCGGATTCACTTGCGAAGGTGGGCGCTATGGAAGGCGACATTTATGATCGACAGATCGCCTATAGTGAATTTTTTTCTATTTATCGTCAGCAGTCGCTCGTTAGCTGGCAACATCAATGGAGTGAAGGGAGCTTGGGACGATGGCTACATTCAATTATCCCTAAGGTGTCGAAGTTTGCATGGTTCAAAGGGTTGGACTTGAGTCGAGACTTCATACGCGTGATGTCTCGTCTCATGTCCAATCACTATTGTCTAAACGCTCACTTGTTCCGTGTGGGGTTGGGAGACAGCAATCTCTGTGAATGTGGACAAGGTTACCAAGACGCTGATCACATCCTTTGGTCTTGTGCGGAGTATCGTGGAGTCAGATCACATTTTTATGATTCCCTTCGGGCTCGAGGTAGACAACCTAATGTTCCAGTTCGGGATATTTTGGCTAGACGCGATCTGGAGTTTATGAAACTCATATATGTTTACTTTAAGGATATTAACCTTAGATTATAAGTTTGATTAACCTTGTGTTTAGTTTGTATTTTGTACGTGTGGGGTTTTTTTTTCAATGTTTGTTTCCAAGATGAATAGAAATAATTTCATGCTTAAGGATTAATTAAATAGTTATATCGTAAACCACATTTCAAACCTCCTTCTTCCCTTTTCCCATCCAAAAAAATGTAAATCTCCACTAACCTCGAGACAACCGCGAGTACTCGGTCCAGTTCCTTTAACTTTAAATTTAAGACAGTAATAATGTATAACGCAAAGAATAACTCGGCTCTGTAAAGTTTATTCGATTGAGCCTGTACAAATAAAGTAATTATAAAAAAAAACTTTATTCGCCGCCGAACGCCAGTTAAATTTAAACTGCTGCTCGTTTTCCATGGATTTATTAGTTTTTTTTTTTGAAATTCCGTTTGACCAAGGCCCAATACCGGTCAATAGGGTGGAGTTCTGGGCTGTTGGGAGGGTGAGGATGGTTGATTACCCGTAGTTATGATGGTTCCCGTAGTAATGAAAATGCCGCTTTTTAGACCACACGTGCATATGGCCTGCCCGACGAATTATTTTTTCGGGAACTTCGATAGTTTGATAGTTTTGAAAATTTCAGCCACCTTCCCTTTTCCTGATGCGGTATAAAATTCCTGTCCCGGAAGCTGCTTGAAATCCGCCTTCTAAGAAGTTTCGTCGTCCATGACTACGCAGTCGAACTTTGTGAGCAGATTCGTATACAGCTTTCGGGACCGCTGCTTTCCCGACGTGTTTTGTTTGTAATCTCGGTTCGCCACCTTCACGTTCTTAAACGTCGACAACCCGGCTCGTTTCTTGGCCCGCAGCACAGTAGTATGGGAGACATTGAGCTTGTCAGTGACGTCCCGGATGGAGTGGTTAGGATTTCGCTTATATTTCACCGCCACCTTCTTTTTCGTCGCTGCCACGTCCAGACTTCGATTGCCGCCGCTTCCAGGCTTCCTGCCGGTCAACAGACATCGGATTCTCTTGCTGCGCTAGCAAAATTTTGACACGCTGCTCCTCTTGCTTGGACGCCAGAGCAAACGGTGAAAACTCATCATAGTAACCATTGTATATACACTCAACTACCAAATGCAGCGTTTCAGGTTTTTTAAATGCATTTTTAACAGAAATACATCAATTTGAAGTTGACCAATTTTTGCGCGTTTTAGTATGTCCGTCGTTTAGGGGCTGTTCATTAACTACCTTGACCGTTTTTTAGTTTTTTGCCCCTCCCCGTCCCCTGCGTAGACAATTGCCCACATAAATGGGAACCATTACTTGACCTTACAAAAAATGATTAAAAATTGTTTATAATCACTGCTAAACTTTAACGGAAATGGTTATGGAACTTTACATGAACGTTTGTGTGATAAAGTTTTAACCTTACAGTTTGTATTATGGTTTTTTGGACGTGGACCTTACAAATAATGGATTATTAAGAACCATTACCACCGACAAACCGACATGGCAATTAATTCTGACTTATGCCCGAATACCGTAAACGGCCAATTTAAATGTGCAGTGATCCGAACTGTCAAAACCATACACAGTTCAAACAAAACCTGTAAATTTCCGTTTAATTAAATGTAACAAACGGACTACATGATTAATAACGCATTTTTACATGTGGTTTGAAATTTACACGTCTTTCGTTTCATAATAATGTAATTTTATACGTGCTGTAAAATTCAAATCTCATGTAATATTAGCAGTATGAAATGCTCTATGGCCATAATTGAGGCTATGTACCAAAATCTCATTTGGGTTGTTTCTTTCAGAAAGCAATCAATAAAATAAACGCTGCATTGTTTTTCCGCTGTTAAAATTTATTTTTATCATTATTTTTTAGAACATACTTGGATTGACGCTGATTTTTCAATGATAGATATTGAACATTTCGTTATTTTTTTTTCCGTAGGGGGGGAAGTCTTAAGCTTTAAAAGATATTCGCTCAAATTAAAAGTCACTCGAAGTAAACACAAAATTGCGGGTTGCCAAACCTTGTAAACAAAATAACTTTGTTGGCCGTGCAAACAGATTTATTTTTATTCTCTCCACGCGTTGTTTGCTGAAATTTGCATTCTGGCCACTTGTTGAAAGTCACTAATAATGAGAAAAAATAGGACTCAAGGAAACATCTTAATTTAGCCCCGTCTGATCTGATTAATGTTTCTTATCCCTCTGTACCATTTCTGCCCGCTGATAAAATTTGTCGAAGTGTTCTCGTTTTAAAATCCTAGCGATAACTCATTTATGGCGAGCACTGCCTAAATTGTGTCCACCCACGCAATGGCTCAAGTTACAGACAGCCAACCAACCAACCAACCAACCGTGCTTGATCCAACCATCCATCTATTGTCAAAAAGTTTCAGTCACAAGCTATTAATATTCTAACATTTTTCTTATTTAATTAAACCACTCTGCGAGCACCACCGCCCCGTACCGGTCGGCCGGTTGCCGGTCCAAACTCAACTTGACGTGCCCTATCCCAATGAAGAATCTCCGCTTCAAAGTATCATAAACAAGCTCGTCAAAGGCACTGCCATACCTACTTTTCGGCAAAGTTCAATTAGACCAAGGGAAGAAGCGTGAGTTTTGTATGTGGAGGGGTAGACGGGGCAAGATGGCCACCCTAAGGTTGACATCAGTTTAATATGTAATAATTGCAATTCATACATTGAAATATTGCCTATCCTAGTTTTTGCATGGGTGTTCTAGCACGAATGCATGAATACAACATTGTATTAAATTTTGGATTTTTTAAAAATAAATAAAAAAAGTAACTTTTTACACCGTTTAAGGCAAGATGAGCACCCATACAGAAGTTGTTTTTGTATTTAAGAATTTTATTATTTATATGCTTGAATATTTAAGAATTATATTATTTAGTTAATACAGGCCTCCCTTAGATCTGTCGGTAAAGGCGCAGCTACAAAGCAAGACCATGTTGGAGGTGGCTGGGTTCGATTCCCGGTCCAGTCTAAGATTTTTTTGGGTTGGCAAATTTTTCGACTTCCCCGAGCATAGAGTATAATTGTACTTGTATCAAAATTATACGAATGCAAAAATGGTACAGGCATCGAAAGCTCTCAATTAATAACTGTGGAAGGGCATCTAAGTTGAGAGCACGCGATGAGCTAATCTATCTATCTATCTATCTATCTATGTATATAAAAATGAATTTCTGTCTGTCTGTCTGACCTTTATAGACTCGGAAACTACCGAACCGATCGGCGTGAAAATTTGTATGCAGGGGTTTTTGGGGCAGGGAAAGGTTCTTATGATGGTTTGAGACCCCTTCCTCCTATGTAAGGGGGGGGCTCCCATACAAATGAAACAGAAAAATATAGCATGCTTTTTTGAATCGGCGCTTAAACTATATTGAACAGTTATTTAAGTGAATGTTGTAATAAACTAATCTTGAAAAGGTTTATTGATTACCACAAATTCTCATTGCTAAGAGAGGATTTTTCTCGGTAGGCAAAATTGTCATCAATTTCTTGATTTTTTTTTTGATTATTCCTAAACAATGTCTGTTTTTATCATTTACCATCAGGTGCAAGGCATATCGTTTCAACCCAGTGTAGATGAATTGCGTTCGTTTTGAATATCTTCGCTGTGAAGTACGATCAAAACGAACAAATCGACAGTGAGCATGCATAAGGGCGAATACGCGATGATCGATTCTCTTCATCGATTTTCAATGCAGAGTAGTAACAGGCTGTATTGGGTATCAAAAGCAACAGCAAACGCACCGAGAAACGTTAAATCTAGCGAGTTATTAACAAAAGAGAAAATCGACGAAGAGAATCGATCATCGCGTATAGGCCCTTATGCATGCTCACTGTCGAAATGAGTTCATTATACATCAACGAATACGCGTTTGTTGATTTTCACCACTGCTTGATTATCCAACCCAAAATTGTCAAAATCAGAAGTGATCCTCAAAAGCAAAATAATCAATAGTTGAAGATGCTAATTTCAAATAACAGACTGTAGTGGTAATTTTTATACGATAGATGGAGTAGATGAAAGCATAGAGTTGATAGTTCCGTTAGAGTACGGCAGTGTGAAGATTGTATATAGATATTAGAATAGCGAACTAGGACAACTTTTAAGGAAGGTACAAATCGGTTTTTTCATCTCTCTTTACCAAACTCCCCCTTTGGAGAGGGATGGTGAGGGGTGTGTCCCCCCCCCCCGCCACCACTGGTGGCCAGCAGTGGCCAGCAGCATCTTCAACTATGTAAATCGTTGACTTCACGTAGAAGTAATACTAAAAACATATAGTCAAAGAAAATAATCAAATTTATTTTGGGCAAAATGATTATTTTGAATATTGTCGATTCCAGAGCCTAAAACCTCGATATTATCATTAATTCAGCATGAGGCAATAATTTTCCATCAATCTGTGTATAAAAACCAACACAACACGTTCTACAGCACTGTATTTGTTTGATATGAAAATAATCGTTTTACATTTGATCCTCAAAATCATCCCCACCAAGATTAAGATGAGTATTGATATTGACAACAACACAAGCGATAATAAACTTCCAGTCACGAATGAACAAAAACAAATATTTACTTTGATACTCAGAGGTTGCCTTGATCAAGAGAATGTGTTTATGCCAATTTCAAATTCATTCCGGTAGTTGGTCTTCCCGAGCAAAGCTGAAGATCAAATTGAAATCAAAATTTGCTGTTATGATGTAACTTATTTTGAATACTCCAGTTGATCTCATTTTGGTTGACTTAACGGTTAACACAGCAAAAATGAGAGCAAAATTTACACTGTTGAAGCAAACGGAAAACTAATCCTGCTTTCAATGAAATCAATTTGATTACTGATTTTGCATTTATAATGTTTAACTGAATACGGGCCTAGAGTAAATGGTTACCATTCATGTTTCTCAAGCTGAAAGACTTAGGCTCCAATCTCACCGCGGGCAAGTCCCGAATGACCTAAAATGTGTTAAGCAAATCAGATAAACGATAATCATTAGTTCAACGACAGATGAATTTCAATTAAATTTTAAACAAGACGTAAACAGCAGAACTTCAAGTTAAGTTGCTTTCATTTAAAACGTCTTGACTGCATAATGAAAGCACAATATGATATCAGACTTATGTCGCAACAGTTGAAATCAAAATGAGTTTTCATTATGATAGGAACTGCACACTTTAATATCGATTTGCTTTCAGTTTGTTAACCGACTTTGCTCGGGTTATAGTCGCTATATTCATAGTCTGGCGGATAGAATCTCGGGAACCAATTGAGCTGTTAAATAGCGGAACCAATCGAGCAAATCCCGACCAACAACAGAAAAGAGCACACCAGCTATTGTGATCAAAACTTCATAACCCATTTTCTCGTGACTGAAGGCACGCCTACGCAAACTAACACCATCTTTGGGTTTGGGCAAGTTTCTCCTATCCGATGATGCTGGTAATTTGCGTTCGATTGGCGAGAAAAGAATAATCAACGTTTTGTTTATAAATGTTGATATTATCTTTTCAATTGTTGGTCTAAAGTATATTGAATTGGTTCCACTTTTTAATAGATCGAAATTTTATCCGCCAGACTATTAATATAGCGACTATAGTTGGTCTATCTGTTAAGGTTGTCTTCATTTTCAGCTAAGTTGAGTGTAGAAGGAATGATTTTTATCAGCACTGTTTCTAAATCATTTTTGGAACGTTGCATCTTAGAATCATTGTTGAAAGGTAAAATTGTTGCTGTAAATTTAAAGGGTGCTCATCTGGTCCGGGTGGCTGTCTTGCCCCGTCTACCCTATATACCCAAACTGTAGCACACGACCCACGTCAAGTCATGTACCGTCTGGCAACTTCTTCTGATTGAGAGATTTTCTTTGGCACCCCAAAACGGTTGTCAATTTTCCAAGGACGCCACCAGAACCAAACTGCTGGTGAGACGATGTTTGTTACATTTTATTTCTGCTCCCTTCAGGCGTTTAGAAGCGTTTGTGTAAAATGGAAAATTCTGGAAGTCTTTTTTTTTTGGGGCAAAAGGTATTGTACCCATATGATGACAATTATAATAATTTGTCGCTTTTATATTCTGCTTGCTGATGAGTTATTTAGAATTCCTGCGGCAAGTTTTCGAATTAATTATAGTAGTTCAGGCGATGGTGGGTTGGATTTGTAGGACGCTAAGAATTGTGCATTGGAAAGAGCAATATGTACATCAATATAGGCAATAGAGCTAATAAACTATAGAGGCAGAATAGCGCTGCCGTCGCTGTCGAAACATCTTTTCCTTACATCTAATAGGGACAAAACTGTCAAAGCGAGAAAAAACTATGCAGTTTGACAGTTCTGTACCCGGTATTATTCAACATAGGAACAAAGGGAACACCAGCGCTATTCTTCCTCTATAGTATATTAGCTCTATTATATAGGCTCTTTTCATGCTATGTGCTTTACCTATAGGTGAGGCAATGCCTCATACGAATGTATTAGTAAGCGGGGCAAACTTTATGGGTGGTAGTGTGGTCCCGTGTACCCGAAGCTTCAGGCACCGGAGACAATAAAGTTGCAACGTCACAATCACGATTTTTGTTCGGAGAGTTGGTTCTTGTGTCGTCACCACTTTTATCTCCGAAAATGTTTCGTAGGATTGCTCTCAAACACAAACAAACACTACACTCAAAAAATTCCACACGTTTGATCGAAGTGTTTAAACTCTTGATTTTTTAAATGCACAATCACATTTACTTTAAGTGTATTTAACCTTAGTTCAATGTGTTATACACGTTAATTTCTAGTGTTTCAAACTTTGAAAAGTTGAAAATCTTTCACTATCTTTTCAAGTGTATTGCACATTGAATCACACTACTGTTCAAAACAGATGGATTTAAAGTGTTTTGCATTTCAATACGATGTGAATTGATTGCTCAGAAAGGTAAACATCGAAAACAAGAGTTGTGACTATATCCTATCAACCCGCCTCATATATGAGAACAACCGTGGCACAGTGAGATCGAACGAAGACTCCGACAGCAGCACACCCCAACAGTTCATGATCGAATCCCAAATCAGACCCATTAAAAAGATATGTGAAAGCTCTGGCCTCTGAATTTTTTTTTATATATTTGTCGATTCATTTTTAGAGTCGGTAAAGTAGAAGTCGATAAAGTAGAATTTTGTCTGTGGTAGAATATTGTAGAATATTGAACTATGATGTGCAAAGCTATTGATATCACCATATGAGGCACATAGAATCTAAGTGTGTCACAATTCAAATTCATAGTGTTCAGGCATGGTTCATGGATTTGTTTCACAATAAGCGCAAAATTAAGTGTAAGACACATGATGATGACGTGTGCAATTTTTTGAGTGTATCATGTGTCACTCCTGTATGTATATCTCATTGCTTTTCATGCACCATCAATGTAGAGTGCGCTAGCCGATTTTGAGAGGAAATGTCATCCAATCCATTTTACGATTTTCAAAATTCAAAATAATGTACATTTTATTGCACAACTTGAAAATTTCCATCGGGAGAGGTCTTATTTTTCGATTATCTACAGATCTGAACTGATTTACAACTCAAATAACCACACATTAAAAATCCGGAAGATCATAACCGCTGAGACAATAGGCCTTTTTAATGCACCACCAACGTAGAGTGCGCCACGCGAGTCCGAGAAGAAACGTCAACCAAACCGTTTGTTTACATCAGAATAACTATTTTTCACAACGCAAATTAATGCTTTTTTAATTCAATACCTAGCCAATTTCCATCGGTCATTGTCTTATTGTACGATTTTCCACAGATCTGAACTGATTTGTACCTTAACTATTCACACACAAGAAATCCGGAAGATCATAACCACTAAGGCACTTTTCTAATTTTCCATTTTTCTCAACAAAAATGTTCCTGAACACCAGCAGGATCTTTGCAAAAACGTTACAGAATTAAATTTTTCAACTGTAGATCAAGTTTTGGAGCATCGTTGATAAATCAATTTATCAAGAACAGTAAAAAAGTGTTTCCTGTCTCACGGTAGAAATTTCTGCTCACAACACTCTTTTTGACGTTTTCCTATTCATCACCAGAGGTTGAATCGATCGTTTAGTTTCTATTAAAAAGCCCTATTTTAAAAATCTTAATTTTTCTCATCAAAAATATATGGATGCTGGCTGGTGCAAACCCGATTGGCAAATCAAAGTTGGCACTCGTGGAGAATAGAAGAACTATGAAAGTGATGATGGTTTCAAAATTTTCCACGGGAAGGTATACGAATGCAATCTTAAAATGCTTTTATTTTTCAAATGGAGCATTTTATTTAAATCTGGTTTCTGCTATAGTGGTAGAAAAGCTGAAATCTATGTGTACACTTAAAAATCAGAAAAGAAATTATTTTTTTCTATATTATATGTTTATTGAGTAGTCCTTATGTTTTCTACTAACGTAGCATTAACCAGATTTAAATAAAATGCTCCATTTTCAAAATAGAAGCATTTTAAGATTGTACTCGTATACCTCACCGTGTAAAATTTTGAAACCATCATCACTTTCATAGTTCTTCTATTCTCCACGAGTGCCAACTTTGATTTGCCAATACAGAAAACAAAATATTCCACGTGGATGATGCTTTCAAGCACCTGCGGTGGATAAATTAATCAGGAAAGGTAAAAATATTGTGCTCTTCCTATGCTCAACGGTGAAAATTTCCACCCTCCTCACTATTTTGAGGGTTCCCCTATTCACCGCCAGAGGCTGAAACAATCGCCTAGTTTATATTGGATTTTTTTTTAAATTCTTTATTTGAGAGATTTTTAGTTCATCTCTTAATAATTTTCATTGGATTCAATTAAGTCCAGGAGATTCAAAGCTTGTCTAAGTCTATGACATCAAAGCCATTTTTAATCTCTAAAATTTATTTTGAACAAAATTTCGTCGATCTTTGTTTTGAGCATATTTATTTTGTGGATTTTAAATAAATCTTTTGATTAGGTTAAACATATTATAATTATTGAAATGCTTGTTTCATTTGTTGTAAACATTCATATACTAAATTTTTATTGAAATTACTATCTAGGAAGGGTCTCAATTTTAACTTAGTCCTACAATTATAACAATTGATCTAATTTCTTTGACTTTTATTAATATTTGTATTCGAAGAATTTATACATATATATGTAACATTTTCCTAAGTCCTAAATGTATGAAATTTATTCTGTGTGCACTTTACCATGTTTCAAAGCCAGAGTTTTATAAAATTATAAAATTCAAACTCCTAGCATTTAATTTTGTTTCCTAAATATGTGTGAGGTTAACTGATGATGAAATATTCAGAACCTAAAAAAGCTAGTCCCAAAAATCATGGAATTACCTAACTCTGATAATTTTCTTAAGATTGATGTGCTTAAATTTGTGAGATCCGAACGCATTTCATTACAAAAAAGCATGAACAAACGATCATTGCTCGTTCAAAATCAGTAAGCTTTTAAGGCTCCCACAATCGAGGTCTCAATCGTTGTTATGAAATAAATATAACCAAATTGATTGTTTCACCATTAAATAATAGAAAGCCTCAATATTGGTCACAGAAAACAATTACCCAACCACAAGTTGCATTGACGCAATTTGATTGAATAGCATCTTCGCGAGTTCCTCCATATAAATTATCTAGCTACGCCAATGGGAACCCGGTGTGATGTGAGAATACCTGGGAGATGTGATTTGAATTTTTGGACAGTTGGAGATCTTTAGAATGCAACCTGATAAAGCTGAAGTCCAAAACAAATATGTTGAGGATTTTTTGCAGATCTATGATCAACTGGAGGTGTTTATAAATAATTTCTGGGCAAGCTGGTATGTTGAGAGGGTATCTGGGAGATATGATTTGAATGGTTGTGTAGTTGAATGTTGATCTATGATCACCTGGAGGTCTTTGGAATAGTTTCTGAGTAACTAGGTATTAGAGAGAACAACTGGGAGTTGTGATTAGAATTGTTGCGTAGTTGAAGATCTTAAGAATGATACCTGATCAAGCTGAAGTCTAAAACAAATGTCTTGAAGATTTTGTGGAGATCTCTGATCACTTGAAGCCCTTTGAAATAATGTCTGAGCGATATAATTTGAATTTTTGTGCAGAATGATACCTGTTCAAACTGAAGTCTTGGTGGGCGTTGGCCAAATTTGGATTTTTCAGATATAATCCTAAATAGGACCTAGATTATTTAATACTCTAGTAACCTCAAGTCCGTGCTCATTGTGATTAATCAACACTCAAAGGGGTAAAATTGGAGTGTAGAGCGCACTGCCCACTGGATGATTCTGAAGCCTGGCCAAGTGAGTGGGGATGGGTTTATTTGATTGAACGTCATTTCCAATGTATATATTGATACATTAAAACCATTGGCATTTGAGATAAGACAGAGATAGGATGCGGAGGGCCCGCTTAGGAGGATTGTAACCCATGTTATAGTTTCCATTTATTAAATAGTTCAGATAGGCTAGAAATGACAGGTTTATAGTAAGAGAATGTACCATATTGGGAAAGCATAATTTTCATAGGGTTCAGAGCGGCTGAGCTGTTCGTTTGTAGTTTGACCTTCCTTCAAAACCAATTTTGGCTCTACAACAATTTTAAACTTGTTCTGCATTATTCACATGTTGCAATTGTTGAAAAGAGCTCGATATAAGATAGGCACAGAATACAGACGTTGAGGCTCCAAAATTTCTTTAAAAACATGTGTAAACATTCCTATTCGACTTAAGCGCCACTAACGGCGACTTCCCCACTCAAAAACCCTCTTTGACAACAAGATGGCGCTGGCGTTGCAAAACTTACACTAGACACTAAGTGCTGGTAGCGCCAAGTGGCAATTTTCAGCAGATAATTTATCGATACTAGCGCCAAATTGGTCGAAAGTGATAAATTTATAGAGGAAATCAGGAGATGCTAGCGCTACGTAACGGCAACGTTTCCACTTAACTTTATACAAGTTTCTGACCGAACTTGGACGTCTGATCTCTGTGAGATAGCTTAATACAATGAAATGCCAAAATCTAACCGAGTAGTTTAGCTGTTCTGATTTCGGTACAGTTTGTTGAGGTCGGGTATAGTTTCTGAGTATGGATGACCATTTTGAAATAACTCATATTAAAGGGCGAACACGAAATTATTGCGACACCGAAAATGTCATGCCAATTTTCTTATAATGTTTAGAATCAAACCAAAATTTTAGGGTAGTTTTATACATATATTTACTTCAAAAATCAAAAGAAAAGTTAATCGATGGAGCCTTGAGTGTAAAATTGAACGCATTTTCGCTTGATGCCCTCCATCAAAGTCTTTACAGTGTCATCCGGTACCATTTTCTCAGTTATTTTCTATTTTCTTAACATGTCCTTCTCCCCTAATAAAAAATAACCATAAACGAACGATAACCCAAATCATTGAACTATTCCACAAATGGTTTGGATGATACCCAGAACACGTCGTTAAGCAAATTAACCATACAATTTTTATTAGGGTCGTCTTTGACTGTCTTCTTGCTCTTCCGAAGTTCCCGCTTCATTATTGCCCAGTACTGCTCCACCGGGCGCAGCTCCGGACAGTTTGGCGGATTCATGTCCTTTGGAACAAAATGGACAGAATTGGCCTCATACCACTCCAGGACACTTTTAGAATAGTGGCATGATGCCAAATCTGGCCAAAATAGCGGAGCTTCGTCGTGCTGCTGCAAGAACGGCAAAAGGCGCTTCTCGAGGCACTCAGATTTGCAGATCTCGCCATTTACTGTGCCCTTTGTCACGAAAGGCTCACTCCTCAGTCCGCAAGAGCAGATGGCCTGCCAAATGAGATATTTGGAGGCGAACTTTGACATTTTCTTCTTCTTAAATTTGTCGTCCACATCGAACTTGCTCTTGCCGGTGAAAAACTCCAACCCCGGAATTTGCTTAAAATCGGCTTTTATATACGTTTCGTCGTCCATCACACAGCAGCCATATTTTGTCAGCATCTTCTCGTAGAGCTTCCGTGCTCGAGTTTTAGCCGTCGATTGTTGCCGCTCATCGCGGTTTGGGAAGTTCTGTACCTTGTATGTATGTAGTCCAGCTCTCTTCTTTGCATTCTGGACGTAGCTCTGCGACATGCCGATCTTTTTAGCCAAATCACGGCTTGAGACGTTGGGATTTGCTTTAATCATCCGCTTCACCTTTCCCTCCGGCTTTTTGTTCTCCGATCCCGGTTTTCTTCCAGCTCCTTTGCCGTGGTCCAACGTCAACCGCTCCTGGAACCGCTTCAACACTCTGGAGACGGTTGAATGGTGAATGTTCAACATTTTTCCCAACTGTCGGTGCGACAGGTCAGGAAATTCCAGGTGGAATTTATTCTCTCAACTCGCGTTGGTTCACCTCCATTTTCTTGAATCGAAAAACACGACTTCGAGTTTGACAACATGTACACAATACACATCAATGAGAAAGTGTGCAAAATTTGGTTGATTTTTACCCAATGGTAAAAAAGTTATGCCCTGTTGAATGTGTCGCAATAATTTCGTGTTCGCCCTTTAGCACAGCGTAATAGTTTTATTGCTAGGGAACTTTCTTCTGAGATCGTCTTTTCTTCATACAATTCTCATTATTCATACTATACTAATCATGTTCAGTCTTAGAAAATGTTATATGTTTAAGCCCCGTTCTAGATTTTTTTTTGTTATTCATATCTTATGCATTGCAGCTCGTGAGAGGTTACCAAATATGGGTTCTTTTTCTCATCCGCAATAGTTTGGGGGAGGGGGCGATCTGAGAGCTGAATAGAGGCAAATAAAATAGGGAACACAACACCATGACCCAAACGACTAACCAACGCATGCAACTCACACTTAACTCTGTTCTATTTCTTTCTTCCCCTCATGTACCAATATTACCTACCTGAGAACAAATGGGAACACGGCCAGATTTTCAATAGGAAGAAGGAAAAAAACGAGAAAACGTGAGAGAGTAAGCAGTCAGAAAGGATTAGGCCATTTATACTGGACGGAACTGGTAAATAGGATAAGAATTGTAAAAGGTGTGTGCTTGCATGATTTATTAGACTGATGCAAAATTTGACTTTTTCGTTCCACAGTGCTTAAATGGTTTCAAATTGGGTCCTGATTAGCCTCCCAAAGTTACAACTCATTTGGTTAGAAACAGATTTCGCATTTGAAGTTTGCATGTAAATTACTATGGGAAATCTCAACTTTTTGTTCATTGCCTTCTAGTCTTTTTCCATATTGATCTGCGAAACAGTTCGATAACCATTCTTATAGAAAATTTTCTCAGCTACAGCTTTGCTGAAGATCGTTTCTATGTAAAACGAGACAGGAAAAAGTTATTAATTATTTAAGAGATTGGTAAACTTATGACATGATCAAGCAGCTGCTCTGTAGGCAACACTGTATTTTGCAACACAGTAGCCATGATTTTTGTGTCCTATTCAACGCCTCAGAAACACCAATGTTGCCCAGTGCTGTAAATTTTCATATCATTCGATTGAAGATGAACCACTACAACCATTCAATCAATTCTGTGTAAACGAATTCTCACATGACCATAATTTGAAGAGCCCCTTTCTCATTCGAAGCTCATTGTCACTGTCAATTGAGTCACTCAGTATCATTTGATATACGACAGTGGAGTATGGAAGAAATCCAGGAAAATGGTCCCGAACAGACAAGTCGACCCGATGTCGGATCAATGTAAGGCTAATTTAAGGTCGATGTCGACCCAATGTCGTGTTAATGTCGGGTCAATTTTGGGTTTATGTCGGGTCAATGTCGGGTCAACATCGGGTTGGGGTTTGATAGAAGTCAGGTTGGCTTAGCTTTTTCGCCGGAATGTCGACCAGAGCTCCGTTTGTGTGTAGGTTACACTCAATCGAATGATATATAGCGTTTCTCAAATGAGAATGATCCATGCCTTCGTCAAATGACTAAGCAACTGATATCACCCATTCGGAGGAGGTCCCCTTTGATAGCGAATAGCTACTTTTCTCATTTTCATCAAAAATGTTCAAATGATTTTGAGAATTTACAGCACTGATGTTGCCTGCTGAGCTTAATTGAGCATGATCATAAGACATAAGCGCATTGAACCATTGATAACTTTCGATCCTTGCATTTAACCAAAAAGTGATCTTGAGCAAAGTTGTAGCTGGGAAAATTTCCTACAAGTACAGTTGAAAGTTTTGAAGCAGACCGATATGGTGAATTATTAGATAGACATGAACAAAAATCTTGGTTTAACCATAGTAATTCCCATACAAACTTCAAATGGTTTGTGCCATCTCAGTTTCTCACCAAATGGGTTCAAATTTTGAGAGGTTAGTCAGGATCCGATTTGGAATCGTTTAAGTATTGTGGAGCAAAAATTTCAAATTTTGCATCACTCTAATGATTTATCTATTTTAGAATTACCTATAAGCCACATGAGAACCTCATTTCCTTCAATTACTACTCCATTGCTATAGCAGCACACACCTAATAATGATCACTAACATTCATATAGTTTCAGCATTATCGACATTTATAATCAAAAGGTGAGTTGTAAAGTATAATTACCATGCATACACAGACAAACAGACGTAACTCTTAGAAAAACTTGTTCTTGAAAACATAGTATCTCAAAACATATAACCTCAGTAACGACATCTCTCTGGCTTCTCGCGGAAAACAAGCTTGCTCGCTAACACGTAAACAATATTGCATAAAAGTTCTATAGAATATATACAAACGTCAAAGTGATCCGATGCCAGCGCTGCGGCGAGTAGTTCGCGGAACTGATAATATTCAAATCAAACGTTAAATGCATGAACGAAGATACACAATGAAGAGTTACGTCTGTTTGTCTGTGATGCATAGATACAAGTTAATGTACCAGAACCTGGACGGACACGAGCCTACTCAGGGGAGGACCCGGATACGACCACCCATGTGTGTATAGAGTTTCGCACGAGCTGACGAGTGCAACGGGAAGGACAGTAGGTGTATAGACTAGGGGGTTAGTCCCTAGATAAGCCAACTTAGCGGTTGACAAAGCCTATACACTGAACAATTACAATTACAAGAATGATACCTGTTCAAACTGAAGTCTTGAACACATATTTGAGGAAGTGAGATTTGAGATGTTTGAGGAGGTCTTTGGAATATTTTTTGAGTAACCTGTTATTTGAGAGAATATCTGAGAGATGTGATTTTTCAGATGAAAGGCAGATGAAGATCGTCAAATTCAATCATACATGATCAAGCTGAAGTCTTGAACAATTATCATAGAGTGTTCATATCTGGATAGAGCTGGAATTAGGGCCTAACAGCTTTTTTAAACAATGACTTCTCTTGATGATTTCTAGACATTCAAGGCTTGCCCACGCAAACCAACATCATCATCGGGTAGGGAAAGACTTTCCCTATCCGATGGTTATATTGGTCTGCGTGGGCGTGCATTGAATTCCTAGTAATCATCTATGGAAGTCATTGTTTACAAAAGCTGTTACGCCCTAATTCCAGCTCTATCTAGATATATCCACTCAAATCGTTGGTGAAATGAAAATTGGTCGTCCAAAATATGATTGAAAGTTGTTTTCCAAGGAATAAAATAATTTTAAAACGTCCAATTTGGACACATAAACTGTTCTGGATAAACGGCATAGAAAAATGGGTCGGATGATTCGATTATCTGGAGAGGAATTTGTTTCAAGCCTCCGGACAATCGAGTCCGACCTGTAATCATCAGGGTGAGTTCCAATTGTATCAAAAGCTAGCTCTCATCCATCTGGAAAACTTTATTGAAGATTTTTTTTCAATAGCCTGCTTCCTTTAAAATATTTAGCTGATCTAGATCAAACTATAGTGATCTAGATCAAAACGAATGATATCAAAAAATAGATCTCTTATTCACCTGAAAAACTTTGCCGAGCACACCAAACTTCTATAACTTGAATTTCAGGAGTTATGAGGTTTTGTCCGTAAATTTATATGATTGGCCCCACTGTGTTCCGGCGCACAACTTAGAGTTCTTTGGGCACTTTCACAGTTGTTAATTGTGTTGAGAGCTCTGTATCCTGTACCATTTTGCATTAGTATTATTGTGTGGCAAGTACAATCATACTCTATTGCCCAGGGAAGTTGAGAAATTACCCGAAAAATTCCTTGACCGGACCGGGAATCGAACCCAGCTGCCTTCAGTATGGGCTTGCTTTATAGCTACGCCTTTACCAACTGAGCACCCAAAACACGGAACATGTAACCGAAAATAAAACAAGTTAGTATCAATCGAAATGCTCATTGTAATGTCATAAATAAACCAATTCAAGTTAATTTTCTAGTTGAGCGGTGATAATGGCATAATTCAATCCCGACATGTTGATACCCAAATTATAACGGATTCGTATCGGTAACAAATCCAATCAAAAGCCAAGCCCATATTTCAATTTTGCGTGTTTGATCTATATCATCTACCTATGTAGACACTCAGAGGCACTTTTATTCGTCGTAAAGCAGAGTGAGATAGATGATTAGCTGGATGTTTGGGTTGCCCCTAGCGAATGCAAGATGTATCTAGGTACAAGGTGCTCTGACTTGCAAGCAAACAACTATTGAATGGGACAGAAAGTATGCCTTTCCATTTTATTCCAGTAACTGAAGGTTATCCATTGAACTGACGTCAACGATGCTGCCTTTCCTGACTCCTCTTCCCGCGCTCCTTTTTGTCCACAAACGGAGTATACAAGAGCACCTCCTATAAGCTCAAGACATCTTAAGCGAATGGTCACGATGGAGCGTTTCTAAAAAGTAGTATTTGTTTCGCTTCACGCAACGAAGATTTGAAGTGAATTAGAGTTTAACTTCAGTACACATCTGAAAAAAAAATCCACCCAAAGTATCCACCACTACCTCCCAGAATAGTTCGCATTTAGTCGCAATTTGTTTCTGCCTGCGAACGAGCGGTTAGGCATTGTTGGTCTGGCCGTTTATATAGGAGGGCAGGGTAGGTGCATCCCGCGCCCCCCGCAGTTGATTAGATTATATACGCTAGCATCGTCGGTCGGTTCTCATTCGATTCGCAATCAGTCATCTGTGAGCGGTTTTGCGTTTCACTGCACATCGTCAGTTTGCATCGAACCGGTCGAGGTGGTTGTGTTATTAAATTCACTGTGGAAGTTTGAAGAAAAATGAGCTCCGAACAAGAAGTCGCCGAGTTTGGATTCGAGGTGAGTCGATGAAGAAAAATCATAAGTCAGAACTTCAATTTCCTACGACGCGGGAAATGTGCAGATCGTAAATTTTCACCCCTCTAGAACGGGTTTGTTGGTTGTTGGTGCAAATTAGGCGTATTATTTTTTGCCAAATAAAGCGTCTTCACGCGCGGATAGATAAATCATGTTTTATGAAGGCAATTTGCACGTTATCGAGTGTGCCGGTAATGGGATACCTCTTCCGTTTGAATTTGTCTAATGTTGCTCGTTTGAGTTGTGTGTTTAAAGCGAAGCTCTCTCCCGGGAGAGAGATGGGCAATTTGTTGCTACTGGCTCCCCCTTTCACAGCGTTATCAATTTGACATTATTGGAATACTAATGGCGGTGGTGACTTAAAATGCCATTTAGAGGCTTTGAATGGCGTTGCCGGTAAGACATTTGGCTGAGAATAGAACTGGCATACAAGCGTCTAGATCTATTTTGAATTGTTGTCGTTGTACTTGAGTAGGATGTAATTGCTTTCAGGAATATGATCCAAAAATCGATACATGCAATTGCAAAATGAATCGGTACCTAGATATTAGGCTGTCCCATTTTTCCTGAGTTGTCCTGTTTTTTGCTCTAATTCCAACACAAAGATCTACTCCAATTACTTTGTACTAAAAACTAGATTGATCTAAAATGCAACCCTAATAAAAAAAAAAGTACCATACCCGAACGATAATCCAAATGATTGAACTATTCCACAAATGGTTTAGATGATACCCCGTCGTTAAGCAAAATAACCATACAAATTTTATTATGGAAAGGAGTGGCTAAACAGGATCCTATCAAACTTTTTTCGACCACTAAAGGTCCCAGGCTGGGAATTCCAGCTAGGTGACCAAAGTTATCAGGAACAGCTATTTTTCAATATAAGCACTATTTACAAACGAAAGTAATCGTTCAGATCTATTTTAAGTAGTGATTTATCATTGATTTTCAAGTTATTTGTATTTTGAAACAAAGTGATTTGTCGTTGAAAAATATGTACTGTATAACACATTTAAATCAAAATGATTATCATTTGAATCGGCACCACTGTTTTCATCCATTGAATATGATTAGTTTTGCTTTTGGAAGCAAGTGAGAGAAGCTCTTCTCCATCTGCACTCGAAATAATTTGCGCTCTAGAGCGTGGGTAATACGGAATTGTTGCTGTTTTCAATAATAGTGTATTATTCAGATAAGTTCGATAACAAAACATTGCCAAAATTATCAAATTTATTGCTCAATGTCTCGTCTTGCCTCAATAGTAGAAAATGCCCGGCGATGTTGTTCAATATCACTTGCAAACATGTGATCTGGGTAGTAATATGATATGGTCATATTTTGAATAACATATAACAAGGCTTGCAGTATGAAGAAGGGTTTATATTTATTTAAAAACAATTTTCAGCAAAAATTAAATCGAAGGATATATCGTTTAAACTTAAAGTGATAGATTGTTAATATCAGTATGGTTGAAATTTCGAGTTCAAATCACAGCACATCAACAACGATGTGCAGTACAATCTAAAATGAAGTGATATACTGTTGATTTCATCGTGCTTCAATATGATCTCTTCCAAGGGATTTGCACTTCGAATTGAAATGTTTGGCAAGTAGTGCAAATTCAACAGCAAATCACTTCACATGAACATGATGTTTTTTTTTACCGTGTAGAGAGAGTATACCAGTTTTAACACTAGTTGTTGGGACTTTGGACCAAATCTATTTTTTATCACATTCGGCTGGGCTCACAGATGGCTGTCAAGCTGCCATCAACGTCGATGCCGTACTAATTAAAAATCAAGAGCAAATTTTCATTACGTCGAATGTAACAAAGGTAAACAAAGTCGAGCTATCAGGGTCAATCGATGCTCCTGCTATTACACTATATACTGTCCGAATATAGGATCACATCCCATTTTAAAATTTTATTTACCAGTCGAATTGCTTTTTGACGTAATGACCTTCTGATCAAAATAGTTTTCGATATTACTTAAGTCACCCGATTTCTATGGAGATGCCGTTTGTCTTAAGTAACAGCACTGAGAAACCCGTGAAAAGTGTACTTTCGTCGTTTCGCTTTCTCATTATTAAAGTGAATAAATCGAACTGTTTGTTGCTAAGATGATTTCGGTGGTCCTAAAATGATGAATACTGCACGTAAGGAAACGTAATCGATAATTCTCCCGAATATCCTGGTAAATACACTTTGACTTAAGTAACAATAGGGGCCACCAAACGACGTATAATAACTTTTGACTCAAAAACCATTATTTCTTAGCATAAAAGCTAGCGATTTGCCTTTGTATGATTAAAACCCGGCTAAATATGTTAAAAATTGCTATCAATATGAGATTATATGTGTTTAATTGGAAATAGGAATAACCTTTCGGTCATCAAAACAAAACTTTATTTTTCTCGGATCGGTGTGAATATTACTTACGACATAATGAAAATTTGATCTTGAAATACAGTTTTAATTTGTTTAACTTTACGTGTCGCGTTTTTAATACTGCCACCTCGGAAATTCGTGACCGTAAAAGTGGCGACTCGGGAAATTTGTTTTTTTTTTCCCGCAGTGAAAATCGTCGGGAAAAGTGTCGCACGCACGGAAGAGACGACGGCTCAACATGGATGATGGTCACAACCGCAATCTGGGCCCGGGAAACCAGCCAGCACCAGGAATCAGTGGACAACGAGTTCAGCAACCACCTGGAGTGAACACCCAGCGCACCAGATCGCAGCAGGATCATCACCCACAGCCAAATCCTCCGCATCCAGCTCCAAATCCGCAACCGGCACCAACCGAAGCAATTTTAGCCCACCTTTTCCAAAACCAGCAGCAGACTTTTGCACACCGATACATGCAGCAACAGTAAACACTTTTTCACCAAGCATTGCAGTCGATTCGCGTTCAGGTACCTCCAAACCCTGAAATCATCCTGGATTCGCTGCCGAACAACATTGAAGAGTTTCGCTACGAATCAGAGGGAAGCGTCAAGTTCGCTGCTTGGTACGCCAGGTACGACGACCTGTTTGAAAAAGATGCTGCTCGAATCGCCGAAGAGGCCAAGGTCCGCTTGCTCATGCGGAAACTGGGTGCTGCGGAACATGAGCGTTACGTAATTTTCATCTTACCGAAGGTTCCGAAAAACATTCCGTTCGGTGACACAGTGAAAAAACTGAAAACACCTTTCGGTGCTGTCAAGTCCGTTGTAAGCCAACGGTATCGCTGCCAAAATCCTACCGAAGATTTAATTTCGTTTGCCTGTCGAATCAACAAGAGCTGTGTTGAGATCGAACTGAGCAAGAGTACCGAAGAGCAACTCAAATGTTTAATGTCCACTAAAGCTACTTTTCATGTTCGTCTGCACCGTATCAATCAACGGTGAGCAACGCCAAGCACAATTCTACGTGGTGTAGAAGTCCCTTCAGCTGCTAGGGATCGACATGCTCGATGCTTTTGGGTTGTGATCTGTGTATATCAGTGCCTACTTCAACCGTGTCACCAGTTCTTCTACCACTGTGGACACCCTCAAGGTTGCATTTCCGGCAGTCTTCCGAAGTGAACTTGGATTGTGTACGAAAACAAAACTCAAGCTAGAGCTCAAGCAAGATGAAGAACGAGTGATGACGAGTTGACGAGTTGGACAGATTGGAGCGCGCCAAGATCATTTCATCGGTTGATTTTTCCAACTGGGCTTCCGCAAGGCCAACGGTTCCATACGGATTTGTGGGGATTATTCTACCGGCCTCAATGATGCCCTGCAGCCGCACCGGTACCATCTCCCGTTACTGGTAGACATTTTTGCCAAGATAGCCAACTGCACCATGTTCAGCCAAGTAGACCTTTCGCATGCCTTCCTCCAGGTGGAAGTCGAAAAAGATAGCCGGGATCTTCTTGCCATCAACACCCACCGAGGATTGTACCGCTACAACCGTCTACCATCAGGAGTCAAGACAGCACCAGGAGCATTCCAGCAGCTGATAGACACCCTGTTGGCTGGTCTCCTGTGTACTTCTGGTTACCCTGATGACGTGGTTGTTGGCGGAAAAGACGCTTAGGAGCATTGGACCAATCTTCGTGGTATTTACTTAAAACTCTTTACAGGATATCTTCGTCTTTTTTTTATTTTCATTTGATTCATCCTAGAATTCCATCATACTTCTTTTCTGGATTTCCCTAAAATAATATTGATAATATCCTAACTTTTTCAGTAAAATTCTAAGAGTTCTTAGCATTATATCTTGTAATCTCTTATAAATCACTCCAATTCCACAATTCCCTCAAACTGGTAATAATTTCCAAGAATTGGCATAATTTTGTCTTCATTTTTCTCTATGAAATGCCCTTCAAATATTCTTAATAATTTCCTTGGTACACTCTTCAGAATGACTGGCACACTCTTCTCAGACTTATCCGATAATTCCATTTGAACTACTTTGTAGGTAAGGTCAGAATTATTTTGAAGTCCTATGTAGTATTTCTTAAGGATTCAAGTACTTTGCCAGAATGGTCTTGAAAGTGTTTCAGAAATTACCAGATGTTATTTTGGCATAATTGTATTTAAATTTCTTAAAATTTAATTCAAATGAATCTCCATAGAAACATTGGAAAGAATTCCATTGAAACTATTCTCACGATTCGTATCAGCATACTTCATCTTAAGAATTTTCTCTTCCGAATTCTAACTATTTCCTTTCTTTACAAAATCTCCATGCAATTGTGATCAGAGTTTTTAAAAGACAATTGACACCGTTTTCTACCAGAGGTTGCACAGACTGCACACTTAACACTAGACAACTGACAACATACAGGGAAATTTTCAGGTTGCGAAAAGTTACACCGGCTGGAGCGAGAATCGAACCCTCACTTCGTGGCACTCACAATACGCCTTAACGACGGGTGACGCCGCACGACCACGAAGCCCACAAAGATAGATGGAACTCTACTCAGAATTAACTTGAAATTCTCCTTTGCTTTCACAAAGAATTCGCATCACACTTCAGTGTAAACTATTTTTAGAATTATCTTAAAATTCAGAATTCTAGGGCAATTCAGAATTCTAAAGTAATTCAAACTTCTAAGGTAACTTAATATTCACAGGTACTTTTAAAACAATGCCAAACATTATCAGATGCCTTTTAAAATTCTCCTTAAAATTCTTATGAATTATCCTTAAAAATCTCACGAAAGTCAAAGTCCTGGTGGTTGTCTAGATACAAAAGCCTTGCTAATTTTCTGAAGCTCAATTTTTTGTTTTCAATCCTGAACAGTTTTCGATTTCTCTAAATTGCAAAATTAGGAAAATTCATCCATATTAAATTTTGATTTTTTATAAATCCAGGATTCCAAAAAATAAATTATAGTCAAAATCTAACCAAAAATTTAAAATAAAAATAAATCAAGCCCTGATATTTTTAAAAGTTTGAAGATTTTTTCCAACCAATAATCTTAAGAAAATGTCTCAATTTTCATGATTCTGCAACCCATTGCAAACATGTTGTAACAATCCCATGTACGATGCTGCAATAATGTTCAACGTTGATGGCCTTTAACAACTAAAGTAAGGTAGAGCACTACTTCGGCCAAATCGCCCATTTTGAACCTATCGAGTAAAAAACTTCAAATAAATCCATGTTTTCATAGTTAACAAGTAAATTATGCGTTTGGTACGATACTTTAGTTCATAAGCTACGGAACGAAGTCATTGAGAACACGTGATATGAAGGTTTGCACCCATTATTCCCAAAACCAAAAGAAGCGCTCCGACCGAATCAATTTTTATCTTCATCCGATAGGCCGAAGGGAATTTATTGGCGTTTCAATGCGTTAGGCCGAGTTTAGAATCTGTAGACCGAGTTTGGCGTCAAGAAGCAGTGTTAGACTTTTGACAATATCTCAACGATTAGTTTCTCTTTATCAAATCTTACGGTACATTCCGTAATAATAATAACATTCCGTTTGGTGCTAAACTGCGCTAGATTAAGAAAGACTAAGTGCGGGTTTTGCTTAATAGGCGGGAAATGGGGTAGTTAACCCTAGTAAGTTTAGCTTTTTATTTTTTGGTTCATCAATTGCAGTGATATTTTTAAAGTAACATATTTAAAAAATCTGAGAAAATCTGGAACATAAAGGCTGACTATAAGTAAATTGGTACGCCCCTCGCACCTCGCTAGCACGCACCTAGTTTTGGAAATCGAAAATCTTTGACAGTGGTTTGTTTACACTTCTATAGAGAACAACTGGTGCAAGTTTGATCAAAGCAGTCGATCGCGTTAAGAAATAACGTCAAATGGAACTCGAAAGAAGAAAATATTGTGCACAAACACCTGGAAAATCCGGAGTGGTCTGGTTCCAAGCTGGCAAAAGTGCCGAAGATGCCGAAAACAACAGTTTGTCGAGTGTTTAAAACCTACAAGGAAACATGAGTGCGGAAAGAAATCAGCGAACTTACGAAAAAACTGGAACCAGGGATTGTCAGCTGCGCAGCAAGGTGTTGAGCTGCATTAAAGCCAACCCCGGTCTTTCGATTCGAGATGTGGCCAGAAGGTCCAATGCCAACTTTCATACGGTGCGGAATATCCTTGTCAGGGAAGGATACAAGTCGGTACAAAGCCAATAAACATCAGAACCGGCACATGAAGCAGAATTCTGGAGTCCAAAAGCGTGCAAGGCTCTTGTACTACCGTGTTTTGACGAAACACAAGGGTTGGAACTTTTTTTTTCCTTTGGTTTGTTTTTTTTCCGTCGATCTTGTTTTCCGTGCTGAGCACCAATGCTACCCACGTGCCAGGAAGGCAGCTCCCACACCTGGACCCTACCTATCGACCTATCAACTCATGAACCGGGGATCAACGGCTTTACTTCCCATCCGAAGGAAGGCGTGATCAGAGATGTTATGCCTCAGAACATCCCGCCGACTGGGATTGAACCCAGACCTGCTGGGGTGAGAGGTAATCACGCTTACCACTACACCACCGGCCCCGTTAAGGGTTGAACTTTGATCGATGATGAAACATATGTACGTAAAACTCGATTTTAAGCAGCTTCCCGGTAAAAAGTTTTACATCGCGACTGGACGTGGGGATGTGCCGGGAAGATTCAAGTTCGTGTTTGCCGACAAGTTCGCGAAGAAAGCCATGATTTGGCAAGCAATTTGCAGTTGTGGCCTGAAAACGGATCCATTCGTCACATCCTCGACGATGACATCCTAAGTTTACATCGAAGAATGCCTGAAAAAGCGTGTATTGCCGTTCATCCGGGGGCATAGGGGCAAAGTCATCTTTTGGCCCGATTTGGTTAGCTGCCACCAAGGTGATTCTGGGGTTCTTACGAGCTTTACACCGTCACTTACGGAACGAAACCAGCTCCGTTCCTCGCAACTCGCACACTCAACCAATTGGCAATGGATGAAGGAGTACGATATCCGTTAGCAGTCAAGGCGATTACGGAAGACACATATATGGTCGACGTGATCACGGGTTGTGATAGCGTTGAAGAAGCCAAGGAGCTGCAGATTCAGCTGGACAAAATGATGAGAAGCGGTGGTTTCCAGCTCAGAAACTTCCAAGCTCCAATGTTTTCCGCTTCCAATTTGAATTTTCATCAAATGGTTCCGAAGCTGTTTTCACAAAACGTCAAGTTCTCTCGATCATCGCTACACTGTTCGATCCATTGGGATTCATCGGTGCTACTATTACAGCTGCAAAGATCTTCATGCAGCTACTATGGACACCGAAGTATGAAAACGGGAAGATACTAGATTGGGATCATTCATTGCCTTCAACGGTGGGTGAGAAATTTATGTGCAACTACCGATTCTCAATGAGGTCAGAGTAACGCGTTGCGTAATTCTTCCTCAAGCTGTACAAGTGGAGATGCATTGCTTTTCGGATGCGTCGCAGAAGGCATACATATGGTGGATGTCTCTACATTTGAAGCCAGGACAAGGATGGAAACGTCAAGGTCCAACTGTTAACCTCCAAATCTAAGGTTGCTCCTTTAAAACACCAATCAATCCCTCGTTAGCCGCCTAAATTTACGAAAAGGTGAAAGCAGCTACCAATCTTCGAGTTCGTACAACATTTTGGGTGGATTCAACGTGTGCTCTCCTGTGGATCCAGGCATGTCCATCAAATTGGTCTGTGTTCGTCGCCAACAGAGTGGCGAAAATTCAAGCAATTACGGATGGTTGTAATTGGAGACACATGGCAGGTGCTGATAACCCAGCAGATTTGATATCTAGAGGAATTGGATCAAAGGAGATCCTTAGCAACAAATTTTGGTGGCATGGACCGAGTTGGTTAGCTCAGGATTGGAGCGATTGGGCAACCTCATTGAACAATTCGTCTGAGGACGAATGTGAAGAAGAAAGAAGGCGTACAGTTGCTGTATGTACGACAACAGCTGCTGAAGGATTCAACGAATCGTTTGTCTCCAAGTCCAGTTCCTACACGGTACTGATCCGACGCATAGCAATATGGCAGCGCCTTATGCGTCTACTGCGGATTCCAAGGGAAGAGCGTTCGAGTGGATTCCTCACTTCAGAGGAACTACGTCAAGCGGAATTCACGCTAGTAAGAAGGGTCGTTTGCTGATCAACTGAGAGCGGTCAGGAAAAATGATCCGGTTCCTAGGAGGTCACCATTACGCTGGTATGGACTCTTGAGAGTTGGTGGACGTTTGGAGTATTCGGAAGAATCTGACGATACCAAGCATCCAATGATCTTGCCAGTTCGTCTTCGTTGCACGAGGATGATTTTCAAGCAGTATCATCTTCGCTTGCTACATGCTGGTCCGCAATTATTATTGGGATCGATCCTCCAACGTTACTGACCGTTGGGAGGAAGAAACGTTGCCAGGCAAGTCGTGCAGCGGTGCATGAAGTGCTACAGGTCAAAGCCTAAGCTGGTGCAGCAGTTTATGGGAGAGTTGCCGGCATCAAGAGTCACGGTCTCTCGTCCATTCTTGAAAACCGGAGTGGATTTCTTTGGTGCGGTGTATATTCGACCAGGACCACGCCGTACTGCCGTGAAGGCATACGTGGCAATTTTTGTATGCATGTGCACGAAGGCTGTGCATATCGAACTGGTGTCTGATTTGTCCACGGACAGATTCATGCAGGCTCTCCGACGATTTATCGCACGCCGAGGGAGGTGCACTGTACTCAGATAACGGTACGAACTTCGTTGGAGCCAGGAATCAGTTGCATGAGCTGCTTCGTTTGCTGAAAACTGAGGGTCATCGACAGGAGGTAGCGAGATTCTGTTCAGACGAAGGAATCAACTGGTTTTTCAACCCTCCAAGCGCACCCCACTTTGGAGGATTGTGGGAAACTGCAGTGCGATCAGCCAAGCATCACGTCCTACGGGTCATTGTGGACAACCCCAGGACAAGTTACGCTGGAATATATGCATACGTTGCTAATCCTGATAGAAGGTTGCCTAAATTCAAGGCCTTTGACTCAGATGTCTGACGATCCAGACGATCTAGAGCCGCTTACTCCTGCATACTTTCTAGTCGGAGCATCTTTGCAGTCGTTCCCTGAGGAAGATTTACGTTTGATACCGACGAACCGCCTAAAACATTGGCAAGTTGTCCAGCAGCAGTTGCAGCACTTTTGGAATAGATGGAAGAGGGAGTATCTTTGCCAACTGCAGGGCAGGTCAAAGCGCTGGTGTCCACCAGTTCAAGTACAAGAAGGAAATTTAGTCGTAATCCATGATAACAATCTACCACCGATGCGCTGGCGTATGGGTCGAATCGTGGATGTACACCCGGGTAGCGATGGAGTTGTTAGAGTCGTCACCATCAAAACAGCGTCTGGTGAACTGAAGCGGCCTGTCGAGAAGATTTGTTTATTGCCAGTCGTAGATTCGACCAACAATTAAGTTTATTCTATCCCTATCCCATCCTAATCGAAGAGGATTCCTTTTTTTCAGAAACGGATATTTCTGGGTGGGTGAGCATGTCTGTGAGGACCACCCTATTACCAACAATCAATACGAAACTAACAATTTTAAATTGGCTCACTACTTGACTAGCCTATTGGGCGCAAGCAAATCGATTAGCGTATCCCATTCTTGTATAAATTCCAGTACTACACTATGTTTGTTTTGATTCGCTATGAAATTTTGATAGATAAAATGAGGTGTTCGTGGATTTTCCTATGTTTCGAGGGGTGAATCGATTAGCTTGGGACCGAAGATAGTACTAGAGCTGAGCCAAAAAGTTGAGCTCGTTTCTTTGGGACCTTCTGGTCTTAGAGTTACCTCTATGCTATTACCATCCTATCACCGTAACAGCCGACCAGATGATAACAAATAAAGGTAGCAGAAAAATAATGGCTTAAATTGTGGCTATTGTACGAGCCATCGATCAACGGGCAGTTGATGGTAGATCGAGATCACACTCACGCTTTCATTAGCATACGGGAGATGATGTAGACGATGAGAGCGAGAGATTCGGTCTACGATCCGATCTCTTGTGATATTCACCACATCCACGATGGGAGACTGGGATCGGGTTAGAGAGCAGATAGCGGATTTTGTTGTAGTTAGTTGATAAGTGACACAAGGTCGAAGACGGTCCTGCGCAACCGAGATTCTTATTGTAATTCGTGTTGTAGTTTGTACCAAACATAAATGTAGTGTAGTTAGAGTTTGTGTTTCCCCTTAAACTTGTGTAGTGTTAATTGTGCCATGAAGGAAGAACTCGCACAACAAGATCGATTTTGTCCCAAAGCCAATGAATCTTCCGAATTTCCCGGAATTTCGACCAATCGAAAAATACTGGGTAATTTCAAATCAGCGACTTCGACGAAGCGGCGGGGTAGTCAAGGATATCCAACAAGTGCGGGCAATATGGAAGAAATGCGCTGATTCCGTGTCCGTTTCTACTGTGCGGGCCAAGGGGTAAGTCACTCAGCACATAGTGTCGAAATTAGATTCGGCACAGCTTGGGCACATTCATTGGCACACCTTTGGTACAATCTCATAGCCATTGGATTGTTGTAAATAAATTGGAGCCCTGGCGGACAACCGTCATTGAAGTTGTTCACAACATTACGTGCTGTTTTAATGTATATTCAGGAAAACCCTCTAATTGAATATACCAGAGGAACTCAGACCAGCAGTTCACTTCTCGGTTCACTTATAGATCTACATACGAAATGTAGGTTTTAGAGTGGGCTCAAGAGAAAGAGTCAGTTAATCAGACCCCATTAGTACCCTTAATTCAAATAATGCTGCAACTCACACAAATCGAACTACGGAAGTCATATTCATCATCCTCTTCTATAGTCGGTCTCCAACAATGTTCCCCACGGGTTCCAACTTTTTCCGACCACTGATAGACCGTTGCTTTCACATCACGAAAGGCTAGGTTTCTGGTCTGCCATTGAGGGCATTATAAAACCTTTAGGACTTTTATTATTCTATGAACACAAAACAACAAAATTTGCACACCCGTCACTTTCCGCGTCAGCTTCAATCCAATTTATTCTTTCAATTTCAAACCAAATAATTCAAGGTGTCAGAAATACCGGGTTGCCGGGATGGGTATTTTACAAACAATCACAGCTTGCTCTATGACCGGCACAATCGGCACACCTGCCGCACACTGACAAAAAGTATGACCCACGATTGGTGTGCGGAGTGACCTACCCCTTGGTGCGGGTGCTGATGGGCTCCATCAAGAGGAAGGTTCGAGATTTCGTTCGAACTGGAGAAATGTAGCCATCTAATGCTGTAACTTTGAAGTTTTAGTATAAGTACTGTAAAGCAACACATTAATGAACTTTTTAAATTTATTGAATCACAAACTACAGGTCTTTTTGTGCGTACCAATAAACTTTTAGTCAGCCTTTATTTTGAAAAATCTGAAAATATACGTAATCTGTCTGTGTATCTGGCAAGACGACTAAAAGCTGGAAAATCTAGATAAATCTGGAATACTGGCTACGCTGCTGACAACTGCACAGTTGGGCGGATGTGAACAATACACTCTAAAGAGAAACTGGGCAAAATTTGGTTAACTTCGGTCAAGTAAAAAAAAGTTACGCAAGTTTGAAATTGTCGCAATAATTATCGACTCACCCTTTAATATCATCTAATCGGAACGACCGAATATAATATATCTAGCGTTCTGAATGATTGTTTCTCTTCATCGATTTTCATTTTAAATATAATTTATTTGTATTATATTCCAATAAAACCCAGATGGAAATTTAAGTAATAATTATTCAGCCTATTTAGCTAGCACTAGTACCTTCAGCCTCATCTTCCTTCACTGCTACCTATGCTCTTAATATAATTTAATAACGCCGTTATTATTACAAGTGAAAATCCACGAAGAGAATCGATCATTCTGAACACTAGATACATTCATGTCATAAATTCGGTTCGATTAGATAATATTACATCATTTCCGTGGCATGAACATTTGTTGTTGTTGTTCATCGTCATCTTTAGATTTGTGTTTTTGTATGAAAAGGGCAAACTTGCGCTTATAGTATACACCCCACGGCAACTCAATTTCCACAACCGTCCCGACGGGAGTTCGTCACCGTCACATAATTAACGACGTGCCCGGTTCCGCCCCGGCTCGTTACCGTCCTGTTGGAGTGACCTACTACACTTCCACTCAGAGGAAAACTTCCATTTACAGCCCGTCCGGAAGCTCGTTCACATCAAAGCTGCGAACAAAGAAAAAAAAATAATACAAAGAATGACTGAACCCGATTCATTTTAAATTTTCACTTAGTTACCTCTTTGCTTTCAAACATTCGCACAGGTGTGGGAGCTGTGTCGGAACATTTCCGACGGTCGGTGGTTTTTCACCGATGCAACGGAGTGGGAGGCCCCAGCCTGTCAAAAACGTTTGGTACATGAATAAATTTCATTGTCAAAACTTTTCCGCACCCTACTCACCGGTTTTGCTGACGTACTAATCGATCTACACCTCGCTAGAGGTTGGTGCGGTTACTTGTTCACACTCTTGGAGCTCGTGGAATTTTCGCGCACAGAAGAAAGGAAACCCATGTAACAATTTGGGTTTTATGAGGGTTCTCTAGACTACGATCGAGACTTGCAGAATGCAATAAATCCTCTTGAATTATCCAAAATTTACTATGTTAGGTGCGGCATTCACTCATTTTACGAAGGAGAAGAAGTTCCGAAGTTCATTTCGTGATGTCGTTAGATGTCGATGTAATTTTAGACGTTCTTGGTCAGTACAGTAGGTACAGATTATTTCGCATGTAATCGTATTAACCTTTTGAGATTACAAACTAATTTGCTGTCCACATGAACGTTTTGTTTGATGTTAACCAAAAGACTGCAAAAGACGCATAGTGCAATTGTTGTGATTGAAGCACTCTCACCACAGAGTGCACAAAGGCATCAAATTATAACGCCATTCCACTGGGTGTTCACCCCCTAGCTCTGCCAAGCGGGAACTCGGAACGACGACCACGATTACAACTTTGCGGTAGCTTAATAAAATTCCCCAACCATAATCGCTGCAGCCAGCGCACATGGAGTGGGGGTCCGTCAAATTTCAACAGACCGACGAGGACGTGGCACTGATTTTGTGTATCACAAGCTATGTGGAGTAGTACGGGCGGTTGTTCCTTCGAATTTTCTGCGTTTATCACCTTCTGGGACTCGGGAAAGGGGGTTGGTCCCATGGTAATGACTTTCCTCTTCATTCAGCTATAAAGCGCTTTAACTCTAGCCGGGTCATTTCCAATTCTGTGTTAAGGGACGTGTGTGTGTGTACGATGGCTGTGGTGAAATGTGTGTGCGAGCAGATTGGACCATAGTACTTCCCGCTGCTAAATATTCGACCTCGTGATTAGCTCGGTTTAGCACGCAATCAAGAACAAATTTGCAGTGATTCAGCGGGAGGATGGGTTGGGTTGGGCTGGGAAGTTGCGCTATTTTCGATGGTTTGGTTTTGCTTCGTCGCCAGTTGGAAGTTGGAACGCAGTGGGTGGCACTTGTATCTAAGGACACGAGCTTACCAGCAGTAGCAGCGCTAGCAGTTTTGCAATCACGAACGCCTCAGGGGAGGACGATAGTTATTTTTGGCTCAATTGCGCGTGAATTGCAAAATCATGCGAAACTGCTGATTTTCCTATTCAGAGTCAGTCAAACGTCGGAACACACGGCGCCTGGTGAAGGTTCAAAAAGGTTTAATTTATTATGGCGGTTATGAAACAAATTTTATGTACGCAGAACAATCAGCGAGTCACGATGGACGTCGAACGTTGCCTAATTTTCTTGTGAAAATATTTGAGCTTCTATGCTTGAAGGTTGTGCACATGCCATTCACAGTGAAAAGTTTGTTTGTTACTTGCGATGTAATTTACTAGGTGTGTAAATCTGTATTTTATTTTACGCAAGGTCAGACATTCAAGAAGAAGATTGCTTGCATTTCATATAATTTTGGGAATGTTTCAAGATATCTTTGTTTACCCAGCTTACGATTGATGTATGTATTGTATAGTTAAAAGGTTTGCCATTTAGTCTTTTTTTATTACGTTGAACAACGTCTGTGATTTCTATATGGGGGTACTTTACTTACTTAAGGGTCCTGTGCACCACCAGCGGTGCAAAGGGCCAACGTGAAAGACTTCCATCCTGGGCGGCTGCTCGCTTTTGCCTTGACCTGGGCCCAGGTCAGATTCCTATCGACTTGCTTAATTGCCTTATTGAGGCTCCGCCGCCATGAGCCCCTGGGTCTGCCTCTGCTGCGATGTCCTGCCGGATTCCAATCCAGTGCTTGCTTGCAGATTTCGTTTCCGCCCCGTCGAAGTGTGTGGCCGACCCACCTCCACTTTCGCTCTCGAATTTCTGTTGCTATCGGCTTCTGATGACATCGACGATGGAGCTCAGCATTCGAGATCCAGTTGTGAGGCCACCAGGCACGAATTATATACCGCAGGCATCGGTTGATGAAGACCTGCAGCTTTTGAGTGTTCTCCGCTGATACACACCACGTCTCGCTGGCGTATAACAACACAGATTTCAAGTTCGAGTTGAAAAGCAGCCCACGGTTCGGTACACGGTCAATTGCACCTACCATGATCTCGTCGATTACGATGAGAAACAGTAGCGGTGATAGTATACATCCTTGTCTCACACCAGCGACTACCTGGATAGGGTCGGACAAGGCTCCGTTATGCAGAACTCTGCACGTGAAAGCCTCATACTGCGCTTCGATGAGGTTGACGATTTTATCCGGGACTCCTGCCTGCCGCCGTCGGAGAGTCGCGTCGATCTTCTCCTGTATCCGATTCAGGATAACTTTGCACAGAACTTTGAGAACAATACACAGTAACATGATGCCTCGCCAATTGTCGCACACAGTCAGATCCCCCTTCTTTGGGACCTTCACTAAGATGCCCTGCATCCAGTCGGCCGGAAAAGTCGCGGTGTCCCAGATATTACAGAATAGTTGATGCAACATTTGTGCGGATAGCATGGGGTCAGCTTTGAGCATCTCTGCTGATATGCGATCGACCCCTGGAGCCTTGTTGGATTTCATGCTTCGGATAGCTGCTTCAATCTCCTGCAGTGATGGGGCCTCGGAATTGACGCGAGTGATGCGCCGCACCCTAGGCGGATCATGCCGAGATGTTGATGGCTGGTTGGCCGTCGAAACTTGAAGAAGTTGTTCGAAGTGCTCAAACCAGCGTTTCAGCTGGTCAGTGGGGTCGGTAAGCAATTTTCCAGTCGTGTCCTTCACTGGCATCCTCGGGTTCATCCTTGCTCCACTCAGGCGTCGTGAGATATCGTAGAGAAGGCGTATATCGCCAGCGTTTGCGGCTTTCTCCCCTTCGTCGGCCAGGGAGTTCACCCACGCTCGCTTGTCCCGTCTGCAACAGCGCTTGACTTCCTTCTCTAGAGCCGAGTACCGTTGACGGGCTTCGTTCTTGGCTCCTCTGGTTCTCGCCAGCTCTATCGCGACTTTTGCTTCTCTACGCTCCTCAATCTTCCGCCAGGTTTCATCTGTGTTCCACTCTTTCCTCTGGGTGCGCAGCTCACCCAAGCTGTTCTCGCTTGTTTCTATAAAGGCATTCTTGATGGCCGTCCATTGTTCTTCTACGCTGCCACCTTCTGGAACGTCCGCAGCTCGAGTCTCAAGTTCATGAACAAAAGACCTTTTTACCGCTGGATCTTCAAGTCGGCGTGTGTTGAACCACCGCCCGAGTCTCTCCTCCCGTCGCTGGATCCGCACCATGCGTAGGTGGATTTCACCGATTAGAAGGTGATGGTCAGACGCGATGTCGGCGCTGCTTTTATTCCGGACATCAAGAAGGCTCCGTCTCCATTTTCGGCTGATGCAGATGTGGTCGATCTGATTTTCGGTATGTCCATCATGGGAAACCCACGTGACTTTGTACACTGGCCGATGGGGGAAGAGCGAGCCCCCGATCACCATGTCGTTATTGCCACAAAATTCTGCAAACAGCTCACCGTTCTCGCTCATTTCGCCGAGACCATGGCGTCCCATGATACGCTCATAGTCCGTGTTGTCGGAGCCGATCTTCGCATTGAAGTCGCCAGTGTAGATCTTGATGTCACCCTTTGGAACCTTATCCACGACGGCATTCAGTTGACTGTAAAAATTCTCCTTGTCCTGTAGCTCGGCAGCATCGATTGGCGCATAACATTGGATTATGGTAAGGTTACGAACCCGTGTTCTAAATCTGGCAACGATTATCCTCTCATTAACAGGCTCCCACTTGATGAGCGCAGCACTTGCCTGGACGCTAAGTAGGAGACCAACTCCACGATGGCGGGGAGCGTTTTCACCTCGAATACCAGAGTATAGTAGTACCTGTCCCGACGGCAGTTTGTGTTCTCCAAAGTTTGGCCAACGAACTTCACTCAGTCCAAGGATTTCTAGCTTCATGCGTCGCGCTTCGTTGGTGAGTTGTGCCAGTTTACCCTGCTGGGCTAATGTCAATACATTCCATGCTCCAATTCGTGTCCGTTGTTTTGCGCTAAAAGTCGTTGCCGTTAAATCAGTTCGATGTCTTTCTCTGTTGGTTTCCGAAACAATTGTAAAGGTTTCAGAGACAGTAGGTGGTTGGCCTAAGGTCTCCTATCCGCCGTGATGGGGCTGCCATCTTAGGTGTAGCTTCCGTGGAAGAGCATTTCTTATTCAGCCGCTGGATGCCAGTCAGACGCTGTTTGAGCCGCACCTCCATGGTAAACAGTCGCTCGGGTTGGCGAAGCATTTCCTCTATCACCGTGCTATGGTTACCGCGCCAGTGTTCGCGTCGCACCTCCTCACTCTGCTATTGTCGGATTGACAACATTGCCCAGGCTACGCCAACCAGCTGTGTCCATGTTTCAGATAGCAGTCTTTTGTGATCATATGACTCGTGGAGGCGTGAGGTAGGAACTTGTGAGGACCGGAGCTAGGTATATCGCTCCTTCCAGATTGTCACTCACCATTTTGTAGCCCTACACACTAAGATTTTTTTTTACAGGAGTCAGTATTTTTTTACAAGGGTTTTTGAATTACTGAAAATGTCGGTAAAAATTCAAATGAACGTTATCCGTAAGGAATCAATGAAATCGATCAATTTTATTTTCTATCATTAAATGGGGTTAACAGAACTAAGTATGTACAAGTTCAGAACAAATTTTCTCATTAATAAATTTTCCACAGATTTTTAAACTTTTACAGAACAGTTCCGCAATTCAAAAACTCGGTAAAACCGTACTGACTTGATTAGTGTGTATGTATATGGGGGTACGCTTTGTGAAAACTGAAAATGGAACATGTAACAAAACAATGATAGATTTTGAACATTAATAACTCAGCTGCCCCTGGACCAATTTCAATTATTTTATCAGCAAACGATCAGAAATATTTTTACGCATCAATAGCAATGCTTCCGACTGATGATTTTCAACAAGAAAGTGGTAATGCCAAGCATTGTCCAATGTACAAATAAAAAGTGAAAGTTTATCACTGTCTTCATGAAATAAACGTTCTTCCCAAACCCAGTCGTCATTATCGAGTACCACTTGGTTGCACATCATTCTGCTTTAAATTGAAAAGATATAAAAGAGCGCTGATGTCTAGTCTCAACTCATTTTCGCTTCGGACTTGGTCTTGGTCGGTCTTGGTAAAGAAGGCGCCAAGCGTCATTGCAAGGTTCTTCGTGATAACCGCCATCCGTCGTCTGGTTCACCGTGGCGGTGTCAAACGTATCTCCGGTCTGATCTACGAGGTGTGCTGAAGGTGTTCCTGGAAAATGAGATCCGTTATGCTGTCACCTACACTGAACACGCCAAGCGTAACCGGCCATGGATGTCATCTATGCTTTGAAGCGACAGAGACGCACTCTGTACGGTTTCGGAGGTTAAATCATCACCAACTTTAACAACAAAACGGCCCATTTCAGGGACAACAAGCTTATTACAGAAAAGAGTTGGAATAGAATTAATCTGTGCCTGTTTGTCTATATTCAGAACCACACGCCCCCAACGACCACACCAAATGCGCTCCAGAGTTGTAATCTTGTAACCAAACTTGGAAGCAGGGGTGCAAATGATTTTGATCGATTCTCTTCATCAACTTCCTCTTTGAAAAAATAAATACTACACATTTGGTACAATTCAAAAAACGGAAAGAGTTAAGATAATAGATGATCGATCAATTAAAAGAACTGAATGCTCTTCACATTTGTTCCGTCCACTAGCGGTCCTACGTCAAGCTTCCGTTCGTGTCCCTAGGCACAGATCCTTCTACTTTTTTTTCTATTCAGGCGTTAATGCAAGCTCTTTACTCAAATATCAACATCATAGTTGTAATGAGCGAAACAGAATAAAGTAATTTTCGGCTGATTTGTGCTTATCAAAGTACGAAAAAGAAGTATGAAATAATAACAGGGGAATGTATCGTTAAAACCCGTTGAAAATAACGACGACTGTCACACCAAATCAAATAGAAGTAGAATAGTTCCACCAAATATACTGTATTAACAGTATATTTCACTCTTTTGTTTTTTTAAACACAATTTTCGGCCAACAAGCGCATCTTTGCGTCAGAAAAATTGTATTCTATAGACATTACGAGGGATGCTTCAAAGCTACCACAGTGATTTAAATCAAAGCTTATTGAAACAATTATTTTCGTGTTCCCGCAGCAAAGTGGTCGGAGATGGCAAAGTCATGAACTTAATTGAATTGTGTATATACTATTGACTTAATCAAAAAAGTGTCTTCAGAGGAATTGTTTGCATAAGGATCGCCCAATTCTAAAAAAAATTATCATGGCCTACTATGAAAAAAAAAAGAAAAGCCTTACTTTTTCTTCTTAAGAGATAGAAGGATACTTTTTTGGGAATTACAACCCTTCCGTGAAGTAAGAGATGTATTGGGAACCGCGATCTTTCCTACATGCAGACGATCTACGAATTTCTTTGTTTGGCTGATGTTAGAGTTTGATATGACCATCCCCCACATTTGCCAGCCATTGTGTTCCAGTCTTATTCTCCACCTCTTTCTATGCTACTTGTCCCTGTCCAGTCAGCCTTTGGTCAACCGTTCGAGAGTGGTATCTGAAATTCTGAAGGAGGCTTCTGAAACCTGTTTCCTACCTAGCTCCTTCCAATCGAAATTGTTACTCATTAACCTCGAGCCCGCCACGAGTAATTGGTACCCAATACTAATCTAGATTTACTGCTATTTAAAATTTTAATTTTTGGCACCGCAAAGTTTCACACACGACTGAGCCTAGTAAATAAACGAACTAGTTATAATAATGGACCGTTTTCTATGGTGCTGAAGACAGGATGTGGCTATGTGCAAAGCTATAGCAGTTTTAACTTAATTCTACTCTGTTTTGATTGCATATAGGGGAGACTACTCCTTTTAACACTCCGAACACGATGCGTCCGGTAAAATGTGTAACGGAAAACTTGCAATGTTTGAAAAATCATAGTTTAGTAATTTATTGACGAATTTCAAATCTATTTTTTAAATCTTTATTTTAGTGATAAAAAAAATAGATTTGAAATCGACGCTATTTGAAAGTACATACTTTAAAGATTTATTAGGTATCAATAAAATTAAAACCTATCGATAAATTGCTGAGCAATGATTTCTAAAACATTGCCAATTTGCCTTTACACATTTTACCAAAGGCATCGTGTTTCGGCAGCTGGAAGTTGCACTACCCACGGAAGAGCAGCTTGGCGCAGCTTCTCTTGAAAATGGCTGGAGGAGGGACATCCGTTCCGTCATAGGTAGTACTGCTGCAGCGGCACTAGGTACTGCGATCCTGGACCGAAGAAATGACTGGTTTGACGGTGAACGCAAACTGTTAAGGAGAAGAATGCAGCACGGGCAACACCGCACGAGATTGAATGTGGAGCGATACAGACAAGCGCGGAACAGACAAAGCTCGATTTTCCAAAGGAAGAAGCGTCAGCAGGAAGACAGAGATCACGAGGCGATGGAAAATCTGTACCGCGTAAACGACACACGAAATTTCTACGAGAAGCAAGCCGATATGTGCAAGGACTTGGACGGTAACCTACTCACGAACGAGTGTGAGGTGATTGAGAGGTGGAAGCAGTACTATGACGAGCACCTCAACGGTGATGCAGCAGAAAACGAAGGTGGCTCGGCAACAGACCTTGGAGCACGCGCAGAAGACGACAGGCTACCGGCCCCTGATCTTCAAGAAGTTAAGCAGGAGATCGGTCGGTTGAAGAACAATAAAACAACTGGTGTAGATCAACTACCAAGTGAGCTATTAAAATACGGTGGTGAAGCACTGGCTAGAGCGCTGCACTGGGTTATTGCCAAGATTTGGGATGGTAGGTGTCGTATGCCCAATCCACAAAAAGGGCGACAAGTTGGATTACTGCAACTACCGCGCGATCACTCTGCTGAGCGCCACCTACAAGGTACTCTCCCAAATTCTATGTCGCCGCCTGTCACCATTTGCAAGAGAGTTCGTGGGGAAATACCAGGCGGGATTCATGGGTGCCCGCGCCACCACGGGCGAAATTTTCGCGATTCGGCAGGTTCTGCAGAAATGCCGCGAATACAACGTGTCCACACATCATTTGTTCATCGATTTCAAATCCGCATACGACACAATCGATCGAGATCAGCTATGGCAGATTATGCACGAGTACGGATTTCTGGACAAACTGACGCGATTGGTCAAGGCGACGATGGATCGAGTGATGTGCGTTGTTCGAGTATCGGGGACGCTCTCGAGTCCCTTTGAATCTCGAAGGGGGTTACGGCAAGGTGATGGACTTTCGTGTCTGCTATTCAACATCGCGTTAGAAGGTGTGATCAGAAGAGCTGGGATAGACACGAGTGGCACGATACTCAGGAAGTCCATCCAGCTCCTTGGCTTCGCCGATGACATTGACATCATGGCACGGAACTTTGAGACGATGGCGGAAACGTACATCAGACTGAAGGCTGAAGCTAGGCGGATTGGACTTGCCATCAACGCATCAAAGACAAAATACATGAAAGCAAGAGGTTCTAGGGAAGACAATGTTAGCCTCCCACCCCGAGTTCAGATTGACGGTGACGAAATCGAGGTGGTCGATGAGTTCGTGTATTTGGGCTCACTAGTGACCGCCGAAAATGATACCAGCAGAGAAATTCAAAAACGCATTATGAAGTTGACTACAAGACGCTGATTAGACCGGTGGTCCTCTACGGTCACGAGACCTGGACTATACGTACCATCTACGGTGGAGTTCAGATGGATGACGGAACGTGGAGGAGGCGTATGAACCACGAATTGCACCATCTGCTGGGAGAACCATCCATCGTCCACATTGCAAAAATTGGGCAACTACGGTGGGCTGGGCACGTCGTAAGAATGTCGCACGACGACCCAGTGAAAATGGTTCTAGAAAGCGACCCAACAGGAACAAGAAGAAGAGGCGCGCAGCGGGCAAGGTGGATCGACCAAGTAGAAGGCGACCTGCGGACCCTTCGCAGACTACGAGGCTGGCGAAGTGTGGCCATGGATCGAGTAGAGTGGAGACGACTTCTTCTGACAGCAGAGGACAACAAGGCCTTATAGTACGTTCAGACTACAGAGTTATAACATGTTATAGCGCTATCTTGATGGTGGTTTCTGTGTTGCAATTATTTGACAACCGTTATAACATGTTATAACTCTCCAGTCTGGACAGCGTTTTAGCCTGATTGGTAAGGTAAGTATTGTACTACAAAGTAGTGAAGGTTTGGTTAGCGCCAATTCATAAATGAGTGAATAGGGTTACGTAGAATGTTTGCGTGTTTTGTCATTGTCTATATAAAGTCGATGAAGAGAATCGATCAATGTTACTTAAGACTTAATGCATTGTTCAGCTTGATTTGAAGTATTTCTTGAAATCTACAGGCAAAAAAGTGCGCGTTTGACTTGCTCATATACTGTCTGCGGCTGTCGAATAGTTCTTCAAAGTTTCATAACTGCCTAAAGCCCCACGTTGCCGAAAGCATTTCCAGTCGATGATGTGCTATAATGCAATTCTAGTCTTCAAAATCATAAGGGCCTAAAAGCGATGATCGATTTTCTCTTCGTATAACCACAGTTATACCAATGTAATGTAATACTATTTTAACGATGACAAATAGCAGTCGTTTAGAGTAAATTATTGAATACAATTTTGTAAGGATGTCTAAATTTTGCATTTCCCGGAGTTTGTATTTTCGAGAATTAGTAAAACAAATCTAAATACCTAGGGGAACTGGATGTAATGTCGGCCTAAATGCCCCTAATTTGGGCCCACTAATTGACTTAATTTTCGACAACGACCAAACATATTTATTAGTACCGTCTCAATGACGCGTTCATCAAGATAAAATTGATAAATAGCTGATTTTTAGCGATGGGCCAACATTAGAGCCATTTCCCCTATATTACATTTCTTTCAATTGAGGAAAACATCTTAGAACTTGCATATCAAGCTTATGCATGTGAGATCAGAGGTGGTAAATGTCATAGAAATCATATGGGGAAAAATGTCACCATTCGATGGTGATTTGTTTGTGAAACGCGTAATCAAATGCGGAATAAACCCTTGAACTATCTCACTTTTTTTGGCTTTCTTACGTACCTTCTGGGACTTTACGGCGGCCCTCAATTTCGTATTTTTTGAGCACTTCATCAGTTCTGAATCAACAATAGAAAAGGGCCCATCAGCATTTGTAAACAAACCAACACCATCATGGTGTAGGTGGAAGTTTCCACTATCCGATGATGGTGTTGCACAGTGGTGCCAAGGGTATCAAAACACGCGCTTTTTTATTTACGCTGAAACGGTTGATTAAAGGTACTAGGTGTCTTCTGAGAAGTTTCTTGGGTTACAACACTCCTTCTTATGGTAACAGAAAATCAAAGATTAATCCACCTAAAAGTGAGATGCTAAATTTATTTTTTTAATATATTAAGATACAAAATAATTGTGTTCGGCTGTAGGAGACATTACTGTGAACAACTTTGCTGAAGACTATAACTTTCTAGCTCTTATAACTTCAGATATATAAAGGTTTTTATGTGAAGACATCGTTAAAATCAGTTTTGTATCTGTAACTATTTCTACAATATTTCTACATGTCTGGTAAAGGGTGATACGGTCAAAATTTGGTCAATATCAACTTGACGTATTTCTTTCAATTTTGCATTTAAAAAACCTGAACACCCCTCATTTTGAAGGTGTGTGTGTGTGTAGAATGTTGCTCCTATTTTGATTTTGGAATTCACTCTTCAGTTGTCAAAATGCCGTCCAAGCAAGAAGAGCAGCGTATCAAAATTTTGCTCGCGCATCGCGAAAATCCGAGCTACTCGCACGCAAAGTTGGCAAAATCGCTAAAAGTTGCCAAATCAACCGTTACAAATGTAATTAAAGTGTTTGGGGAACGTTTGTCGACAGCCAGGAAGTCTGGATCGTGGGGAAATCGAAAACCGGAAGCCGCTGAGACGACAAAGAGAGTTGCCGGTAGTTTCAAGCGAAACCCTAACCTCTCTCTCCGAGATGCCGCAAATAAGCTGGGTGTATCGTCTACAACCGTGCATCGAGCCAAAAAACGAGCCGGACTATCGACTTACAAGAAGGTAGTGACTCCAAATCGCGATGATAAACAAAATACGACGGCCAAAGCGCGATCCCGGAGGCTGTACACGACGATGCTGACGAAGTTTGACTGCGTGGTAATGGACGACGAAACCTACGTCAAAGCCGACTACAAGCAGCTTCCGGGACAGGAGTTTTATACGGCAAAAGGAAGGGGAAAGGTAGCAGATGTTTTCAAGCACATGAAACTGTCAAAGTTCGCAAAGAAATGTCTGGTTTGGCAAGCCATCTGTACCTGTGGCTTGAAAAGCAGCATTTTCATAGCTTCCGGGACTGTCAACCAAGAAATTTACGTGAAAGAGTGTTTGAATAAACGTCTGCTGCCTTTCCTGAAGAAACACGGTTGTTCCGTACTGTTTTGGCCGGATTTGGCATCTTGCCATTACGGTAAAAAGGCCATGGAGTGGTACGCCGCCAACAACGTGCAGGTGGTTCTCAAGGACAAGAACCCTCCCAACACGCCAGAGCTCCGCCCAATTGAGAAATACTGGGCTATTGTCAAGCGGAACCTAAAGAAGACCAAAAAAACTGCTAAGGGCGATCAGCAGTTCAAGGCAAACTGGCTTTCTGCGGCGAAGAAGGTGGACAAGGTGGCTGTACAAAATCTGATGGCAGGGGTCAAGCGTAAGGCCCGGCAATTCGGATTTGGAAAAGCGGAAGCCTAACTGAATATTTTTCCTGAATTTTATACTAATTGAACTTGAAAAAGAAATTTGATTTGATTTTTTAAATAAACGATTTCACCGATTTACACGCGTTTTCCCTTGACCAAATTTTGACCGTATCACCCTTTATGTTCTATAAAGATGTTAGAAATATCAAATTACATAAATTTTCACAATACTGCAAATTGCTACCATCAATACTTGAAAAGTTATTTACATTTTTTGGTTGAAAATTACCCAACTTCCAATAACAATAGCTTTTTAACGGGCAAAAATGAGCAGGCCATTCATCAAGCAATTGAAAGTACAAGAAAATGCAATGAAATGGTGAAGAAACCAAACCGCCCCCACTTGACCCTTAACCAAAATACTTGCATTAAAACTTGTCACTTTTCAGAATTTGAAATGAAGATTTTGTGAAACCACGGGACTGCTTTCGAGTGGGTGTGAAAAGAGGCATACAAATGGATAACTAAGCAACCTGGGTTATTTCTAGTGACTAACAAAATGACTCGGGATCAAAACGTCAAACTAAATTAACTGTGAAAGGTTCGAAAGCTACGGAATAGAAACGGCTCGTAAACTAGTCGATCTATATCCATGGTACTATCTTCCCGTGTCTGTTCATAAAGTGTTCATACACGGGGCGAAAGTGATTTCTTCGTTTCTAATACCCATTGGGCAACTGTCTGAAGAGGCCCAGGAAAGCAGAAACAACGATACCAAGCAATACAAAATCTACCACACGAGAAAGCTTTCCAGAGAAGCTACGAATACAGATCTTCTTCTGGAATCCTCAGATCCGTTAATTTCCAACATGAAGGAACTACCGAAAAACACAAGTGACGTGTGCTCCGGGGATGCTTTGCAACTTTTGTCCTACCGCATCACACCACAAGTTCCCGAAAAAGTGTTCTAATATTCGGAGCGTCCACCTGGAACGCACTACCACTAGCTACAAGGCAGCAACGGACTCTCACGTCACTTAAAGCGGCGCTCCACAGAACTGATTAACTCTCTAGGCTAATACCAATAATAGCTGTCGATTTAAGAAATGTCAAATGTTTGGACTTAGACTTTCATTTCATTCTTAACTCCCCACTAAACTGATTCAAAATGGTTGCTTCCTTGACCTGATTCATGGTTCTGTAACTGACAGGTTTTCGTTATGCTATCAATAAATTACAAATTACAAATCAAAGATGACAACGGTGAGAATAGGAAACTGCAAGCGCTCTTTGAGATTCGTACAATTTGAATCGGAACGTAATGAACATTAAACATGAATGATTTTGGTATTGTTTATTGACAAAATCGAAAAATATTTAAAGTAAATAAGCGATTCAGTCAAGGGTCGTTTGGGGGTGGTCTGGTTTTGATGCCGAGTCATTTTGTTAGTCAATATAAATAACCCAGGTTGCTTGGTTATCCATTTGTATGCTTCTTTTCACACCTACTCGATAGCAGTCCCGTGGTTTCACAAAATCGTCATTTCAAATTCTGAAAAGTTACAAGTTTTAATGCAAGTATTTTGGTTAAGGGTCAAGTGGGGGCGGTCTGGTTTCTTCACCATTTTATTGCATTTTCTTGAACTTTCAATTGCTCAATGAATGGCCTGCTCGTTTTTGCCCGTTTAGAAGCTATTGTTATTGGAAGTTGGGTAATTTTCAACCAAAAAATGTAAATAACTTTTCAAATATTGATGGTAGCAATTTGCAGTCTTGTGAAAAGTTATGTAATTTAATATTTCTAACATATTTGTAGAAGATACCAGACATGTAGAAATAATGTAGAAAAAGTTACAGATACAAAACTGATTTTAACGATGTCTCCACAATAAAACCTTTATATCTCAGCAGTTCTAAGAGCTAGAAACTTATAGTCTTCAGCAAAGTTGTTCACAGTAATGTTTCCTACAGCTTTGCCGAACACAATTATTTTGTATCTTAATATGTTAAAAAAATAAATTTAGCATCTCACTTTTAAGTGGATTAATCTTTAATTTTCTGTTACCATAAGAAGGAGTGTTGTAACCCAAGAAACTTCTCAGAAGGCACCTAGTACCTTTAATCAACCATTTCAGCGTAAATAAAAAAGCGCGTGTTTTGATACCCTTGGAACCACTGTGTGTTGGTTTGCGTGGGTGGCCTTCGCTTTGTGAGTAAAGGGCTTTGGAACGGTTTGCTGATGGGCCCTTTTCTATTGTTGATCCAGAGCAGTGTTGGAAAAGTTCGCGATATTTCACGAAGTTCTCCAAGGGAAAAGTTCGCGAGTCATAGTGATTTTTTGCGAACTTTTCCATCACTGATCCAGAGTTGTTAATTGAGAGCTTTCTAAGTGAAGTAATGAAATTGGGTTGCTAGCGGAATTAATATATATAAAAGCCCAGCGTCCCTCCGTAATGCACCTAGACAATTGATACAGACGCAGAAGTTAGGCCAAAGATCACAGATAACAGACCGTAAATTAGTTTTTATTTTTGAAATATTTATTTGTTTTATATTTTTTTATTTTTAATATTTTTATATTTACTTTGGTCTCCGGTTCATGAGTTGATGGGTCGATAGGGTCGTATGGGTCGATGGGTAGGGTCTAGGTGTGGGAGCTGCCTTCCTAGCACGTCGGTAGCATTGGTGCTCAGCACGGAAAACAAGATCGACGGAAAAAACAAACCAAAGGAAAAAAAATAAAAATATTTTTATATTTTAATATTTTTTTTTATTTTTAATTTTTTTAAATAAATAATTTTTTTTTTATTTTTTTATTTTAAATATTTTTTATATTCAATATTTTTTTTTATTTTAAATATTCTTTTAATTTTTTATTTTTTATTTTTTTTATTTTTAATATTGGTTTTACTTATAACTTTTTTTAATATTTTTATTTTTTTTATTTTTTTTATTTTAATATTTTTTTTTTATTTTTTCATTTTAAATTTTTTTTATTTTTAATTTTTTTTAGGAAAATTTAAAGCATTTTTGGAGTCAAAATATTTAAACTCTTTTTTTCTGGCCGTAGCTCAATGGTAGCCCTATTAAGTGCCCAGGATCACATTGGCCATACCCGGACATGATCCGGGTTCGACGGGGAAGTGGTCAGAATATGAATTGAATTCAAACCCATCATGCGACAGATCAAATCAGTGTAGGAACGTTTAAAGCCTACTTTGGAGTAAAATTCTTAAAAATTTCTTTTCCTGGCCGTAGGAACGTTTTGTGTATTTGATGCGAAGTACCATAGGTTTCATTCGCAAATTACGTAACTCTTAAATTGGTTATTTTTTATCCTCCCCCCAGCCCCCTTCGAAACAAATTTTGTATTGGAAGTATAAAATTTTGTATGGACTACAACACTCTGGCAGACCCAATCGTAATTTTTGGCCATAGAAACGCTTTTTTTTCGTGTCTTTTGTTTTTTTTTTAATTAGAATTTTTAAATCGTGATTTCTGGCCTTAGAATTTTAGGCCTGAAAATGTTGCGTGACAGAAAAAAAAATACTTCGTGAATGAAAAATGTAAAGATGAGCAGGTTTTGTGATAAGAGGCCGAACTTTTGAAAAATCATAACACATATATTTATTGACAAATTTCAAAAGTTCTGGTGCTGATGAAAAGTACAAGTTTTTTTCCATCTTTAATTAATTAGATTTCCCTAAACATCGATGCAATGCCTTTGGAAAAAGGTTTTTGCAGCGTTTAAAGCGAATAATTGCTCCATAAATGAGAAACGCTCAATTAACGCGTAGCCCTCAGATTTATTGTCCTGCCCATGTTTTTTTAGTTAGAGGAGCGTAGCGACGGGCAAGCTTCCTCTTGATGCTTCTAACAAAAGTCTTCAAAATAAAATTCTATTGGTTTGATCATCACTATGCTCCTATATTTCATAAAAACATGAATAGGACAATTAATCTGAAGGCAACGTAGTTTATGGAGATTTTCAGCAAGTTTATGGAACGATTATTTAGTGACATGTTTATGTGTGTGTATCAGTATTTGATATTAATCGACATAAAAAAAAAATAATTAGCGTCTTTTGTTTGCAAAATAGTACAATCAAAAATTTGCAAAATTGTTATAATCCGTTGGAAATAAGAAATTTAACTCTCAAATCTTCACAAAACCAACTACAACGGGCGCCACGGCGTCCACGAACCAACTAGTGCTTAAAGAAAACAGCTAAAAAGGTTATCTTCCATTTGATTCCACTTAATTAATTTTGGAACAAATCCGATTCCATTTTCATGAATAAAAAATCATGAAATAAAAAAACTTACCATCCCATGAAATCGTAACAATGATTCATGATTTCATCATGGAAATTCATGAATTCATAATGCAGTGGAATCAAGACCGCTACAAGCGTTACACGTACTTGGCAAACCGTGTTCATAAACCGCACTACATAGGTATGTCTTATACGCCTTTTGTCTTCCAACTTACACAAGTACTGATAGTCTAGTTGTCAACGTATGGGTTTAATGATCTCAAGGTTCTTGGTTCGAATCCAGTCTGATGCTTTATTTTGTTCTTTTTGCATTTTTTGGTTAAAAGTTAAACCCATGAATTTAGCTCATGATTTCAACTCGGATGATTCATGATTTTGGGAATGTTTGCCGCGTTACGCAAAAGTTGCTCATGACATCATGAATATTATTCATGGTGTATTTTCATAACATGAAATAAGGTTGTGTTCATGAAATCATGAGTCATTTTTCTAATTTCGGAGATCGGATTTTTTCCCGTGCATGACAGATACGTATTTCGACTACAATGTGCAGTAGACTGATGCAAAATTTGACTTTTTCGCTCCACAGTGCTTAAATGGTTTAAAATCGGGTCCTGATTAGCCTCCCAAAGTTACAACAGACTTCGCACAAGCCATTTGAAGTTTCCATGTAAATTACTATGGGAAATCTCAACTTTTTGTTCATTGCCTTCTAGTCTTTTTCCATATTGAGCTGCAAAACGGTTCGATAGCCATTCTTAAAGAAAATTTTCTCAGCTACAACTTTGCTAAAGATCGTTTCTATGTAAAACGAGACAGGAAAAAGTTATTAATTATTTAAGAGATTGGTAAACTTGTGACATGATCAAGCAGCTGCTCTGTAGGCAACACTGTATTTTGCAGTGTGACATAGTAGCCATGATTTTTGTGTACTATTCAACGCCCCAGAAACACCAATGTTGCCTGCTGAGCAGTTGATTGAGCATGATCATAAGACATCAGTGCATTGGACCATTGATAACTTTCGATCCTTGCATTTAATCAAAAAGTGGTCTTGAGCAAAGTTGTAGCTGGGAAAATTTCCTACAAGTACAATTGACAGCTTTGGAAGCAGACCGATATGGTGAATTATTAGATAGACATGAACAAAAATCTTGGTTTTACCATAGTAATTTCCATACAAACTTCAAATGGTTTGTGCCATCTCAGTTTCTCACCAAATGGGTTCAAATTTTGAGAGGTTAGTCAAGATCCGATTTGGAATCGTTTAAGTATTGTGGAGCGAAAAAGTCAAATTTTGCATCAGTCTAATGTGCAGTCTTCATCAGTGTCATTCCCACTAAAGAACTTTTCAAAATCTAACCCACTTAAGTACTCATCCCCTAGGTATAAAAGTCAAGATCACAGGTATAAAAATAAACTGCAATGTGTACATATTATTGAGTGGCAAGTTCAAACATAGTCTATCTCTATGCCCAGGGAAGTCGAGAATTGGCTTGCTGCGCCTTTACCGACAGAATAACGTATCTTTTTCGAACCAAACGTATAGGTAAAAACCAAGAAATAAACACACCCACACATTTTCAACACCAAAAACTGAAAGATTGATCGTAAATTAAACGGAATAGATCGATTATCCTGACATGCCTACTAACGTCGCTAAAATTTTGCTTGCATTCTCCTATCATTTATCATTCACACAACACCACGTGTAGAACCATTCGGAACTTCATTGTCATCCAAAAGCTGCAATGATCTACGAACTCAAAGTTGTCGATAAACCACAATTCCAGCTCAACTGGATTGAACCGCAAATCTCTATCCTCAAAAAATGCACAAATCCGCACCAAAACCAACCGGAACTCCATCCTCACACGTGCTCGGCGGTGCCCTCTCTGTACGAACCGACAGATATACATACAGCAGACCGGCCGCCACAGTTCGAACATCCCTGTTTAACCGGTTGCCATGGGGTCTCCGGTGTTAGTTCGATAAACCCGCGCCGGTGTCGATCGAGCGCGGTTCCCTCGCCTGTCGGGGACAACTCTATTCCATGCCCACAGGTCCACGTCCACAACACAATTCAAGTGCCATTTTGCATTCACGGGGCTACGAGTACAAGTCGGTCGCGGTGTATCGGTGTCTCGGTGAGGGATTTCGGTTTTCTTTTCCTCCGCTTTCTATCTGCTCTGGTGTGTCCGGTATAATTTTACCCACCGACGACGACTAATCCGAAACGAACGAAAATCTACCCATCCGATGAAAAATTTCGTTTCATCTGACCGCGAAACGTTGATTCAATAGTCCTTATGTGATGCGAACGCAGTCTATTTCACTGTCTTTTTTTACGTTTGGTTTCTTTCCGGTAATCTGGTGAACGACAATCGACTGCTGTGTTATCATCCGTTCTCTTTCATCAGCCGTCGGATTTTGCCAACGAGGACTTTATGACGAATCCTTCACTGGCCATGGATGCCTGCTTCACTGCGTTCGACAAGGATGGGTAAGTACCTACCGGGCATTCCGGATGTTTTGATTAGTGTATAGTTTTTGAAAAGTTATTCAACAGCCGGTGGGGGGGTTCCCGGATGAAGTGATTCCAGTAGTGGGAGGAGAAATCGGAAGTGACTCGAGAGTAGTGTGATTACGAAACCAAAAATGCAGTGCAATAAAACCAAATAAAAAAAAACTGTGGATGATGAACTGAAAGGCGGGCGATTAGTAATGTTTGGTCAATGGGCACGGACTTTGAGGGTGCACTGTTTTTTTTGTGTATAAATTATATGCATTGGTTGTGATGGAAAAAATACTGCAGCACAAAGCTGATTAGATAATTATTATGTATTATTATCAAAACAAACAGTTTTACGAGCCGTATCGATTGGCCGGGTAGGCTAGGAAAATGAGAGTCGTTTGATGACAAAATTAGGGGCCTCATTGGGGAAGTCGAATCGAAGCGTTTTTCGTTTAAACGCTTGTATGAAAACAGTGGTGAACAGTTAGCTTCCTGAATATGCTATATCTTGAAGTCCTGGCTAGTGTTTTCATTTTTTACTACCCGTCAATAGGAAAACGGCTGATGGAACTTTCCAGAAATTCCCGGGAATTGGGAAATATTATTATCTGGTGATAAGATAAAAGAGTGTAATTTCTATTGTAAACATTGGCTAATTGATGACTAATTTATCGGGAATAAAAGCTCACATATGCAAATTAACGACGTCATCAAGAAAATAAATGTTTTTTCTGCGAGCTGGCATCGTAATCGTGCAGGAATGAGCTTTTATTTTTCGATTAATCGGTGGTTGAAGTCATTGTTTACAAGAGCAGTTTCGATAGCGGCGCCGGTGGTGTAGTTGTAAGCATGATTGCCTCTGGCTTAGGTTATTCTCGGATCACGGCTTCCTTCGAAAGGGAAGTAAAACCGTTGGTCTCCGGTCCATGAGTTGATGGGTCGATAGGTTGGGTCCAGGTGTGGAAACAGTCTCCTTGGCTTTGGTAGCATTGGTACTCAGTACGGAAAACAAATCAAGGAAAAAAAGAGCAGTTTCGCCCTAATGAAATGTTGGCACTGAAATAATGTAAAATGTTAAATGTAGATTGTTAAATGTTGAATCTAAATTTTACTACAACAATATACGTACAATATAGCATTTTTTTTAAATTGGCGCATAATCTTAACTTCGACTATATTTTTAATATTACTACTACGTGAAGTCAACGATTTACATAGTTGAAGATGCTAATTTCAAATAACAGGCTAAAGTGGTAATTTTTATACGATAGATGAGGAGATGAAAGTATAGAATTGATAGTTTCGTTAGAGTACGGCAGTGTGAAAATTGCATATAGAGAGTAGAAAGCGAGCAAGGACAACTTTAGGAAGGTACAAATCGGTTTGACTCTCTTTATCAAACTCCTTCTCCGTTGGTGAGGGATGGTGAGGGATATTCCACACGCCAGCACTGGCAAAAAGAGATGATCGCCGACTCGCTCATGTACCGACGATGTGTTTGAAACAGTTCTATAGATTTTTACCGCACTCAAGTTGTTATCTGAAGGAAGGCATCCAGTCGTAGGTTTGGAAATTGCAGCTTTTGTTTGCTCTACCACGGTATGTGCTCCTGTCATCGTCGACTTGACGATCTCGAGGGACACGGGTAGGGTACATGCTGCTACCACCAGTTGGAAACTAACGATTTAAAATAGGCTCATTTCTTGAGTAGCCTATTGGTCCCAAGCAAATCCATTAACGTAACCCATTCTAGTCCAAATTCTAGTACTACACAATGTTTGTTTTGATTCGATAAAAAAGTTTGACAGATAAAATGAGGGGTTAGTGGATTTTCATATGTTTCGAGGGGTGAATCGATTAACTTGGGACCAAAGAGAGTACCAGAGCTGAGTCAAAAAGTTGAGCACGTTTCTTCGGGACCTTCTAGTCTTAGAGTTACCTCTATGCTGCTACTGTACCTTTCGACCAATGACAGTAATTGATGGTATGCTCCCATATAGTCAAAGTACATAACTCTGGATGGGAGCATACCATCAATTACTGTCATTGGTCGAAAGGTACAGTAGCAGCACCTATCCTACCCGTGTCCCTCGAGAACGTCAAGTCGACGATGACAGGAGCACATACCGTGGTAGAGGTAACAATAGCTGCAATTTCCAAACCTACGACTGGATGCCTTCCTTCAGATATCAACTTGATTTCATTTCGTTTCGTAGGAGAAAAAATACGACTGCAAGAATTTAGAGTTAGATGCATACATTTTGAAGTCCAGAGAAAAGCAGCACAATTTTGCAACAATTTCCCCGGTCATTCTATTCGCATGAATTTTGCAAGAAGGATGACAAATGAAATGGAGCGCTTATCGATACCTGTAATACCCAAGGTTTTAACTCTCTCTATGTTTCTCAACTACGTCCAATTAAAAATCTAAGGAGGTCCCAGGCTGAATCTCCCAGCTAGCTGAATTTTTAAAGTTACCAGCAACTACTTTTTTTCAAGCAGCAATAAGCACTGTTAATAAGCGAAAGTAATTGTTTGGTTCTATTTTACTACCATGATTGTTTTCATGGTTTAAAAAAAAAAAAATCCGTTTAATATACGTTAATATCCATCAATGGACTATTTCTTGATGTAATCATAAGTTGACTTACTAAAAGCCCAGTGAGCAATATTCCAATACCACAGACAAAATAGTAGTTTTACTAATCTACGCTATCGTGTCTCAACCTTAACATAAAATATTCTAATTGTTTGCATGAAATTACATTCAATAAGCGTAATTTTTGTTATGAATCCAATGTACATTAACTAGGTTGAAAAAAAACGAAGAAATACTGCATCTGTAAACAGATAATATAACTGGTTAACAAAGACCTTGATCGGATTCTGATTGACTACTACTAAAATTATGTTTATTTCTGTTTGTTTATGATTGAACATTGATTTTACATTTTAATTGATTACCTACCCGGCTCTTCATCTTTGTTTAATTTGTTATCCTAATTTAATATTTTTGTTTTGCAACTAGTTTACAGCATACCCCTTAAGGGGTGTGTTTTGTTAGAATTGGAAAAAAAGTGATAACCTACCTAACTACAAACATAACTTAACCTAACGTGCTAGATCACGCATGACCTGGTGACTTGATCTCAGACAAGTGTATCTGAACCTTTCCAGGATGAAAACTCTCCGTTCTTCTAATGTTTGAATTCCAGCCTGGAGGTGGATCTCAGAATTTCTAGTTCGTGAGGGACTGTTCTTGTTCTGGATCCTTTTGAGTTTAAGGTGATGGCATGTTGCGCAACTCCCCCAGATTGGCATACCGTATTCGATTACAGGAAGGATGATTTGTTTGTAGACAGCAAGCTTATTTTTCAGGGACAGGGTTGACTTCCTGTTGATAAGTGGATACAACGATCTTATCAAGATGTTGCACTTGGTTTTCGTTTTGTCAACGTGCTCCCTGAAAAGAAGCTTGCTGTCTAGTGTAATCCCGAGGTACACGACCTATTTGGACCATTCCACCACTGTGGCGTTCAGGCAGATCTTGTTATTCTCCGACGGAACAAGTCTGGAAGACTTGGAGTGTGGAAAGATAATGACCTGGGTCTTTGCCGCGTTGATACGGATCGTGCAGCTGTTGAAATATTCAGACAGGACGTCCAGGCCTCTCTGAAGTTTGGCAGTCAGAGCTCCGATGATCCTACCCTTGTAGACGATGGATGTGTCATCTGCGAACAGAGACAACGATCCACCATCAAGGAGAGCCGGCATATCGGAGGTGAACAGGTTGAATAGGATGGGGCCAAGAATGCTTCCTTGTGGAACCCCGGCACCGATGTTGAAAGCATCCGATGAGATGCCATTCAGAGGGACTCGGAACGCCATGGCAGATGTTTTCGAAACAGACTTGTTCCGTCTGAGAATGTTTGTTACTCGAGTCAGCTGGTGGACGGTCGAACGACCTTTCCGAAAACCAAACTGTTCCTCGAGTAACAAGTTGTTTTCATCGGCAGATGTTGGGAGCCGGTGGTATACTGCTCTTTCGAACAGTTTTGATAACCCTGAGAGAAGGCTCGAAGAAGGTCGATAACTTGAAGGAGAGGACGGATCCTTCCCAGGTTTCCGGATGGGTATGACTTTAGCTGACTTCCAACACGAGAGGAAGTAGCCAAGTCTGGGGCACTGATTAAAAATTAGTGCCAGATGGTTGTAGAATCTGGAACTCAAGTGTTTGAGTTCCAGATTCAGGATGTTGTCGAAACCTGGGGCCTTCATGTTTTTAGATGATTTGATATAGGCCAACAGTTCGTCAGCCGTAATCTCGGATTCCTCTGGAAAAATGTTAGGAATCTGATGAAGATTGGTTGCATTTTCAGCAACCTCAGATTAATGAGGGCTGACGATGTTTTGTCCGAGATTATGGGAGTTGACGAAGTGTTGACCTATCGCGGCAGAAGTTATCAGATGAACCACTGGGTCGTCGGGACGATCCAGTGGGGTCAGTGCTGGAATGGGCCTATGCTTGATTTTAAGAATTTTTGTAAGTTTCCAGAAGGGCTGCATAATCTGGGAGAGAGCGGATCTTACTAGCAAAATCGTTATTTCTGAGATCCACCATCCTGACCTGAATGATCTTTGTTAATCGATTACAATGGGTCTTCAAGTAAGGTAGGCCAGTACGCTGGTACTGCCTACGAATGGTGTTACGGAGTCTAATGAGATCTTTGGTAGGGCTGTCAAGGTTCAGAGTGTTACTCACCTGTCTGGATACTGGCACGCGTTGTTCCCTGGCCCGGGAAATCGCCTCCTCGATGGTTTGTAGACACCGGTCAACATCTTCGGACGTCCCCGGTTGGACATCGTAGTCCATGGTTGTGTCGACGCAGTGTTGATATTGCACCCAGTTTACTCGAGGGTAGTTGCGCTGGGAAGCTTCGAATCGGTTTACCGAGGATCCAACTTCGGCCACCACCGGGTAGTGGTCCGAGCTCAGCTCCTGGAATGCCACAGGTTGCGAGACGTTGTGTCCCATGTTGCTTACGAAGATGTCGATGGTCGCATGGACCCCAGACCGACTCAACCGGGTGGGAGAGTCCGGGGCCAAGATGGTATAGTGGCCCTCTTGCAGGTCTTCATTGAGGATGATACCGTTTCGATTGCTCCGACTGTTGCCCCAAGATGATAAAGTTCCCCCTCCTCCGGGTGAGTTTGATGATGTCTTTCCGGAGGGCCACTGACGACCCGTCCCTGATGTGGGACAGTAGGCCGCGATGATGGTGATTGGGCCAAGTGATGTGCTCACCTCCACTTCGATGGCTTCAATTGTTTTCAGCTGGAAGTTTGGTAGCAGCCGGCAACTGATGTTCCGTCTTGCAGCGATGGCCACTCCTCCACCTCCAGAGCAGATGCAATCAAGTCTGACGAGCCAGAAGTCGGGAAGGAATACGTTCAGTTCGGGCTTCAAGTGCGTCTCGGTGATGATAGCAATGTCGACCTCCTTGGTGTTGAGGAAATCGAGTAGCTCTCTATGCATGTTCGTCAGTGAGCAAGCGTTCCAATTTGCAATTTTTATAGCTTCACGGTCCATACTTGGTGACGAGTGACAAGGCAGCATGAAGCTGTTCAGATCGAGTCTTTCAGGTGCGCAGAATGACGATCACCTCTGCAACCAGCGTTACTAGTTCCTCTGATGTTAACGGAGATTCGTCAAATGAGTCACCTGAGGCAACACGGGCATACGATAGTCCAGGCGCCGAGGCAGAAGCTTGATTTGGCAGAGTTGCAGCAGGCGATGCTGTGCTGAGGGGGCGGCTCGTTGACTGTTGTTGAGAGGACGGATTGCCGGGTATTGTTCGTCCGTGTTGGCTGGTGGTGCACGTTTATTTCGATGCCGGCCTGGCTGGTTGCTAGTAGCCACCTTCTTCCTCATGGTGACGAATTCCGTTCGCTTGGGGCAGTCCCGAGTAGCGGCACGGTGAGTTCCGCCGCAATTCACGCATTTCGGGTCGGTGTCATCAGCTTGAGCACAGATCGCCGTCGAGTGGGCCATAGTACACTTGTCGCAGCGTGGTTTCATATGACAGTTCTTCGTGCCATGGCCGACGGAGAGGCAACTTGTGCATTGGGTCACATCACGGTGTAGCGGCTTGTAGTATTCCCAGTCGATAATGACCTGAAACAGGTCACGTATGTTGCTCTTGAGCGCAGCAAGGGTGGTGGAGCCCTTCGTGAGGTGGACCACAAAAAGTTGGTCACGATAGTTGGTATTGGGCATAGGCCGTCGATTCATTGGGTGGACTGCCTTTGGTTTCAATCCGAGCCTCACCAGTTCATCTTTTACGGTAGCCGCTTCGTACGACGGCAGACCTCGTAAAATAACCTTCAATAGTTTCATCGACGGCAAATCGTGAGTGTAAAACTCCACTGTGCTATTCTTCAGCAGGTCACCGACCGACTTGTACTGCTGTAGGCTGGAGCACATGATCTTTGTTCCAAAGCTAAAGATTTTGAATCACGGGAACAATTTGCGTTTTGCCAGCTCATCCCTAAGCTGGGCGACGTCCTTCATCGGGGTAAACAGTGGGGGAATCCGCTCCTTTTCCGCAATTTCACCGGCGTCACCACCGCCATTTTCTACGACGGTTACAAACTTGACTAGTCCAAATAGGACGTTTTCTATTTGGTTTTTTATTCTATATTGTAGGCATGAAATTCAAAGTAAAATTGTGATTTTACCGATTATTATTCACAAACTACATTGAAAATAGCATTGCGAAATGTATTGTTTCTAAATAGTTAAAATAATAATCTGTCGAACTTCAACTTCAATTTTCTCAGCATAGTGGATATGTCACATTGGTCTATTTGAAAAGTGACGCGAGAATTCGCCATATCGGCTACTGTGTAACTCTTTGCTCCTATGGTAAAATGTTATAAGCAAACATCAGTTTGTGTGTGAAACATGGTGGACGTTTCCTCCAGTGAAAAACCCCAAAAGATACTGCCAATCTTTGCGTGAAGATACGGTGGCTCGCTGGTACTTTGGTGCCAGTGTTGTTAGATTGTTTTCAAGCTTATCGGTTTCAAAGGTTTCAAATAATCGGTTTTTACTATATTGATTAATTTTATATCTTTGTCGTTTAAGTATTTAAACTTTTGGATTAAAAACGGAAAGTTTACTTCCTAGGAGAAGTCGGAAAAGATTTCCGGGGAATGTTTGAACTATCCACACACTTAGAAAAAATCATGTAACACATGTCATGTCTATGACATGTCACTCAAATCTATGTGAAAATTGTCGCACGTATATGTATATACGTGTGTCAATTTTGACATAGATTTGAGTCATAACAGGCGCGAAATATAGCTGAATCAAACGTACTTTTCGTCGAGCAGCGAACTTTTCTGTCCCAGAGCACTTAATATTACATGACATTTTTGTTTACGTTTCATCTTTTATGTCAAAGATGGATTCCGTCACGTGTAAAATGAGTTATTTCTAAGTAAGTGATTGACGACAAATAAAAATTAATCAAAATTGAATACAATTTAAGATATTCAAGAAAATAAAAGTCTCACACTCTGACATTTGAGCGAACACAGGCAATTATCGTTTTGATTAATTATTTTGAAGAAAAAAATCGATATAAATCAGTATACAATCTAAAAAATCGGTACTTTTAGGAAAAGTCATGTATATTTCAGTTCTCTGAGACCGACACATGCACACTAAGATTTTGTTTCCGTGTTCGGTAAATTTGACCGAAATCAGAACAGCTTCGGTAAAACTTTGACCTTCATTTTAAAGGCTATTGAATTTGAAAATAATATCAAAACATGTTCAAACTCATTTAAATGATCAAATCTTGTCATTTTATTGAGTAAAAGTAGTTATTTCTAGGAGTGAACCTTATCTGTATATTGATATTAAGTTCGAAAATCGGTATAAATTCCGATAAATCAGGAATATCTGGCAACGCTGCTTAGTTCAGACAAAGTCCGCTAGATATCATGCACAGATTTACATATGCTCATGGGATTTTACCACTGAAGTAAAGAGTACACCGTCAACGTCAATGATTACTGAGCAGGCAACCAAATATCTGCTTTTTTTTCATAAGAGTCAATGTCAAAAATGTAAATATTGACTTTTTCCGAGAATTTCTCACGAATTAAAAACTTGATCGAGAATCTATAACGAACGATTCAAATTGGCAGCGATCCCATCTGTCAGATGCATAGACATGTTTTATCTAGATAAAAATAATTTGTCCGAAATAGATTAGACACGAACCAACTCATAAATTTTGTACGCGTGTTCGTGGCTAGGATAAATATTTTGCGCGAACACGGCGGCAGTTGTCAGTTTTGTGCTTTGATCAGATTTTTTTTGTAATTTGTATGATCATTCATGTCGGTTTTTCGGTGGGTAAAGTCTCTCTAGCCGATAGAATTGTTGGCTTATATGGATGGACTTTGAATTACTAGAAATTTATGAAAGCAGCCATTGCACTATGGGCAAAAATGCGTCCAAAATTACCCAAAATTCAATATCTCAACAACACGCTTAATTCCGGCCATGAAAAACGACTTTTCCCAATGGAAATCGTCCGGGAAATCGATTGCACGTGGTCTCATAGACCGGAGAGCCTTGTAGGTATGTGTTTTGGACCATTTTACCTCATTTTCCCCTACTTTTTGGAGGAAATGTTTTTTCACAGCTCTATTTTTCGTAAAACATAAGCACTTTGTGCATGGTTTTAGAATAATATGTCTTTAAACAACAGTTCATGAGATATTAGGGGAATACGGGGTACACTTTATAGGGGAGTAAGGGGTAAAAGTGAAAATACAATCAATGTTTTTAATACAAAATCAATTTTTTTTTAATATCATTATATTTTTTTCTGAAGAAAACTTTTAATTAACTTTCATTTGGTATTTTGAGTTCCGTCATCGGCCAAACAGTTCAAAAGTCATAAATTTTTGAAAAAAATCGAAATTTTTTTTTTTTTTATTTTGACCGCCCTAATATATAAATAGTCAATCTAATGACAAAATAAAAAAATACGGGTCTAATATTTTGCGATAAGGAACACAACTTCCAATTTTTACAAAATTCTGAGAACCACTGTATACAGACAAAAAAAGTGAAAACTCTTTTAAAACAGATAGCAGTAAATTAAAACTTATTTAACCCCAATTAACCTTAAAATTTCGAAAAAAAAATCTTATTATTGCAGGCAACCTTTGGGGTCATTCCAACAATCGCATCGTTCAACATTTTTATGAATTAAAATAAATTTAGCGAGGGTTCACTTTTACCCCTTACTCTCCTATAAAGTGTACCCCGTATTCCCCTAATATCTCATGAACTGTTGTTTAAAGACTTAGCATTCTAAAACCATGCATAAAGTGCTTATGTTTTACGAAAAATAGAGCTGTGAAAAAACATTTCCTCCAAAAAGTAGGGGAAAATGGGGTATAATGGTCCAAAACACATACCTAAAAGGCTCTCCGGTCTATGGGACCACGTTCAATCGATTTCCCGGACGATTTCCCTTCGGAAAAGTCGTTTTTCATCGCCGGAATTCAGTGTGCTGTTGAGATAGTGAATTTTGGGTAATTTTGGACCCATTTTTGCCCATAGTGCATTGTTTGCGTTTCCGATATTGTCCCATATGCACGCTCAGTGTCGATATCACAAAAGATTAATTCGACAGATCGATGGCCAACTATACCAGTTATACCCAGGGGCCTGGCTGGCGGCCATGTTTTTGATACAATCATCTGCTCTTGTCTTCCTGCTTATAATACGATTTTCCGTCCCTTTCCACCATGTATACGTCAGGCGGGCCGTATTTAAATAAGGCCCGTGATGTTGTCTACTGTCAAACGTATAGGATTGATATAGGGTTGCCAGGCCCCTGGTTATACCACTGAATCAACACAAAAAAGGAATCAACTTTTAGTCAGCAGTATTGCATGAAGTTCCACAGATGTTATGTGAGTCTACTGCGGTTGAATTGGCGGTCGAAACAAAAGCAGCCCAATTCGAATTTATCTTTTTACCCACAGTTAGAGCAACAATCAATACGAAACTAACGATTTTAAATTGGCTCACTACTTGTCTAGTTTATTGGTCCCAAGCAAATCGATTAACGTACCCCATTCTAGTCGAAATTCCAGTACTACACTATGTTTGTTTTGATTCGCTATGAAAGTTTGACAGATAAAATGAGGGGTTCGTGGATTTTCCTATGTTTCGAGGGGTGAATCGATTAGCTTGGGACCGAAGAAAGTACCAAAGCTAAGCCAAAAAGTTGAGGGGGGGACCTGCTGGTTAAACCTATGGTTAAAGTGTGATAAAATAACAAAATATGGTAAATGGATAGATGAACATATACTCTACAACAACACCAATTCCATCAAAACAATGACAGACTTGTTTATCATTGCTATGGCACCCACATGTGAAATTTTGACAGCGAATTGAAGCAAAGATAGAAAGATTCTACTGAAATTAAAAAAGCCGCTGCCGGTGGTGTAGTGATAAGCGTGACTGCTTTCTCACCCCAATGGGTCTGGGTTCAATCTCAGCCGAGGTCGGTGGGATTTTTCTGAGGCATAAAAATCTCTGGTCACGTCTTCCTTCGGTAGGGAAGTAATGCACCGAATATCTGTGAAAAATTACAGGAAATCTGCGAAAAATCATCAAACTGTTTACCTAACGTTCAGCTGTTGATATTTCGGTAAAATTTCACAGATTTCGGTAAAATTTCACAGATTTCGGTAAAATAATCTTAGTGTGTACGCAGGTGTGGAAGCTGCCTTCCTGCACATTCGGTTGCCGTCAATGGATGGCAATCGATGGCCGTCAGTGATTGGCCTTAAATTGCGGAACAGAGACCGACGTTAAATAAAGGAAAGAAGAAGAAGAAGAATAAATTAAAAAAACTCCCATAATAATACATCATAATTTCCATACTTTCCAAACTACAAACCATTTGCGCTACATGTAAACCAATTTTTACCGTTTAAGCACAGGCTCATTGGGGTCCTACCATTGTACGTAATAAATTTGCGACTAAGATACATTTCAAGGCAACTCTTACGCTCTCGTTTCCTAAACCAAATCCTTCAATCGTAAAATACTTCCTACAACTGTATCGTAAAATACAGCACCCATAGAATCTTCAAAACGTGCACCAACAGCTTGCAGCAAAGCTTGTTTGCCAATCAATGGTAATCGTAACGTGCACCCAATTTATTACCAATAAATTCTGAGGGAGCTTTGCGATGGAGTGATTTCTTACCTCTTCTCACAGTTTTATGTATTTCCGGATCAGCAATGCAGTTGGCACTCCAGTAGTAGCTAGTGGGTTTTTAGTGTCACTCGATGAGCAAGATTCGTTTGGATTTACAATCTCGGAAATCATGAAGAATGATGGTGAAAATGTGTCACATTGTTCTTCTCCCGAAGGATTCTGTGGTGGCACAATGACATTTCATTAGCGAACCAATCTCATCAGCTGTGGCCATAATTAATTGCGAACTAATGCGCATAATCTTCGCTCCATGTCCACATTTCGAGGCCGCGTGATATCACCAAAAGGCAACCCATATCTAATGCATTTATGATATATGTATTAAATGAAAACGAAACATTTCGATTCCCACATCCACATGATGATGCTGCTGAATATCCTCCGGTGGGAGAGAATAGGCTGGAGTACATTAGTAAATTCACAGTGATTAATGGCTTTCTGATTTCCTCTGGCAACGGGGGCGGATGGATTATGCAAGTGGGAATCGAAAATTGTTTGTCATTGACGGACGTCGTTATGGGATGTGTGTTGTGTTCGGTTATACAATTTGGTCTGCGCTTTAAATTTTGATTTAGTCCAACATTGGCATGTACATAGTATACAATTTCAATTCCTAAATCCATCGGCCACCCTGATTAAAGCAAGGAGCAGGTCCAGATATATTACCCCCTATCTTAATCAAACAATGTGTGGAGTCAGTTGCCTTGCATGAGAATATGATTTTCAATAGATTTATAGCGTAGGGCATTTTCCTATCGAATGGAAGACTGGAGCGATCATGAAGCTGCAAATTACCGTTAAATTTCCATATTGAGTTGCTTTCCCAGAGTTTTGGAAAGCCTTGTTCATGATTTGCTGAATCGTAACGTTCATCATGAAATATCAGAGAGTGTAGTAACGCACTACTCGCAGCCTGTGAGATCTCGACCACCGAATACGCTTCCTGTCTCTAAAACGAGTGGCTTAAGCGCCACCTCCGGAGAGGACCACTCGTTAAGGTTTGATTTGCCCGGCAAGAAACCCAATCTCAGGAGGGTTTATGAATGGAAGAGACCGAAATTTAGTTTGAGAGCGATTCAGCAGATTGAAATCCCATGAGAGATTGAGATCCTCACAAACAGAGACCGCTTCAAGCGGCTCTAAGCGAAAGTTGATGCTAACCGTCGTTCTACCGTAACAATAGAACGACCAAAAACGTGAAGAATCTGCCAACAGAAAACAACATTTATTTCAGAGCTAAATATCGGAAATCATTATATGATTTATTCGTGTTCCTAACCTAGGTTTATTCATGGCACTTGTTCCTTTCCCATTTGTTCGTTTGTTTGCTAGCTCTCCCTAATCGTGTGTGCGGTTTTCTGATCTGGTTCTAGCGATTGCTAACCTAATCTTCTTCGAGCTCATGTGTTTGTGTGTGTGGAGATTCGCATGCGTTTCATTTACTCACGGTAATCAGTGTCGTCGCTGCTTCCCGTATCGGCACAGAAGCATCCCTTTGTCGGAGTGAGGTCGGCAAGTAGCAGCCTATTCAAATGGTGGAGGTGTTGCACATTGCACCCCGGACTGGTATCGTGATGAAATACCCAATCGAACCCTCGAATTGGTACTGAACTAGCGCCGATTACCGGTGGCGCAAATGTCAAGGAGGGGATCGTCGAAGACGAATAATGTACGTGGGTTCATGTGGTTGATATTGGCGGATTTGGCCAACGCTCTGCCGGAGAACAGTTAAACGGTGTGACGTTGAAGCAATTTAGAAGATTTAATTCCTCGATTACGGTGTGCCGAGCAAAGCCATCTATCGCTAGAAGCGATGCGGTGCAAACTCCAATCTGCACAAAAGATCCTACCCAAAAAGCCGTCGGACGGCTTTCTACGAACTTTGCACACCCAATAAGTGAACCACACGGAACTTCTAACGTACAGTTTGTACTCTACAGACACGAAAAACACTAAGTACACTCAAGTACAATCTACTCGCACTCCCGCTTCTTCCACGGTTCAAGTCAAAGTCAACGAGTAGAAGTTCCCTCAGATAGGTGTGAATTCAATGGTCATCGTGCTCGGAACCGTCAAATTACCGAAGTAATTGAACGACCTTTCAAACGACAATGGACACATCATCTTTCTCTATACCCATTCAATGCTACATCTCTTTCCTTTTCATGAAATTTCAATCTACTATCTTGCTCAAATCTATTTTCGGTTACTCTTTTATTTGAGAGAACGGTTCGAATTCGAACCCCGGACTTTAACGAACAGGTAGCGTATTCGGGTCAAATGGAGTGAACTAGCTGAACATATTTGGAACTCGTTGGTTTTGACGTAGAACTACGTCTTTGTCGACTATACTGGGGTGCAAATAAAAAAATATGTATGGTGAAAAAGTGTTAGGTTTTGAACGCTTGTAACTTTGTCATTTATAGCTGTAATTAAAATTCAAATACGCCAATCGATAGGATATTACCAAAGATATCCCACAAATCAATTCTTCATACAAGGCATATAATGACTACCCTTATGTGATCGCAGTGTCATCTGTTGAGTGCACATTGAAACTGTTGGGAGTTCCCCGCCAATTTCACCACCAGGGCTCAATAACTGACAGGTGTCAGCATGACAGATGTCAACGCGGACAAGGAAAGAGGACGATATCATCCTTGAACTCATCATCATTATATTGCGATAGCAAGATTGTTCCTTGTTTGTGATTGCTCCCATTGCCAATCATTACCACTTTATACGCAACAGAAACACTTGAGAAACATCCAAGGGCGCATCATGCTTGTAATATGTTTTGCTTTCGAGCGAAAGAGTTTCCAATATACCACCGGTATCAGTAAGATGCAAATCTCTAATAGTAATTAATGATTTGCGAAGCTGGTGCTCAAAATAATCTTAATAAGCATAAAAGTAAACATAGGAAAAACATTCACTCTCTCTAAAGAATTATTCCAACTGGAAATGCAACGTATCGAAATCATTGCTAAACGTAATAAAATGTGCCGTCTTCTTTGGCCAATGCAGCAATGCAGCACGCATTCTATTCAGAAAATTACGTTGGAATAATCATTACTTTCCTATTTTATAACGTAGGAAGTATTTGTCAACGCCGGTGAAAGCAAACGCAAACGGAAGTAGCCGAAGCTGAATTATGACACCGCTTCGTGTTTTGATTTGCGGTGTACTGTCCGCTCAGTTGTGTGGGTTCGTACATGTTTAGATGTTGGTGTGAGTGTTTTCTTCCAACGCTGCAGTTCAACGTTGACTCGTCACAAACCGTTTGGCGCTGTTATCTGTCTCTTTAAATTCCAAAGAGTGAAGGGGGTCTGATATTACCTTACAAATCTGCTTAAACATAATAATATTTATTTACAATTTTTCATAAACAAAAACTTTTGAAAAATATACAAATGATAATTGTATCACTGTTTTCATTAAATAAACAATTTCCCAAACCCAGACGTCATTATCGAGTACCACTTGGTTCTGCTTGAACCTGGAATGATATAAAACAACGCTGCTGTCGTGTCTCTGCTCATCAATCCCTCCAAGGTGGTCATTCTCTAAAACAGGCCTTATAGGACTAGGAACTGTAACTAATAATAATTGAAATTCAAAAGAACTAAAGTTGAAAAGACGCATCTGTGCTATTTGGATATGTAAGTTAATGTGTAACAACTTTTGAGAGTTATGAATTTTGGTTGGACGTATCCAAAAATGAATCATGTTGGATCTATTTTTACCAGCGCTAATTTAGCCCAAGAAAGTCTAAGGAACTTCTTCTAAAAGCTCATTACTATAAAGAAAAAGATTTATTTTAATGATTAACATTGTTTTGGTTATATTATGTTTTCAAATATAGCTCACTTTTATCTAATTTTCCCATCAACGTGAGCCATTAGAACGTACACAAGAGGAATTTTTACTTACATTTTCAAAGTTTTTGTGCAGTAAAATACTGCTAAAAGATGTAAACTTCATGCTAGCCGACTATTATTGCATTAATTTTCTTTGCAAAGATTGAATATTTGGCAAAATTCCGAATGTATATTTGTATCATGGTTGGACCTAGTTATTTGGCATTGGCTGTCAGGTGTGCTTCGGTTTGTTTAAAGTTTCCTTCGCGCGCAGCAACTTTCTGTTTACTTTCCTAGCCACAACTTTCTTAAACAGAGCATAGAGGAAGTAGATGAATTCTCATGTGATTTAAAGCATCGCATAATGGATATTGATCCAAGTCTTAAACTGGCTACTTTCCTAGAGGTTTCCGGAAATTTACTGGATCCTGGCTATTCCTAATAGCTGTCATTGAACTGGTTGTTTACATAAAAATGATTCAATGGTTTTTGACAATATTCAGAAATGTCACTTTTCCGAGGGTATCGAAACATTGCCAGGTGTGGCCAATCTGGCACAGGGCCCCCTCCAAAATGACTACAATTGAACTTTGAGGTGTCACATGATAAGTTTTATTCGTTTGAGGTCGCAATTTGCCTCATGCCTCATATGAGCTTTTGCTCTGACATTGAAATTCAATAATGGAATCCCGCTAATGTTCAATTAATGTTGTACTAAGAACCTACTTATTGGAAAACAAACGTTTGATTTGAGAAAAGTCACAGTATTCTATTTTGTATCATTGTACGAATACGCTGTAAACTAAATAATGATGATGCATGATAATTTTATGTTAGGGTTGTCATCCAAATTGGAGAACAAACAGTAGGATCGTTATACCCCTTCCTCCCCTACTTCGCTGACATATGAACCAGCATTTTGTTCAATATTGAAAGTACCGTCTTCTGATGAGGAAAACAACTGCCTGTTGCGTTATCATAAAATGCAACCTTCACTCTCTTCTCTGCTTCAGAGACTTAATTTAAAGCTAATGCTACTGAAACAAATTAACGTATTTTTTTTGGCAATTGTTTTATCCCACAACATGTATGACGGCTTTGTGGACTATACTGGGGTGCTTCTCCAAAACATATAACGGCTTGTTTAGGATTCCACATTTGAATTTTCATAATTTATTACGTTTCAGGAAAAATGCTTGAACCAAAATTGAACCATAACAGAAACAATGAAATACTTGAAAAATTTAAAACAAAGTATAGTAGTCAAAAATGCATGACATACATCAATTTTGCGTAGTTCTACGTCATACTGCGGTCGTGTCTAGGACACAGCCCTTTATTTTTTTGTATGAGAAGTGTAACTATATATAAGGGGACGTACGTTCCTTGGCGGTGAATACATTTTTGAATTTAATTATAAAAAACGAAAGTCCTTGCAAAATACTTAAATGTGGAAAATTGTATAATTAGGAATACTGTGCAACTAAATAAATAAATGGAAAAGCGTACTTGTTACAAGAGTCAACACGGATTTTTAAGGAAGCGGTCAACAACAACCAACATGATGTGGCTCGAATCATATCTATCTGAGCGCTGGGCTTTTGTGTGGTTGGAGGAATCTCCTCAGAACACTTCTGAACAGCATCTGGAGCAGAGCTACAATACAAGTTCGGTTAGATTTAATTCTTGTTGTGCTCTACTCTACACTCAACTTACTAAGCGCGTTTCCATAACTCTGTGTTTCCCTGTTTCGTTAGGTTATTTTTTCGCTTAGTTTTAAAAGCACTACTCAAGTAACTGTACTTTCTTTAATCTATCCCTGCAACACACCTGTCGCAAGCTCTTAAACTTTAATCTGTTTACTTTTGTAGTACTAATCACAAGAGAGAGTATTGGATAAGAGAAGAGCGAACTGGCTGATTATTAGCCAATCGAACTGCCAAAATCTAATTGAGCAGCACCTATCTTGTTAGCATTTACCATGTTGCTAGAAATCTCCTAGGCATAGGTTGCCAATGCAGTTTGTTTCGAATCCGCTCCTCTCTTATACTAGATCGTCTCTGCTAATCATTATGCTCCTCCATGTAGGTCATTTTTTAAAAACATTATGTGTTAGCCCTTTGTGGCAACGAGGGGCAAGCCGAAATCCTAAATTCGAATAATACTTTTTCGTACCACTAACCATACGTCAAAAAAAAATTCCATTGTTTAGAGAAAACAAGTTTATCCAACTGGATAGTTAGTTTTCTTTTATTCCCCTTCAAAATAAAATTTGCTGAGTGCTGTTCAAAATTTGATGAGTAACAGTGAAGCTTAAATTTTTGGTTTTTGAACATACAAATTATTAACATCATGAAGTAATGAAATTGGGTTGTTAGCGGAATGCTTAAATAAAACAGGCAATAAAGCGTTCTTTCCATTTTATTCCACTTAAGGTGATACTCTAAGGAAGCCTTAGCGTGAAACTTTAAAGGTACAAATGTCAGCTTCCACAAAACATACAAATTAGAAATTGCTACTCCTTGTTTGCTGTGCATGTGCTACTACAAACAGAGAGTAGCAATTTCAAATTTGTATGTTTTGTGGAAGCTGACATTTGTGCCTTTGAAGTTTCACGCTAAGACTTCCTTAGAGTATCACTTCAATAATTTTGGTATCCATGACAGATACGTATTTCGACTACAATGTGCAGTCTTCTTCAGTGTCATTCCCACTAAAGACTTATCAAAAAACCTAACCCCCTTAAGTACTCATCCCCTAGGTAAAAAATTCAAGATCACAGGTATAAAAATGAAACTACAATGTGTAGAATCGGAACCTACCTAACTAATAATAACCAAAGGTAAAGTAAAGGAGAAAAATCTATTCAAATCTCTAATAAAGTAAAAATCCCAAAGGCAAAGAAACTCAATATATTAGAAAGCAATCTATCCAGTACGTATCTCTTCAGCAGTTTAGACCGATTGATTATGGATCAAATACATTTTTAAATAGTGCCCCACTGCTCTCAAGTTTATTGCAAACCACACTCCATCGCTAATTATGCCGCGATCCAGCCCCGGAGAGCCACTACAAATTTACGATGCCATCAAAAGCAAAAGCTTTATCTCGATCTGCACACAAACATCATCGCCATTCGAGATGAATTATTGCACATACCTACTCACAGAGGATAGCAAACATTGTACGCTCCTGCATTTTGCACATACAGAAGCCAGCGTCGCTACAAAATATGCGAAACATAGTGCACAATGTATCAAGACAAGCAACGCTGGTTGTGGCGCTATTTTGCAATAATGTGTCGGTCGATGCTACATAGATAGATAGATAAGAGAGAGAGAGTGGTGGTGTAAACGCGCGTCTTATTTGCGTCAAATGCAGCGAACAATGTTGTCTGTCGTAAATACCGCATCGTCGTTCTGTGCAGAGGGAAACATCATTCAGCCGAAATGATATCCATCACAAAGATAAACAGGTCTCTGCCACTCCCTCCTGGGGCGCAGCGACGGAAGGGCCGTGCACTCTAAATTGGAACTGTCAAATATATGGTGATACATTGCCTAGCTATGCCATAAACTTTGAAGTTTAAATTCACACTTTCATTTCCAATTTAATACCTACAATCAGAAAATAAATCAGACCCATAATTCACCGGGATCAATTTTCAGTGCACCGTTGTTTACAGTTAACTGCATCCGGAGCTTGTTGTGAGGAACGTTAATTTTACAATCCCCATCCTCCGTTCGTTCCCGTTGTAAAGCACTAGGAGGATCTTTTACACCGAGAACGTGGCTCATAAAAGAAGGAAGTTTCCTTCCAGCCATCAGCCACCACCGTCGCCAAATCCACCCGTCAACATTTATCTATTTGTCGGGATTCTGGGTTTATGGGTGCCGTGTAGCAGCAAAATGTGATAAACAATCTGAAATGCTGATCGATTTGATTTTCCCGGGAACGGCTTGACAATTTAAGTGATTGTAATTTTACAAACTTGTAAAACTGGCAAAACCCCATTTCATCTGATTGAAATTGGAGAAGTTCATCGATTCCCATGAATTATTGATTATTTGCTGACCTGAATTGGTTGGTTACTGTAGCTCGACGAGAAATGAACGTTATGGTGAGCCACAGGGGAGTTGAAAGTTCAACTATCAAACTTGCGTTTCATTTATGGCAGCATGAATAATAGATTAAGATCATGGGTGGATCGGGTTTATATGGGTTTACTTTGTTACAATTTGTGCTATGTGCTAACCATCCGTTCACGTATTCAGTGTGAGGAAAAATTATATGTCATAATTTTATAAATTTTATTACTACACACAAAACAAATTTCACTTACATCCCAAGTAAGGTTGGATTTATTACTCCCTCTGCATCTTCTTCTTCTTCTTATTATCCGCATTTAATGCTTATTGCTTAGTGCATATTAACTTATTGCGTGCTCTCAACTTAGTGTTCTAAATGCACTTCCACAGTTATTAACTGAGAGCTTTCGATGCCAATATCAATTGCATAAATTTGTATATTGTGTGGCAAGCACAATAATACTCTATGCCCAGGGAAGTCGAGAAAATTTCCAACCCGAAAGATTCCCTCGACCGGACCGGGAATCGAACCCGCTACCTCCGGCTTGGTAATACCGTGCCTTTACTGACTAGGCTATGAGGCCCCTCTGCATATGCTTCATAAAACAAATATAATGGCAGTTTTTGTAATCGGCTTGATTATGATTGTATGATTGAAGAGATGAACTAGCCTACGGCTAAACATCTCTATAATAAAGTTAAAAAAAATAAAACCATTGGGGTACGCAATGGTGACGTAGGACTACGTGGTCTTATATAATAAATTTGTTAACTGCAGCAGGAGCTTGTGTTTTGTGTAGGAATACGAATTTGAGCGGGGCTCTCTATGTTTATACTCTTTAGTATGACGCACTTGACACAGATGGCCCATAGCGACTCACGAAGAGCTACTGATTCCGATCAATAGTGGTGCAGCTTCTTCTTCTTTCTATGGATGCTCATGTGGGCTGCAGCTCGCTGCTTTCAGATAGTCTTTCATTGTGTACTGGAGAACACCACCACTCACCACGCGGTGATTGAATAAACACCGTTTGGTGAGACCGGATCGAATTAAACTTTGAAATCTGTGTTAGGAAATTGCTTTTCGCATGCAATTGGCGAAAATTTTAATTATCATAGCAACAGTTGCACATTCGTGCGATTTTAAATAGTGTCATTTTGAAAATGATAGCCTTAATTTTAACAGATTCGTAGAAAAAATCCTATCGATTGGCGTATTAAGAATTCAAATCCATCATCTCAAAATCAAAATTCAAATCTATCGTGAGCTTGAGCATGAGCATGATTGACCGCCCACGGTTGCTACTCTGTTATTACCAGATCAGCTGTAATTACACAGAGAACCAATAGACGATGCTTGGGACTAGCAATCATCCTCAATGTGTAAAAACTGGTGATCTCAAACTAGGCAATACCAGCGCCGGCCGCGCCCGAACACAGGTCAAGAAAGGAAGGGGTAGGAATGTGTTGACGTGACACTCGCTTTGATGGAAGCCGAGAACACCGCTGCACTTCCACGAGGAATCACTGGGATATTGGGTAACAGGGTTGGGTTTGCAGCAGGGTTCGTTTTGGTAAACAATAAGCTGAATTGATGTCCTAACCATCATATAACGCGAAGGAGCTTGGGATTGAACCCACGGTCTTCTGCTCAGTAAGCAAAAACGTTTGCCACTAGGCTGACGAGCTCCTTTTTAATCATTGACAAATCTTGAATGTGGATGGGCTTGAGATTAGACTCATGATGTTCTGCTCAGTAAGCAAAAACGGTTGCTCTAAGGCCACCGAGCCCCTCATATCACATTATAGCCTTACTAAAGTTTTTAGAACTATTCAAACCCGGCACCGACGACAACGAAAAGTTTTACAAAATACACGATAAATAAGTGATCTTACCATAAATTTTTAATATGAAAGGACCTGGGACCGCGTTTTTCTGCTCAGTAAGCAAGCCACTGCAACCGTCGATCTTTGAAATCCTAAAACTTAAAGCTACGAAAGAGTACTTAGGCATTCATTAAAATCCACTTTCACGCGACGTTCAATGTTTCGATTTTCTCTTTACGCATGGTTCAGGCAATCATAACTAGCTATGACCGACGTGAAGATTGTTTAAGACCTGGTTAAACAAGCTATTCAAATGAAATTACGTTCTCGAATTTCACTTGGCATGTAATGAACAACAGAAATACGCGATAATTCATATTTTCAGCGGTTGATGGTTAATTTTAAATATACTAACGGTACTGCCTACGACTACGACAGCGACTACGACGGCGCCTACGACAACGACAACAGCGAATTTTAACTTACCATTTGTCTAGGATAAACACCATTGCCCGGCACCTCCACTGGTTCTTCATGTCCGCTATCTGTCACTGTTTGCAAAATATCTAATAGCAATTACCTTTGTTGTAATACTTCCTGTATTGCCATGGTCATCTGGGAGAAGGGTTGCATCTAGTGATTTCCCCAGGAACCGTTCACGGCCACCGCCCGTCTAGTCTTGGGCGTATCCAGCGAGACATCCTTCAGTTTACTCACAATCTCCGACACGCAATGCAAATCGCAGGCACACATACGCCAGTTACACAAAAAAAGCACACACACTCTAGCAAAGAAACGGATCCAATAAACGTCACTCTCGCGAAAGCACACCCGTCGTCGTTGAACGGCAAAAAAAGGAATCGGTGGGCAATTTTGTGATACGGATTTCCAAAATCAACCGGGAAGGGAATGCACGAATTTCATCACACCCAACTGCGAAACACGTTCAGAAGCACTTTTGGTACACTTTCGTTCGAAAACACTTAATTTTTTTTTTCAAAAATAGTTGCGAGTGAACCAACATCATCACCGCGTAAATAAACTAAAATTAAAATTATCACTCGCGATGTCACAAATTTCTGGACCGGGAGAAAAAAAAACAACGCAGATAGTGTCAAATCTTCTGTTGCTTGCAAACATGATGAACCATGTTTTCTTTCTCGATTCTAAAACTTCTCGGAAAGCGAGAAAACCACTACACACACTCACACACACGTATAACCGTCCGGGAGGCAGAGTGCCAGCGCTAATCCGGCAAATGCAGCCGAAAACTATGAAAGCGAATGCACGCACAAAACAGAGAACAAACTTAAAACACAACCGTATCCAAAGGCGTTCGAAACTGCTCAAAATCAAAATTCAAATCCATCATCTCAAAATCAGACCACTTTCATGCCGCGACCGACTTTGGTTTTGAAATCACACCCCCAATGTTGCTTTAAAGTACATGGTATGTTAGATTTAAACATATCTAAATAGAGCTGGAATTAGGCGTAACAGCTTTTGTAAACAATGACTTCTCTCGATGATTTTTAGGAATTCAAGGCACGCCCACGCAAACCAACATTACCAGTCGGGGAAGTCTTACCCTACCTGATGGTGATATTGATTTGCATGGGCGAACCTTGACTTTCAAGACATCATTATTTACAAAAGCTGTTACGCCATAATTCCAGCTCTATCTTGATATGGGAACTGACATCCGATTGATGACCTTGACAAATGTCCAAAAAATACTCTTTTACAAATTTATAGTGGTACTAAAAAGGACCGTTTTGTCGTGATGGTTGAGTAATGTTGATCTATTAGGGTGTTAAACATAGATGAGGCTGGTGAGCTGTATGTTGTTTGGAATGAGGGTGACGCGCTTGACATAGATGTCCCACAGCGGCTCACGAAGAGCTACTGATTCCGATCAATTGGCGTTGACGGCACCGTCGAAAAATTTGCTCTTCCAGCAAATATAGACAGTTTCTTATGGGAATTTTCGGTGGAGCGAAAGGATAGTACAAAGTCCGCCATGTTTCACGCACAGTCTGACGTTTGCTTATGGATTTTCTCATAGGAGTAAAGAGCTACAGAGTCGCCGTCAACGCCAATAGCGATGCGGCTTCTTCCTACTTCTATGGATGCTCATGTGGGCTGCATCTCCCTGCTTGCAGGCAGCCTTTCATTGTGTACTGGAGAACAATGTTCAACGCCACGTGTCGAAAGCACTGCTGCTGCTGCAGCCGATGCCGACAAACCGACACCACCACACACGTGATTGGAACTGAATCCGATCAGTGGTAGCTAGCTGCTTGCGGGGAGCCTTTCGTTATGTACTGGAGAACACCACCACTCCCCACGCGGTGATTGAATAAACACCGTTTGGTGAGCCCGGATGGAATTCAACTTTGAAATCTATGTTAGGGAAATCGCTATTCGCAGGCAATTGGTGATAATTTTAACTATCAAAGCAACAGTTGCACATTCGTGCAATTTTCAGTAGTGACATTTTGAAAAATGATAAAGTCTTAAATTTAGCAGATGCGTAGAAATATAGCTGACCAATTGGTGATAAAATTATTGAAATTGGTCCAGGGGCAGCTGAAGTTATTAACGTTCAAAATCTTTCATGATTTTGTTACATGTTCCATTTTCGGGTTTTAACAAAGTGTACCCCCATATAGCAATCACAGACGTAGTCCTACGTTAAAAAGATTGCATGATTGATTTAACATTTCAATCGATTAACCTATCTGCTGGTTCTTCAGCTTTGTTTCATTGTATATTCTAACGTAATATTTACGTTTTTCAACTAGTTAGAATACCTTTCCTGGATGAAGACTCTCCGCTCTTCTAATGTCTGAATTCCAACCAGGAGGTGGATCTTATAATTTCTAGTCCGTGGGGGACTGTTTAGGATTATCCTAAGGATTTTCTTCTGCATCCTTTGCAGTTTAAGGTGATGTCATTTGGAACAACTCTCCCATTGACATACCATGCTCAATAGTAGGTAGGATTAGTTGCAGACAACAAGCTTATTTTTCAGGGATAAGGCGAACTTCCTACAGTGGATACAGTGAGCTGCAGTGTCAATGTGCTCCCTGAAAAGAAGCTTGTTATCTAGTGTTAGTCCGAGGTACACAACCTCTTTGGACCATTCCAGCACTGAGCCGTTTAATCAGATCTTATTATTTTCAGACGGAACAAGTCTTGGTGATTGGGAATGTGGAAATATGATGACCGGGGTTTTTGCCGCGTTGATACAGATCTTCCAGTTGAAGTTTTTTGGGTGGAAAATTTCTCGACTGTGCTTGTACTTGCCACACAATTATACTAATGCAAAAATGGGTCACCAATAAACCAGTGAAGTAACCAAAATAATAAATAAATATAATTGAATAGAGGTTAATCAAGGTGTTTGCATGCGAGATGCAAACTGCTTCAGAATACCACTGCATGATCGACGCAACACTTGGTTCAGTTCGTTATCAGTTTGATTGTACCGACTACACACATTCCTACTACCGAGTGGGAGAATCAACCACAGCTTAGCCGTTGATCGCAATACATTCGCGTGGGGATACTCTCGAGAAACTCATTCCTAGGGGCATTTGTATGAGAGCGGGAGATATGAGCACCGATCGATGGCTACCTACTAGATGAGGCGACGATCTACAACGAGGGAGATTGACCGAGCAGTGTTGCTTCACCATCTCGTCGAGACCGGTCACTAGCCCGGTACAATATATTGCTTGTTTTGTAACTAGTTTATTAAGTTCAATGTAGTGTTTCAAGAATAAAAAGTTACTTTTAATGTTAATGTCGTGTGAATAAATGTTCGGTGCAAGTGTTTTAAAATAAACTATGTGATTGTGAGAAGAAACCAAAATCTATTACGGTTCCAAACAATTAGTTCCTGCATGCACTACTAGAACGCCATCGTGGCCGAGGAAGATGAGCAACGAGCGTTGGTCTATCGAGGTGAGAAGTCTTCCGCTGTTCTCCATCTACATCTGGTCCTTCGAGCCGGATGGTAGTCGGCCCGATTCCGACCACCCGGAGAAACTACGGCAAATGGCACCATCGCCATTCCTGCATGTATATCTGAATAGAGGATATCGCCATCATACTTACCACCTATTCGCTATCATCCGACGTCCCATTGTGGAGGAAGCTGCTGATCAAATTCAATACAAGGCATTGAAATTTGATTGAATAGACACGTGGACGATTCGAGGAAGTTCTAACCCTGTCACGTCAACATCCTTGATGGTCCTGGCTTCATTCAGCGACGCAGAGTAGTTCGAGAGAAGGAGCGTTTCAATAAATACAAGGCAAATAATTGCCTTCTAGAAGATTTGGATTCGTCACCCAACCAACATGTCCGCCGCTGAAAGGAAACTACGACTCCTGAAGACGAGACGTCGCAGCATCCTGACATCTTTCTCACTCATCAAGAATTTCGTCGGATCTTACCAAGAGGAGAGAGACAGAGCCGAGGTGCCCGTACGCTTGGAAGCGGTCGTGTTGCTGTGGACGGAGTTTAATAAGGTACAATTAGATTTATAGACTTGTGACGAGTCCTCTGATGCTGTAGAACAATACCTCAAAGAAAGAGCCGAATTTGAAACACACTTCTACAAAGTTAAGGGTTTTCTTCTATAACACTGCCATATCCCTGCTGTGAATACGCCCACTTCCGCCCCCCACACTCAGAGCTATAGTTCGAATCATGTAAAGCTGCCCGACGTTAAGCTACCGGTGTTTACTGGCAACTATGAGAGCTGGCTTAACTTTCATGACTTGTTCGCATCGCTTGTCCACTCTTCGTCGGAACTTTCCAGCATTCAAAAATTTTACTACCTTCGGTCGTCACTAGCTGGGGAGGCACTTAAGTTGATCCAAACTATACCGATTAGTGGCATTAGTTATCCCGTTGCATGGAATTTACTGATCGAGCATTTTCAAAACCCGAAGGTTCTAAAGCGCAATTATGTTCAGGCATTGTTCGATTTTCCGGTCATACGTCGAGAGTCCTCTGCTGAGCTGCATTCATTGGTCGAGAAGTTTGAAGCGAACGTTAGAGTGCTGAAGCAGCTTGGAGAGAGCACCGAACATTGGAATATACTGTTGATACATTTTCTCACGAGCCGTCTCGATTCTGTGACTCGACGTGATTGGGAAGAATTTTCTGCTACTCGTGACGACGTTGCCTTCAAGGATCTCACCAACTTCATCCAACGAAGAGTGAACGTTCTGCTGCAAGTGTCTTCCAAGCAAACTGATCCTCAACTATCTCAGCCACTTCGAAAACCACCGAACCCTCGTGTTGGTAGTCATGGAGCCTTCCAGGAGAATCGACGAAAGTGCTTCTTCTAACATCCAATCTACCAGTGCAACATCTTTAGTCGCATGCCGGTTGAGGAGAAGGAGAAACTTATCATGCGACATCAGCTGTGTCGCAACTGTTTTCGAAACGGTCACATGGCACGTGACTGTCCGTCGGAGAATTGGTGCAGAAAGTGCAGATCCCGTCATCACACTCAATTGTGCACCAACACATCGAACGCTGGAAGGTCATCACACGCTGCAGCAGCAACAACGAACAATAATCGAAATTTGAACATTTCCGCTACTGCTCCTCAGGATCCACAAGCGTCATCCTCGTCTTCGCAAGCTCCGGCAGGTACTATCAATGCTGCACATTTGAGAGTGAAGAGTTGTAACTCACAATTGTCTTCGAGATCCAAGGTTCTTCAAGCCACTGCCGTGGTGATTGTCGTCGACGATGCAGGGAAGGAACATTTCGCACGAGCTCTACTGGATTCTGGGAGCGAATGTTGCTTCTCCACTACACAGTTATCTCAAGTGATGACTGTTACACGAAGAAGAGTCGATGTGCCGATAGCTGGAATCGGAAAGTCCTCTGCTAATGTGAAGCACCAATTTCGAGCCGTCATCAAATCCCGAAATTCGAATTACTTTACCTGCGTCGATTTGCTTATTCTGCCCAAGGTCACCATTGATCTGCCATCGGTCAACTTGGACATCGACCATTGGAGCATTCCTGCCAATATTGATCTTGCCGATCCTGGCTTTTTCAAAACGAGCACTATCGATATCGTGTTGGGGGCAGAAATATTCTTCGATCTACTCTCCGTTCCAGGACGCATTTCGCTTGGAGATTCTCTTCCGTCCCTCACCAACTCGGTATTTGGGTGGGTGGTATCAGGAAAAACTTCTCAGGGCTATCCAGAAACGTCATTTCGCTGCAATGTTGCAACGATAGCCGAACTACACAACGATATGGAGAAGTTCTGGAAAATTGAGGAAGACCCATCTGCTACGAATTACTCCCCGAACGAAACTGCCTGCGAAGAGTTCTTTCAGTGTACTGTTGCACGTGATTCGTCGGGTCGATACATGGTGAGACTCCCTTTCAAGGAAAATGTAACTCAGCGGTTGGGTGACAACAAGAAATCGGCTCTGCATCGTTTTCGCTTGTTGGAGAATCGGCTGTCTCGTAATGCTTCGATCGCTCAGCAGTATCGGGATTTCATGGCTGAGTATGCGCAACTTGGCCACATGGCACCACTCAGTGACTTCGGAGGAGAGCTCCATCCGAAGTACTATTTACCACATCATCCAGTGATTAAAGAGAGCAGCACGACCACGAAGCTACGCGTCGTTTTCGATGCGTCTAGCAAGACGAGCTCGGGAATTTCACTCAACGACGCTCTTCTTGTCGGTCCGGTCGTACAGGACGATTTGCGATCGATTGTCATGCGTTCTCGAACCCACGAAGTCATCCTAATTGCAGACGCCGAAAAAATGTATCGCCAAGTATTACACTTCATCGACGACTATGCATACCTTTGCATCTTCTGGCGATCATCTCCGGACCAACCACTACAAACTTTCGTTCTCAAGACCGTCACGTATGGGACTGCATCGGCTCCTTATTTGGCGACACGTGTCCTAAAACAGCTAGCTAGTGACGAGGCCGATAATTTCCCAATAGCAGCAAAGGTCGTCGAGAAGGATTTTTATGTCGATGACTTATTTTCTGGAGCAGCAACCGTAGCAGAGGCAATCAAGCTTCGGGAGCAACTCGACGCCATGCTTTCCCGGGGAGGCTTCCAGCTAAGAAAGTGGGCATCAAACTGTGAGACCGTTCTAGAGGGCATTCCGTATGAAAACCGTGCTTTTCAGCATTCCATTGATCTCGATCGTGATCAAACGATCAAAACGCTCGGTTTGCACTGGGAACCAGCATCCGATCGTCTCAAGTACAAAATCGATCTACTTCTACCACCAAACGCCGTACTCACGAAACGTCTAACGCTGTCCTACATTGCCCAGCTCTACGATCCGTTGGGACTTGTCGGTCCAGTCGTCTTAATGGACCATAATTCCGTACACATTTCCAACCCCTTTTCATCTATAATGCCGTTTTTCATGACCGACCTTATAATTTCCCATCTTCACCACCGTCGACTGGCAGATGCTTCCTCACTCAAGCAAAACACTTCCGCCGTCGGACCAACATTGCCAACGTCAGTTTCATCAGCCACCATGGAAAATTGCTGTTGAAAAGCACGCCTTGCAGGTCCTCCTCTTTCCGGGGAAAAAAACGTTACCCGCTAGGAGATTGTTATGCATTACCTTCTACCATTCACCGGAGGCGCCACCGGTATTGTATGTTGAGTACATGGTGTGAACCTATAGGCAACTATTTCCGATTTTCGTCACCGACTGCCTAGTGCTGAAACTGAATGAGGACAATCCCGCGATGAACGGGGTGCAGGGCGGTTGCATATTTTCGTTCAAATTAGGATAAAAAGACTGCCATGCCGCAAAACTATCTCGTATCAATAGCTGCACTACAGAGCGCGGCTAACAAGAGGCAAAATAACAATGTGTATGTCATGACACAATAACATAAAGCGGAGCCAGGCTGGATATTGGTGGACTGTGTGTCTCCCTTAGCGCTACACAATGGGGTGCACAATAGTGCTTAAAATATTTATGCCTGTGGGGAATTGTTTATGCGGTGACAGACTGAGAGGGAGACCGTTGCTGCTGAGCAGTACTACTGCGACAGTTCTGATGAATAGGGATCGTAATTGCCGGCTTCCAGAATTCGGTACGCCGTCGTCGGTGACTGGAAAATGCGAATCTGGCACACAATGCAATGGCTCGGATTTGCGAATTGGAAATCTAAATTTAGGCAACGGCCACGTCCGTATGGAACAATGCGAATCCTTAAGATTGTACAGTTTTAAGGGGAACGCATGGTAGTTTAAATGTATTTTAAGGAAAGCTGCGAAAAAAGCAAGAACTAAACAAATGCAACCAACGCGTCCCACTATCGAATGAATAAATCAAATCAACATCAAATTGATCGCCCGGCTTCGCTCAACTGGGGCCAAGTTTAATTACAACTTTATCAATTAGACCAATTTCCATTCGCCAACTGTGCTTCCAACGAAACATGCTCCACATTGCAGCCAATCCTCAACGAATCTTCCAGTTGGGTAGTTTGTCCTTGCCTGCTCTCTCTTTCTCTACCACCACCGGATCCACACCGCCAGGCAACGAAGAACTGCATCGAAGTCAGCGTTTCACCTGATTATAGCTCAATTATCAAAGTTCAAACTCTCGTACAAATTCCCCCACTCCGACTCTCACAAACTTGCATGTTTGGCAGAAATTTAAAATTATTTCCATCCACACCTCTCATCCTTACCCCACCTAGGCTGCCTACCACACACGATTCCGCCGATTTCCGAGACCATTTTGTAGCTTTCAGTAGATTTATGTGCTTTTGCACCTTCTCCCTCTGATCCGACCCAATAAATACGATAGGAAAATTTTGTTGCTGCTGCTGCTGCTGTTGATATTATTTATGCAAACTTCCGGCCCTGCTCCATTCCCACCTCATTCGCTTCTCCATTGCAGCGAATTAAAATCACACGGAATTGCTTCAAACTCTCCAGTGCCTACATAAAATTGATCGCCTTTCACCGGCACCGGGTGGCACGGAGTGGTTGTGGAATAAAAAGCGATTGCTACACAATCGATTAAATGGCTGCAATGCTGCTGTTGCCGTGTAAGGTTCATTGAAGGTTAAGATGAGCTGCCGGTAGGCGGTCGATCACTCGATGGAGCACGTGTTGGCAATTAAAGGAGCGGTATAATCAAATTTTCCGAACATTGTTTGGAAGTTTGGAGCAGGTATAAGAAATGCTCGTTTATGGTCCGGCGATTAATGAGTGCTCTTAGTAGGTCCAAGCACTTCAATCAACTATTTGAAACATCATAGTGTTAAAAAAGCGCCGATTGAAGTCCTGTAGCTCAACTGGGTTCTTTAACACTGGGTGATTATGCGCATGGGCAAAAGTGACCCTGAGCGATTTACTTTGATCGATCGATGTATTGAACCACAGTGAAAAAATCAACACGTTCGCTTCATTGCATTCATCATATGATTAGTATCAGAAGGCTCATTAACTCTATAAGGGATGGTCAGTAGACTGATGCAAAATTTGAAATTTTCGCTCCATAGTGTTCAAACGGTTCCAAATTTGACCCTGATTAGCCTCCCAAAATTTGAACTCATTTAGTGAGAAACCGACTTGGCACAAACCATTTGAAGTTTATATATGGGAATTACTATGGACAAACCATAATTTCGATTCATATCTATCTCAAAATTCACCAGTTCAATCTACTTTAGAATTTTCCCAGCTACAACTTTGTTCGAGACCATTTTTCAATCGAATTTAAGGAACAAAAGTTATCAATGATTCAAGTCACTGATGTCTTATGATTATGCTCAATCAACTGTTCAGCAGGCAACATTGGTGTTTATGGCGCGTAGAATAGAGGACAAAAATCATGGCTACTATGTCACACTGCAGAATACAGTGTTGCCCGCAATACAGTTGCTTAATCTTGCCATAAGAATATCAATCTCTTAAACAATTAATAACTATTTAATTCGACGTTTGACTGCAAAACGATTTTCTGCAAAGTTGTAGCTGATAACAATTCCCATAAGACTAGCAATAGAACTTGTTAGCAGTACAATATGGAAAAAGGCTAGAAGACAATGAACAAAAAGTGTTGTTTTCCTATACTAATTTCCATATAAACTTCAAATGGTTTGTGCCAAGTCAGTTTCTTATCAAATGAGTTTAAACTTTTGGAGGCTAATCAGGACCCGATTTGAAACCGTTTGAACACTGTGGAGCGAAAATTTCAAACTTTGCGCCAGTCTAATGGTCAGGTTTGATATTTTGTAACCTCGAACCCAACAATGTTGTCGCTAATAGATACATTTCGATTGGAAGCAACGTTTTCATGCTTCAATTTATAGAAAAATGTCAAAGACGCCATTTCTAATCTAATCTAATCTAATCTAATCTAACACCAACACAGCCAGTTCATGAAAACATCCTGGAAAATAATGAATATACCTCCATCCATTCAGAGATGCGCAAAATATATCAAAACGGCCAGACCTACTGTGCAGCATTTAAGGGGCAAGATGATTCAGAAACATCGGGCCTGTTTAAATCAATGATTTAAACACGATGCTTCAGAATCCAATAAATAGATGAAACCTGGACATCTTTTTTTATAATTACTTTATTTCTACAGGCTCAATCGAATAAACTTTACAGAGCCGAGTTATCCTTTGCGTTATACATTATTACTGTCTTATATTTAAAGTTAAAGGAACTGGAACATTAGGTTGTCTACCTCGAAAACCTGGACATCTCGTACCGTACGTTCCGTTGTTATAAATGATTGGTCGTTGGGAGCATCTAATCTAAAAAAGTTAAATGATGCCCCATTTTCCTCGAGTGGTTGGGACATGAGCACTAGCTCTTGTCTTAGCCCTATATAGCTTATGGTTATAGCGTCATTACTCGCTTTCTGAAAAAAAAAAAATGGAATAAAAGGCCGTAGGAGAAAGGAAAAGGAGGAAGGAACCCTAGTTCTATCTTCCCTTGTGTAAACACTGAGAAAGGGGCTCTAATCAATCTACAGGAAAAGTTCGCTAAAACTCACAATGACTCACAAACTTTTCCTATTGTGTGCCTATATTTACCGTAACTAGGGATACAAAAAGGAAATATTGGTGTAGTACTTACTCAACGAAAGGCCACTGAATTAGTGACACCCTCATAAGTACTACGGAGTTAAGTATTAAGTCAGGATACGCCTCAACGAGGCGTTACAACCAAATGCATATGATAGTTTTTTTTTGAGGAATTTGATAATAAACCCACGATCTACAGTAAGCAAACGCAGCAGCCGCTAATCTAGCCGAGTTCCTCAGTTTGTTTTCTTAGTACGGTATTAGTGAAATTTATAAGGAACATAATGTTATGAACTAAATAAATAAAATGGAAGGATCTCACCCGAATAATCCTTGAAGCTCCCGAATACAGTTTAGAAAAGTTTCTTGGATCTTGATTAAGGAAAACCGCTACTCCGTTGCCAGCCCTCGGAAAGAGGTGCATCAAATGCAACAGTCCGGCATCTCTCGGTATCATTATAAGCTTGCTAGATTCACACCATCAGATGATTCTTGGGATCTTCGTTGCCCAATCAGCTAAGACAGCTCCCAACAAACACCGCAAATGGATCTTCTATTTTTTTCTTTTTTTTTCACTTAACATCCGCCATGGTCTGATCTATTTCGATCCCGTCCATGAGATTTTGAACAAATGAACAATCGGAAGTTTGTTTAAACATGATTAAAATGGTTAAAATCATCAAATGAAAATCAGCAGCAAAATTAAAAACGTGTCATAGAAAAATGTCAAAGACGCCATTTTGAACATAATTAGAAAATGCAAAAGGGCAAAATTTTAGCAAAAATGTGAATGATTGCCCATAACAAATAATTATGCAAAGTTTCATGCCAACCGGAGAAAGTCACGTCAAAAAATCTTTTTTTTTTTGCTATTTGGCCTGGAACTGCTCAATTATGATATGAATTTGATGGGAATTTGAATCTTAAGTAGGCGATGCGCGCACGCTGAGTAGATAGGGAGCAGATTGATGAAGATTTTGATGATTACTTGTAAAATAATGTATCCCGATGTGAGAAAATCAATATAGTTGCTAAAAATAGATTCAATTCCCCCTCAATTGGAGGAATTCTCTAAACTTTTTTTGTATTCCGCTTAAGGAATCTCGAGGTAAATTCTTAGAAAATATTAGTATTAGTTTTGAGTAAAATCCCAAGCAGTTCTGACTCAGAACTGCTATGGAGCATTTCATGGTGATTGTAAAGATAATCACAGGAGAATTATAAGCAGGATTCCGGTTGAATTTTATGTATTATTCTGAGGATACAGTAACTGGTCACTGGTTGCGACAAAACGTCATCCTATTTATCGATAAGCTAATTTACTATAGACTAGGAATAGCGCTGGTGTTTCCTTCGATCTGATGTGGAAAAATCCCTGTCAAACTTCATAGCTTTTTCTCGCTTTGACAGTAGTATAACTTCACAGGAGTTCTTTGACATTTTTGATGAGTAGCATTAGAATTATCTCAGAATTTCGTTTATGAATTCCCCTAGAATAACCTTGGTACCCTTTTTTTTCAGTAAAATTCTAGGAATACTCTGCAAAAAATTCTTACAAATCATTTTATAAGATTATTCAATTTGTAATAAGTCCCTTATTTTTCTCTGTATATTTTTTCCTTGACAAACTTTATAGAACTTTGCATTCTTCAGATGTCTTGACAATGACCTGAAAACCAGTTGGTCTATCGCAAGCCAGCTTTTTTATATAGACGGCCAGAACTACTTTGTTGCGGCTTAATTTTCTTCAGCGGGTTTGAAATTATTTCCGAAATTCTTTAGAAGTTTTCCTCTCATTATTTACTTAAAATTAGCCAGAATTTACATTGAGTTCTTCTCAAATTTTCCTGTGTCTGAATCTCAGAATCCCTTCTATTTCTCCTTCACACTCTATTTGACTTCTCCACATAATCCCTCAGAGCTATGTTGCAATTCTACTCAAAATTACCTTGGGGTTCTCCATGGAATTAACAAGGGGTTCTCCTCAAAATACCCTAGGAATCCTTTTTTCCCTTGATTTGTTTTCCGTGCTGAGTACCAATGCTACCGACGCCAGGGAGGCAGCTCCCCACACCCTACCCATCAACTCATGGACCGGGGACAAACGGCTTTAACTCCTTCTCTGATCAGTGATCAGAGATTTTACGGCTTAGAAAATCCCGGTGGCGCCGACTAGCATTGAACCCAGGAGATGCAATCACGCTTACCACTACACCACCGGCGCCGCTCGCCCCCAAAGAAACCTTGTCGGCATTACCATAGAATACTAATCAGGAATTGCTTGGAATAGTCACTGAATTTACTTTTCCAGGATATAAAAAAAAAAAAATATGGCTGGAATCTTAACAAACCAACTATTAAATAAAAATAGAACCCGTTCAATTTTGGCAACATGCCCGAAAAATTAATGTTGCTAAAATCGAATTGTGCCAAAATTTGATGTATGATTTCGTTAATTTTGAACCACCGAGTCATTTTTATGATATACTAGCTGAGCGTGCCCGGCCTTTCTCGGGATTCAATATTAGCATGAGTTTATGCGCCGATTAAAAAAATCATGCTATATTTTTTTGTTTCATTTGTACGGGAGCCGCCCCTTACAGATGGGGGAGGGGTTTTGAATCATCATAAGAACCATTCCCGGCCCCAAAAACCCCTGCATTCAACTTTTTTTTTAATGAATGGATGAATGAATGAATGAATAAATGAATGAATGAATGAATGAAAAAATCATTAAATCAATAAGTCAATATATCAATAAATCATTAAATCAATAGATCAATAAATCAATTGAGCAATAAATCATTAAATCAATAAATCAATAAATCAATAAATAAATAAATCAATAGAGCAATAAATCAATAAATCATTAAATCATTAAATAAATAAATCAATAAATCAATAAATCAATAAATCAATAAATCAATAAATCAATAAATCAATAAATCAATAAAACAATATATCAATAAATCAATAAATCAAATAAATCAATAAATCAATAAATCAATAAATCAATAAATCAATAAATAAATAAATCAATAAATCAATAAATCAATAAATCAATAAATCAATAAATCAATAAATCAATAAAACAATATATCAATAAATCAATAAATCAAATAAATCAATAAATCAATAAATCAATAAATCAATAAATCAATAAATCAATAAATCAATAAATCAATAAATCAATAAATCAATAAATCAATAAGACAATATATCAACAAATCAATAAATCTATAAATTAATACATTGATAAATCAATACATAAATCAATAAATCAATAAATCAATAAATTGATAAATTGATAAATTGATAAATTGATAAATTGATAAATCGATAAATTGATAAATTAATTAATTGATAAATTGATTAATCGATAAATTGATAAATTGATAAATTGATAAATTGATAAATTGATAAATTGATAAATTGATAAATTGATAAATTGATAAATTGATAAATTGATTAATTGATAAATTTGATAAATTGATAAATTGATAAATTGATAAATTGATAAATTGATAAATTGATAAATTGATAAATTGATAAATTGATAAATTGATAAATCGATAAATTGATAAATTGATAAATTGATAAATTGATAAATTGATAAATTGATAAATTGATAAATTGATAAATTGATAAATTGATAAATTGATAAATTGATAAATTGATAAATTGATAAATTGATAAATTGATAAATTGATAAATTGATAAATTGATAAATTGATAAATTGATAAATTGATAAATTGATAAATTGATAAATTGATAAATTGATAAATTGATAAATTGATAAATTGATAAATTGATAAATTGATAAATTGATAAATTGATCAATTGATAAATTGATAAATTGATAAATTGATAAATTGATAAATTGATAAATTGATAAATTGATAAATTGATAAATTGATAAATTGATAAATTGATAAATTGATAAATTGATAAATTGATAAATTGATAAATTGATAAATTGATAAATTGATAAATTGATAAATTGATAAATTGATAAATTGATAAATTGATAAACTGCTAAATTGATAAATTGATAAATTGATAAATTGATAAATTGATAAATTGATAATTGATAAATTGATAAATTGATTAATTGATAAATTGATAAATTGATAAATTGACAAATTGATAAATTGATAAATTGATAAATTGATAAATTGATAAATTGATAAATTGATAAATTGACAAATTGATAAATTGATAAATTGATAAATTGATAAATTGATAAATTGATAAATTGATAAATTGATAAATTGATAAATTGATAAATTGATAAATTGATGAATTGATAAATTGATAAATTGATAAATTGATAAATTGATAAATTGATAAATTGATGAATTGATAAATTGATAAATTGATAAATTGATAAATTGATAAATTGATAAATTGATAAATTGATAAATTGATAAATTGATAAATTGATAAACTGCTAAATTGATAAATTGATAAATTGATAAATTGATAAATTGATAAACTGCTAAATTGGTAAATTGATAAATTGATAAATTGATAAATTGATAAATTGATAAATTGACAAATTGATAAATTGATAAATTGATAAATTGATAAATTGATAAATTGATAAATTGATAAATTGATAAATTGATAAATTGATAAATTGATAAATTGATAAATTGATAAATTGATAAATTGATAAATTGATAAATTGATAAATTGATAAATTGATAAATTGATAAATTGATAAATTGATAAATTGATAAATTGATAAATTGATAAATTGATAAATTGATAAATTGATAAATTGATAAATTGATAAATTGATAAATTGATAAATTGATAAATTGATAAATTGATAAATTGATAAATTGATAAATTGATAAATTGATAAATTGATAAATTGATAAATTGATAAATTGATAAATTGATAAATTGATAAATTGATAAATTGATAAATTGATAAATTGATAAATTGATAAATTGATAAATTGATAAATTGATAAATTGATAAATTGATAAATTGATAAATTGATAAATTGATAAATTGATAAATTATAAATTGATAAATTGATAAATTGATAAATTGATAAATTGATAAATTGATAAATTAATTAATTGATAAATTTATAAATTGATAAATTGTTAAATTGATAAATTGTTAAATTGATAAATTAATAAATTGATAAATTGATAAATTGATTAATTGATAAATTGATAAATTGATAAATTGATAAATTGATAAATTGATAAATTGATAAATTGATAAATTGATAAATTGATTAATTGATAAATTGATAAATTGATAAATTGACAAATTGATAAATTGATAAATTGATAAATTGATAAATTGATAAATTGATAAATTGATAAATTGATAAATTGATAAATTGATAAATTGATAAATTGATAAATTGATGAATTGATAAATTGATAAATTGATAAATTGATAAATTGATAAATTGATAAATTGATAAATTGATAAATTGATAAATTGATAAATTGATAAATTGATAAATTGATAAACTGCTAAATTGATAAATTGATAAATTGATAAATTGATAAATTGATAAACTGCTAAATTGGTAAATTGATAAATTGATAAATTGATTAATTGATAAATTGATAAATTGACAAATTGATAAATTGATAAATTGATAAATTGATAAATTGATAAATTGATAAATTGATAAATTGATAAATTGATAAATTGATAAATTGATAAATTGATAAATTGATAAATTGATAAATTGATAAATTGATAAATTGATAAATTGATAAATTGATAAATTGATAAATTGATAAATTGATAAATTGATAAATTGATAAATTGATAAATTGATAAATTGATAAATTGATAAATTGATAAATTGATAAATTGATAAATTGATAAATTGATAAATTGATAAATTGATAAATTGATAAATTGATAAATTGACAAATTGATAAATTGATAAATTGATAAATTGATAAATTGATAAATTGATAAATTGATAAATTGATAAATTGATAAATTGATAAATTTATAAATTGATAAATTGATAAATTGATAAATTGATAAATTGATAAATTGATAAATTGATAAATTGACAAATTGATAAATTGATAAATTGATAAATTGATAAATTGATAAATTGATAAATTGATAAATTGATAAATTGATAAATTGATAAATTGATAAATTGATAAATTGATAAATTGATAAATTGATAAATTGATAAATTGATAAATTGATAAATTGATAAATTGATAAATTGATAAATTGATAAATTATAAATTGATAAATTGATAAATTGATAAATTGATAAATTGATAAATTGATAAATTAATTAATTGATAAATTTATAAATTGATAAATTGTTAAATTGATAAATTGTTAAATTGATAAATTAATAAATTGATAAATTGATAAATTGATTAATTGATAAATTGATAAATTGATAAATTGATAAATTGATAAATTGATAAATTGATAAATTGATAAATTGATAAATTGATAAATTGATAAATTGATAAATTGATAAATTGATAAATTGATAAATTGATAAATTGATAAATTGATAAATTGATAAATTGATAAATTGATAAATTGATAAATTGACAAATTGATAAATTGATAAATTGATAAATTGATAAATTGATAAATTGATAAATTGATAAATTGATAAATTGATAAATTGATAAATTGATAAATTGATAAATTGATAAATTGATAAATTGATAAATTGATAAATTGATAAATTTATAAATTGATAAATTGATAAATTGATAAATTGATAAATTGATAAATTGATAAATTGATAAATTGATAAATTGATAAATTGATAAATTGATAAATTGATAAATTGATAAATTGATAAATTGATAAATTATAAATTGATAAATTGATAAATTGATAAATTGATAAATTGATAAATTGATAAATTAATTAATTGATAAATTTATAAATTGATAAATTGTTAAATTGATAAATTGTTAAATTGATAAATTAATAAATTGATAAATTGATAAATTGATTAATTGATAAATTGATAAATTGATAAATTGATAAATTGATAAATTGATAAATTGATAAATTGATAAATTGATAAATTGATAAATTGATAAATTGATAAATTGATAAATTGATAAACTGCTAAATTGGTAAATTGATAAATTGATAAATTGATTAATTGATAAATTGATAAATTGACAAATTGATAAATTGATAAATTGATAAATTGATAAATTGATAAATTGATAAATTGACAAATTGATAAATTGATAAATTGATAAATTGATAAATTGATAAATTGATAAATTGATAAATTTATAAATTGATAAATTGATAAATTGATAAATTGATAAATTGATAAATTGATAAATTGATAAATTGATAAATTGATAAATTGATAAATTGATAAATTGATAAATTGATAAATTGATAAATTGATAAATTATAAATTGATAAATTGATAAATTGATAAATTGATAAATTGATAAATTGATAAATTAATTAATTGATAAATTTATAAATTGATAAATTGTTAAATTGATAAATTGTTAAATTGATAAATTAATAAATTGATAAATTGATAAATTGATTAATTGATAAATTGATAAATTGATAAATTGATAAATTGATAAATTGATAAATTGATAAATTGATAAATTGATAAATTGATAAATTGATAAATTGATAAATTGATAAATTGATAAACTGCTAAATTGGTAAATTGATAAATTGATAAATTGATTAATTGATAAATTGATAAATTGACAAATTGATAAATTGATAAATTGATAAATTGATAAATTGATAAATTGATAAATTGACAAATTGATAAATTGATAAATTGATAAATTAATAAATTGATAAATTGATAAATTGATAAATTGATAAATTGATAAATTGATAAATTGATAAATTGATAAATTGATAAATTGGTAAATTGATAAACTGCTAAATTGGTAAATTGATAAATTGATAAATTGATAAACTGCTAAATTGGTAAATTGATAAATTGATAAATTGATAAATTGATAAATTGATAAATTGACAAATTGATAAATTGATAAATTGTTAAATTGATAAATTAATAAATTGATAAATTGATAAATTGATAAATTGATAAACTGCTAAATTGGTAAATTGATAAATTGATAAATTGATAAATTGATAAATTGATAAATTGATAAATTGATAAATTGATAAACTGCTAAATTGGTAAATTGATAAATTGATAAATTGATAAATTGATAAATTGATAAATTGACAAATTGATAAATTGATAAATTGATAAATTGATAAATTGATAAATTGATAAATTGATAAATTGATAAATTGATAAATTGATAAATTGATAAATTGATAAATTGGTTAATTGATAAACTGCTAAATTGGTAAATTGATAAATTGATAAATTGATTAATTGATAAATTGATAAATTGACAAATTGATAAACTGCTAAATTGATAAATTGATAAATTGATAAATTGATAAATTGATAAACTGCTAAATTGGTAAATTGATAAATTGATAAATTGATTAATTGATAAATTGATAAATTGACAAATTGATAAATTGATAAATTGATAAATTGATAAATTGATAAATTGATAAATTGATAAATTGATAAATTGATAAATTGATAAATTGATAAATTGATAAATTGATAAATTGATAAATTGATAAATTGATAAATTGATAAATTGATAAATTGACAAATTGATAAATTGATAAATTGATAAATTGATAAATTGATAAATTGATAAATTGATAAATTGATAAATTGATAAATTGATAAACTGCTAAATTGGTAAATTGATAAATTGATAAATTGATTAATTGATAAATTGATAAATTGACAAATTGATAAATTGATAAATTGGTAAATTGATAAACTGCTAAATTGGTAAATTGATAAATTGATAAATTGATTAATTGATAAATTGATAAATTGACAAATTGATAAATTGATAAATTGATAAATTGATAAATTGATAAATTGATAAATTGATAAATTGATAAATTGATAAATTGATAAATTGATAAATTGATAAATTGATAAATTGATAAATTGATAAATTGATAAATTGACAAATTGATAAATTGATAAATTGATAAATTGATAAATTGATAAATTGATAAATTGATAAATTGATAAATTGATAAATTGATAAATTGATAAATTGATAAATTGATAAATTGATAAATTGATAAATTGATAAATTGATAAATTGATAAATTGATAAATTGATAAATTGATAAATTGATAAATTGATAAATTGATAAATTGATAAATTGATAAATTGATAAATTGATAAATTGATAAATTATAAATTGATAAATTGATAAATTGATAAATTGATAAATTGATAAATTGATAAATTAATTAATTGATAAATTGATAAATTGATAAATTGTTAAATTGATAAATTGTTAAATTGATAAATTGTTAAATTGATAAATTAATAAATTGATAAATTGATAAATTGATTAATTGATAAATTGATAAATTGATAAATTGATAAATTGATAAATTGATAAATTGATAAATTGATAAATTGATAAATTGATAAATTGATAAATTGATAAATTGATAAATTGATAAATTGATAACTGCTAAATTGGTAAATTGATAAATTGATAAATTGATTAATTGATAAATTGATAAATTGACAAATTGATAAATTGATAAATTGATAAATTGATAAATTGATAAATTGATAAATTGATAAATTGATAAATTGATAAATTGATAAATTGATAAATTGATAAATTGACAAATTGATAAATTGATAAATTGATAAATTGATAAATTGATAAATTGATAAATTGATAAATTGATAAATTGATAAATTGGTAAATTGATAAACTGCTAAATTGGTAAATTGATAAATTGATAAATTGATTAATTGATAAATTGATAAATTGACAAATTGATAAATTGATAAATTGATAAACTGCTAAATTGGTAAATTGATAAATTGATAAATTGATTAATTGATAAATTGATAAATTGACAAATTGATAAATTGATAAATTGATAAATTGATAAATTGATAAATTGATAGATTGATAAATTGATAAATTGATAAATTGATAAATTGATAAATTGATAAATTGACAAATTGATAAATTGATAAATTGATAAATTGATAAATTGATAAATTGATAAATTGATAAATTGATAAATTGATAAATTGATAAATTGATAAATTGATAAATTGATAAATTGATAAATTGATAAATTGATAAATTGATAAATTGATAAATTGATAAATTGATAAATTGATAAATTGATAAATTGATAAATTCATAAATTTATAATTAATAAAAATATCAATAAATAAATTATTAAATAAATAAATTAATAAATGGTTAAACTGGTCCTTCAGATACCCCTATCGACACCTATAGAACCAAACGATTTAATAAGTTTAATGTTCGAGAAGGCACTGATAATAACAATGCAAGCTGAATTTTTAGGCAGTATGGGTTTTTATGCCTAACGTCCATTATGCCTAATGTATTTATGCCTACTGTTCATTAGGGTGTCCCAAAATTGCACTATGTCTGGAAATCGGGGGCTCACCCTCCAAATGATAGCTAAGGGTGTTACAAACAAACTTTTGTATAGCAGCAACTCTGGGAAATGTTGTTTAGAGGTCGCCCCGATAACGGCGCCGGTGGTGTAGTGGTAAGCGTGATTACCTCTCACCCCAGCAGGCCTGGGTTCAATACCAGTCGGCGCCGCCGGGATGTTCTGAGGCATAACATCTCTGATCACGCCTTCCTTCGGATGGGAAGTAAAGCCGTTGGTCCCCGGTTCATGAGTTGATGGGTCGATAGATAGGGCCCAGGTGTGGGAGCTGCCTTCCTGGCACGTCGGTAGCACGGAAAACAAGATCGACGGAAAAAACAAACCAAAGGAAAAAAAAAAGTCGCCCGACGAGATTTTTGAAAAAAGTCAATTTTTCCTAGCTATTATCCAATAAATATTTTTAGTTCTTAAATTTCAGTGAAATCTCACCCTTTTATATTTTTCGATGTGGTTCACGCTTATGTTGAAGAAGTAACTCAACCGCATCCTACACATCTTCAAAGCTGGCAACAGCTCTGATTTTTCTTCTTGAATGCCTTACTTTGGCGTTGTCATGTCGCAACGAGCTTGGCAACCCTCCTAACAACGTTTCGCTTGAGCTGGTGCGAAAGTCTGGCTTGATTCCAAATCTCCACAGCTTCGGTAGCCACAACTTGAATGCTTTTTCCGATTGAAAGTTGTTGGGTTTCATGCTTGAATCGAAAGTACCTGATGACGGCCAACTCCGACGGCAAACGGTTTCTGGGCAAATGCTTCCTCGCAATACCGGTGATGAGATCCGACATGAGCTTGGTTTTTGGTTCTGCTTGCTACGGCAATCAAATGGAAACTAATAAATTGTGTGATCGCTCTCCGCTTCGAAACAAATGTTATCAAGTGATTTGCCACAAAGTAGGTGATTTGTATGTATCGATTTCAATGATAGTTTGATTTGCTGGTGGACATACTGCAAGTATTGAAATTCTGAATAACTTTTCAACGCTTAAAAATAAGTATAAAGTGTCTTGAACAAAGTTTTTGCTTATAAAATTTCCCATATTTCTGCTATTTTGATGATTGAATGCAGGCCCCGTAACGTGGGTAGATCACCTTTTCGTGGTACGTTACGGGATGTAAGATCTACCACCGATTCCTAGTCCTGACTTCTTCAAACTAGGGGAACAGGTTTTTTTCAGTAATCAAAGGAACACATCTTAGTCCTTGTTACTTTTTATGCCTTGTTGATAGTGATAAGTCCTCGGGTTGCCTGGACCGAGGATGATCTTGAAACAAGGAAAAAATGAGTTAGTTAGTCTTCACCTATGTATGTGATTCCTAATCTTCTATTCGTTGTTCCCTAGTTTGAAGTGGTTAAGACTAGGGTTCTGATGCATGGTCATTATCGGTGTCATACCTTAATTTTGTTCCTAAGGAATCCAATTTTGACTGACAAAGGGGCGCGCCTTTGGAGGGTGTTTCAACACTCCGAAGGGTATAAATAGCGGAACCTTTCAGTTAGAATCGATTCCGTGCGATGAAGGCAAGAATGACAACTGTATCAAAACCGAATACTTCATCATTTCTCAATAGTGATGGAGTAATACGACATGCACTAAACTAAGGACACGGGATATACTACAATATATCAAATTACTGGTCGCAGTGGTGTTATGTCCCGAACAGAGGAAAAAAAAAACAAATTGGACACAGAACCTGTCGTTGCAATTTTTTCTTTTATAGTTTTGACCCTTGGTAATCTGCGAAAAATATAAAAGGGTGAGATTTCACTGAAATTTAAGTACAAAAAATATTTATTAGATAATAGCTATGAAAAATTGACTTTTTTCAAAAATCTCGTCGGGGCGACCTATAAACAACATTTCCCAGAGTTGCCGCCATACAAAAGTTTGTTTGTAACACCCTTAGCTATCATTTGGAGGGTGAGCCTCCAGATTTCCAGACATAGTGCAATTTTGGGACACCCTACTGTCCATTATGCCTAAAGTCCTTATGCTTAACGTCCGTATGTCAAACGTATTTATGCCTGGATGGGGTACAGTGCAAAACAGCCTACTAGATCTGTTCATTATTAGATACTAGATCAGAAGATGTGTAGGGAGCAAAGCTGTTAAGTATCCATTGAATAGATTCATGGGTTACACTTCTGCCCGAAAAGACATTTGGTTCTTTAGATGATGTCGATTTCACACATCCTGGGGAAGTTTGTTTTCAAATAAATGTTCCAGCTCTTCTTCATCATTAGACGTGTAGTCGCCATTTGTTTTTAGAATTTCGTTCACGAGGAAATCTTTTGATTAAGCAATAATTACAAAGCAATAATCAAACTAGTCTCACTCAAACTGGAAACATTTGTGCAAAGACATTTCCAGCCTGATCGTTCAGCAGACCGGTGAGTCTTTTTGTAAGTCTTGCGAGCTGACTTAAAGGACTCCGGCCCTTCTGACAGCCATTTCAAGAATTCTACACTGTTTTCTGAGCTTATCTAGATCAGAATTCAACCAGGGTGTTCCTCTAGTAGTTTTGACAGACTTCAAGAAGCAAGCTTCTTCGAACGCTTCAATTATGTAGGAAGTTGTGATGTCAACGGCATAATCCATATGGAATTTGGATGCTAGTAGATATCTAAAGATCATGGTCAGTGAAGTAACATTCAAGTGTTCATGTTCAAAGTGCATGTATCTATAATAAGATAAATATTCTTCATTTGATACATGTCAGTTTTTCAGTTGATGACTGATACGATTTGTGCCGAGGGTCTATTACTTCTATTCTAGAAGCTACCAAGTTGGGCGATTGCTTAACATTGTGCACTGGTCAACGGGGGAAGAGTTAGCCCCCGATCATCATGTCTTTATTGCCTCAAACGTCTGCAAATAGCTCACCGTTTTCGCTCATTTGTCCTAGACCATGGTGTCTCGTCATGACACGCTCATAGTCTGTGTTATCAAAGCTGATCTTCGCATTGAAGTCACCAGTGTAGATCTTGATGTCACCCTTAGGCTTCAATTGATAAGCGCGGCATGAGCCTGAACGCTATGCAGGAAACAAACTACACGGTGCCAGAATCTCTACTGCAGATTGTTTTCGGTCAACGGACTTTTCTCCGGCCCAGGATTTCGAGCTGCAAGCGTGCCACCCTGTTGAAGAATTGTGCCATACCTTTGCTGTTAGCTTACTTTTAATCATGTTTCCAGGTACACCTACGATATGATGAATAATGGTCATTTGACATGAAAGCTTTACGACGGAAGCAACTAGGATGTATCGCATAACATATCCCCTTTCTGGCTTTTTGTTATTTACTCGAAAAAAATATCAACCTCCAGTTGATTGCGGAAAATAGCCCTAAACCTAAACAGCGTGAGTTCCTATTCCCATCCGGAGCTCGTAAACCAACGGAACATGTACCAATATGTGGGCCTTTCTCTTGTCGCCTGTTGATGGTTGTAATTTTTTCCCCATCCCGTCAGCAACCGTGAAAGTCCATCTTTGTCACCATGTAGCAAAAAAGTGCCTGTGTGACAATGGCTCACTTTTAGTCAGGATCATATATATATTTTTTTCAAAACTGCTCCGTTGAGCTTCACACTTTGACATTGCCATCAGGGTTACAGGGAGAAGGAATATCAATTTTACGACACTGTTGACAGCGGTACACATTCCCAGGGTAAATTCGCAAGCTCATAAAAAGACGGGTGGCAGCAGCTACTCGTAGCAAACAGTGTCAGTAGCGGCAGCAGAAGCTGAGCGCTAGGATGCCGAATTTTTTTTCAAAAGATGGTCTGATTTAAATACTGAGGCTAGATTTGTTTTTGGGTCTCCGAAAGGGACGATATTCGGGGCCGGCCGATAACAGCTTACTTTTCCTGCTACAGCTCTGCGAGAATAGAACACGCCCAAAGGATTGCGGACGACAAAAGCCCCGCTAATCGACGTCCATTAGGAAGTGGAACGTTTTTCTGTCAGCTCATGATATCGTCCATCGCTACTATTCAGCAACCATGATGCCGCAGCTTACAAAATTAAAAGCAGGAAACGAGAGTCATGATGGGAGATATTTTTTTTATTCGATAATGCAGCCGGGTGGGAGATGTGGGATGACTTAGCTGACCACTTTCCGCTTATTCTTCTGCGGGTCAAAAATTTAAAATGTGCTATTTGGAGGTACTCATAGTTTCACTTTCTTACATGAGAACGCTTGTAGCATTTAGGAACTAGTGGTGAATCAACTGAAGATTATTTAGCTAAAGTTATCCATGTCCTCCAAGTTCAACGGCTCATGACTTTCCAATTAATTTGGCTCTAAAATTTGCGGTTGTCAAACCGTTTTTATTACTCCATGTCATTGCTCCCCGCCAAGGATGCGCACTGAAAATTGCCTGCTTCCATCAAATTAATAACAATTACCGTGGTTTCCCCTTAAACCCTAACCCTTCGACCGACAGTGATAGGCTCTCGAAATAAATGAAGCCATTTCTGTGTGTCAGTGGAAAGTTGATGTTTCTCGTCGCTTAAGGAGCGGAGTCGAAAAAGAAATCGAAACTTTTCCGGCTGCCACCGCCGTCGTCATAAGCCCTCCGATAATTCATTGACTTCTCGCGGGACGACTGTAGGAGTTGTGGTGTTCCATTCAGCTCGTAAGTTTTTTTTTTTTTCGAAAAAGACAAGTTTCTCAATTTGAGAAGGACTTGAATTACGAGCTCCAAATAACACCAGCCACGTGGCATTTTGCGTTTTGCATTTTATGACCTTTCTTTTTGGCGACGTAGCAGCACACACACATACACACGCGCGTTAGGAGCACACAAACAAGAACGCTCCGGACCGTCGGAATTTTTATTTGCATTTTTGCTTGTCGTTGTTATTGCTGTTGCTGCTGCCGGAAGGACACCGGCAAGGGTGCCACTTAAGAATGGGAGGAAAAATATGCAAATTAGCGAAATAAATCGCCAAACGACTGCAAACTGTTGCTGCTCGGGGGCTCTGGGTTGTGAGCCGAGTCGAGTCCGGACACATTGGAGAGTTCCTTTCCTTTTAACAATGGCCACTAATAGAGTCATAAAACGATGATATTTATAAACACTTTCGTCCTTTGCTTGCCGGGGATTGGTCGAGGGCTTATTGGATTGAGCTACTCGTTAGAATTATATATTATGAAGAATTCGGATTCAATTAATTTTTTTCATTCTATTTTCGTTCCAGGGATGATCGCCTGTCGTTGGCCGAGTTCACGTTGATCTGTCGAGCGTTGTTCCGGAATGACAAGGGTCACATCTATGTGGTTCCCTCGGATCGACTGGAGGAGATGTTTGCCGTGTTCGATAAGAACGAGGACGGCTACATCGATCGAGAGGAGTTTCAATTCTGCTGGAACCAGTGGATCAAAACGGTAAGATTTCGTGTGTTATTGAGCATTTTCAGGCTATTTTTTTTCAATTCCAAACTTGACCTTTTCCGGTTTGCATAATTCAATCTGAACATTGCATTAGGTCCTAAGTAACATGGACGGATTCTCTTCGTCGCCTTTCTCTTTGTATCCCCACGGCCATCTTAAGACATTCCCATGTATTTTCAGCGCACAGATCGATAAAAGAAGGCTTTATCTAGTATTTAATGCGACAAACACGACAAGAAACAGTTATGTGCTCAAGTTATCAACGAAAAGACTCGATTAATGTTACTTAGGACCTAATGCAATATTAAGCTTCAATTGTTTGTACACACGTTAAAAGGGTTTAAACAAAAACCAAAAAACTTCAAGGGACAGACGTAAGACTACGTGGTCTTATATAATAAATCTTATTTGTTAACTGCAGCAGGAGCTTGTGTTTTGTGTAGGAATAGGAATTTGAGCAGGGTTCTCTTTTTTTATACTCTTTAGTATGACACGCTTGACATGAATGGCTCACAGTGACTCACAGGAGAACACCACCACTCACCACGCGGTGATTGAATAAACACCGTTTGGTGAGCCCGGATGGAATTCAACTTTGAAATCTGTGTTAGGGAAATCGCTTTTCGCAGGCAATCGGTGATAATTTTAATTTTCATAGCAACAGTTGCACATTCGTGCAATTTTCAGCAGTGATATTTTGAAAAATGATCAGTTTAACAGATGCGTAGAAATATTTCTGATCGATTGGTGATAAAATTATTGAAATTAGTCCAGGGGCCACTGAGTAATAAACGTTCAAAATCTTTCATAATTTTGTTACATGTTTCATTTTATGTTTTCACAAATTGTACCATCATATAGAAATCACCGACGTAGTCCTACGTCAAAAAAAAATCGTTTTGAATCTCGCAAAAAATATTCAAAATGGCGTTTTCGATATTTTTCAACAGTTCATAACTCGAAAATTGCAAACAACATTACGTCTGACACAAAGTTGTACACGGCCAATGAGAACAACCCAATTTTGAGTTTAGTTTACTCATAAATCGCTAAAAGTGGGGGAATTGGTTGATTGTCCAGTGAAACAGAAACCTATCAAGCGACATATCATTGGTCTCAGAAGTTTATGGACATTTTTGAAGAATCCAAATCTTCATTTCTGAATTGCATTGGCCATGTGATGTCTTCGGAACAAGTTCCGGAAGACCTTTGGGGAATTGGTCAAATTTTCTTCTAAAAAAAGTTTTAAATAATCTTCTGAAATAAGCTTCTAAAATAAGCTTTAAAAGAATATTCTAAATAAAATGCTCCTCAAATAAGCTTCTGAATTAAGCTCCTAAAATAAGCTTGTATAATGAGCTTCGAATATAAGCTTATTAAAAAAAAACATTCAAAATAAGCTTCCAGAATAAGCTTTTCAAATAAGCTTTTAAAATAGCTTCTAAAATTAGCTTTTTAAACAATCTTCTAAAATAAACTTCTCAAATCAGCTTCTAAAATAAGCTTCTTAAATAAGCTTCTAGAATAAGCTTTATAAACAAGCTTCTATAATAAGCTTCTAAAAAAGCTTCAGAAATCAGTTTCTAAAATAAACTTCAAACACAAGATTCTTAAATAGGTTTTAAAAATAAGTTTCTAAAATAACCTTCTAGAATAAGCGTCTGAATAAGTCTCTAGAATAAGCTTCTAGAATAAGCTTCTAAAAAGCTACGAACATAAGTTTGTAAAACATGCTTCTTAAATAAGCTTTTGAAATAAGCTTCTAAAATTTGCTTCTAAAATAAGGTTCAAGAATAATCTTGTAAAATTAGCTTTTGGAATAGGCTTTTAAAAAAGTTTCTTAAAAGCTTCTAAAACTAGCTTCTTTAATAAGCTTGCAGAATATGCTTCAAAAATAAGATTCTAAAATAAGCTTCTAAAACAAGCTTATTAAATAAAGTTTTAAAATTATCTTCTAAAATAGCTTCTATAATAAGCTTCTTAAACAAGCTACAAAAATAAGCTTCCAAAATAAGCTTTTAAAATAATTATCCTAAATAAGCTTAAATAAGATTCTAAAATAAGCTTTCAAAACAAACTTCGCAAATAAGCTAATAAAATAACTTTTTAAATAACTTATAACAATAAGCTTTTAAAAAGCTTCAAAAATAATCTTCTAAAAAAGCTTCTAGAATTAGCTTCTAAAACAAGCTTCTTTTATAAGCTTCTAAAATAAGCTTCTGAAAAAAAAAATTCTAAAATAAGCTTCTAAAATAAGATTCCAAAATAGGCTTTTAAAATAAGTTTGTTAAATATAAGAAGCTGAAATAAACTTCTAAAAAAAAAGCTTTTAAAATAAGCTTCTAAAATCAGCTTCTAAAACAAGCTTCTTAAATAAGTTTATAAAATTAGCTTCTAAAAAAGCTTCTACACGCAAACCAAAAATTTATTACAATGAATGTTAGTTCCACTTCCTATCATCCTCTGTTCAACCTTTTTCTATTTTTTTTTCGACATAATTCATTTCACTCCCTAATACACTTCACATTTTCGGTCTCCAATTTTCTTTCATTGGACCGCAGCTAGGTATATCGCATCATCGGTTCATGCGGACTCCACTAACATCCTCTGATGATGAATCCCACATAATTGTAAGCGAATCTTACATTCCCCGGTTGGGTGTATAATAAGCTTCTAAAATAAGCATCTAAAATGTGCTTCTAAAATAAGCTTTTAAAGTAAGCTTCTAGAATAAGCTCCTAAAATAAGCTTAAGTTAGTTTCTAAAATAAGCTGCCAAAACAAGCTTCTAAAATAAGCTTTATAAATAATCTTTTAAAATAAGCTTCTAAAAAAGCTTCAAAAATAAGCTCAAAAAATAAGCTTTTTGAATAAGCTTCTGAAATAATCTTCTTAAAAAGATTGTAGAATGAGCTTCTTAAACAAGCTTCTTATATAATCTTCTAAAACAAGCTTCTAAAATAAACTTCTAAAATACGATTCCAAAATAGGCTTCTTAAAATAAGTTTCTTAAATAAGTTTTTAAAATAAGCTTTTAAAAAAAGCTTCTAGAATAAGAGTTGGTTGGAAATGCTAACATGAAGCTTTAGTGTGATAATTTATTAGCTAGAGAATGATCTTTTAGAATAGGGTAGGTGGATTGTTCCGTTAGAGTACGGCAGTATGAAAATTGAATAGAAGTTGAAAATGAGCGAAATAAGCTTCTAATATAAGCTTCCAAAGTAAGCTTCGAGAATAAGCTTCTAAAATATGATTCCAAAATAAGCTCTTAAAATAAGTTTCTTTAATACGCTTCTAAAACAAGCTTCTTAAATAAGCCTTTAAAATTTGCTTCTATAAAAAAAGCTTCTATGAAAAGCTTCTAAAATAAGCTTCTAAATTAAGCATCTAAAGTATGCTTCCAAAACAAGCTTCTAAAATAAGCCTTTAAAATATATTTTTTTAAATAAGCTTCTACAATAAGCTTCTAAAACAGCTTCTAAAATAAGTTGCTAAAATAAGCTTTAAGAATAAGTTTCTAAAATAATCTCTAAAAAAAGATTCTAGAATGAGTTTCTGAAACAAGCTTCTTATAAAATCTTCTAAAATAAGCTTCTTAAAATAAGCTTCAAAAATAAGCATCAAAACATCGAAAATAAGCTTTTAAAATATGCTTCTAAAATAATCTTCTAAAGTAAGCTTCCAAAACAAGCTCTTAAAGTATGCTTTCAAAATAATATTTTTAAATAAGCTTCTACAATAAGCTTCTAAAAAAGCTTGAAAAAAGTTGCTGAAATAAGCTTTTATAAAAAAAAAGCTTCTAGAATTAGCTTATGAAACAAGCTTCTTATATAAGCTTCTAAAATAAGCATAAAAAACTTCTAAAATAAGATTCAGGATAAGGATATAAGAATTTTAAAATAAGTTTCTTAAATAAGCCTTTAAAATTTGCTTCTAAAAAAAAGCTTCTATGATAAGCTTCTAAAAAAAGCTTCTAAATTAAGCTTGAGCTTGAGCTTGATTGACCGCCCACGGTTGCTACTCTGTTATTGCCAGATCAGCTGTAATTACACAGAGAACCAATAGACGATGCTTGGGACTAGCAATCATCCTCAATGTGTAAAAACTGGTGATCTTAAATTAGGCAATACCAGCGCCGGCCGCGCCCGAACACAGGTTAAGAAAGGAATGGGAAGGATTGTGTTGACATGACACTCGCTTTGATGGAAGCCGAGAACACCTCTGCACTTCCACGAGGAATCACTGGGATGTTGGATAAGAGGGTTGGGTTTGCAGCAGGGTTCGTTTTGGTAAACGATAAACTGAATTGATGTCCTAACGATCATATAACGCGAAGGAGCTTGGGACTAAACCCACGGTCTTCTGCTCAGTAAGCAAAAATGTTTGCTACTAGGCAGACGAGCACCTTTTTAATCACCGAGTTGCTGTTATTACCATGTAGTCATATTAACAAATAAAACAATTGACGAATCTTGAATGTGGATGGGCCTGAGATTAGACTCATGATGTTCTGCTCGGTAAGCAAAAACGGTTGCTCTAAGGCCACCGAGCCCCTCCTATCACATAACACCGTTGTTCAAATTTTTGTATTCATTCAAACCCGGATACAACGACAACTACGAGTTTCGCGAAATACACGATACACAAGTGATTTTACCATAAATCTTTTTGGTATGTAAGGACCTGGGACCGCGTTTTTCTGCTCAGTAAGCAGGCCACTGTAACCGACGATCTTTCAAATCCGAAAACTAAAAACTACGAAAAAGTACTTAGGCCTTCATTAAGTTCCACTTTCACGCGACGTTCAATGTTTCAATTTGCTCTTTACGCATTGTTCAGGCTATTATGTATGTACAATACCAACAGTTAATGAAAACAGAGAAAAAGAAACTTAGGCAGACTATTAGAAAAGTATGAAAACAATGGATAAAGAAGTAGGAAAACAAAACTACTTTATAATTAAAAATGCAATGCATGAGCGTTAGTTTTGGGATCATTTTAGTGTTAGAGTTATGTTAGCTTTAACCCGTAATCAACCCTGCGGCCCCTCCAACACTAGTTGCAGACAGTGGTTGTTAGATCATGCAACACTGTAACTACTACTATATTCAAGGTATGATTCGTCGAGTTTATACAACCCAGTGTTTCAATTCAGGTAAACTATCTATCAAACAATTACAAAATCAACCTCAAAATTACAATTATATGCCAATCACAGACAAGCAGACATAACTCTCGCAAGTTGTTAATCGAACAAGCATTTAACAGTCAATTTAAAAGTATCTTAGTTGGTAGTACCGTCACCTGTGGCACGCATAGTCAATTCCCTTACGTTTGACGTTTACACACTACCGCCATCTATTCAGCGTACTATCCACCACAGTGTACTCAACAGATGGCGGTAATGGTTTAGCAACGATGTTTTACAGTGAGAAATATTCAATGAATTATGTCTGTTTGTCTGTGTGGCAATACTACGTTTCTGATATAAACAACTTTGAAGAAAACAAAAGCAACTGCACAATGAAACCTGACAAATTATCGTCAATCCTCTCATTCTTGGGCAGGGCGGTTTACTAAAATAAGCTTCTAAATTAAGCTTCTAAAATATGCTTCCAAAACATGCTTTTAAAATAAGCTTTTAAAATATATTTTTTTAAATAAGCTTCTACAATAAGCTTTAAAAAAAGCTTCTAAAATAAGTTGCTAAAGTAAGCTTTAAGAATAAGTTTCTAAAATAATCCTCAAAATAAGATTCTAGAATGAGCTTCTCAAACAAGCTTCTTATGTAATCTTCTAAAATAAGCTTCTTAAAATAAGCTTCAAGAATAAGCTTCAAGAATAAGCTTTCAAAGTAAGCTTCGAGAATAAGCTTTTAAAATATGCTTCTAAAATAATTAGCTCTTAAAATATGCTTTCAAACTAATATTTTTAAATAAGCTTCTACAATAAGCTTCTAAAAAAGCTTAAAAAAAGTTGAGTAAGTAAGGTTTTAGAATGAGTTGCTAAAAAAGCTTCTACAATTAGCTTATGAAACTTATGAAGCTTCTTATATAAGTTTCTAAAATAAGCATAAAATACTTCTAAAATAAAATTCAAAAAAGAGTTTTAAAATAAGTTTCTTAAATAAGCTTCTTAAATAAGCTTTTAAAATTGGCATCTTAAAAAGCTTCTATAATAAGCTTCTACAATTAGCATCTAAATAAGCTTCCAAAGTAAGCATCTAGAATAAGTTTTTGAAATATGCTTCTAAAATAAGCTTTCAAAACAAGCTTCTAAAATAAGCTCTTAAAATAATCTTTTAAATAAGCTTACACAATAAGCTTCTAAAAAAGCTTCAAAAATAAGCTTTTAGAATGAACTTCTGAATAATCTTCTAAAAAAGCTTCGAGAATAAGCTTCTTAAACAAGCTTCTTATATAAGCTGCTTATATCAGCTTCTTAAATAAGCTTCTCAAATAAGGTTCCAAAATAGGCTATTAAAATAAGTTTCTTAAATAAGCTTTTAAAATAAGCTCCTAAAATATGCTTCTAAAACAAGCATCTTATATTAGTTTATAAAATAAGCTTCTAACAAGCTTCGATAATAAGCTTCTAAAATAAGCAAGTAAAATAAGTTTCTAAAATAAGCTTCCAAAGCAAGCTTCTAGAATAAGCTTCTTAAATAAGCTTCTTAAATAAGCTTCTAAAGTAAGCTTCTAAAGTAAGCTTCCAAAACAAGCTTTTAAAATAAGCTTTTAAAATATTTTTTTTTTAAATAAGTTTCTACAATAAGCTTCTAAAAAAGCTTTAAGAATAAGTTACTAAAATAAGCTTTAATAATAAGTTTCTCAAATAATCTTCTTAAAAAGATTCTAGAATTACCTTCTAAAACAAGCTTCTTATATAAGCTTCTAAAAGAGGCTTCTAAAATAAGCTTCTAAAATAAACTTCTAAAATAAGATTCTAAAATAGGCTTTTAAAATAAGTTTCTTTATTGATTTATTTATTTATTTATTTGGAGGGAAAAGCCCACACTAGTGGGCGCAAAACCTCATCTTTTTAGTATCCACAGGTAACATGGAATCCTACAGATACATTTGCTTGAATTAAGTCCTAAACATATAAAAAGATATTAATGATAACATAATTAACTTAATTTAAGTACAGAAAACAGAAAACCGAAACCGTCAGGAAGTTAAAAGTACATTATAAAACAGATTCTTAAACCTAACACGGGAGATATTAAAATCAAAGCAGTTATAACATTTGTTGAAAATCTTGCACATGCTAGTTAACGGCTCATTAGCACCGTAGTTTGTGCGAGAAGCCGGGATGTTGAAAAAATAATAAGAACGTAAATTTACGCGTCTGATATTGACATTCAACTGCTGCAGAAGTGAACCGCAATTGATGTCCGATCGCAGGAGATCAGCGATAAAGGTATCCTTAGAGACGCCTCGGCGAACACTAAGTAATTGTTCTTCTTCTTCTTATTCGCATTTCAAGCTTATTGCTAAGTGCATATTTAGCTTATTGTGTGCTCTCAACTTAGTGTTCTAAATGCACTTCGACAGTTATTAATTGAGAGCTTTCGATGCCAATACCAAACCATGAATTTGTAAATTGTGTGGCAAGCAAGCACAATGATACTCTATGCCCAGGGAAGTCGAGAAAATTTTCAACCCGAAAGATTACCTCGACCGGACCGGGAATCGAACCCTTCGCCTCCGGCTTGGTAATACCGTGCCTTTACTGACTAGGCTATGAGGCCCCGCATTGTAAGTAATTGTAGGGACATCAAATTACAACGACTTTCATAACTAGGAAGATTGAAAGGATCACTCCAGGGTAGCCAACGAAGGGCGAAACGTACAAATCTTCGCTGAATGGCCTCAATACGATTCACCCCGTTGCTGTAAAAAGGAGCCCATACTACGGAACAATATTCTAATGTGGAGCGGGCTAGCGAACAATAGAGTGTTTTTAAACAGAAAATGTCCCTAAAGTCTTTGGCGAAACGAAAAATGAAACCAAGTTGAGAAGATGCCTTAGCGGAAACATATGCCACATAGTCCTTGAAGGTGAGTTGTGAATCAAGTACAACGCCTAAGTCTTTAATGGTAGATTTACGGCTTAATATTTGCTCCTGCAGGCTGTAAGCATAACAGATAGGTGATTTTTTCCTGGAAGACGTTATAATGACACATTTAGAATAATTTAATATCATCCTGTTCTTGTCACACCAAACAGCAAAAACGTCCAGCTGCTGCTGAAGAAACAATGCATCACTTCGATCTTTGATGACAAAGTATAGTTTGAAATCGTCAGCATAAGACAGCTTCAGGCAACGGATCGAAAAGTGACTCAGATGACTGCCTTGAGGTACACCAGAAGAAACAGTGAACATTTGAGAAAAATGATCTCCAATCGACCGGTGAGGTATGAGCGAAGCCAATCAAGAAGGGAACCGTGAAAACCAAGTCGCTCTAGTTTGGCCACTGCAATTCCGTGATTGATTTTATCAAAAGCAGCAGAAAGATCGGTGTAGATAGCATCCACTTGATGACCTCTTTCCATCTCGCGTATAATTGATGATGTGTATTCAACGAGATTTGTAGCGGTCGACCTCTTCGGCATAAATCCGTGTTGTTCAGTCGCGATGTAACTAGAGCATGTGTGTTTTAAATAATCTAGCACCAATAGTTCAAAAAATTTTGAGACTGCACATAAAGCAGCGATACTAGGTAGTTCGACACCGACTGCTTATTGGCTTTTTTGAAGACTTGATAGCTCTTTTGAAAAGCTTGATAGCTCTGAGGAAATGGATACCCTCGAAGAGCACCTTGATCAAACCACCAGCAAGAACACTGGAGCCTATCCAAAAGTGAAATCTCTACCACAGCCCCCTTCTCCTCCATCGCCGCCTTGTCCACCATCGCCGCCTTGTCCTTATGTGCCCCCTACTCCACTCCTTCCCCCGAAAATATCAGCGACCCCCCGCCACAAGGCTTACCCTGATGACTCGAAAGGTCCGTGGGTTGTTTTCTTCCGGCCCAAACAAAAACCTTTGAATATTTCTCGGATTTCGAAGGATCTGACAAAACATTTTTCGGCCGTAACCGATATCTTTAAGGTGACGCCAAACAAACTGCGCGTTACCGTTGATAACCTGAAACAGGCAAACCGAATTGTTGCCTGTGAGCTTTTTTCGATCGAATATCGAGTCTACGTCCCCAGTTGTGACGTAGAAATTGAAGGAGTGGTCACCGATTCGAGTCTGACTTGTGAGGATTTCCTGCAAGTCGAATCTTTCGGCATTTTCAGAAACCGTGCCCTTCCGAAAGTCAAAATACTGGACTGCATTTAACTGCAGTCAGTGTCGCACATAGGCACAAACAAAAAGTATACCCTCTCAGATTCGTTTCGTGTGACCTTTTCAGGATCGGCATTACCTGACTACGTCACAATTGGGAAGGTTCGACTACCTGTACGCTTGTTTGTACCGAGGGTAATGAATTGCTTGAAATGCAAACAACTAGGTCACACCGCGGACTTTTGTTCCAACAAACCGCGGTGCGATCAATGTGGGGAGGAGCATACGGAGGGTCCTTGTCATGCTACACCAATATGCGTTTACTGTAAGGATGCTCCGCATGCTCTGAGTGATTGCCCGAAGTACAAACAGCAGGGAGAAAAACTAAAGCGGTCCTTGCAAGCTCGCTCTAAGCGCTCGTTAGCAGAAATTTTGAAAACGACCGCTTCATCTTCCCAAACCACCCCAAAAAGCAACAACACATTCCACCTCCTGCCAGATGATGATCAGGGCTCTGACTCAGAGGTTGGTGAGAGTAGTCCTTTTGTCTTTAACGGCAACACGAGGAAGCGGTCCAAAACAAACGTCACCCAAAAACCTCGTAAGGCCTCTCGTACGGACTCTCAACCTACCTTGACAAATTTAAGAGGTAGCGGAAATGTAGCAAAACCCCCACCACCGGGATTTCAAGTTTGTAATTTTAACAAAGACTTTCCGCCACTTCCGGGATCATCTAAAACCCCAGATATCCCAGTTTTTCAGCCAGAAAATCAGCTAAATAACCAGCAAGAACATGATGCCATGTTCACGTTTTCTGGAATTGTGGAGAGCATCTTCAATATATTCAACGTCTCTGACTCAACTAGGAACATTATTAATTTAGTGCTTCCATTTGTGAAAACTCTTTTGAAGCAACTAGCTTCTAGGTGGTCCTTCCTTGCATCGATCATATCTTTTGATGGATAATTTTCCGAATGAGGTCGGAGATATGATCTCTCTTCTTCAGTGGAACTGTAGAAGTCTTATACCGAAACTTGACGCATTCAAATTTTTAGTTCACAACTCACTTTGTGACGCATTTGCTCTTTGTGAAACATGGCTTTCTTCAGACACCGATCTCCCTTTCCACGATTTTAACATTATTCGCCTTGATCGAGCAGATTCGTATGGAAGGGTGCTTCTAGGGATTAATAAGCTCCATTCCTTTTATAGAATCGATCTGCCTTCCGTGACAGGCATTGAAGTTGTCGCGTGTCAGGTAAATATTCGAGGTAAAAGCCTCAGTATTGCCTCAGTATATTTTCCTCCGAGAACTGCGATTTCTCGCCAAGGTCTCTCAGATATCTGCTCAGTTTTATCTGAGCCTCGGTTGATCTTAGGAGATTTTAACTCTCACGGTACAGGCTGGGGGGAACTGTACGACGACAACCGCTCAACCTTGATATACGACATGTGCGACATCTTCAAAATGACAATTCTGAACACCGGGGAAGCAACACGAGTAGCCAAACCTCCAGCAAGAGTAAGCAGATTAGACCTCTCACTTTGTTCGAGTTCACTATCGTTGGATTGCTCGTGGAAAGTAATCCAAGATCCCTACGGTAGTGATCATTTGCCAATCAAAATTTCTATTACCAATAGTTCATCTTCAACTCGCTCGGTTGATGAGTACATCGCGTACGACCTCACGAAAAACATCGACTGGAAAAAATTTGCGGCCACGGTTCTCGGTGGTATTGAATCGGTTGAGATACTCCCTCCGCTGGATGAGTACTCCTTTTTATCGCGACTTATCGTTGACTCCGCTCTTCAAGCACAGACGAAACGCGTTCCGGGTGTTTCCATTCGCAGACGACCTCTCACTCCGTGGTGGGATAAGGATTGCACCAACGCGAACAGCGAGAAGTCCGCCGCGTTTAAACGCTTCCGCAAACACGGTAAGGTCGGGGATTTCGAGCGGTACACCGACCTCGAGAAAACTTTCAAGGGCTTGATTAAAGCCAAGAAACGCGGTTACTGGCGTCGGTTCGTCGATGGTTTGTCGCGAGAGACTTCCATGAGAACACTCTGGAATGTCGGCAGGAGAATGCGCAACGCGTCATCACCGGTCAACGAAGACAAGGAGTACTCAGACAGTTGAATATTCAGCTTCGCGCGGAAAGTTTGCCCGGATTCGGTGCCGGTTCAAACCAACGTTCGTGATCGTCCGTCGGGTAGTAACGAAATAGATTCTCCGTTTTCGATGGTGGAATTCTCACTTGCTCTCCTCTCATGTAACAACTCAGCTCCAGGAATGGATAGAATCAAGTTTAACTTGCTCAAAAATCTCCCAGACGTCGCGAAGAGACGCTTGTTGAACTTATTCAATCAATTTCTGGAGCACAACATTGTTCCGGATGATTGGAGGCAAGTAAGAGTTATCGCCATTCGAAAACCCGGTAAACCCGCGTCGGATTTTAACTCGTACCGTCCCATCGCGATGCTGTCCTGTATACGGAAATTGTTGGAGAAAATGATTCTTTTTCGTCTAGACAAATGGGTCGAGTCGAATGGTTTACTTTCAGATACGCAATTTGGATTTCGGAGAGGCAAAGGAACGAGCGACTGTCTTGCGTTGCTTTCAACTGAAATTCAACTGGCCTATGCGCAAAAACAGCAAATGGGTTCAGTTTTCTTGGACATTAAGGGGGCTTTTGATTCTGTTTGTATCGATGTCCTTTCGGATAAACTCCACGATAGTGGGCTTTCACCAATTATGAACAACTATTTGAGCCACTTGTTGTCTGAGAAATATATGAGCTTTTCTCATGGAAACTCGACAACTTCACGAATTAGTTACATGGGTCTCCCCCAGGGCTCATGTTTAAGCCCCCTTCTTTATAATTTTTATGTCAAAGACATTGATGGTTGTCTTGATGAAAATTGCTCGCTAAGGCAGCTTGCAGATGACGGCGTTGTGTCTGTTATAGGGCCAAGTGCACCGGACCTGCAAGGACCATTGCAAGATACCTTAGTCAACTTGTCTACTTGGGATTTGAAGCTGGGTATCGAATTCTCTCCGGAGAAAACTGAGTTGGTTGTTTTTTCTAGGAAGCACCATCCTGCACAGTTACAGCTTCAGCTAATGGGTAAAACAATCACTCAAAGTATTTCTTTTAAGTATTTAGGTGTCTGGTTCGATTCCAAATGCACATGGGGAAAACATATTGCGTATCTGAAACAAAAATGCCAGCAAAGAATTAATTTTCTTCGTACAATTACTGGAACTTGGTGGGGAGCACACCCGGAAGATCTGATCAGGTTGTATCGAACAACCATCTTGTCGGTTCTAGAGTACGGTAGCTTCTGCTTTCAATCCGCGGCAAAAACACATATCTTGAAGCTGCAACGGGTTCAATACCGTTGCCTCCGAATCGCGCTTGGCTGTATGCACTCGACGCATACGATGAGCCTCGAAGTACTCGCGGGTGTTCTCCCACTGACAGATCGTTTCGCGGAACTGTCCTTCCGGTTTCTTATCCGTTGTGAAGTAATGAACCCATTGGTAATAGAAAATTTTGAGAAGCTACTCGACAGAAATCCTCAAACAAGATTCATGAGTTTGTACTATGAGTACATGACGCTGGAGGTTGGTCCTTCTTCATTAATCTCCAATCGTGATTGCTTTCAAGCCTTCTATAGTTCCTCTGTAAATTTTGATCTGACCATGATGCAAGAAATCCATGGAATACCAGATCACCATCGGTCGATGGTTGTTCCCTCAATTTTCGCAATCAAGTACCACCATGTAAGTAACGATAAAAGATTTTTCACAGATGGGTCAACCATAAATGCTTCCACTGGATTTGGTGTATTTAATCAATTTCATAGCGCCTCTTATAAACTGCAGAAACCATGCTCAGTATACGTTGCGGAACTCGCAGCTATATTTTACGCAGTAGAGCGAATTGCCTCACTACCGTCTGACCATTATTTTATTTTTACGGATAGTCTTAGCTCATTGGAGGCTATTCGTTCAATGAGGCCGATGAAGCACTCCTCGTATTTCCTGCCTGAAATACGATCTAAACTGAGTGCTTTATCTAACTGCTCCTATACTATCACCTTAGCTTGGGTCCCATCTCATTGCTCAATTCCGGGTAATGAGAAAGCGGACTCATTGGCTAAGGTGGGCGCTATGGAAGGCGATATTTTTGAGCGACAAATCGCCTTCAACGAATTTTTCTCCATTGCTCGTCAGCAAGTCCTCATCAGTTGGCAACAAAAATGGAATGATGGTGAATTGGGAAGATGGTTACATTCTATTCTCCCTCAGGTGTCGAACAAGCCATGGTTCAAAGGGTTGGACATGAGCCGCGACTTTATACGCGTTATATCAAGGCTTATGTCCAATCACTGCTCGTTAGACTCGCATTTCTATCGAATTGGGCTCTCAGGCAGCAATTTATGTGCGTGTGGCAGTGGTTATCACGATATCGAGCACGTTGTTTGGTCATGTACCTTACACCGTGTTGCCAGATCTGAGTTATCCATATCCCTCAGGGCCCGAGGAAAACAACCCGCGATACCCGTTAGAGATGTCTTGGCGAGCCGAGACCTCGACTATTTGAATTTAATTTATGTGTTTTTAAAACGGATAGATTTGAGGATTTAGTAGTTAGTGTCATCTTGTGTTCTCCCAAGTTGTAAGTTGCCCATCGGTGTACCCCCATGTTTGTCTTTTTCATCAGAGTGTCGCCTAGTTCGAGATCAAGAGCACATTGCTCTCCAAACCTTGTGTTCACAATCCCTACCCTGCCATCCATTTGTTACAATTTGTTACCCCTAACCTCGAGATAGCCGCGAGTAATCGGCCTCCGCTTTACTAACGTTAGTTTTAAGTAATTTTGTTATTTAAACAATGAATATCGGCTCCGCAAAGCTACAGCAAATGAGCCTGGAAAAATAAACGAATTATAAAAAAAAAAAAGACAGTAAACCTACGCCGTAAAAGAGCATTTTTCTGAAGAACCTCTCATCGTTTTAATATTACGTTTCCATAGCTGCCATAACTTAATGCTCATATGTACATATTTAGAATAACAAAAAAAAAAAAAAAACCTTTCATATCAACATACCAGCATCGTTAAAAAAAAGTACGTCCCTCTCATTTCTACAAACGAAACCGGAAGTCAACCTCTAAGCTCCCAGCCAGCCTTCGAACCTAATGCACTCGAAGAAACACCTAATAGCCTGGCCTGCAGGCCTTACCTTCTACGAGAGACACTCTCATGTATGAGAAAAGCTTCTTATTTTTAGTGGCCATAAATAAAATTAGAAAAGCGCTCGGTTTTTATCGCCTCATCGGGCACCCGGGGCATAGAATAAAAACCAAAAAAGCTGCCGTACCGTTATGTCTTTGGTACCTATCCTTCTTTCGATGCTTCATACATGAATTCGCCATAAAGGACGAGCCCTGCTACTCTACTTGTGACTGTTTTTCCCGCAGTTTCACTATTTATATTTGAAGGTATGCCTGAACCATCGAGTCAGGAGGCGATAAAAATAAATTAAATGAATTTTGCACGCTTCGATGCGTTCGAATAAAAGACGCCGGCGGGCGCGGGAAATCGAAAACGGTTGTCGTCGTCGTCGTCGTCGATGGTTCGTTCATATTTCGAGACAGCATAAAAATACTTGATGGAGTGTTTGCACTCTTCCTGTTCGATTGTCTGGCTGTGTGTTGTTTGTCTATGTGTACGATTGAGCAAGCTTTTCTTCAATGAATTACGCACGATGTTAGTTGTTTGTCAAACCAGAGAAGCAGTGCTCTTTGTCGTTTCTAAATAAAGGAATATTGTGCTTGAGCTAAATTTTGGTAAATGTTGATAACGTTCACTCTCATGTGACGTAATGCATGCTTGAGTAATAGCTACTCATTAATGGGTAACAAATTTACTTATTTGATGAAATAAGCCACTTTTATTCATAATTGGTATTTTTTGATCATTAATGGGTACTTTCAAGTTAGCGTGTAAGGTATTCAAGGGGTTTTTGACAGTACACTACACTGAGCAAAACCTCCATATTAATCCTAAATGAGTTGCCACCGTTAGAATTAATGAGCGGTTTCACTAATATATGCGTTTTACTGGTTGAAAATAAAAACAAACAATTCGATTTTACACGACTACACTGGCGAGTTTGCGGTGAGAATGCAAATGCCTTGTGCCAAATGTCGGTTCAATATTGATATTTACCGACATGAGTTGACGATATAATATTAGAATTAATTGTAATGCTCAGCACTAAATTCTGATGTAGCTGTACTCTACATGTCGTTGACAGTTGCTCATAATCTCAGCATATATTTTTCTCCATTGTTTCTGCATCTCAAGACTCAGATTTATCTTTTGTGTGATGCAATCGAATTGGACATCTACTTATTGTTTGCTCTTAAGTTAAAATGCATCTCATTCTAGACGAAACAACATCGACAAATATCCACTTATTCTTCCTGCCGCTGGAAGCCAACAGTCTCTAAGCCTTTTGGAATCCTCAAATACACCAGCACTGTAAGAAATTTCCCACTTCTTTAGCTTGCAAAGACACAACTTTTCCTTTTTCGCCATCGCTTCCGTTTTTTTCCACATGGAAGATCGACAAAGTGATTGATTTGCCTGACTTTGGTGTTCTTACCCGCTTTGTATCCAATCCAGAGTTATATACCTATATACACATTCAGTTTGGCACAACACTTATTCTGTCTCCATGACCGTAATCACATGCTCGATTGTCTTTTGCACTTTGTGTGCTTTTTCCTCCTTCCGATATTTACAGGAATCCCCCGAATAGTGCGGTGGGTGGTGCCGTCCACCCACCGCTATTTCTCGGCAGTCCTCCAAATAATTGAGCAGATTTTTCTGCATGTGCATAGTGTCAATCATATACTAGTCATCTACACCACCGCGCTTTTCGGGGGGATTCCTGTACTTGCTACTGGGGAGGATTGTGTTTTTCCTCATCGAATTTCCTTGAGCTAGAAAACAATAAACTCGATACACAGCCATACATGTGTGTAGGTTTACTTTCAGGGAAATGGCACACAGAAAATTTAGCTCGAAAGTGAGACCTTCTGGTGGCGATGATGTGATCAGGATGTGGAGCAGGAAGGAATACGCACGGCAGTTTTAGTTAATGATACAATTTTGTCCTATCGACTATGGTAATATTGATAATCGAATCGGATTTTCCGGATTTTTGTGACTTTGTCTGTGGATTGCCATCAAAGCGGACGAAACAAGAAAAAAGGGAAACTCACGATAGTAATCAGTTGCGCTTGCTTGGATGTGTAACCATGTGGAAAACAAAAGATTATTATCGCTGGAAAATGGTTCTTCTTTCAAAGACGACGTGCGAGGCGATTCACTTCAAACGAGTGCAACGTTCTTTTGAACGATTTATTGAGGACATAGGGTACTGGATTAGTCTTGTCCTTGTTTTCGGAAGCGGAATAAGTTCGATCGATGGGTGTTTTTCCTTTCCGATACCGTTCAAGCGAAAAGCGAAGCCAATAATTCAGCAGTCCAGCATTTTATGCATTTTTCATATCAGCAGACACGTATCTTCTCCGATTATGATGAATGGAATGTGCATTCATAATTTATCCTTTGTATATTTCCATTTGGAATCGATTCCTATTCAGCTGAACCCAGCCAGCCAGTAGTGTCAATTAGAGGTGTGCGCCGATCAAAATGAATAGCCTTTTGACGTAGGACTACGTCTGTGATTTCTATATGGAGGTACACTTTGTGAAAACCGATAATGGAACATGTAACGAAATTATGAAAGATTTTGAACGTTAATAACTCAGCTGCCTCTGGACCAATTTCAATAATTTTATCACCAATCTATCAGAAATATTTGACTGTTAATGTTTGAAAAGAAACTATTGAAAAAGTGGTAAATGTCAAGCATTGTCCAAAAGCGTCGAAATAACTAACAAATCCACCAATTACGGACATGCATATGCTGTTTCCCCAACACAGTCATCAGAGAGTCGTTAGTAGACGAAACAAGCTGAAGCGGCATTCGCCTCCAATCTTCGGGCGTGTGTGAATTAGCAATGGGCGATCTTGGATCGAAACACAAAAGACCGATACTTTTGTTTCGATAATTCGATTTTTTGAATCGATCTCAAACACGACAAAAATCGACTGGATCGATCCTTTTCATTCGATTTTTGTTTCGACCCAACAACAAAAAATATCAGTGCATTTGCATTTGCAATTTAATATTGACCTGTACCTGGAGTCTTCAGCTCACGTTCGGGCAGTTAAAATTGTGTTTGAGCAGATCTCTAGTACCGAAAGAGTATACGAAGATATGCACACATCTGTCCCCCTACCAACACCAACCGGAGGCCTGTGGGATATTCATGACGAAATGGTGAAGAAAGATATTAATCTACATATGTACAAACATTCCCTTCTTTTGACATATTTCAGGTTCATCAGTCCTCTGCTATGTCATAACTGGATCACCATGGGGGCATATCGGCAGAATTACAAAATTTCTTGCATCAGCCTGTTTTCCCACGTTCTGTCGATCCTTTTCGAGCATGTGAAAAAATCCGTGGTGTATATACCCATATATACATCATTGCTCGAGACTATTTATCTAGAATGGTAACAAGTGTTCCGTCACAGAGGCTATTCTTCAAAACTGGTGAAACCACTCAGAATCCATATTAGTTCAATGCAAAACGCATGGCTCAATTAGCTTTCTTGGGATCCCTTTCAGATGAGTTTTGGGATATCTGAATTAAGTACCTTCCGTACTTTCTTGCTTTTACACTCCGACCATCTAATCGTTTTGTTTCATATGTTTGTCTTTCGTTTTTTAAATCGTTCATTTAATACCAATAAAACAAATATTATAACCTGTTAAATCACTTATCTAATCAAGTATGCTGAGCAAAAACTTCCACATGTCAAATGAAATCAAAATAGTAATTTACTATGTTCTCACGTAGACCATCCGGTAAAGAGGTCGATCCGCGGTACACGGTAAAGCCGGTAAAGCATGGAGGTGGTAGCATCATGGTTTGAGGCTGTTTTTATTGGTATGGAGTAGGTCCCATTTTCCTTATTAATTCCATCATGACCAGATTTGAATACAAAGAAATCATGGAGGAGGTTATGATCCCTTATGCAGAAGAGAACATGCCTCTTAAAGGGTGTCCACGATGAAATTGCCACACACAAAATTGATTCGCAAAATTCGAGTTTTCATCCGATTGCCATCAAATTTTCAGGGATTGAGAAATAACTATTAAACTTCATTTTACACGTATTTTATTTACAGTCCATACGCAAATGCCCGCACCTTGGCCTTAACCCCGGCCATAAGATTCTGCACAACCTGTGAATCAACCGTTTTTTGCATGTAAATCCATACTTTCTCCAGTTCCTCGACTGTCTTCACTACCTTAGGTCGTTTAAGAAGGTGCTGCTTCATAATCGCCCAGTACTTCTCGATGGGGTGGAGCTCCGGAGTGTTGGGAGGGTTGAACATTTTCAGCACGAAATTGACCTTATTGTCCGCATACCACTTCAGCACGTCCTTGGAGTAGTGGCATGAGGCCAAATCCGGCCAGAAGATTGTTGGGACGTTGTGGGCCTTCAGGAGAGGAAGCAGCCACTTCCGGAGGCACTCTTTTATGTACACCTGTCCGTTCATCGTGTCCTGGGTCACGAAAGGTGCACTCCGCTTCCCGCACGTGCAGATGGCTTGCCAAACCAGGAATTTCTTCGCAAATTTGGACATCTTCTGAGTGCGGACATGCTCCGGAACGCTAAACTTATCCTTGGCCGTGAAAAACAGGTTGCCGGGGATCTGTTTGAAGTCGGCCTTCACATATGTTTCGTCGTCCATGATGCAGCATTCAACTTTCGTCAGCATGTTGAGGTACAACTTCCTGGCACGGGTTTTGGCGGACTTGTTCTGCTTCTCGTCGCGATTAGGGGCCTTTTGTACCTTGAACGTTCGAAGCCCAGCCTTAGTTTTGGCCTTCTGGACAAAACTTCGGCTTAGGTGCAGCTTCTTAGCCAAATCCCTAACGGAGGCGTTCGGATTTCGGTTGAAGGCCCCAACTACGCGGTTGTGATTTTTGGTGTTGTACGGAATACTTTTTCCTTCACTTCTGGGCTTCCGATCGGTGGTCAACCGTTCCTCGAACCGCTTAATCACTCGCGACACCGTGGAATTCGCGATTCCCAACGTTTTAGCGATGGAACGATGCGAGAGATCCTTGTTCTCGTGATGAATGCGCAAGATTTTATCACGCACGAGCTGTTCTTTCGACTCCATTTCCGCGAGTTTTGATCACAGGACTTTAAAACTTGCAGGATGTAAATAATGCACTATGAACTAAATCCACCCAAATTTTCATTAAATTCTACCCAACGGTTAAAAAGTTAGAGCAATTTCATAGTGTGGCAATTTCATCGTCGACACCCTTTATATGGCATTTTCAGCAAGACAACGATGCGAAACACACTTCTAAGTATGTAAAGGAATGATTTCGTGCAAACTAAGTGTCCGTTATTTCATGGCCTAGCCAATTTCCTGACATCATCCCTATCGAAAATTTATGGAACGAGCTTAAAAGAAAGTTATCTGGTCAAGCATATTCAAATAAGGATCAACTATGGACCACAGTTCAAAAAGATTTGTATGCTATACCAAAGGAAACTTGTCAGTGCTTGGTTGAGTCAATACCAAGAAGATTGAACAAGGCTCTACCTAACAATGGACGGTAAAGCGGTTACTAAGCGTCATTAGTCTAATAAAACTTGTACGATTATTTTCAAGCTTTCTCTACTATAGTTTTATGCAACACACCTATTTCACTGACCAGGCATATTTTATGTTTGATTCTAGTCAGTGAGTCATTTAATGTTTTAACTTTGAGTTTTCTCGTTCAATTACTTCATTTTTATAAAATGAAACTGAATGAACATAACCTAAAATTTCGCATTTTTTTTTGCCTACACCTATTTTAATGACCAGCAGTGATGTATGTTACACTCACAACATTTACTGTGTACGTACTACACAATTTATTTCTAAATGATATCAATCATCACACATTCATTATAGGTGAAATGTCATAACAAGATAGCTTATGTAACGTAATATCAACTATATACTGAACTTGGCTTAATTTGCACCAACTTTCCTATGATCCGTTTTATTTGAAACATTGTTGTGCCATTTTGAAAAATGAAAAGATCGATTCAAAATGATTGATTAAATCGGTGAATTGATTATTTTCCCAAAAATGAATCGATTCACTAAGATCGATTCTTGCCTCAAGATCGCCCAATGCTAGTGTGAATAGGGAGGATGCAATTGCGTAACATTTTGCACACTCATCGGCGAAAATCTGGGTCATCGCCATATTCAGAACCACACACACCCAACAACCACAAAAAAATGCTCTCCAGAGCTGTAATCTTATAACCAAACTTGGAAGCAGGGGTGCAAGTGATTTTGATCGATTCTCTTCATCGACTTTCTGTTTTGTTAATAATTCGACGGCAAACATATTCATTGATTCGTTTGATAGAAGAGCATAGCAGAAATAGTGCGAAATAGGCTAGTGAACCCATGGTCATCAAAAGGGAAAATCGGTGAAGAGAATTGAATCTTTCACCCCTTTGCTTCTAAGGCCTGTACTCGAAAAAAATTTAACAGACAAAAGTGTTCACCAAAAATTTATTTTAAGTCGGATTTTCTTGAAACTTTCAGGGAATGAACTAATACATATGGATTATGTTTCGGCATAATTACTTTATTCAATTTCTTTTCCATCGCAGAAAGCCCGCACCTTAAGACCCCTCATTACATTTTGTGCAATGATGGAGCCGACCTTTTTGGTCACTTTCATCCATTCTTTCTTCAACTCCAGCTCGTTCTTAAACACCTTGGACGATTTTCGAACTTTGGCCTTCATTATGGCCCAAAATCTTTCCGCCGGACGAATCTCTGGTGAATTAGGGGGGTTGGCGGTTTTTGGTACAAAAACAACGTTATTGTCTTTGTACCAATCCAACGTCGATCGCGCGTATTGGCATGATGCGAGGTCCGGCCAAAATAATGTCTCACAGGAAGGGCAACAGACTCTTCTGGAGGCACTCGGTGCGGTAAATTTCGCTGTTGATGGTACCCATGTACGGTTTACTCAGTTTACCGCATTGGCATATGGCCTGCCAGAGCAAGTATATTTGGTGAATTTGTCCACTTTCTTCTTCCTTATGTCTTCCGGAACATCAAAACATGATTTCCAGAACAACATGTGAAAAGGGCATACAAGCTTTTTGTAAACAAACCTTCTTATGCCCTTTTCTCGCCACCCATATGACACCAACGCAAACCTTTAACATCACCGGGTAGGGGATACTTTCCCCTTCCCGATGATATTGCTGGTTTGCGTGGGCGACCCGCGGTTGGTGAGAAAAGGGCCTACAAAGGTTTATTTACAAAAAGCTTGTATGCCCTTTTCACATGTTGTTCTGGATTTGGAAACGTAGAACTCCAGCCCCGGTATCTGCTTTGCGTCTGCCTTGATGTAGGTTTCGTCATCCATAACCACACACATCGGTTTCGTTAACCACTTTCGATACAGCTTCCTTGCGCGGGATTTGGCAGCCGTGTTTTGTTTATCACGCCGGTTCGGTGCCTTCTGGACCTTGAATACACGAAGCCTAGCTCGTTTCATGGTTTGCTGAACGAACCAGGCGGAACACTTTGCCTTCAGAGCCGCGGCGCGAATCGAAAGGTTCGGATTACGCTTGAAATAATTCAACACCTTCCGGGCCTTCACAGGGTCAGCTGTCTTCGATTTTCTTCCACTTCCAGCCCACCACTCGATCGTCTGGGACTCCTTAAACGATTTTACCACCCGAGACACAGTTGTATGGGTGATTCCCAGTTGTCTTCCGATCCATCTCATGGTCGCAGTCGGATTTTCCATGACTGCGCGCAAAATTCTTCGGCGATTTTCTTCTTGTTTCGATGACATCTCAATAACCACTGAACCGATTGTTATGAAATTTAACACATGTAAAAAATTCACTCCAAACTAGTTATACCCAGATTTTCATCAATTTTCACCCACGGATAAAAAAGTTACACACGGATAAAAATTGTGCATTTTTTTTCGAGTACAAGCTTTAAGCCCCTTAACTCAGTCGTCGTCATAGCAATGATAACTAGCATCGAACCGATGCGACTCTATCTACAATGCAGGAAAAAAATGTGTTTTGCTGTGGTTACTGCACGCACGCTGAGTAGATAGGAAGAAGATTAATGACGAATCTGAAGATATCCTGCAAAAAGATGATGAGCGATGCAAGTAGATGCGAGAAATGAATGAAGATTTTTCGAAGATCGATTCGCTAGTGTGAGATTTGTTGAGCATCTAGAATTGAGATTTAGGTGTGTCACCCCCCTCGCATCGAACCGCTTTTGGTTCTTGGGTTACACTTGCTGGTTGCAATTCTGCTGCTTGACATTTTCGAAGGACCACCAAAAAACATGAAATTGCACTATTTTCTAGGGATGCCTAGAAGTCCAATTTACGATTAACGATTAATCGTAAATATTTTTCCTGCTATTCGATTAAATATTTATCGAATTTTAAATTATTCGAGCGCGCAACCGACATCCCTTCTTATTTCTACTCGTTTGATTTAACTCAGTGGAGAAAATAAATAAAAGTACTAATTTATCTGAACAGGCATAGAGAAGAACCATGACGTGAAACGGGATCATAAATTCGCCAAAAAAAAAGTGTTAAGCGTCTTTCTGCTAAAGGCCAAGATTTACCAACTTGCTGAGAGAAGGAGTTTAACGAAAAAAAAAAAAAACTAGAAAGGGGAGGAGCTTTAGCTGGGTGGACACTGATATTATGCGGCCTTCCAACCTGTCTCAGACACCAGTTCAACCCCTGTCCAGCAGCAGACGGGCCGAAACTCTTGCGAGTGCGCAGTCATTAAACCGAAGAATATGGGATCGTCCAGTCCGATTTGCTGATCCAGCTGCCTACACGTCATCATCTTCCAAAGGCTTTAAGCCTGTACTACCATCGGCCCTTTTCAGGGCCACCAAGATTTTCCAAAAGAGTTAAATTTCTGAACATGTTCCAACTAAAATTTATACCAAAAGGTTCTTTTTAGGGCAATAATAGTCATACTAAAGAGCAACGTTGGGAAAATATCAAAAAATCAACTCTTACCAATGCCCAAGATCACGCTTGATTTTCGTAGACAAAAATCAACAAGCAAACAACTGCGGTTGAGGTTGGAGGCGAACCAGCCCCAGGCTGAAAGCCTCACTAATAAAGATAAATTAATTAATTAATTAATTAACTGCAGTTGATTTTGCAATCTGTGATATCGCAGCTCGGAATATCAAGCTAACAAAACTCACCAACTGCAAATCTCAACAAACTGTGGTGAGATTGAGTTTCATGATTTTTGCTTTAGACCCGAATGCAACCGAAACTTCCAAAACGGCTAGCAGCAGTCACTTCGTGTCTGCTATCTGTGAAGAGTAAATAGAGATAGCAAACTATACTTTCCCTTTCTAAGAAAACGATGTGCAACGGAATCATTTTTGTGTCGAGTCAACTTTCAGCTTGATTTTTGCACGTTGTGAATAGTCTCGCAATATCAAAGGAGCTTGTAAAATCAATATCAAGCATGATATTTTGGTCCAATATCAAGCGTGATATTACGAGCGGAAAAATATTAATTGATCTCTGATTTTGCCAACACTGCTAAAGAGTATAAAAAGAGAGAACCCCGCAGTTAACAAATAACATTTATTATATAATAGCACGTAGTCCTACGTCACCATTGCGTACAACCCCATAGGGCTGTAGTTTTTTGCCCGATTAAAAAATAAACTACACAAATTTATCGTACGAGAAGTTCCACGCCAAATGAAGAATCGATCAGGCTCGACCTTCTCCGATTTGCATGACATTTTTTTTTTGTATTAATTTATTTGTACAGGCTCAATTGAATAAACTTTACAGAGCCAAGTTATCATTTGCGTTATACATATTTGATGTCTTAAATCTAGAGTTAAAGGAATTGAACCGATTACTCGCGATCATGACATTTTGTATAATTGTTTGTTAAGTGCAATCATTCACATATGAGCTTATTTTTTTTCAAAATGGCGTTTTCCACATAGCACGCAAATGTCACATCAATTCAAAATGACGTTTAAAACAAAGTGAAGGGAAATTAAATTCTTTCTTAGAAAACTGTACACGTTAATTTTTTTTCTAGTAATTTTGTGTGGACAATATTGTGTTAAAAGCTTAAATAATTTTTAAGAATAACCAAGGTAAAATTTATGCAATATATTTGTAATTTTTTGCACAGAAAACGATTTCAAAGATCTTGGAAGAGTGAAGAGGAGGATCCGAGAGTAGGCTGTGCGTGCGTACGGACGTGACGTTTGTTTTCTTAGCCGCGTTTCAAAATTTGGAAAAATTTACAATTTATAATTGTCCCGTAATTGGAGCACATTTTCCGCGATTCAAATTGCCAGTGATTACCTGTTAATATGAAATAGTGCTGTTCCGTGTTGTATTTATACATCGGTGTCAACTACCATAGATATGGACCTGGATTCGATTGCCCGCACAGATAAAAATTCTGAATTTTAATTGTGATGTAAACATTCATTCACGTAGACTTGTATTTCATTTCACGCAACCGAGCAACTTGCAAACAATGTTGTTTACAAAGATAGGCTTTTGTATACAATATTTGCTACATTGCATGAAATGTGTCAGAACTTTACATGATATATAATGTAAGCGTATGTGATATGTGACGCTCCATTTATGTGCATCATATTGAACAGAAATTTACACTACTTTTGACGTTGGATAACGTCTTTCGGCAACATACGGGGGTACAAAATTGAAAACAGTCATTTTGGATGCGTTACGAAAAATTAAAAGATTTTGAACGATAATAACTCAACCGTCTCTCTATAGATTTACAAGATGAATGAAATCAATCGATTGGAAATATTTCTAACAATTTGCTGAATGTTTCAAAACTATTGATTTCATTCTGTAAACTATTGAAAAATGGTTAAAAGTAAACCATTGTCTAAAGATGGTGAAAATCGAGTGATTTTTTTTATATTCTTATACTTTCTCCAACCGAGACATCAGATGCGAGTATCTTACACCTCTGATATTTTCTGTTCTACTATATAAGCGTCCAACAAGGTCGCCCGTTCCATCATTGTCAACAACATCAGCCCAACAAAACGGCCCTTTTCAGGGCCACCAAACTTTCGCAAAAGAGTTATTAAGGAATATTCCTAAAATATAATATACACAATTAAGTACAACACATAACAGACGTTATCCAACGCCAACCCTGCGGTCGTATCTAGTACACAACCCTTCCAACTTTTTCAAACTGTGCGGTTCTGGGTTGCCACCAACGCCGAGATTCAAGATGTTATTTGCACGAGCAGCTCAATTCCTGGCACAAATGGCCAATCATCAGTTACGGAAGATCATCCATTTGGAACTCAGCGAGTGCACGTACATCGCCGGTGTGCAGGACCTATAAGCTCTACGTCTCTGCGCTATCTCCCAGCTCGTTCCTGGAGCCGCTGTCAAGCCACCAAACCCTCAACGTCCCATCGTCCGGTGCGGTCATGTTGCTGAGGAGGGAATTCATTCGAGTGTTTCAAGTGCCAGAAGCTTATAGCTGACAAACGTCAAATATAAATCGGGAATTCGGTTAACATTGGAGGCATTTGGTGAGATCCTTCCATAACACTTTATTTTACATACCATTCATTACATTACATATTTCTGTTACATTCACTCTTAACCTAACTCGGAGCATTTGGTACGGTATGTCCACGCATCCTTCCATCACTTAAGATTCACGAAATGCATCGCTGTTTAAATATACCGTGTCAGCACCATATTCGACACGTTCCTAATGATGACGCACTCGTATATTTTTGATCGCATCTCGATTTTGACAAGAATTTGTTAAAACCTTGTTACACCATCGTCCCTAGAGCACTGTAACTTATATTTGCAGAAGTAACATTTCAAAAATAGTTATTGAAAATAGTCGAACATTGTTGATTGCGTCGATTTAGGGACTGCTTCGAATATGGTGCCTCCGCAGTTTATTTAAACTCGAATCCTTTCACAGAATCATCTTTGCGGCAAATGCAACGCAATAGGCCTGGCCGTTTTGATGTTTGTGTCATATCTCAGATATGCTGCAAACATCAATATTGACAAGAAAAATGATTAGGTCTTATCTAACCTAATCATTTTCCAGGATGCTTTCTCGTACTGGCTGCGTTTGTATGGTGGTAGATTAGAAAACGATTTCAAAGATCTTGTTAACTGTGCAAAAAATTCAAAAAAAGTAAACTAACAAAAAGTAAAAAAAAATAAAACCACAAGCTGTTGTTCTTCGATTTTTATAAATTTTTAAGTGTCCAAGGTTTTAATATTTTAAAAGTTGTCTTTTATCATAAGGTTTGAAAAAATACACCAAAGATATTTTTGTTATTTAAATTTGTATCTCTTTTCTACAATTACAATTGGATAAGAAAATGACCGCCACGGCACACACGTCTAATGGCAATAAGGGAGATGAGACGTGACCTACATTTGACACGTATTGGCTAGCAACGATTCACACTGACTAACTTTCCTACTTCTTCGTTCTCTGTGTCTATCGTTTCAGATTGTCCGACCAATCAGCGCCTTTCTCATCGTGGATGTTCAGAACGATTTCATCAGTGGTTCGCTGAACATAAGCAACTGCAGCGCCCAGCAGAATGGGCTTGAGGTAGGTTTGGATGGCTTTCCAAGGGTGGGTGGAATGTTGAATTATTCGGTTACCCTCAGGGAAAATTACGGAACAGAAACAGTTGCGATGATAAGAAGATGGCATCATTCATTTTTGATGCATAACATATGATGATGCTTTAATGTATATTCATTTAACTGAGAATCTTCCGACACTGATATTCTTGGTAAGCATAATATCAGGCGGTACGACTTTGATATTACTATCCATATGAACATCACTAGGGAAAAGTTGAAAATCTTACTTTTAATTCAATAAATCAACTATTTTGTATAACCGTTGCATTGTTTTGATATTACTGATTAGTTTTCTAAAGATCGCTACTGGATCAGCTGGCGTATATAAGAAACATTTGCGGCAGATCTTTGAATATCAGCGGTCCCTTTACGATGTTAATGTCATTTGCGCACTGAGATTGATGCGAATGATATTGATATTCTAACTGTGTGAACTGATACTGACATCAGGAGTCTAGGGAAATTCAGAACTTTGTAAGTATTGATATTGATATTTTGCAGCACTGACTATGAATTTGAAAATTGACGCTCGTATATGTCACACTCAGAGCACATGATTTACATGTTTTTTTTTCTAAGTGTGTATAGCTGAGAGGCATTGGTGGAAAAGACTATGATTGGTGTTTACATTCCATGTTAGTGCTCAAGATGGTGGTGATGAATGAAAAACACGTGCGCGAGCAGATTTTGTACGGACGTAATGCAAATCCTGACTTGTCAATACAGGAACTTGCAACAAAATTGGATTTACCCAAATCCACTGTTCAAAGTGTGTTCAAGTCATTTTTCGGAACGTTTGACAATCGAGAGGAAACCGAGAAGTGATAAAAACATTGGACGTGCTTATCCTGTCATGGCCGAAAGGTGAAGAGGATATTGAAGGAAAACCCGAATCTCTCTGTTCGAACGGTGGCTCGTAAAATAGGAATGTCACCTGGTCAGTGCTGTTAATTTTCATATCATTCGATTGAAGTGAAAAAATACAACCATTCAATCAATTCTGTGAAAACGAATTCTCACATGACCATTATTTAAAGAGCCCCTTCCTCATTCGAAGCTCATCGTCACTGTCAATTGAGTCACTCACTATCATTTGATATACGACAGTGGAGTATGGAAGAAACCCAGCAAAATGGTCCCCTTTGATAGCCGATAGCTGCTTTTCTCATTTTCATCAACAATGTTCAATTGATATTGAGAATTTACAGCACTGCAGCTGGTTGTCCCAAAATCAAAATAGTGTTCGGGGCTGAAGTTGTATAAAGTAAAAACAGTTCCAAATCACAACGATTAACAGTATTTGACAGCAAAATCACGGGCTCGACGTTTGTACTGTGAATCATGCGTTGTTATGGACGATGAAACTTATGTCCTGGAAGATTTCAAGCAACATCCAGGGCTGGTTTTCTATTCTGCTATGGCCAAAAATGCTACAGCTGAGTATTTCAGAACGAAGAAGGCATCGAAATTTCCCAAAAAATACCTTATTTGGCAAGCAATTTGCACGTGTGGCCAAAAAGAGTAAAACTTTAGTCACTACAGGCAACAGCAAAAAGGAGATTTACCTGCAGAAGCGATTGCTACCCTTCATCAAGCCATAGAGAAAAATAAAGATTGGATTCTCTCAGACTTTTGGTACTAAAATTTTCGTCAATTTCCGCATTTTCCGGCAGATTTTTTAGGTTTTCCATAGGAAAACATGAAGCAAATTTACTCATCGCTGAGTTCCTGCACTTTTTGTGATTCTGAGTAAAATCAACTCAAATTTGGGTTGATCTCATTGGTCATGTGATAGTTTCTGATGTTGTATGCATGTAAGTGAGTAGTAAATGCAAAATAATGCTTGTCCTCTATGCAGCATGAGGGAGAATTGGGACAAAGTGAACCTTTTCTAAAGTTTTTAACAAGAGGCACTAGAGCCTCCTAATGTTTTCATTGTAGCAAGGTGCAGTTTATTACAATAGTGTTCTATACAGTTACTTCAATTTCAAACAGTACAGGTGTAATTTGAAAAAATAAAATAAAACAGATTAGTATCTGCAGTGAAATCATTTTTAACTTGAAAATATAATCCCCATACATTGTTCATGCATGGAATGATTTAAATTACGAATCAAAATTTTTGGGACCGGTACATCATACGAGTATTTTCTCAGATCGATGGTAAATTTAGGGGAAATAGGGCTAATTAGATCACTACTCGTTATCTGCCGTCGATGAAACTATTACCCACCTATTTTTCGTGATTTTTTTTTGCAAAAGAATAGCTACATTTTAAGGTTCAATTTACTTTGATGCATTTTTTAAAAATTCATAGGCAGTTTTTTTCGACGCATTATTTTCGATTGCTAAAAGCTCGCGTCATTTTGTGTAATATATCAAAAGGAATCGAATAGTGCGAGCTTTTTGCAATCTGAAATAATACGTCGGAAAAAACTGCCTTTGAGATTTTCCAAGAAGAATCAAAGTAAATTGAACCTTAAGGACTTGGCTCGGTTTTGGCCCACAGTGCGATTGGTGGTTCTTGACCAGAGATGCCAGATTTACAGACCTGTCTGTGAATTTACAGACTTTATTTTTTTCACAGACATTTTTTTCGTTACAGACATTTACAGTTAGTTTTTTCACAGATATTTACAGACTTTTGTAATCAAGGGAAAATTTTAAAATTTATTTGGGTGCACTGTTTTACATCTTTAATCAAATAACGCGTGCGATGCATTTTGCAACACGCATTAGATAATTAGAACTTTCAATGTGCTGCCAACATTTTCCATACGATTTGACGGTTTGTTTGGGTACGTCAACTCACGTTGCACTATGGGCAAAAATGGGTCCAAAATTACCCAAATTTCAATATCTCAACAACACGCTGAATTCCGGCCATGAAAAACGACTTTTCCGAAGGGAAATCGTCCGGGGAATCGATTGCACGTGGTCCCATAGACCGGAGAGCCTTGTAGGTATGTGTTTTGGATCATTTTACCCCATTTTCCCCTACTTTTTGGAGGAAATGTTTTTTAACAGCTCTATTTTTCGTAAAACATAAGCACTTTATGCATGGTTTTAGAAATTTATTTTAATTCATAAAAATTGCGATGCGATTGTTTGAATGACCCCAAGGGTTGCCTGCAATAATAAGATTTTTTTTTCGAAATTTTAAGGTTAATTGGGGTTAAATAAGTTTTAAATTACTGCTATCTGTTTTAAAAGAGTTTTCACTTTTTTTTGTCTGTATACAGCAAAACGATATAGTGGTTCTCAGAATATTGTAAAAATGGGTAGTTTTGTTCCTTATCGCAACATATTAGACCAGTATTTTTTTTTATTTTGTCGTTAGGGTAATTATTTATATATTAGGGCGGTCAAAAAAAAATTGTTTTTTCGATTTTTATCAAAAATTTATAACTTTTGAACTGTTTGGCCGATGACCGAACTCAAAATACCAAATGAAAGTTAATTAAAAGTATTTTTCAGAAAAAAATATTATGATATTAAAAAAAATGGATTTTGTATTAAAAAACATTGATTGTATTTTCACTTTTACCCCTTACTCCCATATAAAGTGTACCCCGTATTCCCCTAATATCTCATGAACTGTTGTTTAAAGACATAGTATTCTAAAAACATGCATAAAGTGCTTGTTTTACGAAAAATAGAGCTGTGAAAAAACATTTCCTCCAAAAAGTAGAGGAAAATGGGGTAAAATGGTCCAAAACACATACCTTCAAGGCTCTCCGGTCTATGAGACTACGTGCAATGGATTTCCCGGACGATTTCCTTTCGGAAAAGTTGTTTTGCATGGCCGGAATTCAGCGTGCTGTTGAGATATTGAATTTTGGGCAATTTTGGACCCATTTTTGGCCATAGTGCGTTGGCCGGTCTATAGCTTGACTGTATGTATAAGTTAAGAACGCAGTGTTCCAGAAACCATTCGAATTTCATACACAAAGATCAATCAATTCAAAACCTTTAATCAACATCAACTTGAAGCAGCATTAGTCTTCTTCGAGGAAAAGTCACAATGTTCATCATCAGCAAATTTTTTGAAATAAACTGAGCAGCATAGAAACAAACCAAACAAACTGCAACGCGCTTCATCAGCAACATGCGACCGGACGGCGATTCTATTTCACCACATAGCAATGTCACGTTTCTCCAGTGAGGCCTCTGTAACTTCTGGAAAATAAAATTAAATTCATTATTGTTTTGGACTTGGTAGAGGTAACATCTAGTAAGTTCCTTTTTTAAAACGTATCACCAAACCATGAGGTTTTAATTTATATAGTCACTGTCGCAGAAAAAGTGAATGAAATGGACAGTGTGTTTCCATCCTATTCCATATTTTTATTCGAGAGCACCCACCCCGGATGCAGTTTTAGCACAAACGAAGTGACAGACGGAGCGGCTCGAAATTTGATTTGACGAACTTACATTTGAAATTTTCGAGTGTACCTCACGGCAACACTATCTACTCATACGTACTAGCTTAAAATAGTTGATGCTATTGAGGTACCGCCTGTTAACTCCTTTTCTCTAACGAAAATTGAAAGGGAGAGCCTGTTGTCAAACAACATGGCATTATGTCGCTTTCGTTGTTATCTGCACTTTTTTTTGTATAATGAAAGACCATGGGCCAACATGATTCGGGGTGAACACATCGGGTTAACATTTGCTTACAAGTAAACGATGTAGAGCTGTCAATGACTCGCGCTTGTTGGCTGCAATTGTTGGTACAGATTTCATCAGTCCGTGCTTCTAACCAAAGCCGCAGTCATCCGCGACCGAGAAGACATCGACGATTGTTTCAAAAGAAAAATAGGTAGTTTGCTTTTATTTATTTTTTAATTTAAATTTCTATTGTTTTGTATGCTATTTCTTCTACTATTATTTATTTTATTCGAAACACTGTTCAGTAAAATTTACGTTTATTTACTGTTTTTTTATGTTTCAACTTTTGGTTTAAACATTTCAATTGGTTAGCCTTTGGCTCTTCGTCTTTGTTCTAGTTAATTGGTTATTCTAATGTGATGATTGCGTTTAGCGCTTATTTGCAGGATACCCTTTTATGGGATTGTTTTCGTCTGATTTAAAAAATTTGATAACCTACCTACTTGAGCACAGGAACCTACCTAACTACTTAAACTAGGTTGCCAAATCACGAATTATCTGGTGGTTTGATCGCAGACAGGCGACTCTGAACCTTTCCAGCGTGGAAGTCTTTCGCTCCTCGAGTGTTTGAAGACCGGCCAGGTGGTGAATCTCAGAGTTACGAGTTCGCGGTGGACTGTTAAGGATCATTCTGAGGATCTTGTTTTGGATCCTCTGAAGCTTTAGGTGGTGGCACTTAGCACAACTCTCCCAGATTGGCATACCATACTCAATAGCCGGCAGAATGATCTGCTTGTGAACAGCAAGTTTGTTTTTCGAAACACTGTTCTTTCCATCGCGTAGTTCTATTCGAATGCTACTGTGATGTAATCCATCAGAGCTATCCAGCAGCTAAATTTGTTCCACCATGTCGCTCCAGTCGATGATACTGAAATCATTCAGATGACGGCGCGTGGTGGCGTGGCATTTTAGCAACGCCTTATAATCGCATTTGGTAACGCCTTTTCCGGATCCCGTAAAATAGGCCTATCCAAGCGACAATTCTTGGCATCGATGCGAATTATGTATGTTAGGTTGATCACACAGCTTCTTCGTCATGGCTTCCCTTCTGACATAAAGGGAGGATCCAAGGGGTGAGACAGCTTTACTCTGAGTTCCGTTTTTGCTGCGAGCAACTCGTGAGTAACTCAATGTACCTCAAAATTAAAGCAACGTTCATCGATTTACTGTCTGTTTACTCCTCTGCTTACTCCGTTTACCGCCTTCATAACGACAGTAAGCATGCATCAAGGCGTATACGAAATGATCGATTCTCTTCATCGATTTTCTCTTTGCCAGCTAAGCGAAACAATTTTCTAGAATTTGTTGAATGGAGAGTTGTAACAGGTTGTATTGGCTATTAAAAGCAACAGCAAACGCACCGAGAAACGTTAATTATAGCGAGTTATTAACAAAAGAGATCGACGAAGAGAATCGATCATCGCGTTTACGTCCTTATGCATGCTCACTGTCGATAATAGGCGCCAGTCTTCTTTGTAAACATAATAAATTTCTCGCGTCAATTTTTAATAGGCCCTTTCTGCCTTGATTGATTCTCTTCATCGACTTTATCTTTGGATCGTCTCGGCCGTGTGAAGATATTTCCGGATATTGTGGACACCCAGAGCGATGGAAGACGCAACAATCTAGCATCTAATACGACAAAGACGACAGGAAATGTTTTTGTAGCCGAGTTGGTAACCTGAATGACACGACGAGAGCGGGATGGTCAGCATCTAGACTGATCAGTGGCCGGTAATGTGAAATCATTTGCCAGGACAAGATCTAGAAAACGTCCGTTTCGGTTGTTTACTTGACTAAACCCGTGTAAGTTAAATCCGCCCAGAAGAGCACAGCAGGCCACCGGCATATGTAATAGCAGTGGGTCAATGGTGTGCCGCTGTCGGTAAAGCGCCACTATAAACCAGCTTAGTTTTAGTCGCCAAATAGTAGTGCGGGAGAGCGGAGACCTAACGATGATGCTCACGGATGATCGTGCAGTCGGCAGGTAGACAGTGCCAATACTGAGAATGTTTTGTGGAAATTCCACGATAATCCAGAGCTGTTCCAGCAGACTGGAAATGTGCGAGGTACTTAGGTAGCTGGTTAGTCTAGTTGAGACAGTAGCCAGAAAGCCTCCACCGCGCGATTTTTGGCTGTGCATTGGAGATCGGTCACTTGAAGACGGAATAAAGTGATCCGAAGTTGCGATGAATAGATCCGGTCATCCAGTCACGTGTCCGTCGGTACGATCAAATCATATTCAATCAGCCAAGAAAAACAAGTCAATTTTAGTCCTCAGCCCACGCGCGTTTTGATTTTTTTTCAATCCGTAGGCCATTCGAGGAGCTATCCCGGGAGCTGGAAACCGAAGGAAATTTAGGACCGAAAGTTCAGAATCGCAACCATACTCGCCTGGAGTTGCAGGCCGGAAGTCCCCGATTTTTGTTGTTGTTTTGCTTGACAGCAATTTTTCGGCTTCGCACCTCCATATGTTGCTGTGATGCGAAAAGTGAGAAAGCAAATGACAGTGATCTGGCTCGATGAGCAATCTGAGTTACTCGAGGTGCCTCTGAAATTGCTCATGATTAGGAGCTGTCTTGCCCCTTGGGAGAATCTCATGTATCAGCATTGGGTCATAAGCAGATCTTTTTGGGGAACGGTATTTGATGCCTTATGGGGAAATTTATTCGATCGCTGCGAAAGTTATTCATGGCAACCGGGAAACCTTGAGTCGATAATGCGCTTGGTACGGTACTTTACTTCAAAAGCTATTGAAAGAAGTAATTAAGTATGTGTGATATGAATGTCTATATCCGCTATTCTCAAAAACAAAAGAAGCGCTCCAGTGGAATTCATTTTTTCTTCATTCGATAGGCCATAGTGCAGCGTCATTGAATATCAGGCCGAATTCCCACTTGTAGGCCGAGTTTAGCGTTCAGAAGCAGTGTTAGATTTTTAAGAATATCTCAACAATTTGCTAATCTTTTGCAAATCTACCGCTAATAAAGGTAGGTAAATACATTTAAAAGTGATCTTCGATACAAACATACTACTATTTGTTAAAACGCGTTCGTAAAAGAGAGGTTAAGCGTGTATTGCGCTTAGTATAACGGAAATGGGATATTTAACCCAACCCGCATAAATGCGAACCATTACTTAACCTTGCCGAAAATGGTTAAAAATTGTTTATAATCTCTGCTAAACTTTAGCTGAAGTGGATATGGAACTTTACATGAACGTTTGTGTGATAAAGTTTTAACCTTATGTATTAAGGTTTTTTGAAAGTGAACCTTTCAAATAATGGGTTGTTAAGAACCATTACCATTCAAAATTCTTGTTTTCTCCATACATTTTCGGAGAGAGGACTATATTAGAACCTGAACCACCGTGAGAACGAAAGATTCGACTACATTCCTTCTGCCGCACCTATAGTAACGCACACGGTGAAACAAAATGGTTTCGTACTCCGCTCTGATCTGCGATCAAACACCACTGCTAACTCTCTCAGGGCAAACTAGGGCAAAGAACGATATATCGGCACTTACCTTATCCAAATAGACCTCACAGTAAACGGGTTCTTAATGATAAGCGAAACACAGAATTTACGAGCTCATGGATGTATTAAGGGAAGACGTGGTGGAATTCATCTATTCATTATTGGTATAATTTCACATAATATTACGATTTGCGCAAAAACATTTTCGTTGGCTAGCATTCGTTGCGGCCGTCGGACGGGCGCCTTGAAGATCTCGGTCGGACTGATGGACCGTGCGTTAGACATGGGTGGACATACCTTAGCGTGCGAATCGCCGGTTACGATGGTGGTGGTACAGCTGCGTCGAACTTGATCTCGTGATCACGGTGGTGGTGAGCGATGAACTTACAAGTGCGATGCGCCGATCGCACCTATACTGGTGAGCGGTCTCGTGAACGCTGGGGTAGCATTGAAAACGCGTCCTGTTGTCGGTCGGCAACAACATTCGCCTGTATTGAACAATCGACCATGGGACTCCATTGGAATGGTTGCTTGAAGGGAGAAAAGGAGCGAAACAAAACATGTTTCTTTTTTGACGTAGGACTACGTCTTTGATTTCTATATGGGGGTACACTTTGTGAAAACCGAAAATGGAACATGTAACAAATTAAGAAAGATTTTGAACGTTAATAACTCAGCTGCACCTGGTCCAATTTCAATAATTTTATCACCAATCGATCAGAAATATGGCAACGCATCGATAATAATGCTTCCGAATGTTGATTTTCAACAAGAAACTATTGAAAAACTGGTAAATGTTCAGCATTGTCCAAAAGCGTCGAATTAACAAACAAATCCACCAATTACCTACATGCATATGCTGCTTCCCCAGCACAGTCGTCAGAGAGTAGTAAGTAGACGAAACAAGTCGAAGTGGCATTCGCCTCCGATCCTCGGGCGCGTGTGAATAGGGAGGATGGAATTGCGTAATTTTTACACACTCATCGCCATGTTCAGAACCAAACGCAAATTCTTCGAGATAACCACCATCCGTCGTCTGGCTCGCCGTGGCGGTGTCTGACGTATCTCCGGTTTGATTTACGAGGTGTGCTGAAGGTGTTCCTGAAAAATGAGATCTGTGATGCTGTCACCTACACTAAACACGCCAAGCGTAAGCGGCCATGGATGTCATCTACGTTTTTGAAGTGACAGAGACGCACTCTGTTTGGTGTCAGAGGTTAAATCATCACCAACATTGGAAACAAAACGGCTCTTTTCAGGGCCACCAAGCTTATTACAGTAAAGAGTAGGAATAGAATTCATCTGCCTGTTTGCCCATATTCAGAACCACCGACCACACAAAATGCTCATGTGATCAAACTGGAAGCAGGGATACAAATTGTTTTGATCAACCTTGATCAACTTTGAATCGCCACGGCCGGATATTTTCGATGGAAGAAGCAACAATCTAGCATCTAATTCGACGAAGACGGCAGGAAACATTTCTGGATCAACAATAGAATAGGGCCCATCAGCATTTGTAAACAAACCGTTCCAAAGCCTCACAAATCGAAGGCCGATCACACAAACCAACACCAACATCTTGTAGGTAGAAGTTTCCCCTATCCGATGATGGTGTTGGTTTGTGTGGGTGGCCTTCGCTTTGTGAGTAAAGGGCTTTGGAACGGTTTGTTTACAAATGCTGATGGGCTCTTTTCTATTGTTGATGCAGATTTGTGAAGCCGAGTTATTTACGAAAGAGAGTGTCGATGAAGAGAATCGATCAATGTAGATAGGACCTATTGAAAAGTGACGCGAGATTTGTTTTCCGTACTGAGTTCCAATGCTACCGACGCCAGGGAGGAAGCTCCCAGAGATGTTATGCCTTAGAACATGCCGATGGCGCCGACTGAGATTGGACCCAGGCCTGCTGGGGTGAGAGGTAATTACGCTAACCACCGGCGCCGATATCTATCACGGCGAATGAGAACGACCCAAATTTGAGTTTAGTTATCTCAGAAATAAGTGCAGGAACTCAGCGATGAGTAAATATTCCTCATGTTTTCCCAGGATTTTTTAGGATTTTCCAGGGAAAAATTCCCGAATTTGAGAAAAGTAAAGATTGGATTCACTCAGTCTATTGGTACTACTCCGAGACTGAATAAAATTTTCGTCAATTTCCTCATTTTCTGGCAGATTTTTTAGGTTTTCCACAGGATTCATGAGACAAATTTACTCATCGCTGAGTTCCTACACTTTTGGCGATTATGAGTGAACTAAACTCAAATTTGGGTCGTTCTCATTCGCCGTGTACGCAAAAAGAAAATAGCCAGTGTCGCTACTTGATAGCAAACTACTCATAATGGGAGGAGTCTTTGTAGCTTTTATACCACTTGGTTGCACATCATTCTGCTTTAACCTAAAAAGATATAAAGCAGCTCTGCTGTCTGGTATCAGCTCATTTTCGCTTCGGACGGCGTGGTGAGCAAAAGTAGCAGTAGGTCGTGGCAAAGGAGGTGCCAATCGTCATCGCAAATTCTTCGAGATAACCACCATCCGTCGTCTGGCTCGCCGTCGCAGTGTCTGACGTATCGCCGGTCTGATCTACGAGGTGTGCTGAAGGTGTTCGTGGAAAATGAGGTCCGTGATGCTGTCACCTACACTAAACACGCCAAGCGTAAGTGGCCATGGATGTCCTCTTCAATAAAACGGCCCTTTTCAGGGCCATCAAGCTTCCATCAGTAAAGAGTTGGAATAGAATTTATCTATGCTTGTTTGTCGATATTCAGAACCACAAGCCCCCAACGACCACACAAACTTGGAAGCAGGGGTGCAAGTGATTTTGATTAATACAGGGCGGCCAGCAAACCGGGAAATCCGGGAATACCGGGAAATATCCGGGAATTTGGAAAGTAACCGGGAAATCCGGGAAAAACCCGTGAATTCTGCAAGAGAACCGGGAAAATAAATTAACCATATCTTAGTAACAAATTTTTACATCAGAATTTCAGAATAAACCATTAAAACAGAGTGATCCTTTAGCAAATGAATGTCTTGCTCTATGTGTTGCATAATTTTCTTAAGTATACCGTCTTATTGTTTTTAGAATTTAATCACTCAGCAATATTGCAAATTGATTTTTGTCGTTTCAATTTCAGATGTAAAGTGCATGGTCCTCTAAAGAAAATATTGAAGATGCTGGAGTTTGGAAACAAATATTTGTAAAAACCGAAACTGAATTATTCTTTTCCGGGGTTTTAATTTTTCGTTGTTCAAAATTCTCATGATGAATTCCAAAATTAACTTGGAATTCTGCTCTGAATTATCTTGAAATTGTTCTGAAATAAACCAGAAAACACTCCGCGTAATAATTACCGTTGAATTCTTTTAGGAATTTTCTTCCAACCCCTTCTAAGAATTTATTGGAATCCTTCATATAATTCCCGTTCCCGCCTATCCGGAACTTTGATTCCTTTAAAAATCTTTTCAAATATTTCTTTTAACTCTATTCAAAACAAAAGAAATCTTTCGAAAATTAATCTATAAACCCCTTGGAGTATTTTAAAGAATTTCTTTCTAATTATCAGCAAATTTTTTGGAATCAATTTTGTTTGGGTTATGTGATGAATCATTCGCACTAGGGTTGAAATTATTGCCAGAACATTTTAAGAACTCTGTTTCTTGTTGAATTCCAATCATAATTCTCTTGGAATTCTTCTTAAAATTCATCTGTCATGTTCCTCACGATGCCCATACAAATCTCATCAGAACCACGTAGGAATTTTCTGCAATGTTTTATTTTTATTTTCACAATTCTTTTTTAAATCTACTAAAATTACCTAACAGTTTAATTTAGAACTTGCATTCTTCTCCAAAGAAATCCTTCCAAATTCATTCAACAATTTCTATGGATTTCATGTAAGAATAATTCTGGAAATCTGCTCTTCTCCTTCGAAAACTGTGTGGGAATCCTTCTCAATATTTGTTTTTAATCAACACTTTGAATTCTTTTAAATTTACTAAAAATTCCAGGGTTTGTTCGCCAGATTCAACAGATTGCTATGTAATTTGTTATTACCCTTAAAATGCTTCTAAGCCTCAGAGCGTGACAATAATGACTTCACGAGTCATAGGTATGATGTTTTATTTTATAAATCTGTGATCTTGAAAAAAATTCAAAATTTCACATTTTAATTATTGTTTCTCCAAATCTTGCATCACGAAGCATGTTATTAATCACAAATTTTGAAGAAAAGTTCTAGTTTCAGACTCTACACAAATTTCAAAGCTCCAGAATCTTGGGAATCTTCTTAAATCATATTTTTTTTTATACTATCAGTAAATTTTGTTTTTTTTTTGTTGCATATTAACAACCGGGAATTTTTAAGATTTGAACCGGGAAAACCGGGAAAAAACCGGGATTACTACAAATTTGGATCGCCTACAATTCAAAACCGGAAAGAGTTGAGATAATAGATATTTCAGACATAACATTTGATAACGGCACAAAAGCATTTGTAAACAAACCTTCTTAGGCCCTTTACACGCGAACCAAAGTACGCCCACGCAAACCAACAACATCATCGCATAGGGGCAACTATCACCTTTCCGTAAGTGGTATTGGTTTGCGTGGGCGTACTTTAGTTCGCGTGTAAAGGGCCTTAGAATGTTTGTTTACAAATGCTTTTGTGCCGTTATCAAATGTTATGCCTGATTTGATCAATTAAAAGAACTTAATGCTCTTCACATTTATTCCGTCCACTAGCGGTCCTACGTCAAGCTTCCGTTTGTGCCCTTAGGCACAGACCCTTCTACTTTTTTTTTGTCTTCGGGTCTATCTGGAAAGGATTGGAACCCGTTGGTTACAACGGTTCCCGCGTTGACTGTTCCTTACTTTCTCACTCTAATCAAAATTTCCTTCGATGAGTGAGAAAACAGCACCCAGCGCGAGCGAAAACAAGAGTTGCCAGATCATTGCACACATAACCAACTTGAATTAATTCAAAACAAAAATACTAGCGAACCTGGCGGTGAGGGGCGGAAGGTGGACTAAAATCCTATAACCACAAACGAAGTGACAGACGGAGCGGCTCGAAAACTTTGGTGACGAACCTGCTATTGTAATTTTTCAGTATACCACATGGCAACACTACTGCTGGATTGTACCACATGGCAACACTAAATGTACTAGAATGTTTTGGTTCTATCTCTTTCACTCTACCAAAACTGAAATGCATAAAAAAATGACAAAATGATACACTCTTTGCACACTGTCAAAGATCATTGCACACAAAATCAACTTTGTTCAAATCGAAACAAAAATACTAGCCCATCTGGTGGTTGATGGTACAAGGTTTTAAGAAAATTCTATTACAGCAAAGCACATTATTTTAATTAATTTGTTCGCCAGTTAGTCGTCTGTCACTTCGTTTGTGAAAGTACTAAGTTACTAACGGATTTCCAAACTACATGGCGTATTAGATCGACTCAAATTTAAGTTTAAATTACTCATACTCTAGAAAACGTAGTTTACTTGTAGACTGAGTAAAATTTTCCGTGCCTCTTCAATCTTTTCGAATATGAGAAAAATCTACGAAAAATTTACTCATTCTAGAAGTATATATACTAATTTCATATGTACATCGAGATGTTACTCATATTGCTCGGAAAGTTTTACTCAGTCTATGAGTTAAGTACGTTTTCGAGAAAATGAGTGAACGAATCTGGACTTTGAGTCGACCTCATTTGTCGTGTAATCGTAATTTACGTTTTTATTAAATGCTTTTGACGTATACGGCGTGAATGGGTGCATTTCCAACTCCAATTAGGTTCAATTCGTTAAAATCAGGTCTTTTTTGCTCGATCATGACTTTTGCTGACATTTAAAATTTCGTATCTATTTCATGACGACATTTCTGCAATTCACAGACATTTTTCGTAGACTTCTGAAAAAAATCTGGCATGTTTCCGACCCATAGATTGAGAAGCGCTGATCTAAAACAATCACGCCAACTTCAGTCCAATTATTTCACATTGCGAATATGTGGTACAATATCCAGCTAATGTGCACACTACGCTAATTCATGCTAATCCACCACCTTCCTAATGCTTCCTGCCTGCCATTAGCAGTGCCATCAATTTCCTCCGGGCAACCATTGTTGATCTTTTCGTATGTTTCTCCTTTATCCACACTCGCGCTGCGAAAAAAAATAACCAACTACAGCTTGACCGGAAGCTCCGGACATCGCCAGCGGAAGCACATTTGAAAAGAACCGACTTCCATCACGCTCACACGGTGATGGAGGGAAGGATTGAGTTGTTTTCCTTTCGAGAAAATTTACATTTTACTGACTAGCGTACCAGTGAGCAGTGAGTATTGGTGAGCATTTTGGTTCCGAAAAGAACAATATCTGAAAATCAAGATAGAAGCTCCCAGGAGGATGAATTTTGCGGACAGATTAATTCATTATAATTCATCACGCAACCACGTGACTCGTTGGTTTTGAGAACAGAAGTGCTGCAGTTGCAAAATTGGAACGTGATGTAAGGACTTATAAGGACTTGGGAACGTGGCGTGGCAGGAATGGGGCTAAAGCGGGACGGCTCATAAATATTCATTCGTGCAGCGTGATGCGATGGTATGCAATGGAATGGAGATCGTTCGATTGCAAAACCGATACGGATTAGGCGCCTGGAATGTGGCATCGAAGAGATTTCGCAGTGGATATTTGTGATAAAACGGGGAAGGGGGAATGCAATCTAGATGTAAACATGCATTGGTTATTCTTCTTTTTCTATTTGGGATATCACGTCTCAATTTGAAATTTGCGTTTGCCCTGAACTAGCTGTTACATGAGCACTTCCACAGTTATTAATTGAGAGCTTGCTAAGTCTGCACCGTTTTCGCGTTACAGTAATGGCCCGATTTTGTCAGCCCCTTCGCGCATCAGACTGTTATCTGTCAATAATTTTACATAACCGTAATTCCAAATCCTCTGGTTTAATCTTCAAGATGGATGTTTAAGGTATACTTTTGTGCTCACTGAAAAAGCGCATGAGCTTCGTAGAACATTGGAAAAGATTTTCAAAAAGAGGGCCGGCATTAGATTGTGTGGTAAGAACCTCCACCTTCGACAACTAACTAGGCTTTCGAGACCACATTTGGTTGTTAAAGTAACGAAAATATAGTTCCATTTTGGAGGAAAGCAATTGCTTGCACAAACTTTTGAATTTAGCCTTTTTGAAAGAGAAACAACGGTGCAACAAAGTTGGGTACTACTTGTAGTTAATATTTTCGTGAGCTAGCGTATACGATAGATATATCATATGAAAAACGGTTGTAGTATGTACGTAGAGTCTGTGTTTTCCCCCTTAGGATGAGAAATTGGAAATGTTTGCACTAAACTTTAAGTGTATAAATTGGCGAACTTCAGCGATGTTTCATGCCGTATTGCCCCAGCTGCATTTTTTGGAACAGATGTGCGCATTTCGTGCAATTTTACATTCAGCTTAATATCACAATCATGCACAACCATTTGGAATGTGTTGGAAAAGTGTGCTAACTTTCCCCATAATCGCCGAAAGCTCAAGTTAATATCTTTTCACACAACTCGTTCTAAAACGCCCAACAAAGTGTAGTCAATTCACCATGAAAATAAAATTAATTACCCTGCCAAAAAATTAAGGGCATTTGTAGAAACTCTGCCTATCAAACGCTGCCATCAACACTTGAGCGTACAAATTGACTATTAACTTTGACAAGCATCGCGTGCCCTGTACACATAGAAAGAAAACCATGTCCAAATTTGGCACCTCGAAAAGCAAAACGCTTAGACTTGGGGCTGTGAAACAATCGAACAAAAAGTGGGCCGTACGATAGGGCGAGGGGACCAGCCGAAACGTAATTGAAAATGGGCGGCCCGAAATTAATGGTGTCAAATATGCTTCTCTCGTTCCCTATTTCCTTTATTTTGCTGCACAGGTGATTGACCCGATAAACAAACTCCTGGATACGGTGGACTATGACTCGGTGTTCTACTCGCTGGATTGGCACCCGAGCGATCATGTTTCCTTCATCGATAACATCAAGCAGCGGCCCATTCACCCGACCAGCCCGGTGAGTGTGTTTTCAAAATCAGTTTCAGGTTCAAACGACGACCCGGCAATGATTGTATTTTCCTGCTCCCCTTCCACGACAGTTGAATGCCGATAACGCCCAGGTGTACGACACGGTTATTTTCGCCGGCCCGCCTCCGATGAAGCAACGGCTTTGGCCACGACATTGCGTTCAGGATTCGTGGGGTTCCGAGTTGCACAAGGATCTGAAGGTAACTTTTCAATTATATCGCCTGACGGGCATTTTCTGACCATTCACCGGGTGCCGAATTTAGATTCTCGATCACGGCATCAAGGTGTACAAGGGCACCAATCCGGAGGTGGACTCGTATTCGGTATTCTGGGACAACAAGAAGCTTTCGGACACGACGCTGTGCGGCCAGCTGCGGATGAAGGGGTCCTCCGACATTTACGTCTGTGGGCTCGCTTACGACGTGTGCGTCGGTGAGTATGTTGCAGTTTGCCATGAGTTTTTGACAGTGGGTGGATAGGATGGACATAATTAGATTGTGTCTTCCTCTTATTCGTTTCCCACGCTTCATTTCAAATAAATATGCGGAACTTAATACGTAGAACAAGGTATCTTCATGACTAGGAATTATCGCAGGGCTGAAAGTTTGTCACTTATTTTTTAAGATGATCACTTAACCCTCCGTTACTCGCGCTGTTTTCTTTGTACAACACACATGAGTTTTTCATTGCCATTTTGTTGCTGAGTTACCAATTGATTTGAAACCAACGAGTATTCTTCAAAAAACTTGTACTGATCTAAACAAGTTAAATTTTTATTACAGTAAACACCTAAAAATGCAGATAATAGGGAAAATGTAAATGGAAACCTCGTAAACTGTGACCAGACTACGTGGGATTTGACTTAATTGATTACAACATGGAATATATCGAGATGCTGACCAGATAGAAAGTTACTGTCTTTCAGAAAAATTTTCAGGAGGTCAATGCCTATTGCTTGGTGTTGCTTGGTGGTGCCAAGTTCAGAATTTTCTCACTACGCGACGCTAGTATACACGTGAAATTATCTTATAAAATATCTCGAGTTCCCGACCACATAGAAATGTACTGTCATCGGCATAGTTGTTCAGGAGGTCAAGGCCTTTTGGCAGGTGCACAGTAGTTCAGAGTTTTCTCACCTCACGGCGCTACTATACATGTGAAATCATCGCATATAAAATATCTCTAGATCCTGACCAGATAGCAAGTAAATGTATTCGGCAAAGTCTTTCAGAAAGTCAAGATCTTTTTGTTGGGTGACAATAGTTCAGAAAGTTCTCACTATGCGGTGCTAGTATATACGTGTCTTTCTCGCATATTCAATAGCTCGAGATCTTGATCAGCTAGAAAGTTGCTGTCTTTGGCAAAGTTTAGGGGGTCAAGACTTTTTGGTTGGTAGACAGTAGATAAGAATTTTCTCTCCACGTGTCGTTAGTATACATGTACACTTCTCGCATATGCTATATCTCGAGATCCTAATCAGATAGAAAATTACCGTCTTCGGCAAAGTTATTCAGGAGGTCAAGGTGTTTTGGCTGGTTAACAGTAGTTCAGAATATTTTCAGTATGTGGTACTAGTGTGCATGTAAAATATTTGTATATGCTATAGCTTAAGGTCAGGAAGTAACTGTCATCGTCAAAGTTGTACATGCGGCAAAGTTCTTCTGGATGGTGAGTTGATTAGTTCAGAACTCTTTTGCTTTGTTGCGTTAGTATACATCTGAATTGTAGAATATACTGAATCAAATGCAGCTTTATTATTTGTGAAATGGAACTCGATATTTCCATTATACCCAATATAGGTTTAGAAGTCATGAATATAGTTCGATGTTATCATATTATTTCAATTTGTACCTTATTTAGTGCGAAGCTTCGAGCCACATTATATTTTAAGCAGATTTTCTCTAAATGTGATATTTGCAACCTTATCAACTAATCATCTTCATTAGCATCATCTGTTGCAAAACTGCTGCACAGCGTTGCACATAAGATATAAATGGGCGGCCAAAAGTGCCAACAATGCAATGTTCGATTTTTATATGTTTTCATCGTTATTTTGTAGTTTATTGTTTATATTTTCAGGATTCATGAAAATATGTCAACAGGAAGAAAGTTTTATTATGAAAAATGTCTCCAAAGTTGGCCATTTTAGAAATATCAATTTGAAGTTGTTTAAAAAAAATACGTTATGCAACAATAAAAAGAGTTCTAAATATGATTGTTGTATACCATTTCAAAGCTCATATTTTGACCTATCCGAAACTGTAGAATCTATAAATTTAAACGCAATAGAGCCTGTATAAAACTACATATAATGTTAAGGTAAATTTAATGGTTTTGCCTCATAAAAATAACTAAGTACGCCTCTGTTCGCCGCAGTTTGCCATAGAGCACTTGAAAGCCCTTTATATTATCTTTCGAAAAATGCAATTAAAGCTTGCGGAAACTTGCGGAAACGCTAAAACGAAGCATTTAAAAACTGCTATGTTTTTGCTCTTTTTTTGAGTTTTGGCATTTTTTTACATTCGCGATTGACTTTGACGATACAAGGAATTTGATCACCATATGCGGCTCCATGTCAAGGGGGTTTAACCTCAAGGAAGGAGATCTATTTGATTATAAAACATGATTATATGATTTCATTGACGAAGTGAAACTGGCTCACAATAGGGGTGTCATCCTCCCCCTGCACTTTCTGGAGCTGATAGTGGTGACCAGCCGTTGAACCGGTAAATTTATTTGTCTACGCAATCTAAGTGCATTACGGAATCTAATAACAAACATTTGTGAATTTTCTGCTTCATAAGAGTGTTACTAATCCTTACTCGATCGCGGGTAAGCAATCTCAAGATAACAAAAGACCTTTTTATTGTTTCATTCATTGGCATGCGCGTTAAACACGTCAAGACATGATATTCACCTGCGTTTAGCACCATTAGCAAGTCAATCAACCAATAACAGAGCGAGCGCGCAAGGATTGGTTCGTACGCGAAGGGAAGGTAACAGAATACAGATGGCAAAGGAAGAAGACAACTAACAGATAAGTGGCTGGTTTTCGTTGTTCGTGCTCATTCGTGTTCAAACTTTTGTTTCAACTCGGCGTGAAGTTATATGCCAGCAATATGGCAGTGAATAAAGCGCCCATTACATATGTCAATATATTGACAAACATCGTATTGTCAATTTTCCTTACAATATAATCAATATATAAATATTGACAACATTAATGACAATACACTAAAGCGTTTGTTACACAGGTCAATATATTGACAATAAATTGACATACTGACAATATTATTGAAAGATAATATTGATGACGATGGTTTGATGATGAGTATTGTTGAAAACTGATTTTCATTTCACTTTCTCAATATTGAACAGGGATGCCATTCTCCCCAGTGTAAGCAGGGTGATCAGTTGAAAAGACACCTCGCACTATGACAAAAGCAAACTCACCCGAGAGATTTTTATTTTGTTTTCACTTTCTACCGCTTCTCCCACTTCGCAAACAAATGCAGTTTCTGACCTCGCACCTCCACCAGTCCAACACATCGGAGCGTATGAGTGATCACTAGGGAGCACCGTAGAGAGTTCGTTTGCTTCACCGGGGAGAATCACCCCGGTGCGCGGTGAAGGCTTTGGTTGTTAGTTTGTTGCATACAACGATTTTTAAAGGTTAGTTTTTATTAACGTACAGTAATTACAATTAATTTAAAATTTGGTAAAATAATAATGTACACATTTTGGAAATGCGAATACGAATACGAATGCATCATTATTGAAATTTGCTTCAGTTTAGTCGACAGACAGACATGGGACAGAGATTGATTAGGATCACAGCAGGATTTCCACAAAGCTCCATCCTTGGTCCAACGCTCTGGAACGGGATGTACAACGGCGTGCTAACGCTGAAGCTGCCCAAAGGAGTTGAGATCGTTGGATTTGCGGACGACGTCGTCTTGACGGTAACAGGCGGAACGCTGGAAGAGGTGGAAGTGTTGGCGACCGAGGCGGTCGACATGATTGGTAACTGGATGCAAGAAGCGAAGCTGCAGATAGCCCACCACAAAACGGAAGTGCTATTGGCCAGTAACTGTAAAGCGGGCAGATATCACCGTCAAGGGCACGTCATAACCTCAAAGCGTGTTGAAACACCTGGGAGTGATGATCGATGATCGGCTAAACTTCAACAGCCACGTCAAATATGCCTGTGAGAAGGCTGTATACATTGATGTTTTCACTCACTCACGTAAAACTCTCCCGGAATCTTTGAGGGAACAACCCAACAAACAATTGAGAGCTCTTATAAAACACCTGAGTTGATCAAACGTTGAATAATAGCTTCCAGAGTTGAACAAGAATGTAGTTGTATTGCCATTTGATTAAAAGTTTTAATAGCTGTTGGAGCACTCTTAAATGATTGTTTACGTTCGGTTTAACTATATGCTTTATAAGACCTACGATACCTTTTATAGCACCTTAGTTAAACTGATTCACAAGAGCTATACAGAACGTGGAATAAACGCATCAAAACAAACCATTGGGAGCTCTTATACAACACTTGAGTTGATCAAACGTTGAATAATAGCTTCCAGAGTTGTACAAGAATGTAGTTGTATTGCCTTTTTGGTTAAAAGCTTCAAAAACTGCTTGGAGCACTCTTAAATGATTGTTTACGTTCGGTTAAACTGTTTGACAGGAGCCATATAGGATGTGGAATAAACGTATCAAAACAAACCATTGGGAGCTCTTATACAACACCTGAGTTGATCAAACGTTGAATAATAGCTTCCAGAGTTGTACAAGAATGTAGTTGTATTGCCTTTTTGGTTAGAAGCTTCAAAAGCTGCTTGGAGCACTCTTAAATGATTGTTTACGTTCGGTTTATGCTACGATAACTTTTATAGCACCTTTGTTAAACTGATTGACAAGAGCTATATAGAACGTGAAATAAACGCATCAAAACAAACCATTGGAGGCTCTTATAAAACACTTGAGTTGATCAAACATTGAATAATAGCTTCCAGAGTTGTACAAGAATGTAGTTGTATTGCCTTTTTGGTTAAACGCTTCAAAAGCTGCTTGGAGCACTCTTAAATGATTGTTTACGTTCGGTTTACCTATATGCTTTAAAAGACCTACGATAACTTTTATAGCACCTTAGTTAAACTGATTCACAAGAGCTATACAGAACGTGGAATAAACGCATCAAAACAAACCATTGGGAGCTCTTATACAACACTTGAGTTGATCAAACGTTGAATAATAGCTTCCAGAGTTGTACAAGAATGTAGTTGTATTGCCTTTTTGGTTAAAAGCTTCAAAAACTGCTTGGAGCACTCTTAAATGATTGTTTACGTTCGGTTAAACTGTTTGACAGGAGCCATATAGGATGTGGAATAAACGTATCAAAACAAACCATTGGGAGCTCTTATACAACACCTGAGTTGATCAAACGTTGAATAATAGCTTCCAGAGTTGTACAAGAATGTAGTTGTATTGCCTTTTTGGTTAAAAGCTTCAAAAGCTGCTTGGAGCACTCTTAAATGATTGTTTACGTTCGACCAACTACCAACCACAATTTTGTTGCTAAAAATAGCACAAGTGATAGGCACGTTTATATGACCATAAGGCAATGATTATTTGACTGCAAGAGGAGTCACTCAAGATGAGCTTCATATACTTCTCTAGAGCAGATGGAAACAGAAGGGGCTGGCAATCCGGGATCATGAGTTCGAATCTTGCTTCGAGAAACCCTCGGTGGAGTAGAGGTAAATTATATATAGGTGTTATTAATAAATGCAAACATTAATTTAAGACATATATATCATATAATCATCGATAACATTTCTAGATAAATTCTCTCAATTAATGATTAGAGAGATTAATTGAAAGAATATCAATCAAAGATTAAACAGATGCTTGTTACTACTTCCTCCATGATAACAGAATGTGAATTATGGCATAATTACATATTTTTTCAATGTGCACAAATAAATTAAATTAATAAAAACTGTACAATCAATTATTTTGACGTACCACGATTATTGTTAAACTAATTTTAATCTGTGAATATTGTGAGTACTTACACAACGGTTATTAAGGAGTCATTAAAAAGTGCTATAAACGCTTTTCACCGCTTGCTGTACAATGATTATTTGGGAGTCATAAAAGAGTGTAACAAACGCCTCTCAGGTTCAATCTCTAATACATTTCGAAGCAGCTGTTAGGAGGTGTCTACAAACGTTGTATTAGAGCTTTCACCAAAACAATAAAGCTTGAGTTTAAATATGTATCTATAAACGTTGTATAAAAGTTGCTTCTATCCGCTTATTAAGGAGTCATTGAAAAGTGCTATAAACACTTTTCACCGCTTGCTGTTCAATTAATATTTAGGAGTCATAAAAGAGTGCAACAAACGCCTCCCAGGTTTACTCTCTACTAAATTTCAAAGCAGCTGACAAGAAGTGTCTACAAACGTTGTATAAGAGCTTTCACCAAAATAATAATGCTTGAGTTTAAATATGTATCTATAAACGTTGTATAAAAGTTGCTTCTACTCCTATACCACGTATACATATAATGCTGTAGTTGAACAGGTTCTCCAAACCAGTGTAAACAAGAGTTTTACAGAAGTTGTAATAAACAAATTGTACAGTTATTATTCAGCATGCAGTTGAATAAAATCACAATGGAAGCGTTTCTTCAACAAGAAATTGATTTTGGGTAAACGTTTTACTGAATACGTTAGACAACACCTTTGTGTTGCAGTTGTATAGGTTCTCCAAACCAGTGTAAACAAGGGTTTTAAAAAAGTTGTGGTGAACACATTGTGCAATTATTATTCAACATGCAGCTGAACAAAATCAAAACGAAAGCGTTTCTTCAACTGGAAATTGTTACTTGGGAATAACACCTTTACGCTGCTTCCTTTCTCACGGAAGTGAGTGTATAAACAGACAAACAGTGAACAGTCAACTCTCTCACTCTCTCGTGCTGTGTCTAACAATCTCTCCAGTGGTGCCAGGATAAATCTCCCAAGAGAAAAGCAGAGATTCACCCCAGAGAATGATATCTCTCGCACCCAGGTGATTCTTCCCAGAGAATTTTCAACCCTGCTTCAAACGTATTGCCATTGATGTTGTCAATATTCGTATATTGATGATATTGATAGAATTGACTGTTTTTTTTTGTCAATATATTCTGAGTATTGACAAAGTGAAATGAAAATCAGCTTTTCGTCAATACTTGTCATCAATCATCATCATCAATATCACCTTTTCAATAATATTGTCAGTATGTCAATATATTGACATGTGTAATGGGCGCTTAAAAGAGATCTCATCAATTTGTTCATCAAGCCAAAGTCTAGTGATGTCATCAATGATTGCATTGAATTAATCGAAAGCCGCTTCAACACTATTTTTGAAACTCGAGACCGAAAAATCTTACGTTGCTCGTTAAGCAGAGTTAAAGCAAGGTTTATTAAGTTTTACGCGAAGTGTTGTTCCCGAAAAATCAAAAACTTCCTTAAGCATCATGCAAAGTGGATGAGTATTGATTACAAGCTTCCTGTGAATGTTTCTGAACCAACGCCAACGGAGAACATTGCGGATCCGGCTGTTGTGTTAGCCAAGAAACCATGTACAAGCAAGATGGGCCGACCGAAACTCTCTCATGATGTTCAATCGGGAAGATCAAAAAGGCGAACGGTCAATGAAATATCGAAACTGTTTTGAACAAAATACTAACCTGGCGATCGATACAGCGAAGTATATTGCAGCGAGAAATGGCGATGGTGAAGTTGTATCGGGTTGACAAATATCAAAGGCAAAAAAAGCATCGAGAAAGAAACGAACCGTAGTATGATGAGCCCTGATGCTGCATTAGCACTACTTTTGGAGTGTGAATTGACAAAGGAGCAGTACAGGAAGGTCCGTAATGCAGCAATTTCTCACGGCCATGATTTTTTGCCATCGTATGATTCAGTCATAGAAACCAAAAAAAAAAAATGTCGTCCTGAAAACGTTGTCGTCACTGAAACTGAAGCCACCGTACCATTGCAGGATCTGGTTGACCATACCATCGACAGGATTATACATAGCCAGTCTGATTTTATATCACGTCAAGTTCAAACTTTTGACAGCCAAACCCTCAAAGCAAAACTAATCATTTGCTGGGGGTTTGACGGAAGCTCTTCTCAGTCTCAGTTCAATCAGGAGTATAATACGGTTGATGATCATCATGAGACATCCGTGTTTGTAACATCTACTTTGCCACTAAAATTGACTTGTGGTGATACTATTCTATGGGCGAACGCAACTCCTCAGTCAGTAAAGTTTTGTCGGCCAAAAACCGTGAAATTCGAGAAGGAATCAGCAGAGCTAACTCGGCGCACTAAAGAGGAATTTGAAGAGGAAATTTCCAACCTAAATCCCACCACATGTTTCGTCGGAGGAAAATTTTTGGAGGTTGAATGCGATTTTTTTCTAACGATGCTCAATGGGAAATGCCTTTTGCATATATCAGATGAAAAATCCAGTTCAGTATGCTATATATGTGGGTGTCCTCCATCCAAAATGAATGATCTGCACCTTGCAAGAAGCTTCCCTATCAATAAGGATATGCTGACGAAAGGGTGTACGATGCTTCATCTGTGGATGAGATTTTTGGATGTTGTTACGCATATATCGTACAAACTGCCCATAAAATTGTATCAAGTAAAAGGTGAGAACAACAAGAAGATTGTTGCAGCTCGTAAGAAAGAAATTCAAAATCGCTTCTGGAATGAATTGCATCTAAGACTTGATTTTCCACGACCGTCAGGAGGAACGAGCACAACAGGTAGTCCTTAAATAATTTGTTTTGATAGTTCTTAATGTTTGCATAATATTTTCAATTATTATTTAGGAAACGTTGCAAGGCGCGCTTTTGAAGATCCGGTTAAGCTGGCTGAAATTCTTGAGGTAGATGAAAATCTTATAATTAATCTGCAAACCATCCTTATATCGCTAGCATGTCAGTTGCCTATCGACATTCCGAAATTCGAAAGACTGTGTGATGAAACAGCTGAGTTATACATCGATGAGTACAAGTGGGCTCCAATGACACCTACTTTGCATAAAATCTTAGTACACGGTGCGGATACACTAAGAAACATGCCTTTGCCGGTAGGACAAATGTCAGAGAAGCGGCCGAAGCAAGAAACAAAATTTTGAGGGAATACCGTTTGAAACATGCCCGCCGATCTTCTCGTTTGAGCAATTTGGAAGATGTGTTTCATCGGCTTCTAGATTCCAGTGACCCTGTTGTTTCTAGTGTTTATTTGGAGGACAGACTGCAGAAGAAGAAGCACAAAGTACTACCCCAACGTGTTCAAGAACTTCTACTGTTAATAGAAGAGGATTCCAACAAAAACATCGGATTAGAATATCCTGATCAACTGGATGCATTCTTTGAACAATTGGATGAATTGGAGCTACAAACATCACCAATGGACGACAGCAGTAATATGGAAATCGAATAAATTACATGTTGTATACTTGCTGACTATAATGTTTGTTTAAAGAAAATTTAATCTTTACCGAAAAATCAAACGCTGAATTTGATGATTGTGACCCAATGTTCCTTAAACACAGAGGGCTATCACTGAATCACATTTTGAAATCCTCATTTTCACGAAATATCCAACCAAACTGTTCTTTTTTCCATTGATTCAACGTCAAATCTGATAGGTACCAAAATGTCAAAATCGAAAACATGTTGTATTCAAACTAAATGTATTGGATTGACAGCTGTAATATGCCCCTGTTTGAGCACATGCAAAATGAATGGTCACGTAAACACCTCCCTCCTCATTACTCAGATACGTTTAAGGGTTCGGTGTTCGGTCTTCTGGCATTGGCTTAACAGTCCATATTAAAAAAATTACCCCTCCTTAGTTCAAAACCTGGCTACGCCCCTGATGACACATACTTGGTTTTATTATTCTTTTATTGCAAAAAATATAACATAGAGTAGTAAACCATGCGTTTGCAACTATAAAAAGACTTTTGGCCGCAATTCACATTTTTCCGACCATTGTGCGTTGTAACCGTAGCGTGAGAGTTCTAGGGGTGTTTCGGGTACGTCCGCAGGTTTTACAAGTTCCCTTCCTTTTTTCTTCGCAGATTACTTCTCTTCTGTGCTTCCATGATCGTTTGTTTTTACGTCTTTTGGGGACTTTAAGATAGCCGCTCTCGAGATTAATTGCGCGTTCATAAGACCGACAGCCAAATTATGAAGAAAAACTCTTCTGAATTTCGGCGAGTCCTCTCTCCTTATTGACTTATCAATGATTTGTGCATTTATACCTGATGATACCACTTTCATATCTAAATTTTATTACCAGAAATTTCAAAATGGTATTGAAGATGCCAGCTGTTTGTTACTCTTGCAACCGAAAATGTTGCACAAAATTGGTCAACTGTTTGTCGACGCCACCTTGAGTACGATTATAGTCAATAATCATATGTGGCTTGCTCGACTCAGCATCGACGCTTCCAAAATCGTGTGTTGTCGACAGCAAAAAAAAAAAACATTGGACAAAAGTGTCATATCTTGACGAAATGCGCAGTCGGTGTGTCCAACCGGTTTATTCTTGTTGGGTTGAAAACTAGGGAGAATTTCTCTTTTATTTTTTCTGAGAGTTCCAGTTTCACCAGTAAAAGAAATCAAGAATATATTTGTCTTATCCCACTTAGACAGTAACTTTCTATCTGGCAGGATCTCGGAACAAATCACATGCGAGAATTTTACGTATATACTAGCGCTAGCGAAAAAGTTATGACCTCTTCATCAAATTTGTCGACGACAGTAGCTTTCTATCTTATCAGAATCTCGGGATATTTTACATGCGAAAATTTTGCGTGTATACTAACGCCACGCAGTGTGAAAATTCTAAACTATTGTGCACCAATCAGTAGGCATTGACCTCATGAACAACTTTTTCCAAGACAGTAATTTTCTACCTGTTCGGGATCTCGAACTATAGCATACGTGAGAATTGTACACGTTTACTAGCGCCAAGTGGTGAGAAAATTTTGGGCTACTGTCCACCAGCCAAAAAGTCTTGACCCCCTGAACAAGTTTGCCTAAAACAGTAACTTTTTATCTGGTAAGGATCTAGAAATATTTTATACATGCGTGAATTTTACATATATACTTGCGCCGTGAAGTGAGAAAACTCTGAACTACTGTCCACCAACGAAAAGGCCTTGACCTTCTGAACAACTTTGCCGAAGACAGTAACTTTCTATCTGGTCAGGATCTCGAGATATTTTATATGATAATTTCACGTGTATACTAGCGCCACGTATTGAGAAAATTTTGAACTATTGTGCACCAAAAAATAGGCTTTGATCTCATGAACAACTTTGTCGACGACAGTAACTTTCTATCTGGTCATGATCTCGAGATATATCACATGCGATAATTTCACATGTATTCTAGTGCTACGTAGTGAGAAAATTCTGAACTACTCTCCACCAGCGAAAAGGTTATTATCTCTAGAACAACTTTGCCCAAGGCAGTAACTTTCTATCTGGTCAGGATCTCGAGATTTTCCATGTTATAACCAATTAAGTCAAATCCCACGTAGTACGGATACCGTTTAAGCGGTTTTCATTCACATTTTCTCTATTATCCGCATTTTTTGGGGGTTAACTGTGATAAAAATTTAGCTTGTTTAGTTAAAAACAAGTTTTTTAAGGAATATCCGTTAGTTTCATATCGATTGATAGCTCGGCTGCAAAATGGCAATGGAAAACTCACACTGTTGTACAAAGTACAACGCGCGAGTACTCGTGTTACAAAAGTTGGCGCGAGTAACAGAGGGTTAAGAGCATTTCCAGCCAATGATGCAAAATATCATGACAATCACTTGACACTCGTCAACGCATCAACTGACTATCGCTGACAGAACGTTCTGTCGCGCAGTGAGAGGTAGAGCTATGGCCAGCGTTGTCAGATATACTGATTTATGGGTATTTATACCGATTTCCGAACTAGATACCGATACACAGATAAGATTTCTCAGAATACCGATTTTTGAAATTGTATACCGATTTATATCGATTTTTGTATATATTTTGGAATAACTCAAATTTTTGAGCCCTCAAAATTCTTAAAAAAAAATCAATTTTGAAAATATCATATGCTTGATACTCTTTTGACTAACGTTTCCATTTCTTCACCGTTTTTGGCTACCCATGAATTGAGAAACTGTCGATGGTTCTTTCCGGTTATTCTTAGAGAATCGCGAAGTACTTTTTAAACATTATTTAACTTCCTAAAGTTTTTGTTCATTTTTTACTTCCTAATTTTCTTCCACCTTACGCCATAACTTAATTTTCGATTCCTCCCGAAGACTTATTTCAACTTCCCTTGGAAACTTCTACAGCCATCGCTCAAATGGTTCTTCCGTCTTCTCCCACCAGTTTTTTTCTTCAACTTCCCCTGAACTTCAGGGATGTTTCCAGATTTTTATTGCGGATTCAAGCTAGCTGCATGAACTTTTAAGAAGTTCTGAAACTTCAGAAAAGTCTAGACTTTTGAGTACGTTCCGATAAATTAAAAATAGTTTCATTAACTTCTGTTCAAATTCCAAAACCCGAAAATTTCAGGAATGTCCAGTGAACTCCAGTGAATTTACGAAAACATCAGAAATATTTTGGAAACATCACAAGCTCAAAGAACTTCAGGGAAATTTAATGGTTTTCAGGAAAGTTTCATTTGTTTCAGAGAATTGAGAGAACTTAAGGGATGCACCGTAAACATCAGGACAGATCAATTAATTTTAAGAAAATGCGGATATTTTAAAGGATTTCCGAGAAACTCAGGGAATGTTCCATAAATTTAGGAAACGTAAGGGAAGTTACATGAACATTAGAACATTGTGAGAACATTTTATGGGTAATTCCGTGCTTTTTAATGACACTGTAAGAATTAAAATTTTAAAAATTGGGAAGATCAGAGATATTTAATGCTAATGATACAAAAATTCAAGAAAATTGTGAGAGCACTTAACAAATTTCGTTATGTTCAAGAAAGTCCAGATACCTTCAAAGATGACTAGAGACATTCAGGTAGCCTCAGTATAATCAGGAAAGTTCCATTAACTTCAAGAAAATTACAAGAACTTTTAAGGAATTCCGTGGAATTATGGAACATTCCTAAGTGCATTTCAGGAATGTTCCGAAAACTTCAGGGGCATTGCGGGGTCTTCAGGGATGGTTTATGAATATCAGGAAAATTTGTTTGATCATTAGAACATCCCTAAGAAATCTCTTTCTTCCGGAATTATGTCCTTATTTCTTTCGACTGTTCCGTAGGCGCTCTGGCTTCCGAATTTCTCCAGAAGTTTCTTGCAATCTACCTTAGGAAGTGTCTGCCAGCGTCTTCAGGAAGTTTCTTTCGTTTTCTTCTGGAAGTGTGTCCATAAGCCATAGGTTTTTGACTTTTATTGGAAGGTTTTTCAGAACTTCTTCTGGCTTCCCCTAGAACTGGCTACTTCTCTGGAATTTACTTCCATTTTCCGAAACTTTTCTGGTTTCCTGTGAATGTGACATCTGATTTTTTACCGATGGTTTCTTTGAATATTCACTAGAAGTTTCTCAATTCTTGTCTTGGTAGTTCCCGGATGTTTCTCCGACTTTTCTTAGAACTTTCCTCAAATCTCGTCCAGAAGAGCTTCTTTCGTCTTTCTCTGGATGTTCCTTCAGAAGCTAATTCAAACATTCCCCGGAGTTTTCTTTCAGAATTTTTCGATCATAGTCCAAAAGTTAAAATTTTCGCTTTCAAAACAGCTAAATTATAAAATAAATTAAAATAGTAAATACCAGGGCTGCCATCTGATCACTCAATGTGCTCAATGTGCTGATTTTCTAAAATAAACAAAGTGAGAATCAAGCAAACACAAAGTTTGCTTGTCTTTCACCCTGCGTAAGTGTAAGGCAGCAGAGAAAAGAAGAAAGACACACACACCCAGAAATAACGAAAGCTCAATGTGTAGCCATTGCTCCGACGGCTCCGACGCAAAGAGCGCCACTCAGTGTAGGGTTGCAAATGGGAAACCCAGACAAAATTCTTCTTCGTTATGCTCTTCTTCATCTCCTATGCATGCAGTCTTGGTAAGCAAAGTCTGGCTGTTGTATTATATTCGCTCCCTGCGCCGCACGGAGTGTATCGCTCATTGTGTGAATCGCTTTCTCACAGATTAGTTGGAAAAGAGTGTGCGGAGTAAATGGGAGAACCGCACACTCTTTGTCGAGTGTTGTGAGATGCATGCACAAAGTTTCTTTCCTAACGCTCTGAGGTGCTTTCCAGCCCTGGTACATACCGATAAAAACCGATTTTTTAAAACCTTTGATACCGATAAACTTCAAAACAATCTGGCAACGCTGGTCATGGCAAACAACAATCACCAGTAATGGTCGCTGCTCACAGGCAAAACGTAACACTCGCTGCTGATGATGTAAAGGACAACGAAAACAGTGACGACTTCTGCAGTACAATGATGAGAAAAAGCGAAACGATAGAAGAAAATAAAAACAATGCCTACGCATTCCAAGTTTGGCTTGGCACGCTCGACTGTGTGAGTTTCAAACAAAGCTGACAAAATTAAACGGAAGCTGTTGGGCTCACTCACCAACACACTCACATAAGCAAGCAAAGCAGCAACTGGTTCAAAACGAGCACAGATGATTGTCGGGAATGACCAGATCGGTGATGGATAACCGCCGAAGACGACATTCACCAGTTGCTTTTTACTTCTTTCGTCAACTTGATGGATGGTCATGAAAAGAGCTTCGACAAGCACATTGATAGGAATGTAACAAGCGTTACTACCATCAGCTGTTTGACGATCGTGATTGTGATAGGTTGCAACTCTGTCAACCAGTACAGTTCGATTTTTGCTCGCTCTGTCGAGTTGTTCGAAAGTTTCTAGTTTGTTCCAAACATTCGCAGTTTAATCAACCGGTGGAAACTAACGATTTTAAATTGGCTCACTACTTGACTAGTCTATTGGTCCCAAGAAAATCGACTAACGTACCCCATTCTAGTCGAAATTCTAGTATGTTTGTTTTGATTCGCTATGAAAGTTTGACAGATAAAATGAGGGGTTCGTGGATTTTCCTATGCTTTGATTAGCTTGGGACCGAAGATAGTACCAGAGTTGAGCCATAAAGTTGAGCACGTTTCTTCGGGACCTTCTTGTCTTAGAGTTACCTCTATGGTTTAATCGCGTCGTCAGTAGTGTCGGTCGCTTCGTTTGATGGGAAGACAGTGCTCCCGGAGCAGGCTCCGAGAGAAAACGGAGAAGATGAACAGCGGTGTACCTATTTCGAATAGGTACGCTACTCTTCCCACCGATGTTGGGAATACGAACCCAGTCCCGGTGAAGCGGACGAAAAAGAGGAAGAAAATTCAGGACCAGTCCGATGGTGCGAGTGGACCGATGCCACCGCGACGAACGTCAGCGTCATTGGTGATTTTGGCGACGCCATCGACTACGAAACTGCTGGCAGCCCGAGTGCAGCTTCCTCCACTGGTGGTGAAGCAAGTGCCACTCAACACGCTGATTGGCGATCTCTCATCGCTGGGCGTAGCAGCTGAGTTTAAGCTCGGCAGGACCGGCACCAAGGTGATGCTCCGAACGAAAGCGGAGTACGAAGTGGCCGTGAAATATCTGAAGGATTCCAAGGCGGAATTCTTCACGCACGACATCCCCGGTGAGAAGCCCTTCAAGGTAGTCATCAGGGGTCTACCAAACTTCGACCCCAAGATGGTCGAAGCTGAAATCAAGAACCGGTACAAGCTAGCCCCAATCGCTGTCTTCCGAATGACAAGGAGAGACGCAAACGTGAAGACGTACCTGGATTGTCTTTTCGTGGTGCACTTCTAGAAAGAGACGGTGACGCTCAATGCGCTGCAAGCCATTCGATCGATCTACCCCATCCTCGTACGGTGGGAGCCATACCGTGGTGGTCATCGTGACGTAACTCAGTGCCAGAGGTGCCTCAATTTTGGACACGGTACCCGCAACTGCAACATCAAGCAACGCTGCAGCAACTGCGCTCACGAACACGCCACTTCTAACTGCCCTGCGGATGGAGCCGTGGCGTTAAAATGTGCCAACTGTGGTGCAGACAGACAGTGCTCCAAACGCATCCGAAAACAGGCGGCAACTAACAATCAACCAGGACGCAAGAAGGACAAAGTCCCGGCATTTCGGACGGAGGATTTCCCGCCTCTTCGTGCTCCCCAGCAAAGACAAGCAAATGCGCAGGTGCAACCCGCTCCCCCTCAAGAAGCTTCCGGTGATTATGCTGGCCAAAGCTCTCAATCCCCCCCCCTGGATTCTGGAGACAACCAACAGCAACCCCGATCTGTTCTCAGCGGATGAACTGATGGAAATTTTCGTCAACATGTCCGGTGCTCTTCGTAAGTGCCGCAATAAGCCCGAACAGATCCAAGTGCTCGGTAAGTTCATTATCCAGTATGGCGTCTAAACCGCTAACTATCGTCACCTGGAATGCTTGCTCTGTAAGAGCAAAAGAGATTGAGCTTGCCGACTTCTTCCGCAAGCACAGCATCGACGCGACGTGGGCCTTCTAACAGAGACCCATCTAAAGTCCGGTGACAGTTTCTGGTTGCCTGACTGCAACATTATTTGGCTTGATCGCACCAGCTCCAGGGGGGTGGTGTTGCGGTCGTCGTCAAGAAAGGAATAAAATACCACACTCTGTCCCATATTCGCACCTCTATCATCGAGGCCCTTGGTGGTGGAGTCGTCGACTGGATACGTCCAGTTCGTCGCCGTCTACTGTCTTCGACAGTGTGCCACCAGCAGTGGACTAGCGGCTAAATTCAAGAAGGACCTGTCCACCATCACCCGTACCGGTTCCCGCTTCGTAGTTGGAGGAGATCTAAATGCTCGCCATGAGGCCTGGCGGAACTACCAGCAGAACCAGAACGGTCTGCTGTACTCCGTTTGGTTTTTAAATGAGCCAACATTCATCTCACCGGCGGGCAACCCATCAACCTGTTCCTGCCGGTAGCCTTGAACGAACTCAGCTCCGACCAACAACCGGTGGTCCAAGTCCGCACAAGGACTACCACCGCGTAAACTGGGCCCAGTTTGGACGTGTGGTGGACAGGCACATCATCGACAACCCGCCGTGGAGGACATCGACCAAGCGTTGGAGGGACTCCACCAAGCCATAACCGTGGCTGACGAGACGTGCGTCCGACGAGTTCCTGTGAGGGGTAAGTTTATTGCCATTGATTCCCCCACACCCAACTCTTGATTTGCCTGAGACATGTTCGTAGACGCCAGTTTCAGAGGACTGGAGATCTGGGCAAAAAACGTGAAATGGCCGATCTGAACAGGCAGATTGCTTCCAGAATGGACTCACTCCGAAATGAATGTTTCGGGTGTGTTGTCCAGAATCTGGGCGACCGCTCCAGACCATTCTGGAAGGTAGCAAAGGTCCTGAAAACTCATTCCAAACCCGTTCCACCTCTCAGAGTCGAAAATGATGACGATTGGCTTCTAATCACCCCACAGGAGAAAGCAAATGCGATCTGCGAGCATGTCGCTTCTTCGCATTTGCTTGGCTCGAATATCCAAAGTCCGCTTGAAGATCAGGTTGCGCAATGCGTTCAAAACCTAGATGCCTCCCCTTGTGTCGTGCCTCCGGCGGATATGATTACAGTACAACAAATTTGCTCAGCGCTGAAATGCACCAAGAACATGAAGGCTCCCGGGTTTGATGGTATATTCAACTTGATCTTGATGAAAAGCTCCTCTTCCGTTCGCATGTAGAGAAAACTGTAGTCACGTGTTTTCTGCCTTGGTTAGGTGTCTGTATCCACTGATTCGCCGCAGATCCCGCCTCTCAAGGGTGAACAAACTGGCTGTCTACAAACAAATCATAGCACCTGCGATCCTCTACGCAGCTCCGGTGTGGGAATCATGTGCACAGACTCACAGGAACAAAATTCAGGTCGCTCAGAATAGAGTGCTAGAATAACAAATTTACACGAAGAGACAGGCATTGCCAAAATAGATTCCAGAATTAGCGAAATTTAGACTAAATTAGCACAAAAATGTATTTTATCAGAACATGCTTTGATAAGAAATTTGTATATAGTAGATTAGGTTTATAAAGTAGTTGTAGGTTAGTTGTAGTTATAAGTAGTTTTCTCTTTCAATTCAAAACAAACCAATCCCACCAAGGTGGTCATTCTCTAAAACAGGCCTTATAGGGCTAGGAACTGTAATTAATAATAATTGAAATTCAAAAGAACTAAAGTTGAAAAGACGCATCTGTGTCACTTGATAAGTAACACATGTAAACTACACAAATTCAAGAAATAAAGATCAAAAAGTGTTTTTCAGTCAATTGTTGATAAATCACGAACTTGACGAATGCCTAGTGATCGAAAATTGAATGTTTTGGCTCTCTGGAAAGAAGCGAGAATTAATTTTACTTAATTGTAAGTTTTTCAATTGTTATTTATTATTAAAAGTGATCGTCAAAGTTCATGCCTTTTCCAAGTTTATGGGGAGGGGGATGAGGGGGATGAGGGGGGTGTTTTGTATAATTGAACCCAAGTCTCCTTGGATCTCATCGCTGGTTGTCTAGGTGATCACACCGTAATCCATCTCTAGGAGTGTTTACATCTGTGCGGATTTGCGAGCGCTTTTAAGGGGGGAGGGGGTATGTATAAATTTTCAAGTGACACAGATGCGTCTTTTGAACTTTAGTACATTTGAAATTTTAATTATTATTTACAGTTCCAGTCCTATCAGGCCTGTTTTAGAGTATGACCAACTTGATGAGCAGAGGCACGACAGCAGCGCAGTTTTATATCTTTTCAGGTTCAAGCAGAACGATGTGCAACCAAGTGGTACTCGTTTATAACGACTGGGTTTGGGGTAAACGTTTATTTAATGAAAAAAAAAACGATAAAATTATAAATTGTACATTTTTCGAAGGGTTTTTTTTATGAAAAATTGGGAAAGTATTTATTTCAGAAGATGCGTATTTGGATTTTTATTTCATCTATAAATTTTGGATTTGGATTTTTATTTCATCTATAAATGAAAAAGCTATAAGCGTTCAAAACCTAACACTACTTAACAACACAATTTTTTTGATTTGCACCCCAGTATGGTCGACAAAGACGTAGTTCTACGTCAAAGTACTCACGCGGTATCCTGTGTTATTTTTGCATTGAACAATATCTTGAAGCTACAAAGCATCAAACTTGCACAAAAGTTGCAAAAGTTTTTGGTGCATTCTTTTATGGGGAGATTGACTCTTCAGAGCCATAACCAATGATTTGTATCGAAAATTATAATACCATTTAATAATTCAAATTTCCCTCGAATATTTTAAAATGAGCTGATTTAGGAATGTGTGTGTGTGTGTGTGTATTCCCTCTAACCCTCACTGGCCGGCAGTGTTATTATGGAAGAACTCTCTCTACAATGTCGCATTTATGGTCATTGTAGACAGCTTTAGTCCGGGAGATAGAAGGTGATAGCTCTATTGCAGATCCAGCAACCCATTTCAGAATGTCTGGAGAGTCACGCCCATTCCGAGGTTACTTTCACTTCCAATAAGCTCCGCATGTATGCATCACCTTTATCAAATGGATATTGGTTATATATACACACTTCCAGGATTGAAAATATTGTTTTCAAACCTGGCATGTATTTAGTTTAATTTAGATATATTTTTTTTAAATAAATGGAAAGCTCTCACCATATTCTGCTCTTCCGCCGTCGTTAATTGCTTCTTTTGGAATCTCTTGGACTTTTTCTCTAACGCTTCGTATTTCATTCGGTGCATCACCGGCAATTTCCTTCCGTAGATCGTCCTTGGTTGGTTGGTTCTAATATGATTCCGTATTTTTTGGTCGGTTTCTCGTGTAAATTTCCGTCCAAAGTCGCTGGTCCACCGAGCGCTCCGTGTGCGAAAAGAGAATGAAAGAAAGAAATACGACTGGGATAAGTTTCAAGAAGTGACAGTTTCATCAGATTCCCCAACTAACCATACTCAAGCAAAGTAAGAATATACAAGCTATATTGCGACTATATGGTTATTTGGGTACTCATATGGCCGTCAGAATGTTTCATCGGTTGCGAAGTGAATATTTCTGAAAGTGTCGCTCTCTGACCGAAGCGCAGGGATGAGCTGATTTAGGAATGTGAGAACCAAAATTGACATTACATCGGGTGGTACATATCAGTCTGCCTTTTTGAACACAGTGTGCCGCGCTCATATATGGCACACACAATTTCAAAAATATTATGAAATGGTCAATAGGATGGAAAAAATTGCGAACACCATAGATACACAGTTGGAAAAAGTAGTGTAAATTTCTTTTACTATGATGCACATAAATGGAGCGTCATACACGCTAACTTTAAAGTACCCATTAATGAGTAAAAAAAGACCCATTTTCAAGAAAAGTGGCTTAACTCATTAAATGAGTAACACCAACTTTACTCATTAATGAGTATTCAATGGATGCGGCACAAAATGGGTATTTTTACCCGTTATATTTTTTCTGAGCATGCGTAAAAAGTACCCATTTTATTGATTTGTTTTTGCTTCATGGGGCTGCCAGTCATAAAATAAAGAACCTATTGAAATCTTTGCAAGTATAAACCGAAATCATTGAAACAAGTCATATTTTTGTTATTGAAAAAATTAGCCATTTAAACATAATATTATCACCAGCATCAACCTGTACGATGCAATCGAGGCTTTCCTCCAAGGGTGTTTTCGTCATGCAGCACAGTTCACTGCTGGAATCGATCCTTGAGGGATGTCGCTCATCGAATGGGTCCGGATGTTTACAAATATTAACTTTTTTCTCCCTTCACTGGAAACGGGTTATATTTTTGTTATGCCAACTTAATCCTCATCATAATGACACTTTTGATTCTTATCTCGTAGAATTGGTACAGGACCATACCCGGGAAAACTGTACTGTTGTTCTTCTTTAATTTTGTATTCCGTCACAATCAACATCAGCCGGATGGAATATATTAGTTCAATAACTTGCGTAATATTGTGAATCGAAATAATTTTGACCGATTTACAAAACACTTCACACGCAGAATCCACGGAAGCTCGATTCGCTCGCTTGCTAAAAATGATCGGACATTTTGCGTTTTCACTTCGAGCCACTCATTATTTTCACCCATTTTTATTGCATATAGATACTTTCCAAAATGAATAAAAAGTACTCGCTTTCCCTTTTTTGATAATACCCATATTTGGACACTTCAGAATAAATTCAAAAAATGAGTACAAGATACTCATTTAGTGGGTACTTTCAAGTTAGCGTGTATATCATACAAGTTCATATTTTAGTTCGTGTAAATTTATTTGACATGTCATGAAATATTCCATATATTGTATGTAACCGTCGATCTTTGTAAGCAACATTTCTTGCAAGTTGCTGTTTTACGTGAAAAGGAAGTTTACATGATCAGACTTTTTTTTCTGTGTATGATCTGTAATTTGACAAATTGTATCGAAGGTTACAATTTACAAAACAAGAATTTGAAAAAAAAAATAGTGCAGACTTGCTTTAGGGACAATTTAAGAAAATTGAATTTTCATAAAATCAAATTAATTTATTAAAATCGCTGCCTTCATAGTTTTCAGACTAATGCATACCAATGGCTTCGCAGAGTTTTTTTTTTAAACATCATAAAGAAATAAACAAATCTGAAAAAAAACTCATCTCCACACAGCAAAAAAACTATTTTAATAACGCATCAAAGTAGATGCACTTCAATCGTGTCAAAAATATGTTGTAACATTACTTGCCAAAAAAGACAAAATTATCATTAATACAGGACATGAACTGACATTCCGTTGCTTTTACTGTTTTTGTTTATTTGTTTGGCCATAAAAATTACATAAGATTTTCGACATGATTAAAGTGCATCCTATTGGATGTAATATAAAAATTAATTTTTTGCTGTGCACCCACTGTACAGTTCATCTAGCAGTACTGTGTGTCAATATTTGACTAGCCTACACCACCACCACCACCCGCCAATGACCGCTCGGTCATGGTCATGTCCCATGGCATTGCAGTCAGAACGGAGGAACGGTTTCGTGGTTAGGACTTGGAAACAAAATTAACTCACGTATTTTGGCCCTGACCTGCCTGTCTGCCTACCAAACTGACCCAGCAATACAGCGAATGTCACGTTCTTCTGATGGGCATCGCCGATAAGGTCTTGCTGCAAAACAGGGATAACATGAAAGTGAGCCAATTTTCTGTTTCGGCAGACCGAGAGATAGATAGAGAGAGAGATAAAAAGGGACCGATAAAAATGTAATAAAATCAAGCTGAACAATGCATTAGGTCCTAATTAACATTGACTGATTCTCTTCGTCGACTTTCTCTTTGCATCCTCTCGGTTAAGACATTACCAGCTAATTTCAGCATTTCATACGGCAAACACAACAAGAAACTGGTTAGTTATCAACGAAAGAGAAAATCGACTAAGACTTAGGACCTAATGCATTGTTCAGTTTGAAATGGCGTGGCTGTTTACCATTCAGAGCATCATTGAACAGTGAACCACAGCTTCTCCTACAGATGCATTGTAAACATGGTACAAAGCTTTATTTGATTTGATTAGATTCATGAATCGTATGTGTGTGTGTGAGTGAGTGAGCGTATTATCCGACAATAGAAACGACATTGTAGCAATTCGATTTGACTTCAGCAGAGTTTTTATCGGTCAATTTCATCTCGGTTGGCTGCTGCTGGATGGGTGGGGTAGATCAAATCAAATCAAACGGGTGCTGCTACATCAATGTTACAATTGCATAATATCGAATAGATTGCTATCGTGACGCAAACATTGCACATATAATTACGCTTAGGTTCGTTGCACAGAATTTATTATGTATTTATTTGTTTTTTTTTTTCATCCTTTCATGGACAGGTGCAACGGCGATTGATGCTCTGTCGGCTGGTTACCGGACAATTTTGATCGACGACTGCTGCCGCGGAGTGGACGTGAATGATATCGAGAGTACCAAGCAGACGGTGATATCGAGCAACGGAGTTATCGTCAATTCGCGGGAGGTAACTTAAATGGGCATTCGCGGGGGAGGGGCGAGAAAATTTGCACTGGAAATTCGAAAATCGTTTGCGGATTTTCAGGAATTAAATATAGCGGATTTTTAGGACTATTTCTAGGAAAGTTTTTGACAGTTTGACAGGCTGGGATCGATCGTTAATTACTTTTAACGTAGGACTACGTCATTGTGAACTATACTTTTTGGGATTAAATTTCAAATATTTTTTTTTTGTTATTAATATTTAATATGATAATTCATCAACAATTCGTTCGTGCTTTAACTTTTATATAAAGAAGATTTCCGTTTAATTCAATTAACTTTTCAGTTAATGCATCTTAATATAGATAGATTAATGCTGGTATTCTCCAAAGTTAAAAAAAAAACGGTGTAAGTAAAACTGACTGTTAGGTTCAGCTTCACAGCTGGATGCGGATCCTACTCAGATGATCGCTACATACCGTATATCGGAGGAAAAATCTATGTTCATCAAGTTCAAATCAGAGGTTTGCTTCATTGCTTATTGCACAAACGTGAACAAATTAATTTTCCAATATGCCGATGGAAAGCCAGTCGAAGTCTGCATGTCACCAGCGGGGGCACGGAGTTTACGATCTACCACCAGAAGTTCCGAATAGCGATCGAGCATTGGTGCTAGGGAAGTTCGGTGATGTAAAGCGTGTAGTACGGGAGAGATTCCCAGCTACCTTGGGCCTCGATATGCTGGCAGGTGTACGGGGTACTTACATGGACGTGAAAATTCCTGCATTTCCTAAGTCGGAAGGGGAATAGATTCTACCAAGGGAACAAAATCGTGTGTTGTCTTTGTAAGATGGAAGAGCATCGGATGTTGAAGCAAGAGCAGCCTCAGTACGATGCGAGGTTAAAATTGATTCAACTATAATAAATATTTTTTGATGATGGTTCTCACCTCTTACCCCTTACAAAGGTTTGAGCTTGACGATTTATCTTTAAGATAATTAAACATGACAATTTAACCAGTCACGCCAATTAATATTAAAATCACCAGCTAATATATTAAATTTACTACAATCAAGGAATGTCTCGAGTCAGTTCTCTAAAACTTCAACAAAACGCTGGTCACTAGAACTGGCAGAATGATACAAAACACCATAATTACCCATCTTCATGCCACGTACAACTGTAATGCCCAAGAACCAGTTGCCATTAATAACTTCGACATAAATAGCAACACCGCCAGTGTGTCTAGAATGTGATAAACAGGCAACAACAATATATACCAGAATACTATACTGATCAAAAGCTTCAGTTTCTACAATATGAGTTTCAGAGGGCGTTTTTCCTCAAAAATCTGACGTATTGCTACGTTGATAACCCCGCAATATTAAATTACAAAAAATCAAATTGATTCACATTCCTGGAACTTGGCTGCTATTTATTGAAGCCCAAGCTGCTTTTCTTTTGATCAAAAAGTATTTTATAGAGCAAACATTCAGAGCTAAATGCGGCATGATGATGATCTTCATCCGTCTGAAAAATGTCCGTAGGAGGCAATATCAAAGAACATGTGATCCAGCCATGAAAGTTATCTGGCGGGATTTGCAAAAACAAATTAAAAAGCGATAACTTTTGAAAATAATGTTTTGTTATTAGACCCGAGCTCCAAACCTTTTTGGAAATTCACAAACCTGTTCCTACGCTTAAAGAAGAAGGTGATAAAATGTTGATCACAAATTCAGAAAAAGCTCAGAAAGTTGCTAAGCAATTAAAAAATTCCCATAATTTCAGTTTGAGTCTTACTAGTCCCATTGACAATCAGGTTGCTCGCGATTATCTGAATATGTTCCCTTGGAAATTTTTTTTTGAGATAACTGTGATGACGAACAATTCAAGACCAACAATTGAAATGGCCTTAACTCTATTTTGTAAACAAACCTTGTAAGGCCATTTTCTCGCGAACCGAAGTCCGCAAATGCAAACCAACAATTCATTAGAACCGGTAGGGGAAATTCTACTCTACCCGATTGTGGTTTAGGTTTGCGAATGAAGGTTTTGGTTCGCGAGAAAATGGCCTTACAAGGTTTGTTTACAAAATGGAGTTAAGGCCATTTCAATTGTTGGTCATGAATTGTCACCTACCTCGCAAAACTGGTTCCAAACGACCACAAAGCCATAAGCACAGACAAACAGACATAACACATTGAATATTTCTCACTGTAAAACATCGTCGCTAAAACATTACCGCCATCTGTTGAGTACACTGTGGTGGGTAGTACGCTGAACAGATGGCGATAGTGTATAAACGTCAAACGCAAGGGAACTGACTATGCACGCCACAGGTGGCAGTACTACGATACTTTTAAATTGACCGTTAAATGCTTGTTCGATGAACAACTTGCTAGAGTTATGTCTGTTTGTCTGTGCCATAAGCAACGATGGTTTTTTGATGTTTGATATGGAAAATCAATGAGCGTAAACAGGTGAGGCCCAGTAAACTTGTCGTTTCTTTTGTTCTCCCGCTGATTAAATGGATGACGGAGTTTGACGTCACACTCTTTCAACCGGTTTAACGGCGGGAGAACGAAAGAGAAGACAAATTCACTGAGCCTTACATATTTACATCTCATTGATGGATGTTCAGTAGGCGGATTTGACAGCACATCCCGCCACTGATCTCGTACAGAACAGCCTATTGTATTGAGTCTCCATGCACAACTATAGGAACCTAACGCTTCTAACGTACCGCAACTATAGGAGCGTTTCCCCTATACAAAGTGTCAAAATATTTCATGGCGGTGTGATCTCGTGCTTTAATATTGTGTAATATTGTACCTCGAGTCGAACTGTAGATTCAAAAGTGATTAATTGTTGTTACGTTGTTGTTTACAAACTTTTACTAGTAACCAAGTTGGGTAGAACAATATTCGCGCTCGGAAAGCGTCGTATGACAATATCGGATACGGATCAGATGATAAACAGAACAGGACCGTTCCTTTGTTTTGGAGTACTCGCTAATTCATTTGGGTATTGATACTCGCTTTGTAAGATTTTATTATGTCGTAGAAGATCACCTTGTTCTTTTACAGAATTTTTACATTCATTTGAACTAGACCGGTACGGCATGTCAGGTCCTTACAATGGGATCAGCAGGTTTCAGTTGTTGAAAACGGATTTCATCGAACATCATTCCTAACCTTGTTTGGCAAGTCACTAGGTAAGCCGCCTTCAATGTGACCAATCCCTCTTGTTAGTTGCGCACATCTTCGTCTTGTTCCAGTCGGATCACTACCAAGAACCATTTCCATTGTGTCGTTATCCGACATTGTTACGATATGCCCAGACCACCGTAGTTGCCCGACTTTCACATATGATCAAAATTTCTTAACTTACAAACCTGTTGCAATGCTACTTAATGATTCAATTAAATCCAATCTTTTCAAAATTGGTTTAAAAATATTAGAACTGAGACCAAATAAGAAACGATTCAGGAAGTTCCTAATTAACGTGACGCTTTCCAAAGCATATTCAAAGCTAAGTCTGAACTTTTTTGAAGTGAGTTCAAACTTTCGAATAAGTCATCATCATCGAAACTAGTAAGTACGGGTTTGATAAGTGAGTCTCAGATTTCTGTTAACTGCATTGGCATTTGGCAAGGACACAATCTTGTTTAGGTCATCTAGTTTTCCAAATGGAGTCAAACCTTTTCTGAAGTGATTCAATACCTTCCTTAGGAAGTCCAAACTTTTCTGTTGCGTGATTGAATTATATTTAATGTTAGTATGAGCTTTCCTGAAGCAATTTAACTAACTTTTAACGTAGATTCCGCTTCCTTAGTCCTCTTCCTCGGTTTTGTGAGATTCGCATTCTTTGAAAATTAAACTGATATTTAAAAAATGGAGCTTCGTGTGTTCATTCCTGATGGTAGATTTTTTTTAACATTTATTTATTTATTTACTAGTTTACATCAACAGGCTGAGTGTAGCCCCAATGATGTTTAAGTGAATAACATTAAAATACATAGTCCAGCTTACTAAAATACACAATACAATAAAATACATGGTCATTCAACGGTTTACTGCGTCAGAGAAAATACAGGAAAAGCGCCGGCGTAGCATCTCTCGTGTCAGGTTGAAATCGAACACTGAAGAAACTCGATTGAACACAAGTTGAAGGCCGTCTATATCACCGTTCATGCTATAGTTAGTGCGATGCTGAGGCAATCTTAACATAGCGTTATTTCGCAGCGCTCGGGGTTGGACGTTCACGTTGATCTTCTCCAGGATTGTAGAACAATCAATTCTACCCTGTAAACTATCCGCGATGAGCCGGGCAAGCGAAGTGTTTCTCCGAGTACGTAGAAGCTCCAGATCAATCAGTTGACATCGACTTTCATAACTGGGTAGACGAAAAGGGTTTCTCCAAGGCAGCTTCTTCAGAGCAAATCGAAGAAATCGACGCTGAACGGACGCAACTCTTTCAGCACCATTGCTATAGCTTGGGTTCCATACTGCAGAGCAATATTCCAGGGTGGACCGCACCAGGGAACAGTATAGCGATTTGAGACAATATATATCGGAAAAATTCTTTGCAATCCTGAAAATGAATCCCAAAGATCTTGACGCCTTGTCGACAATGAACGAGATGTGTTGCTTATACGTTGACTGGGAGTCCAGAATAACTCCCAGGTCTTTTACGTGGTTGACACGGCTGATAGTTGTTTTCTGAAGTACATAATTGAACATGATCGGTTCCTTCTTGCGAGAGAAGGTGATAACTGAACACTTTCGGTTCAAGTTGCACCAGTTAGCAAACGCTTCGAGCTGGCATTGGAAGAAGTGACAGTCATCGATAGAACGGATCCTGATATAGATTTTAAGATCATCTGCATATGATAGACGAGGGCCTTCGAGGACCAGATTCACGTCGTTAAAGTACAACAGGAAAATCAACGGGCCTAGGTGAATTCCTTGAGGTATCCCTGACGTGGCTGGGTAAGTAGCAGACTGACATTCACCAACGGTTACCATCAGCTGGCGATCACTGAGATAAGAGCGAAACCATCGCAGGAGGTTGCCATTTACCCGAGTCTATCTAACTTAGCAATCGCAATTGCATGGTTCAGTTTATCGAATGCAGCCGACAAGTCGGTGTAAATTACGTCCGTTTAAACCCGTTCTGTCATGCTTTCCGTGACAAACCTACGAAGTCAGACAAAGTAGATTAGTGGTAGTAGAACGACCGGAAACGAAGTCGTGTTGATCTACTGCTTACAATGAGAGCAGGGGCACCATGATGACTAACTCGAATAACTTCAAAACTGAGCTCAACGATGTGATTCCATGGTAATTATCTACGTCCCGTTTGTTTCCCTTTTTGTGAACAGGAAACATACGTACAAATTTCCAACAAGATGGAAATATACCACTCGAGATGGACATGCAAAATAGATGCTGCAACGGTGTCAGCAAGCTGGCGATATGCTTCTTCAGAAATACTGATGGGACAACATCGGGTCCTGGGTTGAAGGACGACTTAAGTTGTTGTGCGGCAGTGGAAATCATCTCGACGTCGATGTCAATTGCACCCAACGTTTGACCGGAGAGTGGTACATTACTAGCTGCTAGGGTAACGTAGTCGTCGGTTAACATCTCATCAGAGAATACGCTGGCAAACTTGTCTGAAAACAAGTGACAGATCTCCTGAGAGGTGGAAGCAACTTCTCCGTTGAACATCATTCATCATCATCAACATCAGACTCTTTGCGCTGCTCGTTAACGTAATTCCAGAAGGACTTCGGGTGTGACTTGAGTTTACTCTGAATCCCACGTTGATATCGCGAATGGCATCGATGGCTAACTCGCTTGAACTCAATATAGAGACTAACGTAATGATGTTTCAGGGACAGCGTACGATACTTGGTGAATTTCCTTAGTGCCGCTCGCTTGGTCGATTTCAACTTTCGCAATTGGCTCGTCTGCCAAGGAAGGTGTGACCCTTTTCGGTGAACTCTCTTTGGAACGGAGACGCTTCCCCAGTCTATGTTAGACAGATCAGCTTTCCGAAAATCGTATGACACGTTTGTGGAAATGTCTTCAAAATCCCGACTATCTTGGACAGTGACAAGCAAAGGAGGATGATGATGAACTTGCTTTACTAGTGGAGAAGGTGCCATGGAGATAACTGGAGCAGTGTCCTGAGCGCTAACGAAACAGAGGTCTAAGCTTCGATTGTTCTCGTTAACTACGTCATTGATTTGAGATAGCGTTGCTGCACTATAGCTATCAAGAAGGCTAACTGATCCTGTATGAAATACAGAGCGAACAGGGTCTGGATAGAGAAAGCCACTGTGAGATGGTTCTTACGAAACACCAGCTAGATTGAAGTCACCCAGAACAATTATCTCATCAACTGGAGTTGAAGTTTCCATTAAGGCGAAAACGGACCGACAATGGGTTTCGATAAGTTTGTTGTCACGAACACGGTCAGGAGCAATGTACACCGCACATAAGTACAGTGTGCGATCACTCAGTTCAACGGTAACCCATGCTTGTTCCACACAGTCCCACGTGTCATTTTCTAAAGCTTTCGTCTTCAAATCGGAACGGACTGCCACAAGAACACCACCTCCATTAGATTTCCGACTGTTTTTAGGATTTCGGTCGCAGCGAAAGACTTCATACTCGCGTCCAAACGCCTGGCTGGAGAGCGTTCGAGAATCGAGCCAAGTCTCGGTTAGAACGATGACATCATAGCAACGGTCCGATACAGATAAGCGGTAGTCGTTAACACCAGAATTCATTCCACCAATGTTCTGGTAATAAATGATGACGTCTTGTTTATGACATATGGTAGCACGAGGTTGGACGTTATTCCTGGAAATCACGGAAACATCAGGCAGCGAACGAGCATTAACATTACCATGCGGATACACGCCATATCCATCCACAGGCCCGGAACGACTATGAAGATCGTAGGCGGCAGACGGCAGGACTGCGTCAGAGGGATTGGGGGCTTCCACAATGCTTTCTGCGGCGCGTGCCGGGTTCCAAGTAACAGGTGTTAACGAAACGTTTCCACGATCGGCGACATCCAGAGTGCTGAAATTTGAACCGACTTCAGGCGACGGAAGTTCAAAAAACGTGTTTATACTTGCCTGAAATAGCAAGCTGCACAATTGTTGAGAAAACTGGGTCTACATCAACAAAAGTACGTTTTTTTTTATAGAATTTTAGATTTCTTGATCAGCCAAGTTGGATTTTGGCTTCGTCCTTTAATAAAACAGGCTTGGATTTTATAGAATAGATCTTTGTGAGTTCATGCGTGATGGTAGATTTTTTTGAAGCCAGGTTGTATTTCGGTTCTATCGTTTGAAATTTGTGCTTGGATTTTATGGAATGGAACTTGCTGAAACCATGTGTGAAGGACGAACCTGGTTAATATTCACAAAAGTATGTATTTTCATAGACATTTGATTTTTCTGTTTCGCCGAACTGAATGTTGCCGCCTATCTTTGAAAAATAGGCTTGTATTTTATAGATTGGATCTTGTTGAATCCATACGTAATGGTTTAATTTTTCAATTTTTGAGAAAACCGAGTTCACAAAAGTACGTAGAAACTTTGATTTTCTGTTCTGCCCAGTTGAATTTCGGCTCCGATATTTGAAAATAGACTTGGATTTTATAGAATGGATCTTGTTGAATCCATCCGCCAGGGATGATTTTTTGAATAAAAATACGTATTTTGATGGAAGTTCGGGTTTCCTGTTCAGCCAAGTTGGATTGTCGCTCCGTACTTTAACACTCCGAACACGATGCCTCCGAAAAACGTGTAACGGCAAGTTTGCAACGGCACAACTTAGCCATTTCTAAATGAATTTCAAAAATTATGGTACCTTTAGAATTTCTTGGGTTTCTAGATGATTTTGATTGCAAAAAACTTGAAAATAGAGTCGTCTACTTTTTTAAAAAGCGAAAAGAGTTGTTACACGTTTTTTTGAAAGGTGTGTTTGTAGGGTTTTGCAAGTGGCGCAAGATCTGTAATTTAGATTAATGAGCACAAATGTTCACAATTAGCCAGAATACAGTCATGGTTCCTATATATGGATCCTGGAGACAACGGAACGGTCCTCGAAAAATCCGGAACATCCGTAAAAATGGTCAATCCATTATCCTGATCCTAGAGCTCTGCGGTTTTTTTGAAAACATTACGAACTGTGATACAAAAAAATATTTGGGGTCGTGACATAAACATGTACCTGGATGGCCATGGGACCGTCCTCCGGAAGATCCGGAACATCCGTAAAAGTGGACAATCCATGAAACTGATCCTAGAGCTCCGTGTTTTTTTTAACATTAGGATCTGTGATATAAGAATGAATTTGGGTCATGGACCCAGATGGCCATGGGACCGTGCTCCAGAAGATCCGGAACATCCATAAAAGTAGTAAATCCACGATCCTGATCCTAGAGCTCCGCGTTTTTTTAAAAACATTAGGAACTGTGTTGATGGAAAGAATTTGGGCTTGTGACATAAACATGAACCTGGATGTCCATAGGACCGTCCTCCGGATGATCCGGAACATCCATGAAAGTGGTCAAGCAATGAAAATGATCCTAGAGCTCCGCAGTTTTTGAAAAAAACACTAAGAACTGAGATGATAGAATGAATTTGGGGTCGTGACATAAACATGGACCTTGATGGGTATGGGACCGGCCTCCGAAAGATCCGGAACATCTGTGAAAGTGGAAAATTCACGAAACTGATCCGAGAGCTCCGTGGTTTTCTTGAAAACGTTAGGAACTGCGATATTAGAATGAATTTTGGATCGTGACATAAACATGGACCCAGATGGCCATCGGACCGTCCTCCGGAAGATCCGAAAATTCCGTAAAAGTGGTCATTGTATGAAACTGACCCTAGAGCTCCACGGTTTTTTCGAAATCATTTGGAACTGTCATATATAAACTAATTTGCGGTCGTGACATAAACATGTACCTAGAAGGGCATTGGACCATCCTCCGCAAGATCTAGAACATCTTTAAAAATGGTCAATCTTTGAAACTGATCCTAGAGTTCTACGGTTTTTTCGAAACCATGTGGTATAAGAAAGAATTCGGGGTCATGACATAAACACGTACCGGAGACGAACCAGCCCAGGGCTGAAAGTCTCCTTAATAAAGATAAAAAACACGGACCTGGATGGCCATAGGACCGTCCTCCGGAAGATACGGAACATCCGTAAAAGTGATCCAGAGGTTTCTTATATCACAGTGTTTAAAAAAGAGCTGCAGAGCTCTAGGATCAGTTTCACAGTATGATAAATTTACGGATGTTCCGGATCTTTTGAAGGACAGTCTCATGGCCATCCTGATCCATGTTTATGTCACGACCCTAAATTCTATCTTGAATCGCAGTTCCAAGAGTTTTCGAAAAAAAAACCACGGTTTTTTCACAGTTTCATCGATGATCCACTTTTACGGATGATCAGGATCTTCTGGAGGACGTTCCAATGGCCATCCAGGTTCATTTTTACGGATCTTCCGGAGGACTGTCCTATGGTCATTCGGTTCCATGTTTATGTTAAGACTCCAAATTCATTCTAATATCACAGTTCCACGGTTTTTCGTTCTTGGATCAATTTTATGGCTTGCAATCGGGCTAAGGCCTTGTTGTCCTCTGCTGTCCGAAGAAGTCGTCTCCACTCTACTCGATCCATGGCCAGACTTTGCCAGCCTCGTAGTCTGCGAAGGGTCCGCAGGTCACCTTCTACTTGGTCGATCCATCTTGCGCGCTGCGCGCCTCTTCTTCTTGTTCCTGTTGGGGCGCTTTCGAGAACCATTTTCACTGGGTCGTCGTGCGACATTCTTACGACATGCCCAGCCTACCGTAGTCGCCCAATTTTTGCAATGTAAACGATGGATGGTTCTCCCAACAGCTGGTGCAATTCTTGGTTCATTCGCTTCCTCCACGTTCCGTCATCCAAGGGCGCGTTTGTCCTCCACGAGCATAGTCACGGTCTCGTGGCAGTAGACGACCACCAGTCTATCTTTTAGATAGTCAACTTCGTGGCGAATTTTATTCGACCGGAGCGTCCTCCGGAGTCCAAAGTAGGCACGATTCCCTGCCATAATGCGTCTTTGAAATTCTCTGCTGGTATCATTTTCGGCGGTCACCAGTGAGCCCAAATACACGAACTCATCGACCACCTCGATTTCGTCACCGTCAATCTGAACTCGGGGTGGGAGGCTAACATTGTCTTCCCTAGAACCTCTTCCTTTCATGTATTTTGTGTTTAATGCGTTGATGGCAAGTCAAATCCACCTAGCTTCAGCCTTCAGTCTGATGTACGTTTCCGCCTTCGTCTCAAAGTTCCGTGCCATGATGTCGATGTCATCGGTGAAGCCAAGAAGCTGTCTTGATACTCGTGTCTATCCCAACTCTTCTGATCACACCTTCTAACGCGATGTTGAATAGCAGACACAAAAGTCCATCACCTTGCCGTAACCCCCTTCGAGATTCAAAGGGACTCGAGAGTGTCCCAGATACTCGAACAACCCACATCACTCGATGCATCGTTGCCTTGACCAATCGCGTCAGTTTATCTGGAAATCCGTACTCGTGCATAATCTGCCATAGCTGATCACGATCGATTGTGTCGTATGCGGATTTGAAATCGATGAACAAATGATGTGTAAGCAAGTTGTATTTGTGGCATTTCTGCAGAACCTGCCGAATCGCGAATATGAACCCATGAATTCCTGCTGGTATTGCCCAAGAAATCTCTTGCAAATGGTGACAGGCGGCGGCGTATAATTTAGGAGAGTACCTTGTTAGTGGCGCTCAGCAGTGTGATCACGCGGTAGTTGCAGCAATCCAACTTGTCGCCCTTTTTATAGATTGGGCATACAACACCTTACTTCACTCCTCCGGTAATATCCCCTCCTCCCAAATCTTGGCAATTACCCAGTGCAGCGCTCTAGCCAGCGCTTCACCACCGTATTTTAATAGCTCACTTGGTTGTTGATCTACACCAGTTGCTTTGTTGTTCTTCAGTCGACCGATCTCCTCCTTAACTTCTTGAAGATCAGGGGCCAGTAGCCTGTCGTCTCCTGCACGTGCTCCAAGGTCTGTTGCCGTGCCACCTTCGTTTTCTGCTGCATCACCGTTGAGGTGCTCGTCATAGTAATGCTTCACCCTCTCATTTTACGGATGTTGTTGGTCTTCCGGACGACGGTCCCATGGCTATCTGGGTACATGTTTAAGTCACGATCACAAATTCATTCTTATATCACAGTTCCTAATGTTTAGGTTCAGTTTCATTGATTAACCTCTTTTACGGATGTTCTGGACTTACCAGAGGTTGGCACCATGGTCATTTGAGTCCATGTTTATGTCATGACCCCAAAATATTACTTATATCGCAGTTCCACATGCTTTCGAAAAAACCGTAGAACTCTAGAATCAGTTTCGAGGGTTGACCATTTTCAAAGATGTTCTAGATCTTGCGGAGGATGGTCCCATGGCCTTCTGGGTACATGTTTATGTCACGACTGCAAATTGATTTATATATGACAGTTCCAAGTGTTTTCGAAAAAAAAAAACCGTGGAGCTCTAGGATCAGTTCCATACATTGTCCACTTTTATGGATTTTTCGGATCTTCCGGAGGACGTTCCGATGGCCATCTGGGTCCATGTTTATGTTACGATCCCAAAATCATTCTAATATCGCAGTTCCTAACGTTTTCAAGAAAACCACGGAGCTCTAGGATCAGTTTCGTGAATTTTCAACTTTCACGAATGTTCCGGATCTTTTGGAGGACGATCCCATGGACATCCAGGTTCATGTTTATGTCACAAGCCTAAATTCTTTCTTTCATCACAGTTCTTAATGTTTTCAAGAAAACCACGGAGCTCTAGGATCAGGATCGTGGATTTACCACTTTTACGGATGTTCCGGATCTTCCGGAGGACGGTACTATGGACATCCAGGTTCATGTTTATGTCACAAGCCCAAATTCTTTCTATCATCACAGTTCCTAATGTTTATAAAAAAAACGCGTAGCTCTAGGATCAGTTTCATGGGTTGATCACTTTTACGGATGTTCCGGATCTTCCGGAGGACGGTCCTATGGACATCCAGGTTCATGTTTATGTCACAAGCCCAAATTATTTCTATCATCACAGTTCCTAATGTTTATAAAAAAACGCGGAGCTCTAGGATCAGGATCGTGGATTTACTACTTTTACGGATGTTCCGGATCTTCCGAAGGACGGTCCCATGGCCATCTGGGTCCATGACCCAAATTCATTCTTATATCACAGATCCTAATGTTAAAAAAAACACGGAGCTCTAGGATCAGATTCATGGATTGTCCACTTTTACGGATGTTCCGGAACTTCCGGAGGACGGTCCCATGGTCATCCAGGTACATGTTTATGTCACGACCCCAAATATTTGTTTATATCACAGTTCCTAATGTTTTCAAAAAACCGCAGAGCGCTAGGATCAGGATCATGGATTGACCATTTTTACGGATGTTCCGGATTTTTCGAGGACCGTTCCGTTGTCTCCAGGATCCATATATAGGAACCATGACTGTATTCTGGCTAATTGTGAACATTTGTGCTCATTAATCTAAATTACAGATCTTGCGCCACTTGCAAAACCCTACAAACACACCTTTGAAAAAAACGTGTAACAGCTCTTTTCGCTTTTTAAAAAAGTAGACGACTCTATTTTCAAGTTTTTTGCAATCAAAATCATCTAGAAACCCTAGGAATTCTAAAGGTACCATAATTTTTGAAATTCATTAATAAATGGCTAAGTTGTGCCATTGCAAACTTGCCGTTACACGTTTTTCGGAGGCTTCGTTGTCGGCGTAAAGTTTTTTACCCACCGTATTCGGAGTGTTAAAAAATAGGCTTAGATTTTATAAAATGGACCCTGCTAAATCCATACGTAATAGTACATTTTTTGAAGCATGTATATTTGTAAAAAACTTGGTTTAAATTCTTAAAAGTACGTATTTTCATAGAAATGTCGGTCTCCTGTTCAGCCAAGTTGAATTTCGGCTCTTTCCTTTGAAAAATAGGCGTGCATTTTATAGAATTGCTGAATCCATATGAATTTTCAAAGAAATTTGGTTTTTCGGTTCTGCCAAATTGCATTTCGGCACAGGTCTTTGAAAAATAGGCTTGTATTTTATAGAATGGACTTTGCTGAATTCATACGTGATGATTATTTGTTTTAGCATACACAAAGCCAGGTTTAAATTGACAATAGTACGTATTTTTATTAAAATTTGGTTTTTATGTTCAGCCAAGAATGATTTTGCCTCCTTTCTTTGAATATTAGGCTTGGATTTTGTTGAATAGGCCTTTCTGAATTCATACGTTTAGTTAGATTTTTTGAAGCATGCACAATTGTTGAGAAAACTGGGTTTAAATTCACAAAGTAGGTATTTTCATAAATATTTGGGTTTCCTGTTCTGCCATGTTATATTTGAATAAGGAGGAACTATCGGAAACAACGTTTTTTTTCGATAAGAACTATTACGTTTGTGGTATTCGGAGTGATGGTTTACCCGGAATTTATCAAAACGCAAAAATCAGTTGCTTTGATCCTATTCATCTTCATTATTACCAATGTTCTTCCTTTTTTTCGTTGATTTGTTTTCCGTGCTGAGCACCAATGCTACCGATGCCAGGGGGGCAGCTCCCACACCTGGACCCTACACAGCTAAAAAAAAGTAGTGTAAATTTCCGTTACTATGATGCACATAAATGGAACGTCATATATCATACAAGTTTAGATTATAGATCGTGTAAATTTATGAGACATGTCACGCAATATTCCATATATTGTATGCAACTGTCCACTTTTGTTTGCAACATTTCTTACAAGCTGCTTGTTTACGTGAAAAGGAAGTTTACATGTATGAATGTTTGCATGCATGGATGTTTACATCGCCAGTAAAATTCAGAATTTTTTGGTGTGTACCTATCGACCCATCAACTCATGAACCGGGGACCAACGGCTTTACTTCCCTTCCGAGGGAAGGCGTGATCAGCGATGTTATGCCTCAGAACATCCCGGCGGCGCCGACTGGGATTGAACCCAGGCCTGCTGGGGTGAGAGGCAATCACGCTTACCACTACACCACCGCCGCCGCCAATGTTCTTCCTTAAAAGGATACAAAAACTTATGCGTGAAATGTCTTGTTGATAACCCGAGTGTCACACATAATAAAGTCAACATTTGTAGTCCGCATCGTGTTCTCTTGCCGTGCGGATCTATTTACTTTTTGCTGAAGGAAGTGTTACTACTACCTAAAGATGCAGCAAATTTAAGCAGCACTTTTCAGTGCTCAACCTGTTAAATTTATACCTTGTATGACTCTTATTCCCCTTCGATCCTTGTTTGGACCCTACCCGAGGTAATCCTTCTTGGATATCGATTTGGAAAATTCCTCTTCGATCCTTCAGATTTTTTGGATAAAAAAAGTTACTACCGCCATGGTGCCTAAGCGCAAAAGAAAAGGGCAAACTCTTGATCTCCCTTATGATGAAATTAATTTGAGTAATCCATTCGATTTGCTCACGGATGATGAGAATGATCCATCATCCAGAAAAAAAATTCCAGTAAACTTTCCAGGCTTAATGCCAAGAAGGAAAAGATTTCCCCTAATGTGATAACCACTTCCGATTTCTATGCTCTTCGCATGGAACTTTTGAACTTCCTGAAATTTAAGTTTTCACTACAAATTGGACGTCGGGGTGAATGCCGTGTACTGGCTGAAACCTTGGACGGATTTAAATGTCTTCTCAAGTATCTTACTGAGAAGCAGCATACATTTTTTTACTTACCACACCAAAACTCAACGTGTGTTCAAGGTTGTCATGAAAGATCTACCCAGTGGTGAATCCCTGGATCAGGTCAAAAATGAACTGGCAAAATTACTTGGAGCTGTCCCACTCCAAGTAATCAAAATGAAAATGAAATCCCGTCCTGGCGATTCGCGCAACGGGATTTCTAATGATTTTTATGTAGTTCACTTCAAGTCTAGTGAACTAAACAACCTTAAGACCTTAGAAAAAGCTAGTCTTATGCTCCATGTCCGAGTGAAGTGGGAACACTTCAGGAAGACTGGAGGAAATTTCCAAAATGGATTTTAATGGATTAATGGATTAATGGATTTTAAATCATTAAATATTTTAAATTGGAATGCTCGATCTCTTAAAGATAGCTATTTAACTTTTTGAGAGTTCATAACGTGTATATTGCCGTTATAACTGAAGCGTTCCTTAAACCTGACCATAAGGTTAAAAGGGACGCAAATTATTTCATTTATAGAAATGATCTTCTTCATGGAGCCTGTGGTGGCGTTGCCATCATTGTTCATAGACGAATCAAACATAAAATTTTTTCTTCATCTGAATCCAAAGTTTTTGAAACTTTGGGAGTTTTTGTTGAAACAAAATTTGGACAAATTACGTTTATAGCTGCTTATTTTCCAATGCGTAGGCCAGCAAAAGAATTTTCTCAAGGGTGACCTTCAGAAACTTACCCGTCATAGGTCTAAATTCTTCATTATTGGTGATTTTAATGCAAAACACCGCTCATGGAATAATGCACCACTCTATAGTTGAAGCAAGAGCTGCCTCATTACCAAAATGCGAGGTTAAATTCGATTCAATTATAACAGACGACGATCTTCAGCTCTTGATCCGTCTTAAAAATGTCCGTAGGAGACAATATCAAAGAACACGCGATCCTGCCATGAAAGTTATCTGGCGGGATTTGCAAAAACAAATTAAAAAGCGATTCTCTGCCCTGAGGAACAAAACTTTTGAAAAAAATGTTTCTAAATTAGACTCGAGTTCCAAACCCTTTTGGAAACTCACAAAATTTTTCAAAAAAACCTCAAAAGCCAATTCCAGCGCTTAAAGAAGGTGGTAAAATTTTGATCACAAATTTGGAAAAAGCTCAGAAACTTGCTCGTTCGAGAGTTCCCATAATTTCAGTTTGGGTCTTACTAGTCCTATTGAGAATCAGGTTGCTCGGGATTATCTGAATATTTTCTGTCGAGAAAATATTTTTGATGATTCCTGGGGGACTGATATGGACGAAGTAAGGCCTATAACTAAAAAGTTTCAAAATATGAAAGCTCCAGGTGATGATGGCATTTTCTATATCCTCATCAAAAAACTCCCAGAGAGTACCTCGTCTTTCTTGGTAAAATTATTTAACAGATGTTTCCATTTGGCATACTTTCCTGATAAATGGAAAAATGCAAAAGTTGTTCCAATTTTGAAGCTGGATAAAAATCCAGCTGAAGCTTCTAGCTACCGTCCAATAAGTTTGCTTTCTTCAATAAGTAAACTTTTTGAAAAAATAATTTGAATAGAATGATGCTTCACATCAATACGAACTCAATTTTTGCAGATGAGCAGTTTGGATTTCGCCATGGGCATTCAACTACTCATCAACTCTTAAGAGTTAACAATTTAATTCGTTCAAACAAATCTAAAGGCCACTCAACTGGAGTTGCTCTTCTAGACATAGAAAAAGCATTCGACAGTGTTTGGCATGATTTTTTTAAGCTTTATTAAAGAGAATATTTGTTTGGCATGAAGGTTTGATTGCTAAATTGAAAAAGTTTAATTTTCCACTTTACATTATGAAATTAGTTCAAAATTATTTAACTGACAGAACTCTGCAGGTAAATTATCAAAATTCCAAATCTAATCGACTACCTGTTAGAGCAGGAGTTCCTCAGGGTAGCATTCTTGGGCCTATATTGTATAACATTTTCACTTCGGACCTCCCTGATTTGCCTCAGGGTTGCCACAAATCTTTGTTCGCTGATGACACAGGCATTTCCGCTAAAGGAAGAAGTCTTCGTGTTATTTGCAGCAGACTGCAGAACAGTTAAGATATTTTCTCTTCCTATTTACAAAAATGGAAGATTTCTCCCAACGCTTCCAAAACTCAACTTATAATATTTCCACATAAGCCTAGAGCTTCGTTTTTGAAACCTAGTAGTAGTCACATAGTTGTTATGAACGGAGTTCCTATTTCTTGATCAAGTCACAAGAGAAATATTTTGGATTAGTACTTAGCGTTAGCGTTGTTATAGTGTACTTCGTAGATTGGATACTAGCGACACTCACGTCTCTTCTGAAATTCTCAGTTAGACTACTTTCAGGAATAATGCTGGGGAGTAAACATTGGTTCCAATCTAAACAAGAGTAACAAAAGCATGACTGTCGCTCATAACTAGGGATAGGGAAGGAAATGTTGATGTAGTACTTACTTAACGAGAGGCCACCGACTTAGCGACACCCTCATAAGTGCTACGGAGTCTGAGGGTTGGGTAGGGTATTCGGTTAGGATTCACCTCAAGTTGGCGATGCAACCAAAAGTATATATTGTTTATTTAATCTCTCGATAGCCGGCTATCAAAAGAACATATTAATTTTGTTTAGTGATCATGAATTTTAGGAGTCATGACGGAGAGCCTGGGATTAAACCCATGATTTTCTGCTCAGTAAGCAAAATCGATCCCTCCAGGGTCATCGAGCATATCATAATCCACAGCGCTTTGCGTCAAAGTGCGAATATATGGATGAACTATCTATTATTGAATAACTATTATTTACGATAATCACATGAGAGAAATAAAATATAAACTACAAACCAAACGTGACTACTAAAATCTCAAAAAGATATTCTCACAAATATATTTCACGCAACCAGGAATCTCAAAACCATTAGACGCTATAATGATACTCTGCACATGTTAGACACAAGAAGAGACCAAAAAGCAAGCGTCCGACTCACAAAGCCCGCCAAATCTACTTACAGTCACAATCAATGATTCTACGAATCGCGAGCGCTCACGAATCATAAAACCGCTGACTGTGACACTCTGAAAGCGAAATTGACAGGCTCCACGCGTCAAACACCCGCCCTCCAATCTCCTCCCGCATCCAACAACACAAATCTCCATTATAACATCCAACGAATTCAAAACTCCGAAAATCACTCATCTATAGCAAGTGAGTGGAAGCAACCCTGCATGCAACCATTCTTCATGATTCACATTTTCTGCCTAACTTTCTATTAGGCCTGTGGAAATGCGTTAGCTTCGAAACTTCTAACCAAACTGGGAAATCTATCGGATCACACAAACTTGAAAAAACTGGTATTATTGATTATATTACGCAAAAACGAACAAGTAATATTAAATCTTTTGTATCGTATGCTAATGCCAATTGACTGTAACAAAAATAATATGCTAAAATAAAAGAAAATTTTAATTAAATGATATGCAAAATATAATAGAAGATCATTACTTTATTGGTGAGAAGTTCATAGTAAGCCCTCCCAGTTCCTCTGTATACAGAAAAAATCTGATACTATAATCAGAATTGCTCAGTCTGCATGAAGCAGCCGATTTCATCAAGGAAGTTCTATTAAACAACCAAGAATTAATCGTTTGAGGTATACTGAAGCATTAAGAAGGTGATATGGAAATCATCATCGTTGCAAACATAACGAAATTAAGCACAACCCTTTGCTTCAGTACCGTCAAACTCCATGTCTATGGGGAGGGAGTGAAATATTTTGGATCAGTACTTTACAAAAAATAATTTCTAAAGATCACATTGAGGACAAATGTTGCAAAAAAATATAAAAAATATGTATCTTTTTATAAACAGACAAATCCAAACTTTGCCTAAACTTCTAATATTTAAACAAAACTTTTTCAAGTAGTATATGGGCAGCCCATTTGTTCTTCCCCCCGCTGTACGATGATAAAAACTTCTTGAGAAATTATGTATGTTATAAGAAAAGCATTTCTGGAGTGATTTTTTGGGCTATTGTGGAAATTTGTGTTCGATATTTTTTTGAAAATTAGTAGCAAAACATCATGTTTATAGGAATCGCAAATTTAAAAAAATGATCACATTATGAATTGCAACTCACGGTATATATGGAGAGTCCTGAAAAATTCTAGAAAATATCAGTAGAATTCCAAGATTTGGTCTTAAAGGTGTGCAGGAGGAAATATATAAAGAATCTAATGTTTAATTTTAGATGGATTTGATCACATAATAGATAAACGAAGCAAGTTAAAATACAACAGTGTAGATTCGATCAGAACAGTGCAGAACCTAACTGAACTGATCTTCATTTCACTAGTCCTTGCAAGACTTCTCCGGGTTCAACTTTAATGTAACTCATCAAAAGTTTCATTTTTGCATATTCCCCGTCGAGAAATTTTAATTAAAAGTCTAACGCTAGCAAAACGGTAGTCAGTAGGAACACTGAACGCATACACACTCACATTGCAAACGATTCGAACCAATTCGCAATTTGCGGAGGCTTCATCACGCCAAGTGCTTTTAACTAAATTACAAATTTTAATAAACATCCGGTTTTGCCTATTGGTTGGTCGGTGGTCGGTCACTGCCAGCGCTAGGTTGGTTGACATCCAAATTGAATTCTCCGAAAGTCCGGACATTTATGCACATTGCACACACACATACACACACTCACACATATATGCATATAACATAACGACTGTCCCTCTTGTCTCTCCCTCTCGTTGTTTCCAGGTCAAAGCGATGGTGGAGGGCCGGGACCGTCGTCCGGAGCTGGGCTATAAGCTGGCCATGGAGCTGAAGAACGCCGATTCGGACCTGTCGAAAAATAACGCCTGCCGACGACAGTCCCAGCCGCAGCAGGACAGGCCGCAGTAAAAATTATGGCTTTCCCAGAGCACACAGCATCGGTGCCACTCGCTGACTCTTATTCCCGTTTCCGATTTTTTAGTTGTTCGTGGTGATTTTTTTTTGTTTGCATGATTTCTTCACTTTTGATCTTCTCGCTCGTTTCAAGCAGACGACGGCGGGCGGAATTTTCATTTCGGTACCGGTTTTCCGGTCACTTGCTCGGTGTTTGCCTTGTCGGCGGGTAGAGTTTGCCCTGACCTGACCTACGGCCAAAGAGCGTCTGCTGGGTAACACGTGCTTCTCATTATACTGATTTTTTTTTCTTTTTCTACTCTTTAGAGCTCTCCTAGCTATGTAGGGCAACTTTTGTTACAGATACTTAAGCCATAAAGAAGGAGTACATTACATCACATTTTACTAGTTTCGTAAGTTTTGAACCCAGTGCTTAGTTATGATAGACAAAATATAGTGGAGGAAGATGATGAAGAAGCAGAAGTTGAAGGTGCTTTACTAGTTTTAAACACTACCGTCAATAATATAACAGTTTGTGAAAAAAGTTTCGAAACATGGAATGATTTTGATTGAACCTGATTACTATTTGATATCGATTGCAATGTTAACTTCACCAAGGGAAAAGTTCGCAGGTCATAGTGCGTTTTTGGTAACTTTTCCATCACTGCTAAATATAAATCTATGAATACGATAATTCAATGTATTAGTTGCAATCTCCTAGCTTGATTTGAACCGTAATTTGTACGAATGGATTGGAGGCAACCGGTGTTTTGCGGGATGGTTGATTCCTTTTGCGGAGAAACTCAACCAGAGTCTAAAGCATGATTCCATGGGAATTTAACAAGAATACTTAAGATAAAATAAATTGTGTGGGGAACCCCAGGTGAATTTTGAGGGAAAGTAGCCTAGTATTCTAGAATTTCAAAATAAAAATGGGATTATTAATTCTAAATAAATTGGAAACAGTGTGAAGTCTAATGTTAATTTCAAGATTATTCTGAGTAAAATTTCAGGGCCGTACTGACTAGTATTCAATGCTAGAAATTCTGAGGAGAGTTCATAGGAGAGTTCCAAAACAAACTCCTTGAAGCATTTCCATGCAATTACTATAGGGTGTCCCAGAATGTCTAAGCACGATTTAAAAAATGATAACGTAGCTTTGTTTACATCAAATTTGATTTTTATTTCGTATTCATGTTCTCTATAGTATTCTCTGTTAAACGTAGAAAATACGAGATCCGATCAGTCGTAAGCCAAGGAGCGGATTTTTGATCTCACACTGCTCATTAGCTTTAGCACATATGCATTTCCAACAATTTAGGATACTTTTTTCCAGTCTTTCGCAAACTTTGTAACGGAATCCGCTGCCTTTACAAGTTTCCGCAAATATGCTTTGGTCAGGACCCAAAACGTTTCGATTGGCCTGGCCTAGGGACAGTTTGGCGGTTTCATCTCCTTGGGTACGAATTGGACCTTGTTGTTGGCTTTATACCAGGCTACCGTGTCCTTGGAGTAATGAACCGACGCCAAATCCGGCCAAAACAGTACTGAGCAGGGTTCTGCATTTTCGAAACAGAAAAAAGAAAGTGAACTCTCCGCATAATCGCTTCATTTCGAGCAATATCATGTTCGTGTAAGTCATCGTGTTACTTGTTATCTCGAGTCACGATGAACATTCCTCTTTTCAAACATGACTGGACTATCGCTTGTTTCGTTCGTCAAGTGCTTCAGTTCATTTCATTTGAAGCAAAGACTTGTTTCAATTGACGCAATGAATGCCTCGAAAACTGCTTCCTTCGTTTTTTTCCACTTTCGCTTCAATTCGGGGCTCATTCAACTTGTCACGACCTGACGACGCATGCATCAACATATAGTATCCGGATAGTATCCGGACAATATCGGTTGCCGATAGGGATGGCGTCCGGATTAGGGGTAAGAGGGGCATAGTGAGCATCCCGTGCACCAGCTTGGACTTCCGGCCGTTCGGAACAAATTGGTTGGTGGTAGGATCAATATCATAATGATATTGAACCTACTGCCGGTTGATTTGTTTCATGCAGCTAGAGATCCAGGGCCAAACTACGGGATGCTCACTATGCCCCACCTGTTCACTATGCCCCTCCTCCCCCTATATGTACTAATAATAAATAATTTAATATTAAACGAAAATCAAATTAACGAGGCCATTCTGGAGTCCAAGATGGCGGCCATCGGGGAAGTGTTAAATACCCTACACACTTAAAAATAACTATTTTTACAGCAGACGTAATCCATCATTGACGTAAATTATAGAACGTAAGCAAACATTTCATGTAAACTTAAGTGTTCCTAAACCGAAGCAAACGCAACTCGACGAAAAGTACGCTTGATTGAATTGATTTTCTCGTTTCTTTCAACTGATCCTTATGTCATTTGGGCCGCTTGTATGTGTCGGTCTCAGGGCACGGAAATTTACATGATTTTTTCGTAGTGTGTACAATAGGGTATTTTCGGAACGGGGACGGCGCGTGGATGCTAAAAATCAATACACGACGGCATGTTGGAATTCCAGATAGTGGCAATTGGTTTTATGAAGTGTCAAATACCCTAAGATATGGGTATTTTCGGAACGGCAACAACGCGTAGATTCCAAAAATCGATATCCGACGCTATGTTGGAATCCAATATGGCGGCCATTTTGGAATACAAGTTTCATAAAACGTGTCAAATACCCTAAGATATGGGTATTTAATAACGGAGACAACGCGTGGCTGCCGAAAATCGATATCTGATGCTATGTTGGACTCCAATACGGCGGCCACAGGGCGTCAGAAAAAGTGTCAAATAGTCTATAATATGGTAATGTTCGGAACATTGACAACACGTTGATGCCGAAAATCGATAACCGATGCCATTTTGGAATCCAATATGGCGGCCATCGGGCTTCACAAAAAGTGTCAAATACCCTTAGATCTGGGTATTTTCGGAACGGGGACGACGCGAAAATCGATATTCGATACCATCTGTAGGCTATTTGACACTTCTTCTGAAATCTGAAGCTACCATCTTGAATTTAAAGCTGGCGTCGGACATCGATTTCTGGCTTCCCGATTCCTAAAAAAAACCCACATTGATCGGTATTTGGCAGTATTTCTCAGTTTGTCTGAACCAAAGTCACCATCTTGGATTTTAAGACGGCGTGACATAAATTTTCGGCATCTATGCCTCATCCCCATTCTGAAAATAACCATATTTTAGTTTATTTGACACTTTTCCGCACTTCGGAAGTCGCTGTCTTGGATTACAAAATGGCGTCGGATATTGGTTTCCAATCTCCAGACGTCACCCCGATTCTAAAAATACCCATATTGATGGGACGGCATCAGCATTTTGCATTTTTTCTGAAATAGGAAGGTGCCGTATTGGATTTCAAAATGGCGTCGGATATCGATTTCCGGCCTCTAGACGCCAACCCAATTCCAATACCTATATTAATGGGTTTTTGACTTGTTCTGAAATAGGAAGCCACCATCTTGGATTACAAAATGGCGTCGCATATCAATTCAGTGCCAACATTTCAAAGGGGCGTAATTGCTTTTGTAAACAATGATTTTAGCCGTCAATTTCTCGCGAATGAAATCTTACCTCTCCAAAATAACAATGCTAGCTGGTAGAGGAAACATTCTTCTACCTGCTGGTGTCATTATTTTTCATGAGTGAGCTTTTATTCGCGAGAAAGCGATGGCATAAGCCATTGTTTACAAATGCAATTACGCCCCTTTGAAATGTTGGCACTGAATTTTCGATCGGTAGACTGCATACCGACTGCAAAAATACCAATATTGATGTGAATTTGACTATATTTCCACTTATTGGTAAATCGGAAGCCACCATCTTCGATTCCAAAATCAAGAGCCACATGTGAAAAGGGCACACTAGCTTTTTGTAAACAAACATTTGTAAGCCCTTTTCTCGCCAACCGAGGGTCACCCATCCAAACCAACAACATCATCGGGAAGGAGAAAGTTTTCCCTACCCGGTGACGTTGATGGGTTGCGTTGATGTCATACGGGTGGCGAGAAAAGGGCATAAGACGGCTTGTTTACAAAAAGCTTGTATGCCCTTTTCACACGTTGTTCTTGAAATGGCGTCGGATATCGATTTTCATCCTCTATACATCATCCCGATTCGAAAAATACCCTTATTGATAAGTATTTGACAGCATTTCCCACTTTTTCTTAAACTGGAAGCCGCCATCTTGGATTTCAAATTTTTTATTCTCTAGACGTCACCCCGATTAAAAAAATACCCATATTGATTGGCAAATAAACCACCCAACAATGATAAATTTGACATCTACGTGCACAGATCTATGCGCATGCGCTTAAATGAACCGAGTGAACAATCAACAAAAGTCATAAAAACTGCACGAATTTGGATCGAACAGCTTTGCTTCAATGGAAAAGTAAGTTCATTTGACAATGAAAGAAGAAATGAACACGAGTCAAGCCAAAACAAACAGCATGAAAACTGATCGAAAGTGGTTCTGTTGATGTTGACGGGGATCTGCTCGAAGAGAAGACATAATGACTTTCAATTGAAAGTGATGGTTGACATCGCTTCATCGTCACTTGTAAGTGACGATTTTCGATAGTAAGTGAGTTTGTGGGGCCCTGTTTGGAACCTTCATTGGCAGTATTTAAAATCTCCACCGAAATCGTCTCGTACCCCGTAGCTCCGTCAAAATCGTTTGAAATCTCCGTCGGAATCGACTGGAACACCAAAACCAAATTTTGACGTTTGTCAGCTTGCTCACACCAGTGCGGAACCAAACTTTTTGTCAGTGCGAACCTCAACTTGAGCTACACAGTTCGAAAAAGAAGTGTAAATTTCTGTTCAACATGATGCACATAAATGGAGCGTCACATATCATATAAGTTTACATTATATATCATGTAAAATTCAGAAACGTTTCATGCAATCTAGCAAATATTGTATACAAAAGCCCAACTTTGTAAACAACATTGTTTACAAGTTGCTCGGTTGTGTGAAATGAAATACAAGTTTACGTGAATGAATGTTTACATCACTATTAAAATTCAGAAATTTTATCTGTGTAGGATTTAAAAACAAACGAGCAAACTGACGTTTGTCAGAAAACAATCATACCCAAACTTGATACCCGATCCAGGTTGGAACTGAATAATAAACGAATTCGCTATTAATGATAGATCAACAAACGTGCCAGCAAAATAATACTGCTGAATTCGAAGCATGAGATATTCCTGAAATATTTCAACAATATTTCCTTACTGATTTTTTTCCCAGGGGTAGGATGTGGCTGTCAGATACGAACAATCGTCGCTTACCTCGTATAACTAAAACACTCAGTGCATTTTAACGGTTCGATTGGAACAATCTCTGACTTCCATATTTTTACTTAGAGGACTTTATGTATAACTGGTTTCAAACGTAAACAAGCCATAAGAAACCTACATGATTTATTTGCGAATTGCTTACAAGATTGACCAGTAGGATGATTTGTCAGCACTTTCACCCCGCAGAAAAAAAAAATATTCTGACATTTGGCAGCACTTTGATGAATAAATTCAGTAAACCAAATTTGTTTTTATTTTGAGTTGGAGGCTTCTGTAAAAGACCGTTACAAATACACAAATGATAAAGAAAAAACAAATCGTCAGGATCTTTTTGTGGGAATCGCGGACTCGTTTATTGTGCGTCTTAATATTTTCAACGATCAACAGTGGACTGGATTAGAAACACAAACAATACAGTCACACATCAGCAATTAATGTTTCGTTGGATCTCACTCTCATGAACTGCCCTGAAGATCTCGAATATTTCTTGAAGTTCACGAAGCTTCCCTGAAGTTCTCGTTAATTTACTGATGATGATCCGGAATTGACCTAAATACTTGTGAAGTTCCCTGCAGTTCACTGTTCACAGTTTCTGAAAATTTTCTCAAGTTCACTTAACTTCCCTGAATTTTTATGGTCCATACTTTAATTTTCGGAACTTCTTGGACGTTTCCGATATTTTCCTGAAATTAATGGAACTACCCTACAGATGTAGAGATCAATCTGAAGTTCTAGCTATTTTCCTGCTATTCATATAACTTCCTGGAAAGTTTCAGAACTGCCCCGAAGTTCACGTTGCTTCCCTAAAGATGATTATAACTGAAATTTCGGTAACAACTGTAAAGTTCTTGCTTTTCCTTTATTTAACGTCGGTCTCTGTTCCGCAATCTAGTGCCAATCACCGACGGACATCGATTGCCATCCATTGACGGCAATCGAATGTTCAGGAAGGCAGCTTCCACACCTGCGTGGGATATCGCACCCATTCAACACACATGGGTTGGGACCAACGGCTTTACTTTCCTTCCGAAGGAAGACGTGACCAGAGATTTTTATGCCTCAGAAAAATCCCACCGACCTCGACTGGGATTGAACCCAGACCCATTGGGGTGTTAGAAAGCAGTCACGCTTACCACTACACCACCGGCGCCGGCATAAAGTTTTTGCTATCCTCCTGAAGTTAATGGAACTTCCCTGAAACTCTCTGCCCCGGATATTGGATGCAGCGAATGTTTGTGAAATGTGTCCTTGAAGTTCGTCTCCTAAAAAGTTTCGGCAATTTTTTCTAATGTTAATGGAACTCCCGCACATAAATCTATGCATCACAAACTTACATATTTTGAATGTTTGGATTATGTTTTCTTATGTTATTCAAACACTTCTGTTTCTGTTTTCATAGAAAAGCATGAGTATTCATGAGGCGGCCGAATTTAATCCAAAAAATGTGTACCTGATGGGCGCATCACATTTATTATAGAACATTTGAAAGCGATTTCTTTTTTCAAACGTTTGTTTTTGAAATTGCAATTGTAATGTCAAATTGTAAACATTCATTGGGTTTTCTTCTTCTAAATCATTCTTTATTGAAACTTGTTACGCAGTCAAATCAGAGTAAAAAAAAAATACTAGAGGCCATACAATGTAAAACACCAAGCATTATTTTTGAACCAGTTCCAATGTTACAAACGTAAAAGGTAAATTATAGTTTAAAGTGGTGGAGGTAGCTTTTCGAGGAGCACTAACAACACCATTCCTGTCGCTGTAAAAAACTTAATTTTCTCGGTATATAATAGAAAAATACAAAAAAAAAGGTGATAATTTCTAAGTGGTAGCACTTATAGAGTTGATATCTGAATGAAGCAAAGTTAAAGATTTTAACAAAATACAAATAAGCATAAAACACAGATGACAGATGAACACTATTAAATTGTTGACATATTTTCACCCATGAGTAGAATTGAAATGAAACCTAATACACCTAGCTAAACCTAGCAGAGAGACACACATTCGGAAAGCGAGGAAACACTAAAACTGTATGTACACACAACATGTAATAAAGAAAACCGCGTGAATAGCCCCACACTGATACGCGCAAATACGGCACAGCATATTTCACTGGCACGAACTACGGAAAGAAATAAACTCCTAATTGTCACGTTTTTCCAGGGTTTTCAGGGCATCAGACCACCCTCCCGCTAGTCGTTTGCAGTTTGGCAACAGATGCTCGATAGCTACTGAATTTTATGGGGTTGCTGCTTTTTTCGTCCCCAGCATCGGGAAACGGTTTTCATGGCTGCGACATGTGCAGCGATTGAGATTTGATTGCGACAAAAAAGGAGGATTTATGATTTAAAGGTTTTTACTCGCTTCGTCAAGTACCGCGCGCCTCCACGATTCCAGTTAGGAAGAAGGTGGCGCATGTCGTCATTGCATTTGTCGCCGTCAGACACGCTTTGCACCCAGTGGAAAACGAGATGAAAATCACACGCGGAAAAATGATTGCATACAATTGTATAATCAATCTCAATTATTTTTTATGACTTTCTTCCGCTTTTTCCTATTTCTTTCCCATCCCATTCCCACCGAAGCAGGCGGTTGTCGTCACCATTTTCCGCTGTCGTCGGTTTTGCTCTGATGGTATCCAGGCGACGGCGGCGTCTACGACGACGATGATGTTGTTACATTCTGGCATTCTGAAGGGTGAGTGTCGTCGTCGTCGTGTCGTGTCGTGTCGTGTCGGACGGAGCCGCCCTAGATGTTTGCTACTTTGTAACGGACTGTCAACGCGAGATGCATGCCTTGTCATGACCGATGAGGATGACTGTTGTAGGCATCAGGATGGGACCGGAAGTGTACCCTCCTTCCTGTTTTAGCCATCCCAGTTCGATCACCAACCCACCCACAGTAACGTCCTCCCTGCTTTCGATGGATTTGTTACGCCGTGGTGGTCATCGTCCCTAACACTACTATCTACTTCGATGCTGTACGTGAATCCATCGTCAAGGAAATGTGAAGGATCTTCATTTTGTTCAGGCTGCAAGGATGATTATGATGGGTAAGGAGCAAATGGTGCCAACTTCATAATATAATAATAAACAAACTTTGACGATAATCGCTGAATATGGATGCTCGTCCGTGCAGTTGTGTTCTGCTTCGCATGGTTCTTCGAGGGGATTATGCGGTGCGGTGAAGATGAAGAAGAAGATGATGATGATGATGATGACGACGGGTGAAATGGCTCACGTTCTGAACCAGCTGTGAGGACTCCATGGTGATAAAAACAACTGATGTACTGTTGAAATATTCGCTTCTTAGGCTGTGTCCCAATTCGCAAGTTAAATTTAACTCGTGGTTAATAGTGACAGATGGAAAGATGTCGAATAACCCTAATCTATTGTAGTATATCCCGTGTCATTAGTTTAGAAATGATGAAGTATTCGGTTTTGATATAGATGCCATTATTGCATTTATCGCAAGGATCCGACTCTAATTGAAAGGTCCCGCTATTTATACTCTTCGGGGTGTTGAAACACCCTCCAAAGGCGCGACCCCCTTTTTTTTAGTCAAAAATGGATCCCTAAGCAACACAATTAAGGTATGACACCGATAATGACCATGCACCAGAACCCTAGTCTTACCTACTTCAAACTAGAGATAACCCCTAACAACTAATTCATTTTTTTCCTTTACTCAAGATCATCCTCGGTGGACAAAGCTGAATCTTATACAGCAAAAAAGGGGTTATCTTCCATTTAATTCCACTTAATTAATTTTGGTATCCATGACAGATACGTATTTCGACTACAATGTGCAGTCTTCATCAGTGTAAAGAACTTTTCAAAATCTAACCCCCTTAAGTACTCATCCCCTAGGTATAAAAGTCAAGATCACAGGTATAAAATGAAACTACAATGTGTTGAATCGGAACCTACCTAACTAATTAAAACCAAAGATTTAAGTAAACTAAAGGACTTAGGGGGTTAGATTTTGAAAAGTTCTTTAGTAGGAAAGACACTGATGAAGACTGCACATTGTAGTCGAAATACATATCTGTCATGGATACCAAAATTAATTAAGTGGAATTAAATGGAAGATAACCCTTTTTTTGCTGTTTTATTTAAGCATTCCGCTAACGACCCAATTTCATTACTTCATTATGATGGCTTGGTAGCGTTGGTACGACAACTTTGGTATTGGCCTTTGGTATTTTCCTTATTAGAGAGTTGAATAGATTTTTCTCCTTTAGTTTACTTAAATCTTTGGTTTTAACCACCCAGACCCTAGATAATGTAGTTAGAGACCATTTGAGGTTATGTCACTTTTTTTTAGCAAAATCATCCAGAGTACGGGCGGAACGGGATGTCTGCAGAAGTCAGGCGGGTCAAGATGATCGCAGGGTTTTAGTGGAACGGGATGTCCGCAAAGTTTCAATCTACTACATATTAAATCAAGCTGCTCAGAGCGACCATAGTGTTTTAGCGGAACGGGATGTCCGTAGATCTCTGGTGTCTTTTTTGGAAATACCACAGGGTTTAAGCGGAACGGGATGTCCGCAGATTTTAAGACAAATTTTTATAAAATAAAAGTGGTTTAAGATAACCACAGTGTTCAGGCGGAACGGGATGTCCGCAGAGCTCAAACAAAGCCGAATGTCGTAACAGTACGACAGGTAGTGTATATCTTGGCGGAACGGGATGTCCGCAAGTTTGAAATCAGTCCAGAACGATAACAGTGTTAAAGCGGAACTGGATGTCTGCAAAATTCAAAATAGTGGTTTCAAAAGTCCATTGTGTTTGTTGGAACCGTATTTCTACAATCAATGACATAAATGACAACAACAAAATGTTCTGTTTAATTGATGATTCATGAAAACCTATTGTTGGTTGAGTGAGATAACCCCTAATTTTACTATGTGGCATCGGTTTCATTTATCTAGAAATGACAGAATTAACACTAAGTGCTAACGCTTCAATTGCGTTGGAATGCGTGTGATCCATTTTCAGATAAAGAAAAGTGCATTTCACGAAAATGGAAAACCCGGGAATGTACGTTCGGGCACCAGTAAACCCTGAGTCACCAAGTAGCGACGATGAACAGGACAACCCGGAGCTCGTGGAGGAGGCAACTGAAGAAGCAAGAACGGATTACGATTCAGACGAAAGCATTGGCAGACACAGGGAGTCAAGGCTTGAGTCAAACGCGTCGAGTGAGTCCGTTCAGCCGGTGGCCGAAACCTTGGAAATCAGAAACGACGACACCAATGTGAACTCGGAAAACACGAGCATGACTCTTCTTGAACCCGACGGCAGAAAAAAACCCGAAGAAACGAGCGAACGGCTCAACGACGAAAATGGACACGTAGTGAAGCGCCACATCTCACAGACCAACAAAGTTTCAGAATGGCGGAATTTAGAAGCACCAGAAGCGGTCGAAAATCCTCAAGAGAAGCATTCAAACCAGCCCGAAACATCATCACGGAAAGTTCGAGAAAGGAAAGCACCAGTGTATTTGGATGATTTTGTTAAAGCAGTTGACACTGAACAGCATTCCGCAAACTCCTAAAACAAATAATAAAGGGTGATACGGTCAAAATTTGGTCAAGGGAAAACGTGTGTAAATCGGTGAAATCGTTTATTTAAAAAATCAAATTAAATTTCTTTTTCAAGTTCAATTAGTATAAAATTCAGAAAAAAATATTCAGTTAGGCTTCCGCTTTTCCAAATCCGAATTGCCGGGCCTTACGCTTGACCCCTGCCATCAGATTTTGTACAGCCACCTTGTCCACCTTCTTCGCCGCAGAAAGCCAGTTTGCCTTGAACTGCTGCTCGCCCTTAGCAGCTTTTTGGTCTTCTTTGGGTTCCGCTTGACAATAGCCCAGTATTTCTCAATTGGGCGGAGCTCTGGCGTGTTGGGAGGGTTCTTGTCCTTGGGAACCACCTGCACGTTGTTGGCGGCGTACCACTCCATGGCCTTTTTACAGTAATGGCAAGATTCCAAATCCGGCCAAAACAGTACGGAACAACCGTGTTTCTTCAGGAAAGGCAGCAGACGTTTATTCAAACACTCTTTCACGTAAATTTCTTGGTTGACAGTCCCGGAAGCTATGAAAATGCTGCTTTTCAAGCCACAGGTACAGATGGCTTGCCAAACCAGATATTTCTTTGCGAACTTTGACAGTTTCATGTGCTTGAAAACATCTGCTACCTTTCCCCTTCCTTTTGCCGTATAAAACTCCTGTCCCGGAAGCTGCTTGTAGTCGGCTTTGACGTAGTTTTCGTCGTCCATTACCACGCAGTCAAACTTCGTCAGCATCGTCGTGTACAGCCTCCGGGATCGCGCTTTGGCCGTCGTATTTTGTTTATCATCGCGATTTGGAGTCACTACCTTCTTGTAAGTCGATAGTCCGGCTCGTTTTTTGGCTCGATGCACGGTTGTAGACGATACACCCAGCTTATTTGCGACATCTCGGAGAGAGAGGTTAGGGTTTCGCTTGAAACTACCGGCAACTCTCTTTGTCGTCTCAGCGGCTTCCGGTTTTCGATTTCCCCCCGATCCAGACTTCCTGGCTGTCGACAAACGTTCCCGAAACACTTTAATTACATTTGTAACGGTTGATTTGGCAACTTTTAGCGATTTTGCCAACTTTGCGTGCGAGTAGCTCGGATTTTCGCGATGCGCGAGCAAAATTTTGATACGCTGCTCTTCTTGCTTGGACGGCATTTTGACAACTGAAGAGTGAATTCCAAAATCAAAATAGGAGCAACATTCAACACACACACACCTTCAAAATGAGGGGTGTTCAGGTTTTTTAAATGCAAAATTGAAAGAAATACGTCAAGTTGATATTGACCAAATTTTGACCGTATCACCCTTTAAGTGTTATTAAACATGATAAAATTTGATCTAAACTATATATCAACAGATTTATGTAAGCCACAGGTTTCTCTTTATATATATTTACATACGTAAAACTAAAAATGATTTGCTGCACTGAAGAATAAGCGGAGTCTCTATTTTTCCCACCGAATGGTAAATAACAGCTGACGAGAGAGAAACAACACTAGATCTAGTCAAGAGGTCAATGAACTTTCACGCAGAATCCTCCCAGGAACAGTTCTCGATAACTTTTTCAAAGGGACGTATCAGCTTTTGTAAACAATGCATTTGATCGTCGATTTGGCGTAACTGGTAGCTCACTCACGCATGCTAACACTACCATCAGATAGGGAAAATCCGGAGTGATTTGAGATTTGGGCGTAATTGTATTTGTAAACAAACAGGTCAATCGCCGATTTCTCGTGAATAAAAGCTCAATCTTATAAACAAACTATACCAAATGATAGAGAAATCATACCTCTACCTCATAGTGTTATTAGTTTTAAAAATTGAGCTTTTATTCGCGATAAATCGGCGATTGACGTGTTTGTTTACAAATACAATTACGCCCAAATCTCAAATCACTCCGGAAATTATTCCCTACCTGCTAGTACTTGTTCCTGTTCGTCAATTTCCATGCTTTTCACGTTTTTTTTAACTTCCTTTCCTCGGTGTATTGTTTAGTATTTTGGTTTTTATTCTCGTCTTCTCCATCTTCGTTGGGTGTTGACAGTTTGTTGAAATTCCCGTCTCGCTTCCAGTGCTAATACACTGTGGTTAATAGACTGCCCAGTGGGAAAAAATAGGATGTCGGCTTATAGGTCAAGATGGATAAAGTTTAGTAAGGTGATCCTGTTATGATATACAGTGGAAGTTCGCTAATTGGGGGTTTTCTGGTTGGGGCGCTTTTTAATTGGGGGTTCGCTTATTGGGGCGCGACCCAACTAAAAAGCAGTCATCCGTCAAAATCTGATGTCAAAATCATGCTGACGTTTTGATGTCATATTTTTTGGGGGGTCTTTCAATGATTGATAAAAAATAACGAAAAACAAAATATTTTTTGTAAAAAATCAATTTAATTCATAAAACAAGCAAATTAAAACAAAACAGATACAGATTGCATCTCTTCCACTCTGCTTCCAGCAATTCAGTTCGCAGGGTTTTCAGTTTCAAAGTCTGAGCGGGATTGTTCTGTACGAATTGGATCACGTTATCAAGCGACTTCATCGCGGTTGGAAAATCGATGTCTTCGGGTTCTTCGTTTTCAGTAGCAAGGGCTAGCCAGATAAACACCAAGATCTTGAAAGCATTGGAACAGTTGTTCTGCTTTGGCCTTGATCACATCCAATGTGACAATAATATTAGCCTGAGTGGTGCGAAGTGAAATTTTCTTCATGTTGGTAGTGTTGAAATAAGCGTTTCATCACCGTCGGTTGGTAGAGAGAAGTGTCAAACGGCTTTTTGTGCAGAGCCGATTCGTGACTTTGTGATTGTTTGTTAACATTGTTCATAGCTGGAGTTTTTACGGAGTGGAATAAAATTCAGAATGAAGTGTTTTGCTCACTTTTGCAATTATAAAGATGGACACGACGAAAAGCGAAGCCTATTCAGTGGAAGTGCTGTCGAAATTCCCTGGGACCTCCAATGGCAACGATTTGACTTCCCTCCAAATCGTGTGAAACTCGAACATGAAAACTCTATAGAACCCCCGTAGAACCTCGCTGGCAGCAACTAAAATATCCACTGAAACCTCTTCTGTCGCGGGAAAAATCTGTTGAAATTTCCTGGAACTTTTGTACTATCATCCGAGGGGGGCGACTCTATCTACGATGCAAAAAAGATTGTGTTTTGCTGTGGCTAGCTGCGCGCACGCTGAGTAGATAGAAAGAAGATTGATGACGATTCTGAAGATTTCCTGCAAAAAATTGATGAGCGATGCAAGTAGATGCGACAAATGAAAGAAGATTGTTCGAAGATTGATTCGCTAGTGTGAGATTTGTTGACTATCTAAACGCTATCATCACAAATCTCCTTAGAACGTTCTCCGAAGTCACAGTCGTTCCTGAGCGAAAAAAAATCGGAGGGGTTTTTGACGTAGGACTACGTCTTTGATTTCTATATGGGGGTACACTTTGTGAAAACCTAAAATGGAACATGTAACAAATTAAGAAAGATTTTGAACGTTAATAACTCAGCTGCCCCTGGTCCAATTTCAATAATTTTATCACCAATCGATCAGAAATATGACTACGCATTGATAACAATGTTTTTGAATGTTGATTTTCAACAAGAAACTATTGAAAAACTGGTAAATGTCCAGCATTGTCTAAAAGCGTCGAATTAACGAACAAACTCACCAATTACCTACATGCATATGCTGCTTCCCCAGCACAGTCGTCAGAGTGTAGTAAGCAGACGAAACAAGTCGAAGTGGCATTCGCCTCCGATCCTCGGGCGCGTGCGAATAGGGAGGATGGAATTGCGTAATATTTTGCACACTCATCGCCATATTCAGAACCAAACGCAAATTCTTCGAGATAACCACCATCCGTCGTCTGGCTCGCCGTGGCGGTGTCTGACGTATCTCCGGTCTGATTTACGAGGTGTGCTGAAGGTGTTCCTGAAAAATGAGATCCGTGATGCTGTCACCTACACTAAATACGCTAAGCGTAAGCGGCCATGGATGTCATCTACGTTTTGAAGTGACAGAGACGCACTCTGTTTGGTTTCGGAGGTTAAATCATCACCAACTTTGGCAACAAAACGGCTCTTTTCAGGGCCACCAAGCTTATTACAGTAAAGAGTAGGAATAGAATTCATCTGCCTGTTTGTCCATATTCAGAACCAACGATCACACAAAATGCTCATGTAATCAAACTGGAAGCAGGGGTACAAATTATTTTGATCAACCTTGATCAACTTTGAATTGCCACGGCCGGATATTGTCGATAGAAGAAGCAACAATCTAGCATCTAATTCGACGAAGACGGCAGGAAACATTTGTGAAGCCGAGTTATTCAGGAAAGAGAGTGTCGATGAAGAGAATCGATCAATGTAGATAGGACCTATTGAAAAGTGACGCGAGATTTGTTTTCCGTACTGAGCTCTAATGTTACCGACGCCAGGGAGGCAGCTCCCAGAGATGTTATGCCTTAGAACATGCCGGTGGCGCCGACTGAGATTGGACCCAGGCCTGCTGGGGTGAGAGGTAATCACGCTAATCACCGGCGCCGATATCTATCACGGCGAATGAGAGCGACCCAAATTTGGGTTTAGTTATCTCAGAAATAAGAAATAAATTGCAGGAACTCAGCGATGAGTAAATATGCCTAATGTTTTCCCAAGTTTTTCCAGGATTTTCCAGGGAAAAATTCCCGAATTTGAGAAAAGTGAAGATTGGATTCACTCAGTCTATTGGTACTACTCCGAGACTGAATCAAATTTTCGTCAATTTCCTCATTTTCTGGCAGATTTTTTAGGTTTTCCACAGGAAACCATGAGACAAATTTACTCATCGCTGAGTTCCTACACTTTTGGCGATTATGAGTGAACTAAACTCAAATTTGGGTCGTTCTTATTCGCCGTGTACGCAAAAAGAAAAGAGCCAGTGTCGCTACTTGATGGCAAACTACTCATTATGGGAGGAGTCTTTGTAGCTTTTATACCACTTGGTTTCACATCATTCTGCTTTAACCTAAAAAGATATAAAGCAGCGCTGCTGTCTGGTATCAGCTCATTTTCGTTTCGGACAGCGTGGTCAGATATAGCAGTAGTAGGAAGTAGGAACCCAACAAGCAACAATTGACTGGTCGTGGCAAAGGAGGTGCCAATCGTTATCGCAAATTCTTCGAGATAACCGCCATCGGTCGTCTGGCTCGCCGTGGTGGTGTCAAACGTATCTCCAGTCTGATCTACGAAGTGTGCTGAAGGTGTTCCTAGAAAATGAGGTCCGTGATGCTGTCACCTACACTAAACTTGCCAAGCGTAAGTAGCCATGGATGTCCTCTTCAATGAAACGGCCCTTTTCAGGGCCATTTAGCTTACATCAGTAAAGAGTTGGAATAGAATTTATCTGTGCTTGTTTGTCCATATTCAGAAACACAAGCCCCCAACGACCACACAAACTTGGAAGCAGGGGTGCAAGTGATTTTGATTGATTCTCGTAATCAACTTTCTCTTTGAAAAAGATTACTACAAATTTGGTACGCCAACAATTAAAAAACGGAAAGATTTGAGATAATAGATAATTGATCAATTAAAAGAACTTAATGATCTTCACATTTATTTCGTCCACTAGCGGTCCTACGTCAAGCTTCCGTTCGTGCCCCTAGGCAAAGACCCTTCTACTTTTTTCAGCGCAGGAGTCTACTTTGGTCCAAAATACGCAATAATACTGTTATTTTTAATTGCTTGAGTCGTTTCGAATCACGTTTTTAAAAAGATCAAAAACATTACTGAAAAATATTTATTTTTTATTTTGGACGATAACAATACTTTTATCTATTTCAACGAACCACAATGATAAAAAAGTGGTTCGATTTGACAGCTCAAAAGTGGTTCGATTTTGAGGTCCGTCTTCGCACCACTCAGATATTAGCCTCACGTTGTTGCAAAACCCATAGGTAAAGCGCTTCCTCCAGTAAGGGAAAATTCTGCTCCTTCATCGTTTTTCGATTTTCCACGCCATGTTCTCTGAATTTTTCTAGTTTCATCCGAATTGACTCCTTATTTTTCAAAAATCGACCGACCGAGGATGCTCCGACACCAAACCTTTTGCCTAATATTTCGTGGGAACCGTTTCCTGCTTCAAATTCGTCGATTATTCTCACCTTCTGAGCCAAGGTAAGCGTAGTGTGCTTCCGTTTCACGACTTGCTTATTATCCACTCCGGAACTGGAAGCTGATACTCCTTCCATTGTGAAAGCTGAACAAATTTCAGGAGGATAATTGCTACAACATTACAAACAACGTATGAATGCACAAATATTTACCAGCGCCGGAAATAACTCAACAAAATATTCAATCGATTCACTCAATTTACACTCACGCAAGACAAAAACTAAGTACATAGCTGCTCACAGCATCAGTTAAGCAGACGAAAGACTGAAAACCAAAACAAACGAGTCAAGCGCCCCCCGGTCAACTTTGAAACTTGTCGACACCCCCCAATTAGCGAATGCCATTCGATAATTGGGGTGCAGTCGTGCCCCAATTAGCGAACGGCTACTGTAGTTGGATAAAGTTATAAATAACATTTTTTTTTAATTTCAAGAAGAGGGAAAAAGTGTGGTGTACAATAAAAGTACATAGTGTGCTGAACATTCCGTGCTCTGAAACACATAGCTAAAGTCAGCTCATGTCGAGACAAGTCGACATAACGCAGACACGAAGGTCGGGACTTGACGGACTGGACAACCGTTGCACAGTGGCTTATTTCGAGCAAAAAAACAGACGCAATTCAGAAACGGGTTTTCAGCTTACGGAAGATAGTGAATCTTATGTAAAAAATTCCGGGGAATCTCATGGTGCCAACCCTTTTCCGGAAAAATGGCAGGAAACGTCCGATTTCTCCCTTTTTTCCCTATAAATGAGAAATATTTGAAAATATCGATCTATAACAATCTGCAACTTCGATAAAGACATTCAAAAACCATTGTACCTTACGTAAAAAAGTCTGAGGAATCGAATGCCAGTATCCTCTTTGATGTCAAAAATCTTAAAGTGGCCCAATTCACCCGTTTTCCCCTATAAGTTGAAATTTTTGGAAATATTGATCTATAACAATCCGCAACTTCAATAAAGATATTCAAAAACCATGCTGTCTCACGTAAAAAAGTCCAAGGAATCGAATAGCGTTATCCCCTTTCATGTCAAAGATCGAAAAGTGGCCTAATTCACCCGTTTTCCCCTAAAAATTGAAATTTTTCAAAATATCGATCAATAACAATCCGCAACTTCGATGAAGGCAATCAAAAACCATGCTACCTTACGTAAAAAAGTCCAAAGTATCGAATGCTGGTAACCCCTTCAACGTCAAAGATCGAGAAGTGGCACAAATTGCCCGTTTTCCCCTATAAGTTGATTTTTTTTTAAATTTCGATCAATAACAATCCAAAACTTCTATAAAGACATTCAAAAACCAAGCTGCTTTACGTAAAAAAGTCCAAGGAATCGAATGCCGTTATCCCCTTTCATGTTAAAGATCGAAAAGTGGCCTAATTCACCCGTTTTTCCCTAAATATTGAAATTTTTCAAAATATCGATCAATAACAATCCAAAACTTCGATAAAGGCAGTCAAAACCCATGCTACCTTACGTAAAAGTCGTTTCTGAATTGCGTCTGTTTTTTTGCTCGAAATAAGCCACTGTGCGTTGGCTGACACCTCACCGTTAATCATCCACGCTGCAAGAGGTAAGACGTGCTCCTACAGGAACCAACGCTGGGCGATTCCAAAATCGACCTTGCGGAAACTCACAGATCTTACATCCCGAAGCTTTCTAGGTAGTGCTGCAAAACTCCTAATTCTATGTTTAACATGATTACCAGGTAGTTCCGATTAGAATTCCAAGTAAAACCCGAATAGGATTCGAAGAAAATTTTAATGATAATTCATAGTAATTTCAAAAGTTTATATTTTTTGTAAGAATTCTGAATAGGTCGTCAAGGAAATTTAAAGAAGAATTTCAAAGAAATTCTGAGGATACGTTAAAGAAGTTTAATGGAGAAAAATAATCTGGAGCATAATTCCATGGGAATTTTCGGAGAATACTTCGGGAGTATGCTTAAGGTATTTCGCTGTGAGATCCTTATTCTCGTAACCACTTAAAATTTTTATTTGCCCTAATATCAGCTTCCACGTCACGAGCTACAATGAAACTGTTACTCCACGTTTGCTGCGCTGCAGCATACATGCAGTAGCAATTTCAGATGAAATGGGGCTGTAATTTCCGAGATTTGTGTGAATGAAAATTCGAGGTGGAAGTGCATTTATACCCGAGCAAAGGCCAGCATCAAAATGACAACAAATTGAAATCAAGTTTTGATATCAATATCAAACTGAAATCATAATTTGATTTCAGTTTACACATTGACAAATTTGATACCAAATTTTGTTTTCATTTTGCTGTACATTTGCTCTTTAAAAATATGTTGTTACGGGTTTGTTTTCATTGCCTTAGCATAACATCAAATTGAATACTTGTTTTGTTATCAACAGGAAAATGGATAGCAAATTTGGTTTTCAGTTTGCTCTCACTGATAGCAGAAATAGTTTTCAATGTGATGTCACAGGAAGATATGTTTGCTCTCAATTTTGATATTTTAACCGTTAAAACGACCAAAACGACAACAACCTGAGTAATCATTATCAGCGAAATCACAACATCAAATTTAGATTTCAATTTGATCTCAGACTTTGCTCGGGTAGCCTACGTGACGGCCATTTGCGGACTCTACAAGGAATCACCTTAAAGGAGGATTACAATTAAATCTGAAAATAATTCCAGGCGATCTGCAATTGAACTTGGAAAAGAATTCCTCGATAGTTCTGACATGAATGCCTAATAATTTAAATGAGAAATCGAAGCAATTTGTTACTAGAGTGGCAAGCGAATTCTTAGGAATCTTTCAAAGGGAGTAGAACTCCAAGCTAAGAAATTCTGAGAATAATTCCTAAGGATTTCTTACTGAGAAGCATTGCAAGGTAATTCCGAAGAAAATTCCATGGGAATTGTATTCTGAGAATTTCAAGCATATTCCGGTGATATATTTTGTTCCAAAAGAATTCTGAGGAGCATTTCAAAGAATGTATGGGAGCCTGAGCTGATCTAAAAAGGAATTCCGAGAAAAAAAAAACAATCGAAATTTCTGAACAATTCAAAGTGAATGCAGAGGAGAACTCCAAGTGAATTTTCCGTAGCAATATCCGGTGAATTCCTAGGTCATACTGCATGAATTATAAATAGTTTGAAGAGCAATGCAGGACCCAAGCAACACACATGTTCTGTAACAGTTTATATAACCTTTATATGACCTGTTTTGGTTGTATAGCAGTTTACTCAACATAATTCTATGAATTTGTGTTTCTTGGGGATGAAATCAAAGAGAGTGCTGCAAATTATTTTTATGAGTATTATCGAAGACAACATATCAAGAAGACTGGCAACTCTTCCATTTTCTCATACGACCGCTATGAGATCGACACAATTGCGTCATCTGCCGCTCAAAGGTAAATGCTTCGAAGGAATTTGATAGCAAAGATTACGACCTCAGAAGAAAGATTTGTGTATTTGCTCATTTTTCTATGCAGTACTTCGACCTTCGCTCGAGCGCAGCGCTACTGTATCTGTCGCTTGGCTTCTGGAAGAGTTGCCAGTCTTCTTGATTTGGAGTCTTCGGTATTATGGAGTAAATTATAAGGGAAACCCAGAAAGAGGTCTAAGTTGAACTATGAGGATACTGAAAATACTGAAGAAATCCTGTAAAGAGTGCCAAGACATCAGGATGATTCCAAAATAGCTTTTTTTTCGAGATCCTTAGCATGAGCATGAGCATGATTGACCACCCGAGGATGTAACTCTGTTATTGCCAGATCAGCTGTAATTACACAGAGAACCAATAGACGTTGCTTGGGACTAGTAATCAAAGCTCTTGAGAAGGATATTATATGGATTTCTGATCAACACGTCTCAAAGGGGAGATGTTTCTCAGAGTCTTAAACTATGTTAATCATCGATCGAGTTTCCACATGCTGCAATTACGGCCTCCACACGCTTCCAGAATGCCCGAAAGGTTCTAATAATGTAGTCTGGATCCATTTCTCTCCAGATACGGGTCAATGTTTGTCTGAAGCTTGCTGTACTCGGGTGGCGTTTAGAACAGGCTTTGGCCTTCATGACGCGCCATATTGAGTAATCCAGCGGATTAAGATCGGGGCTGGATGGCGGCCACATATCCTTCGCCCAGAACGGAAGATGTTCCTGCAACCACTTCTGAGTGCGGTTCGAGGTGTGGCACGGAGCCCCATCTTGTTGAAATACAACATTTGGCTTCGGACCGTACTGTTCTTTGATCCACGGAAGAACATACTTACTTAAAATTCCGATGTAGACCTCCGTGTTGACCTTGTCGCCTTCTGGAATGAACATCGGAAGCCACCAATCCAAACACCATAACGCTAGCAGGATGCTTGGTCAGATACACGTTCTTGTGCTCGTCGGCCACGTCTTTTACCGGAAGAGAACTAATATACCGGTCGGTTCTGGAATCTGCTCTCGTCGGTGAACAGGATTACCGGATTTTTTTCGCTTAAAGAAGTTCAAGTGGCATCGTTCGACTCGTAGCTCCCGGATGCGGGTGGTAATCATGTAAGTTTTTTTTCCGTGCCCTCGACTTCGCCCCGCAATCTTCCTTTACGATCTTCCGTGCCGTAAAGTCACTGATCCCGTATTCCTTTGCCATTTTCCTTATTGAACGCACTGGATTCAGCCGACTCTTCCTTTTGATATCAGCGATAACCGTTGGAACCCGAGCTGACCTTGGACGACCTGTGGCCACCTTCGCGGATAGTTGTCCTTTCTTTCCTCGGTCTAAAACCCTTTTGACGGTCCACCGGGACACTCCCGCGGCGATTTAAATATCTTTTTGCGACATTTGCGCGTGAGACAAATCACGAATACGCTGCCACTTCGCCATGGTGCAACTGTCAAACTATGTAAATCATTTTCATTTATACACAGCCTACTACGGTATGAGCTATAGGTTACGTGAATGCAAAGAAAACCAAGGCATTGTATGCACAGGTAAAACGGAAACCTTATTTGTACGATGGTGCAAACATTATCACGTAAGTCCGTCGTGCCATAAATTGTCAACCGCCATTTCGACGTCTACCAAGGCCATGGCTGTGGACTTGGATACAGCCTTGTTACTTCGGATGTTGTTCATCACCCGTACTAGCTGGTGCGTTGTGGAATGCCTCTTCCTGTCCTCTGAAACTGGCGTCTACGGCGAATCATCATTGGTGTGGGGGGTGTGGGAATCAATGGTAGTAAACTAATCCCTCACAGGAACTTGACGAACACATGTGTCTTCAGCCATGGATATGGCCTGATGAAGGACTTCCAGAGCCCGGTCGATGTCATCTACGGTGTCAAGCGGCGGATTTTTGTCGATGTTTCTGTCCACCACACGTCCGAACTGGACCCAGTTTACGTGGTGGAAGTCCTTTCGTTGGCGACTTTGATGCCGACTTCGATGCCGACTTCAGCCACCACCGGTTGGTGGTCTGAGCTAAGGTTGTTGTGTGCCACCGGTTTGGATATACCGATGTTATAAGAAAGTCCAGCGTGGAAGGGTTTCCCGCCGGAGAGATGAAAGTTGGTTCATTTGGAAACTCCACTGTGTACAGTCCATGCTGCGAGTGATCAAACAGCAAACGACCGTTCGGGTTCGGCTGGTAGTTCCGCCAAGCTTCGTGAATCGGGAGCTAGTGCAAGTGATGTTGGTTGGCGATTCCACCTCCACGCTGAGAGCTTCGATGATAGAGGTGCTGTGAACAGATTGTTGGCTTATGTTGTTGGTTGACTCCGGAATCCAGGGGGATGGAGAGCTTTGTCCAGCAGAAGCGTTATGGGGTTCTTCAGAGGGGCGAATCGGGTCCACGATTTGCAGGACTCTGTTTTCTTCTTCCTTCGTTGTGGTTTATTGTTTGCAGATGCCTGTTTTCGGATCCGCTTGAATTCTTCGCGTTTGATGCACAGCCTGTTGTTTTCTTGATGCGCTCCTCCACAGTTGACGTATTTGACCACCAATTGATTCTCATTGAAAGGACCCGCTATTTATACCCTTCCAAGAGTGAGAGCACCCTCCAACGGCTCGCCATTTTCTTTTGTCAAAATTGGATTCCTTAGCAACGAAATTAAACAATGAATCCGATAATGACCCGAATCCTAGTCTTAACCAGTTCAAACTAGAGAACAACGAATAGAAGATTAGGAATCACATAGATGAAGACTAACTAACTAATTTTTTCCTTGTTTCAAGATCATCCGCGGTAGACAAAGTCGAGTCTTGCCACTATCAACAAGGCATAAAAAGTAACAAGGAATAAGCTGGAACGGGACTTGACAATCGGGTAGCGATTTCGAGCCAATTTGCTGTCAAATCCTAGCCAGTTGCTGATTGGTCGATTTGACAGTAGCAATCGTGGAATAAAAAGGACAGAGGGATCACATCAATCTGACTGGCAGTGATGCCGGAATCAATGTTGACGTCAATGGCGTTGTTAATTGTTTATATTTACGAAAGGAAAGTTGAAAAATAGGCTCCATGGCGTGCTTTAAGAGCTGGATATTCTTGTTTGTTTACGGTTGTTTTTATTGTGTTAAGCAAAAATGATGTACAATGTGCTAAACTGCGGTAGAAACTCCGAATCAAATTAAAATTAAAATAGAAAATCATTCTGCAATCCTGGCATCATTGGTCAACTCCGTCAAACACCATGCACTAATTTTAGACGGGCATTCATCAAAAACATTAAGAAGAGTGAGAAGCTGGATTGGTAAGGGTCTGGTAAGGTCTGGCGGGTTCGCCCCCGCTTACCAGTGCCCAAAATCTAAGGCACTACTGCCCGTCTGCGAGCGCGTGGAACGTCGGTCATTCAGACCCCACTCCGTCGGAGAGAAACGAAAAGGTTCGCCGAGCCACAAAAAGTGACACCCAATGGAGACCAGGATCATGGGTGCCGGTTGGACTATCTGACCATCATCTCAACAAAGGTAACCAAAAGCCTTTTTTTCTTCTTGAGAGAACGTCTTGGTGTCCTGTATTGTTCCACCTATGACCTATTATTCTTGTGTTGATTGGTTGTATGTGTGATGTCCTCCCGAAGCAAGTGAATGTATACGACCCTGACAAAGAAACCCATTATGCTGAGCTAGCCGTTTATCACATATCCGAGTGTGACTATTTCTGACAGACTAGAAGTTAGATTTTGACAACTGTGGCTGAGTTCTGTTTGAAAACCGATCGATCGGTAACACCGGGATTTTCGAACATTGAAAATAACTTACGAAATATCACGAGTTAAATTTGACTTGGCAATTGGGACACAGCCTTAAAGCTAAAGTTTTGCTCGTGTTTAGTATTCATCCAAACGGGCATTATCCGATATTAAAACTAGGCAAAACCAGCACCGGAAACGTCAAGCAAGGAATGGGTAGGAATATATTGACGTAATACTCGCTTTAATGAAAGCCGAGGACACCTCTGCACTTCCACGAGAAATCACTGGGATTATGATATTATGTCTTTTACTTACCCCAAGGGGATTGTCACTCCGCAAAGTGTGCCAAAAACAGATTTGGGCACACCTTGGCACACTCATTGGCACTTTTTGGCACTCATGTTTAAACAAATCATGTTATTTAAACTGTCTGGCAACACTGTACTATCTCCGCGCCGCATGTGTCAAAATTAGATTCAATCATTGTTGTTGACACAATCCAATTTTTTGAAAACCGCAACAACCGTGAATTTTTGCCATGTCGCACCATGGATTGCTCAAAAGGCAGTCAGCCCAGCGCACATCCTTAGGCCTGTCCGAAGCAGCACATTGTTCCGCGAAAAACTCTGCGTTCAAGCATTCGGAGAACTGCGCATACCACAATTAGGGAACTCACTACTGTACTGAGAATGGTCAACATTGCATGCATAACAACACCCCACTCTCAATCAATTCCACATTCCATACATCACCGATTGTGATATGAAGAAAATGTTCCTCTAATCCTTCTAATCCTCGGTAAAAATTTCATGCTTTCCGAATGCATGGTACCCTACTGCTCCGTAATGACAATCGCAACCTAGAGCGAAAACCCGACCACATATCCTATCGTTTGGGCTAAATCTTGTATTTATCTAGAGAGCAGCTGACTGTACTTATGTCTGGAAGGTCAATGCTCAAGCTAAAACTTTTTAGCAGCCAGAAATACCATCCGTCTGGAACTGTTCGTCGTGATACTACCGCAGCTGCTGCTGCTGATACACCGGCCATTTCATCATGCAGCATAGACAGTTCCCGAGCAAAGCTGAAGATCAAATTGAAATCAAAGTTTGCTGTTATGATGTAACTTATTTTGAATACTCCAGTTGATCTCATTTTGGTTGACTTAACGGTTAACACAGCAAAAATGAGAGCAAAATTTTACAGTGTTGAAGCAAACGGAAAACTAATCCTGCTTTCAATGAAATCAATTTGATTACTGATTTTGCATTCATAATGTTTAACTGAATACGGGCCTAGAGTAAATGGTTACCATTCATGTTTCTCAAGCTGAAAGACTTAGGCTCCAATCTCACCGCGGGCAAGTCACGAATGACCTAAAATGTGTTAAACAAATCAGATAAACGATAATCATTAGTTCAACGACAGATGAATTTCAATTAAATTTTAAACAAGACGTAAACAGCAGAACTTCAAGTTAAGTTGCTTTCATTTAAAACGTCTTGACTGCATAATGAAAGCACAATATGATATCAGACTTATGTCGCAACATTTGAAATCAAAAATGAGTTTTCATTATGATAGGAACTGCACACTTTAATATCGATTTGCTTTCATTTTGTTAACCGAGTTTGCTCGGGTTGTAACAACTTTTTGCAAATCTTGGCAAGTTCCGAGGAAAATTCAGATAGCGTACTCCCAGTCGAGCTCCCGGTATTATTTTCTCGGCAAGAAAAACAAAACATTCAAGCTGTCAGAAAACCGGGTTGCCAAGCATTATTCACGAACAAAGTCAACCCGATGACTGGCGCTGTCGGCACTGCTGACACAGCGCGGCACACTTGAAACACACTGAGCAAAAAGTTGGCGCAAAATAAGTGTGCAGTGTGACCACCCCTTGATTTAACCGTCCCTTCAACCGAACTTTATTACGCTTTGTATCATAGTATTAAAGAAAGCCGATTTAAAGTATAACTCCTTAATGTGAAGGAACTTTGATTGAACCCATGCTACTGGTATAAGATCTACCACCGAACCCTAGTCGTGACAACTTCAAACTAGGGAATCAGGATTTTCCAGTTATCAAAGGATCACATTTTAGCCCTTGTTACTTTTTATGGCTTGACAAGAGTGACAAGACTCGGGTAGTGACCACCACTGCATTTCTATATTGTATATTTCAAATTAAAAATATTGTTTATGTTCATAGATTTCACATAATCCTTTTCCCTTTGTCCTCCTCCTTTTCCTTTCCCTCTTCTCTTTTCAGAAAGTGAGTAATGGCGCTATAGCCATAAGTCATAAAATGCTACGGCAAGAGTTAGTGCTCATGCCCCAACCGTCAGAAGAAAATTGAGCCTCACTTAACCTTTCTAGCTTTGATGCTTCCAACGACTAACCAATCATATTATTACCAAAATCGGAACGAACGGTACGAGATGTCCACGTTTCATCCATTTATTGGATTCTGAAGCATCGTGTTTAGATCTTCGATTTAAACAGGCCCGATGTTTTCCGAATCATCTTGCCCCTTAAATGCTGCACATTAGGCCTGGCCGTTTTGATATGTGTAACGCATCTTCGATGTGGAACATATATTAAATAGACAAGAAAAAGGATGGAGGTATATCTATCATTTTCCAGGATGCTTTCAAGAACTGGCTGTGTTGGTGTTAGATTAGATTAGATTAGATTAGATTAGATTAGATTAGATTAGATTAGATTAGATTAGATAAGATTAGATTAGGAGTTTTGATTGAACCCATGCTTTTCTGCTCAGTAAGCAAAATCGGCCCCCACAAGGCCACCAAGCTCCTCGTTTCACAAAACAGTTACGACCAAGCTCCCGTTCAACTTGCTGTTACTAGATTTCGATTGAGGCGGTGACCTTACCGACGACGATAACAACTACTATTGAGAAGGATTTGTTATAGATTTTTGATCAACACGTTTTTTTCTAAAACTCGAATGTTATTTCTTTTAAGTATTTTTTTCTCCGTGATTTGTTTTCCGTCGATCTTGTTTTCCGTACTGAACATCAATGCTACCGACGCCAGGGAGGCAGCTCCCACATCTGGACCCTACCTATTGAACCCAGGCCTGCTGGGGTGAGAGGCAATCACGCTTGCCACTACACCACCGGTGCCACTATTTCTTTTAAGTACTTCTTCCTCCAACCGAATTTCGCTTTATCTCATATTAAGAAAGAAATCCGATTTAGCGTTAGCGTCAGCGTTGTTAAGATATACTTCATAGATTGAATACTATTGACAGACTGCTTCCAGGAATAATACTGGGGAGTAAACATTGAATTTTAACAAGGATACGAAAATACATGGCCGTGGGGATACAAATAAAATCTGTCAATGTTGCTTAGGATCTAATGCAATGTTCAGCTTGATATATACTCTTAGAATAACATTTTTGATTTGAAATATCTATATATATAAAAATGAATTTCTGTCTGTCTGTCTGTCTGTCTGTCTGTCTGTCTGTCTGTCTGTCTGTCTGTCTGTCTGTCTGTCTGTCTGTCTGTCTGTCTGTCTGTCTGTCTGTCTGTCTGTCTGTCTGTCTGTCTGTCTGTCTGTCTGTCTGTCTGTCTGTCTGTCTGTCTGTCTGTCTGTCTGTCTGTCTGTCTGTCTGTCTGTCTGTCTGTCTGTCTGTCTGTCTGTCTGTCTGTCTGTCTGTCTGTCTGTCTGTCTGTCTGTCTGTCTGTCTGTCTGTCTGTCTGTCTGTCTGTCTGTCTGTCTGTCTGTCTGTCTGTCTGTCTGTCTGTCTGTCTGTCTGTCTGTCTGTCTGTCTGTCTGTCTGTCTGTCTGTCTGTCTGTCTGTCTGTCTGTCTGTCTGTCTGTCTGTCTGTCTGTCTGTCTGTCTGTCTGTCTGTCTGTCTGTCTGTCTGTCTGTCTGTCTGTCTGTCTGTCTGTCTGTCTGTCTGTCTGTCTGTCTGTCTGTCTGTCTGTCTGTCTGTCTGTCTGTCTGTCTGTCTGTCTGTCTGTCTGTCTGTCTGTCTGTCTGTCTGTCTGTCTGTCTGTCTGTCTGTCTGTCTGTCTGTCTGTCTGTCTGTCTGTCTGTCTGTCTGTCTGTCTGTCTGTCTGTCTGTCTGTCTGTCTGTCTGTCTGTCTGTCTGTCTGTCTGTCTGTCTGTCTGTCTGTCTGTCTGTCTGTCTGTCTGTCTGTCTGTCTGTCTGTCTGTCTGTCTGTCTGTCTGTCTGTCTGTCTGTCTGTCTGTCTGTCTGTCTGTCTGTCTGTCTGTCTGTCTGTCTGTCTGTCTGTCTGTCTGTCTGTCTGTCTGTCTGTCTGTCTGTCTGTCTGTCTGTCTGTCTGTCTGTCTGTCTGTCTGTCTGTCTGTCTGTCTGTCTGTCTGTCTGTCTGTCTGTCTGTCTGTCTGTCTGTCTGTCTGTCTGTCTGACCCTTATAGACTCGGAAACTACTGAACCGATTGGCGTGAAAATTTGTACACAGGGGTTTTTGGGGCCGTGGAAGGTTCTTATGATGCTTCGAGATCCCTCCCCCTTCTGTAAGGGGGGGCTCCCATACAAATGAAACAGAAATTTCTGCATAACTCGAGAACTAATCAAGCAAATGGAACCAAATTAGGCATGTGGGGGCGAGTGTGGGGGTATAAGGAGATAATCATAGGGGGTAGCCCCTTATATAATAGGGGGGGGGGCTACGTACAATATAGCATGCTTTTTTTTAATCGGCGCATAAACTCAAGCTAATATTGAATCCCGAGCACGACCGGGCACACTCAGCTAGTACAATATAAAGATTCATAACGGAGGTGGTCACTACTTGATTCTTGTCACTATCAACAAAGCATAAAGGACTAAAATATGTTCCTTTGATTACTGAAAAATCCTGTTCCACTAGTTTGAAGTTTTCAGGACTAGGGTTCGGTAATTTATCTTATACCAGTATCGCACCACGTAAAAGTGATCTACCAGCGTTATTGCTTTGAAAAGATAAAAATGGAACAAACTCACCAAGTTTAGCCAATTGAACCTAGATGCAACTTCACATATATTGATGTAGAAGTCCGAATTGTAGACGGTCCGCTTGACGAAGACCAACATGAACTAGTGTGGTTTCTGGTAGAGCTGACACGGAATGTCTTCTCTCGATTTGAGATAAGAAATGTTCGGATGTAGTGTAGATTTTTGATGTACATTGGCAAGCCAATAGCCAGGTTCAGTGACTCAACGATGAGACGAATGATGAGACGTCGAGGGCCCATGTTGGTTCTACTTGGCTTCGGAACAGCTTGTCAGCGGTAAATAACAGGGACGTAGAACTAGATAGAATGAGATGCAGCTTTCAACGGACTTTTGTCTTAGTGAACTCGCTGAGGAACTACAAATCGTATCCTTTGCATGGTTTTGACCTGACCAGTAACTGATTATAGAAAGAAAGAAACTCCACAGAAATAAACAAACGTCACGTTCAATCACACGCACAGCCTACACGGATAGAAATCTCCTTATACCTTTTGGCAAATTTCTATTGCTGATTATTCATAAAATGTATAAGTCAACTAATAAGCAGACGCCTTGCAAAAAGTTAATGAAGATCATGTGTTGAATGAGATGTATAAGCGGTCACACATACCTTTTCTGCATTCTTATAGGACCTATGTGGTTTGTCTTATGGAATGTATAAGGCTGATGTAATGGCAAAAATGTATAAGTGAAACACATGAATAAAATAATTGATTTTCGTTTCGTGTACTCTCCATTATCAACATATTTGAGAAAACCACGTATTCCACATCGCCGCGCCACTTTACCTTTTATTGCTGAGAGAGAGAGAGAGTGTTGTGAGAACCACACTGTAGTCTCTCACTCCTGCCCCAACCAAGAATAGGGAGCGCATTTTCCAAAACAATGAATCTACTCACTCTCTTTCTCTTCCGTTGTGGGGCTACCTCAACAACCAACCATGCACCCACATTGGATGATAAGCAGTCGTCCACCCCGCTCAGAATCTGCACTAGTCCTCCCTTGGGACCAGAGGAAGGACGCTCGGTAAGAGGGAAAAAGTGCCGAACGCGCCAACAACGTCAAACAAACAAACAGTGCTGCTGCTGCTGCTGCTGCTGGTGGTTTTACCGAAAATTGTTGAGAGCGAGAAAGTGCGTGCGTGTGTCAGAGAGGGAGAGCGGGAGCACCGTTCGGTAAAATCTAGCAGCATCCCAGGCACAGAACGGTTTTTCCGGAGATCCAATCGATTTTGCGATTTTACCAGCCCGCACCAGTCCGACTCAGTCAGTCAGGTGTAGACAGTGGTTCGAAGTGGTTCCCCCAAAAACGTTGGATTGCGCTGTGCGGCCCCAAGTGTGGATCTCCTCCTGGTGGGGGCAGAAAAAAAAAATAAGAAGAGGAAGAAGAAGTGGAAGCAAAAGAGTCCTAGATCCTAGGGCTGTGTGCTACAAAGGTGAACTTTTTTTGGTGATATTTTTCGGGAAGGGCTTTCTAATAAGCGACTGGTGCAAAGTTTCCGTGAGTGGATCAACGACGATTGGCGACGAAGATTGATGGGCGTTTGAAATGGGCGCGGATCAGGATATTGGGATGCTGCAAATGTGATTTTCCTTTCTTTCCTTCATCTACAGTAGCAGCAGCAGCAGAAGCAGCACGGGGGGGATGATGCAGAGTGAAAAAATTGATCTGTGAAACGGTTTTACATGCCTGGTTGACACCCATTTCTCGAACGCTGTTCAAAAAGGATGTGTTTGATTTAAAGAAAATTGTGCTTTTCAGGAAGATGGGTGCGAATTGAGAGCCATCCAAGTCCAACGAAATCTGCTAAGAATAATCTAAAGCATTGAAAAGTGATACAAAAGAGTGAAAAGAAAAAAAAAGTCCCATTCGAAAATCGTAGCAAGAAAAATCGGTGCGAAAAATCCGGATGGAAAAGTGAGAAATTTTCATTTCTGAATAAAATGAACCACTTGAGGCTGAGCTGAGCTCTGGAAAAACGCCAAAGAAGCAGCGAAAGTGAAGGAGTGAAGGATTTTGCACACCTCCGAGGGAGGGAAAAGGCTGAAGCGAAATACGACGAAAAGTGCAATAAGATAGGGAGAGCCAACCCAACGAAAAAAAAAGCAGCCAGAGAGGAAAATCGGGAAAAATTACCTCCAGGTAAGATTTATCTCGCACACACAGTCGAGTCGTTGTCATAGTCGGAGCCGGAGCAGCCCATCTTCATCATCGCACCTTTATTTGTTGGATCTATCTCCGGGGAGTTTCGTTTGGGGAAGGAAATGGTTGTCGATTTTTACCCAATATGTTCTGCGGCGGGGGAGTTCCTCTAATACCAACATTATCATGATGCTGCTATTTCTTAAAAATGAGCTTGGGGAGGATTGGTTATTTTGGTGGCACTTGCGATAATGGCGTCCTGGCCTTGGTCCTCAAAGTCCTGATGTATGTGTTTGTGTGTGCGAAATGGAAAGGTGCGAATTCGGTGTGATATAACACCGTTTGGAATTGGATTTCCTGGAAGTGTGGTTGATGCGTGGAAATTTTCGGAAGTTGTTGGCGAAAATCAAGTTTCATTGTCGTCAAGCACGAGGGGGATTCCGCTTGGTAACAACAATGTGGTCCAAAGATTAGGGACCGTTCTCGACGTTGTGGATTGGGTAAGGTTAGCGAATGATAGAGGGATCCAAACAAAAGGCAGTCAGCGATGGGAGGAATGAACTTGATGTTTGAGTGCGTCAGATTATCGATGTTGTGTGATGATGATAAATGATATGGTTATAGAATGGTATTTCCGTTTGATTGATATCGTTTTGGGTCATATTCCGGACTGAATCAAATTATACTATGGACATGCTTATCGCATATTAGCTTATTGTGTTCTAGATGCACTTCCACAGTTATTAATTGAGAGCTTTCGAGGCCTGTACCATTTTTGCATTAGTATGATTGCGTGGAAAGTACAATCTACTCTATGCCCAGGGAAGTGGAGAAATTTTCCAACCCAAAAAAATCCTAGACCGGACCGGGAATCGAACCCATCTCCAGCATGGCAGTGGCATTTTTTGTTTGTTCTGTTAAACTATGGTTAAATAGAAACTCTTAAACTGCCATTCAATCAAAAGGCGTCAAGGCTATTTGTTATTTTATTTTTGTAATTAAACTACACATAGTTCGGATCCTATAAGGATTTTAAGGATCTAAAACATAAGAAAAATATCATGTTAAATAATTCTCAGAGTTAGATAAATCCATGAATTTTGTACACGGTGAATGAGAACAACCCAAATTTGGTTTAGTTTACTCATAATCGCCAAAAGTGCAGGAACTCAGCGATGAATAAATTTGCCTCATGTTTTCCCAGGTTTTTCCAGGATTTTCCAGGGAAACATTCCCGAATTTGAGAAAATTAAAGATTGGATTCACTGAGTCTGTTGGTACTACTCCGAGACTGAATAAAATTTTCGTCAATTTCCTCATTTTCCGGCAGATTTTTTAGGTTTTCCAGAGGAAACCATGAGACAAATTTACTCATCGCTGAGTTCCTGCACTTTTGGCGATTATGAGTTTACTAAACTCAAATTTGGGTCGTTCTCATTCGCCGTGTAACTAGATTTTGTTTAGATCATCTATCTCAAGGGGAAGGTCACTCCTCACAGTGTGCCAGAAACACAGTTGGGCACACCGGGCACACTCATTGGTACTGTTCAGCACCCATGGTTATAATTGTTCATGATATTTAAAGTTCCTGGCAACACTGCACTACCTCTGTGTATACGTGTCAGTCAAGCAATTTTTTACATTCGCAATGTACACGAAATATTTCACGCACACCCAAAATAATTAAATTTTTTAGAGGAGCCAACGGTGGCTCACTAGTTGACTAGCCTATTGGTCCCAAGCAAATCGATTAACGTATCCCATTCTAGACGAAATTATAGTACTACACTATGTTTGTTTTGAATCGCTATGAAAATTTTACAGATTAAATGAGGGGTTCGTGGATTTTCTCTAGGGGCATCCCACTCTAAACTTTGTATTTTTCGCATTATACTCAGAAAGTCCTTACTGATATTTAAGATACCTGCAAATACTTAAAAATACTTAAGAAATATTTAGCGCTAGTTTGTTACCTCCGTTGCTAGACAGATTTCTTTCGATTGTTTACCCGGTGTCATCCGAGAATTTGTGTGTGCGTATTTAGAAAAATCAACTATTATTTTTTAATTTATTCCTTTTTTGTAGGAATCGATGAGGAGACCATTTTGAATCAAAGAAAAATAACATTGCCAAACCGATTCACCTGTCATTCAAAGGAAGAATAAGGAACTTTTTAGAAAGTTACTGTGGAAGAAACTGAGCAAATGTTTCTATCCCAAAACCATGTCTCCATAAAGATGGATTTTTCGTCCATTAGGTTCTTGACCGTTGGACGATAACTTCAGGCCTTTACGCTGATTGAAGCTGAATAAGAAGTTGTGAAAGCTTTCTGCACCATCCGCAAAGCCACATCTCCTAGATTGCCGTCGAATGAGAAGAGAATCACATTTCCTCGGATTTGGAACCTTCGATGCTCTCCTGCTTAAGGCTTATTAGGGCAGAGAGCTACTTCGGCCTAATCGCCCATTTTGGGCCTATTTAGCAGAAAACATTAAATCAAACCATGATTACGGCGTTAACAAGTCAATTATGCGTTTGGTTCGATACTACCGAACGAAGTCAATAAGAAAGTGTGATATGAATGTTTGAACCCATTATTCTCAAAAAACAAAAGAGTGAATTAAATTGCGTTTGAATGGCGTTTCAGTGCGTTAGGCCGAGTTAAGAATCCGAAGGCCTAGTTTGGGGTCAAGAAGCAGTCTTAGATTTTTTACAATGTGTTACTCTTTATCAAATCTTACGATACGTACGGAAAGTTCAATAAATTTGGAAGGCATCTGCAGTGAGAACATTCCATTTTGTGAAAAAATTCATTCTAAAAATAGAGGTAAAGGGCGGGTTGTGCTTACTAGGCCCAAAATAAGATCTAAGCCGTATTAAGGCTGGAAATTATCAAACCAACATATTCGCTTCGTGTTAATCTCGGAACCGTTCTCTAGTTGATTCTATCATTCATCAGAAACGGCTATGTGTTAAAACATTAATTTGGACTGTTTGGGGAATGGTTTGAAATAAATTCATACATTTTAACTTAGGTTTATTTTACTTGAAATTGGTACAAATAAGTAACGTTTTGGAACTAAATCGTTTTATTTGGTATATTAATGGTTTGTTATAAATTATAATTTCAGAACAGATTAATATTTTTCTTATCCTTACTTACTGGTAAAAGTGAGAAATTCATTTTGATTTCACATAAAGTCTTCGGTTGCTATCAGGATACTCGCTCAACTCCCTCACCAGTCCATCATAACTCATGTAACCTATGTAAATTTTTAAAAACGCGGTTCGATACGACCACCAGTGGCAATTGCAATTAGTTCAACTTCGAGCTCACCAGCATAACGAATTGCTGGTAGTTATGCTTCATTGTCCTCTGGCAAATAACCAGCGTAGTCCTAGCATCTTTGGCCTGCTTTAAATTAAAGAATTTCATAATCATGCAGCTTGCGATAGTTCTTAGCCGAATTGACATTCAACATACGCTTTTATTTTGGCAGTTCAGTTTGAAATCTAGTTACGAGTTCGGACGACAACGGCACCATTAACCTCCAGCTAAGCAACATAATTCAAAAGTTTGATATAGTACTAATCAGCCAGTTCGAAATCATAAATAATTCGCTATCCCTGCTCCAACTGGTTCGCTGAAAGTAAAATGTTTTTGATGAACTATTTCATAACTAGAATTAAAATACTTACTTATAATCATTGAATTTTACTACTTCATTTAATTTAAAACATATTGAAACTAGCATTAATATGCTTTAAAACGTGATTAAAAGTAATCCAGCTTTCCATGCTCAGTAATGGCGGCCTGTTTGTATGAATAAATGTATCCTTCACTGTGCTTTTTGACACTAACCGGAGGGCGTATGTTGTTCCATTTTCTACTGTTCCTGGGAGAGGGAAAGGGAAGGGGTTGAAATTCGAACATCCAGATAGTGTCAAAAAGCACAGTGAAGGATACATTTATCGAGCATGGAAAGCTGGATACATTGACGGAATATACAACAACAAATAACTACATTAGTAACCGGTCACTACGATTAAAAAATCCAAATCTTAAAATACTTAAAAATACTTAAGAATACTTATCAGATACTTCGAAATATTTAATTGATACTAGAGCTATAGTTTAGAGTGGGATGCCCCTAGGATTTTCTTATGTTTCCAGGGGTGTATCGATTAATTTGGGACCGAAAAGAGTACCAGAGCTAAGTCAAAAAGTTGAGCACGTTTCTATGGGACTTTCTGGTCTTACAGTTACCTTTACTCAAAATTTCTAGTTTTGAAATACGGCAATGTGCACATAGAATAAATACATTAAGGACATAGGAAAAAGTTCAAAATATATGACAATTATGGTTTTTGAAATTCTGTCAGTTAAATTAAAAATTGGTTTGAGATCCCAAACCCATATGTTTTCAAGATTTTGTCACTAAAAAAATACATTCCTCCGATACAGATTGTAAGTAAAAACTCTTTTTTTTTATCTTGTTCATTAATTTGGATGGCTCAATTGCGTTAGCTTAACGGAGCCGATAATTAATTGTCCATCATTTTTAACAAAATTAACTTATTTCTATGTCGGCCGAATACTCATGGCTTACCCGAGATTAGAGGGGTACATTTTCGAAGGTTAGGATCAAGGGAAGAGCTTGTGGGTGAGGTTTTGTTGTCTCATCAAGTATAAATTCTTCGAATGCAAATGTAAATAAACGATCGCGACATTTCATCAATAATCAAAATTTTAAGAATAAGATAAAATTGCAGATCCATCCTAGACTGTAATTTCTATGAATTTTAATAATTATACATACTATGAGTATGCCTGAAAAATATTCGATATAATTTTATTTTTATCAGATTTTTAAGATAACTACCGGATTTTTAAATGTTTATAGATACCTCGGACTGACTTACTTACGTAGTTAGCACTGGCGTGCACAGGGTGGGGCAAGGTGGGGCAATCGCCCCCCTCTCTTTTATAAATCAGATTTTTTATTTCCACATTCACAAAATTATAATATAAAATAACTTGACTTCTTGATAACTTGATTTGAAGGTAAAATAACTGTATTTCATAATATAATGGCTCTGAATACCATTTATTGCGTCAAATCCTTTGAGATGGTGCCTGAAAATTGCGCCACAAAAGTGCATGAAGGGACAAACCTCAATGAACTTTTTTGGTCAAAAAATTTCTGGTGTAATTTTTATTCAAGGGTGTTCATGGAGGGTTAAAAGTAGAGGGTAAATTTAAGGTTGAAAAAAATTTACCTTCGTGGTGGTAAATCAATGAAAAAGTTTTTTTTATTGAATATTTATGGTGTAAAAATATCATCACGGTGGTGCATGGAGGGACTAATCAAAATGAATAACTCTGGTGGAAACATTGAATCACGCTCAAAATTTGGAGGTGCACATTTATCTGAAAATTTCTGGTGGAAAGTTCGCAACACTGTGGTGAATGTAATAGCAAGATTTATTAATTTTCCTGGTGCATAATTTGCATCATTCTGATGAATGCAAGCTTCATTGAAAATGTATGGTGGAAAATTTGCACCATTCTGGTGCTAAAGAGGCAAAGCCTGAAGGTGCATGGTGAAACAAACTTCACTGACCATGTTTGGTGCACCGTTCTGGTGAAGGGAGGAGCATGCTTTATTGAAAATTTCTGGTGGAAAACTTGCACTGGTCTGGTAAATGAAGGTACAAGCTTTATTTAAAATTAAGCCATATTGAAAATTTCTGGTGGAAAATCAGCACCGTTATGGTGAACGGATGGGTAAGCTTTACGGAAAAATGTTGGTCTTAAATTTGCATCCTTCTGCTGAATAGAGAAAATTTTTTAATAATAATTTATGGTGTAAAATTTGCACCATTCTGATGATTTGAAGGAAGTTGCTGTATTGAAAATTTATGATGAAAAATCTGAAAATAGGTGCAAGATTTATTTGGTGAAAAACCTGCAACAGTCTAATGATAGGTGAAACCAACTATATTGAAAATTTCTGGTTGGAAAATGGAAAAGGAAATCTGCACCAATCATAATATTGGAGAAACATTTTTTATTGAACATTAAGGTGGAAAATTTGCATCGTTCTGTCAATTGAAATTTTCAGTGTAAAATTACCTAAGGGCAAGTTTGTATTGAAAATTTCCAGGTATTTCAAAGGTAATTCTTCTGAAACTCTAAGGGTATTTCAGTTCCAAGGTGCTCTGAGTAAAAGTCAAGAAGAGTTCTAAAAATAATTCCAGAGGACTTCTGAGAAAAATAAAGAGCTCATAGAGTTCATAAAATTTCGAAAAGAACCTCAAGGAATTCTGAGGATTGACTTTTTTGCAACTGTACAAAGTTTAAAGACAGCTTTTGGATTCCGTAATTGAAAAGTGGGTATTAGTTTGCCATTTAACCTTGGTCTATTGTTGTCTTACTAAGAATTTGTCTAAGAATCTTCTCTCAAAATTTCAAGACATTTGTTACCGTGGTTAATGTTCGGCATCATTTCCTGTCACCCTGACTGGCGGTACATTGGGACAAGGTTGACATGGTCAATCTATCGCACAAGTCGTAATTCCGTTAACAATCCTGCACTCGCTTGTCAAACTAACTTTTGTGCGCTTTTGTTCCATATTGTACATATGGTTTAAACCTTTTCAATGATCCTAGCCTTGGCATTTAGTTCAAAATTTGAAAAAATTAGAACTACAATTTTCGCTCGTACTGTACTGTTGTGGAACATTGCGAAAACCTTTTGAGGAAAACCAGTGGCAATCATTGCAGATGAGACGAGCGATTGTGGCCACCACGAGTAGTTGGCGATTGTCATCAGGTATATTGATAATGATGGGATTAAATTGCCAATTCTATTTGCATTGAAGAAGATGAACCATCACCGGAGCAAAAAATAGATAAAATTAGCTAAATTGAACAGTAGGGAAACAGTGGTGGGTGGACAGCACCATCCACCACGCACTTTGGAGTACTCCCTATCCCCAGACTAAATGCACCATAGAAGAAAAAATTGCCCCTCTTTAACAAGATTCCTGTGCACGCTAGTGGGAGTTAGATATAAAATCAAGATTAAAGTCCCAAATTTAACTTTAATTCCAATCGAAAGAAATGAATTCCAAACTTGTACAATTGTGCCCTGTGATTGTGAAATTAGATACTAAAGGCTGACTAAAAGTAAATTGGTAAGCACAAAAATTCGTCATTCAATAAGTTTAAAAAGTCCATTAATTGTTGTTTTACAGTACTTTTGTTAAAACTTCAAAGTTACAGCATTAGATGGTTACATTTCTCCAGTTCGAACGAAATCTTGAACCTTCCCCATCAGCGCTCGCGCAGTAGAAATGGACACGGAATCAGCGCATTTTTTTCATTTTGCCCGCATTTGCTGGATGTCCTTAAATGCCACTTCGTCGAAGTCGCTGCTTTGAAATTGCCCAGTATTTTTCGATTGGTCGAAATTCCGGGCAATTCGGAGGATTCATTAGCTTGGGGACAAAATCGATCTTGTTGGCAGCATACCACTCCAGAATCACCTTGAAGTAGTGGCAGCTGACCAAATCGGGCCAAAAGAGGACTTTGCTCCTATGTTTGCGGATGAATGGCAATACACGCTTTTTCAGGCATTCTTCGATGTAAACTTGGGATGTCATCGTCGAGGATGTGACAAATGGTTCCGTTTTCAGGCCACAACTGCAAATCGCTTGCAAAAACAAAGAATAATAGAATAGATTTTAAATTGGCTCACTACTTGACTAGCCAATTGGTCCCAAGCACATCGATTAACGTACCCCATTCCAGTCGGATTTCTAGTACTACACTATGTTTGTTTTGATTCGCTATGAAAGTTTGACAGATATAATGAGAGGTTCTTTGATTTTCCTATGTTTCGAGGGGTGCATCGATTAGCTTGGGACCGAAGACAGTACCAGCATAGAGGTAACTCTAAGACCAGCAGGTCCCGAAGAAACATGCTCAACGTTTTGGTTCAGCTCTGGTACTCTCTTCGGTCCCAAGCTAATCGATGCACTCTTCGAAACATAGGAAAATCCACGAGCCCCTAATTTTACCTGTCAAACTTTCATAGTGAATCAAAACAAACATAGTGTAGTACTAGAATTTCGACTAGAATGGGGTACGTTAATTGTTTTTGCTTGGGACCAATGGGCTAGTTAAGTAGTGAGTCAATTTAAAATCGTTAGTTTTCACCGGTTGGCTATAGAGCAGTACCACACCAAAGACGAATCGGAGAAGCGATCTTCGATTTGCATGAAATTTTGCATAATTGTTTGTTATGGGCAATGAAGCACATTTTTACGGAAATTCGGCCATTTTGGAGCTTGTAAAATATTTAAAATGGGGAATTTAAATTAAAAAAAATGTATTACGCAACCGACGATTCTGATTGAAATGACGTCTGAGGCAAAGTTGTAGAAGAAAAAAAGGTCATTCTGGGAAAAATATACATGGTATTATTTTAAGCAATTTTGAGTAAAAATTCCCATGAAGTGTAAAAACTCAACTATTTCAAATAGAATATCTTAAATTTTTCTATATTTTTGACACTTGAAAACTAACAAAAATTTGTGAAAAGTTGTTGAACTTTTTGTTGGTACGCTTTTTATGTGGGTTTATTCACAGAAAACGATTTAAAATGTCTCAAACATGTAAAAACGTTTTGACAAAAAGTTCAAAAATTTGATCATAAAAGCCCTTGTTCTAGAGAACGCAAATTCAAGTGTAAAACGGCATCATCTAAATCCTTGGGTGCAATGATGACCACAGTATCATCTGCAAAAAGATAAATGTAACTAAATTGTAAAACACGTATCATGTCATTAATATATATAACAAATACAAGGGGTCCTAATACACTTCTATGGGGCACTTTAAGTTTATTTCCCATGGAACTTGAAACAGAATCATTAAAGCAGTTCCTTTGAGTTCTGTCACTCAAATAGCTTTAAAACCATTTACATAGTTACAGTACTCGTAATTCCAAAGCATTGCATTATTGGTCTTAACAATAGGGGTTTAAGAAATTCTTTTAAAAACATGTTTTAAATCAAACAATCAGCAACAAGCGTCTTCAATGCTTCAAGTTAGCTTTCGATTTAGCTGTCACTAAATTCAACGGGGTTTCACAAAAATTACCGTCCCGATATCCCGATTGTTCTGGTATCAACAAAGAATTACTATTTAAATTCTCCAACAGCTGAATGTTAGCAACAAGGTCTAGAATTTTCACTAATGTGTGCATTTTTCCAGAATCTTGAAAATTTATTCAAGCTTGGATTATTCTTTTTTCTAGGTCGAGGAATTGAACATTTTCTTCAGCCCTTTACAATTTTCTTGTTTCAGAAACTGAGGAATCTGACTTCTGATTTAAACAAAACCCCTTTCGAGTTGGCAAACCGATTGGGACACTGGAAATCTTGGACGGTGGTTACATTCAATTATTCCTAATGTTTCTTCGAGAGCGTTGTTTAAAGGCTTGGGCTTAAGTCGTGACTTCATTCACGTGATGACTTATAGACGTATGTCCAACCACTACTCACTAGATACGCATCTTCATAGAATAAACCTCGTGGACAGCAATATCTGTCGGTGTGGAAACGGTTACAATGACATCGATCACGCAGTTTGGCAATGTACGGATAATGATGCCACCGGAGAGCGACTTTTGAATACCCTCGAGACTCAAGGAAGACAGCCCTTTGTTCCTATCAGAGACGTGTTGGCAACCCGCGATCTCTGCTATATGCCAACAATCCCGGCTCAATGAGTCTCATCGTCGCCTATTGGTCACCCACCATAGTCGGTCGAACTACAGACGAATCTAGAACCGAACTACCGTTCATACTGGCGACAACGCTCTGATGAGACAACGACAACCCTACCACCAAGCTCCTCCCCTTATCCTATCCTTCGATGTACCCCTTTAACCTCGGTAAGCTGCGAGTATTTGACCCAACCCCTACAAAACATAGAAATACGTGAATTTTGTTGCAAACAATGAACAATGAATTATCGGGTCCGTAAAGCTAACGCAATTGAGCCTGGGAGTAGAAATAGAAAAAAAAAAATTGCATCCCCAAGATCTTCTCCTAAGATTTGGTTGATTGAACAATAGGGTGAGTCAAACTTATATGGTGGATCCCCATTTCTCTTTCGATGTGTAACTGTGTAAAATTTGAGTGAATTTGGTTATGATCTGAATTCACAAGCTCATATATACGCATGTAGGTAGGCGATGAGCAATCGGCCTGTAGTAAAATAAGAATAACTTTTTCTAGAACAAGTTGAAGTTTAGAAGTTGAAACGGTTAATCAACTACGACAAAGTTGTTCCGCATAGTATTCCTAATCTATATCCGAGGTTTGGTCAAAATTGAGCTAGCTTTCAACTTTTTGACATGCAATTGAATAGTTTCGAGTCATTGTGCATACATTTGTCCATACAAAATTAAAAATTCACCCACAAATCTGGATTATAACCAAATTTGATTAAAATTTGCACAGTTGTAAACACCAACTGCTCATTTGTTAATAACTTTTCACTCAGTTGTTGAAATTTAGTTTCCTTTAAAGTAATTGATAGATTAGGATCATAGTCTACTGTAGACATGCAAAGAGCAGGTAAATCTTATCAACACCAATGAATTTTTACACTTAAAATCCGAGATGCGCAGCGTTTTTTTTTTTTTTTTAATTCTTTATTTAAGAGATTTTTAGCCTTAGGCTAGTTCATCTCTAAGCGAGATGTGCAGCAAATTTTTGCACGCAAAATGAAATGCTGTTTATTACTAGAATTAATATCTAATTTTTTTACGTATTTATAACAAGCTTAAACTCTATTCTATCGACTGCTTCAAACAGAACTATGTTTCGTCAACTCTGTGCAAAGTTATTAGCAAATGAGCAGTTCGTGAGCAAAACTGTGTATGCCAAGCTTGGTTGCTGGGGACCTCAATACACATCGATAGAGCAGTGGGGAGCAGGAGGTTATTATCCACCATATAAACTTGACCCACCCTATTGATCAATTTCTTAAAAATTTGCCTCGGATCAAAACCTAATTAATTCAATTTCAAAATTTCTATAACAATTTCAAACTTTTTTCCTTCTATTTGCTAAAATTCGTGATTATGACACGTGATTGTCCCGGCAGCGTTCGCAGACTTCGTAAAATATTTAATGAAATTTAAAATATCCAAGACTTTGAAAAGCTTTGGAGATGGCGCACATAAAAAAATGTCAATTCTAGTAGGCACCTAAAATTATAAAATGATTCAAGATTCTTAAACTTTCAAATTTTCAAATATTCTTAAAATTTATTAAGTTTCTGTAATTTACTTATGATTTAATTTATGATTCTATGATTATGAATAATGACACCAATTAAAAAATAAACAATATTTTGAAAACCCTCCTCCTTCTCTCCAATTTGAAAATACGGTGAAGACATGTGAACTCGGAAAAAATCCCAAAATGAACTAAAATCACGGCCAACTATTTTCTCAAATATACTCCGTGAACTATGTTTTTTTTTTTAATGTAGGATTACGTCTTTCGGCAACATATTGGACAACAATAAAAAAGAATTACGAAAAATGGACAGGTTTTTATCGAATATAACTCTGTCAATAGCGGATGGATTTTAATTCTAATCAAGCTATTTGATTAGAAATTTTGCTACAAATCTACTTAATTGAACTCTTTATCATTTTTCAATAGGTCCTTATTGAAAATTGCACAAATGTCCAACTGTTGCAATGGGGATCAAAATTATCACCGATTGCCTGCAAACAGTGCTTTCCCCAACACAGATTTTAAAATCGAATTCCATCTGGTCTCACTGAACGGCAGAGATGCCCGATCTACGGAAATCTCCGTAGATCTACGGATTTTACAAATTTTTGCGGAAATACGGATCCGTAGGCAAAATCTACGGAATTCGGTACAGTTTCTACGGATTTTTTCTTCAGTATACGTCTGCCTTCATAATCGAATTTTACAATCTAGAGTATAATCTGATTCTGAAGGGAAAGAAGCATAAAGTAAAATGCAACCGTTTTCTTGCTCACTTATCCGCTTTTTGATAGAATTGGCGTTGACGGCGACTCTGTAGCTCTTCTCTCCTATGAAATATCCCGTAAGCAAACGTCAGGCTGTGCGTGAAACTCTTCACTCCGGAGAAAGTTCCCATAATATACTGTAAATCTTTGCTTGAAGAGAAAAAATTTCGACGGTGCCGTGTGAAGGCGAATAAAAGTCGTGTCGGTCGACCGTAGTCGACACATTTTTATGATAATCGACTGCCTTTGCTCCCGACACTTGCAAAACAAGCTTTCATATAACAGTGGGTACTAATGTTATACAATAGGCTCTGTCATACGCAGTGTTGGAAAAGTTCGCGATATTTCACGAATTTCACCAAGGGAAAAGTTCGCGAGTCATAGTGAGTTTTCACGAACTTTTCCATCACTGGCCATACGACACTGTCATCGAAGGCCGTAACGAATGTATGTATTTGAGTTTTTTTTTCAGAATAAGAGCTGCCCAACAAACATTGCATGCTGAATAAGAGCTTATTAAGGCAAAAATATGGTTCATCAGCTCAAAAATGGCTTATTCAGCCATTATTCAGCTCAAATTGTTTGTTGGGTGCTGATGTGTGCTTGTGTGAATTCTGAAAATAGCAAGCAACGATGTCCTAGTAATAACATTTCTGATCCGAAATGGTTTAATTGACACCAAATTGATGAATTAGAACGAAATCACATTTGTCATATTATAGTTATTTGATAATTTTCTTTTTGCTCGAATGTTGTTCTACTGTTTGCGTTGTGTAAGAGAGACGCCGCTCTATTCTCCGTCAGCTCGATGATGATCAGGCCTTCAACGTGTTCATCAAAAAGCACGTAATCCATAAGTCGTCGTACTTGTCCGGCTTTATAAAGGAAACTACGATTAAAACGTGGCTTTCTTATTAGATTACGACACCACTGTACCACCGCTACGGGATCACAATTGATCAGATCGCCATAGATGGTCTTGAAACCCCTGCAGTGGATCCTCAAATTGAGCTGCAAACCATTGCCGTGGATAATGAGACAGAATTGCTCCTTGGGCAGCAGGAAACGCTCCTTTGGAATAAGGACAAATGCCTGGAGATCGCTCCCACGCAAAACAGGGTTCAGCTGTCACGGCGAAGAGATAGCTTTTCCTGCCATATGTTTTGACCATCTACGGAAATTCAAGCCAGGGATTCGGATGACATATTTCATGATGGCACCCAGTGAAACTCGTCGTCAAGACAGGCGTGTGGGCAAACCACAACATTTGTTGTATATGACAATGGAAGTTCTACGCCTTAGAGTTTCCGAAGGCTTGCAATACACTATTAAGTGCACGGGGACAAGCAGTACATTGAGCGAAATCTATCCTTCCTCAAATCAATACCGAATTCAGTACAGTATTGGTAACAAAGGAAGATAAATTTGTTCACCATGATGCGACAATTGGGAAAGCCTACGATGCTCCACACACTTAGTGCAAATGAGATGAAGTGGTCCCATTTGTTGAATCTCCTACATTGTCAGAAGGACGCAATGGCAATGACTTAACAGATCCTATCCAGGAATTGACTGCACTACAAAGAGCAACTCTGGTCAATGATGGTCCAATCACGTGCTGTGTGTACAAGCTGGTTCATACGATTGAGTTTAAAGCAACGTGGAAGTCCTCACGCGCACATCTTGCTATGGCTGAACATTTATCCCCGGGAAGCAATCAGTGAAAGTATGCCAAAAACTACAGGTGCAACAGTATCATGGTATTCATGCCTGTACAACCATCGGCCCTTTTCAGGGCCACGAAGATTTTCCAAAAGAGTTAAATTTCTGAACATGTCCCAACTAAAATTCATATCAAAAGCTTCTTTTCAGGGCAATCATAGTCATACTAAAAAGTATAAACAGAGAGAACCCTGCTCAAATTCCTATTCCTACACAAAACACAGGTCCTGCTGCAGTTAACAAATAACATTTATTATATAAGACCACGTAGTCCGACGTCACCATTGCGTACAACCCCAGAGGGCTGTCCCTAGTAATTTTTCAAAAGTTCATTCATCGATTTTTCATTTAACGTAAAATATCACCATAGAACTAAAAAAATATCACCTTCGACTAAAAAAAATCCGTAGAAATCCGTAGATTTGAATAAGTCTACGGAATTGCATAGAAAACAATCTGGCATCTCTGCTGAACGGTGCTTATTCAATCACCGTGTGGGGTGGTGCCCGGTCAGTTGCCAGCAGCAGCAGTGCTTTCGGCGAGTGGTGTTGAACATTGTACACAACGAAAGGCTGCCCGTAAGCAGCGAGTTGCTGCCCACATGAGCGTCCATTCACCGAAGAAGGAAGAAGAAGCCTCACCGCTACTGATCGGGATCCATCTACGTGAGTCGCTGTTGGCCATCTATGCCAAGCGCGTCGCCCTCGTTCCAAACAACATACTGTTCGTCAGCCTCATCTGTGTTGAACACCCTAATAGCTCACCATTACTCAACCATTACGACAAAACGGTCCTTTTCAGGACCATCATACATTTGTTAAATGGGGCCTCATAGCCTAGTCAGTAAAGGCACGATATTACCAAGCCGGAGGCGGCGGGTTCGATTCCCGGTCAAGTCGAGGGAATCTTTTGGGTTGGAAATTTTCTTGACTTCCACTTGGGCATAGAGTATCATTGTGCTTGCCACACAATATACAAATTCATGCATTGGTATTGGCATCGAAAGCTCTCAATTAATAACTGTGGAAGTGCATTTTGAACACTAAGTTGAGAGCACGCAATAAGCTAATATGTACTTAGCAATAAGCTTGAAATGCGAATAAGAAGAAGAAGATACATTTGTTAAAGAGTATTTTCTGGACTTTTGTTAAGGTTATCAATGGGATGTCAGTTTCTATATGTTGAAATCTAACATACCATGTATTTTTAAGGCAACATTGGCGGTGAAATTTCAGAATCCAAATTTGGTCGCGGCAAGAAAGTGGTCTAATTTTGATCCATGATGACTTTTAATTCTTAATATGCAAATCGATAGGAATTTTTTCTACGAATCTGTTAAAATTAAGAATTTGTCATTTTTCAAAATGTCACTATTGAAAATTGCATGAATGTGCAACTGTTGCTATGATAATTAAAATTGTCATCGATTGCCTGCGAAAAGAGCTTTCCCTAACACAGATTTCAAAATTGAATTCTATCCGGTCTCACCGAACGCTGTTCATTCAATCATCGCGTGTGGTGAGTGGTGGTTTTTTCCAGTACACAACGGAAGGCTCCTCACACGCAGCTAGCTATCAAGGCTGCCCTCAACCGCTGATCGAATTCAGTTGCTCGTCGTGAGCCACTGTGGGCCATCTATGCCAAGCGCGTCACCCTCGCTCCAAATAACATACAGCTTGCTCATCCGTGTTGCACACCCAAATATATGATTGGTTTGATCGCGAATATCTCGCGATTGGAAAAATTTTAGCAAGAAATTCCTCCAAACGATCGATTGCTTTTTTAAATATCTATTCAATAAAACAAATTTTCGTGCACGAAAATGCGTAATTTTGACATCAGAAAACGAGGAGTCTTCGTGATGGGAAAGGTGGTTTCCCTAACACAGTCGCCAAATATTGATACCAAGCACTGAGCATGCCAGACCGTACTTATCTTTATGGCTTTTGATGCAAATTTTACGCCAATCCTTTTAAGAGCATTATGCAAAAAAAAAACTTGCCGAATTTTCTTCATAGAAGGGGCTTGAAATTTGCATCAAAAAACATAAACGTAGGTACCGTCCGGAAGGCTCAGATTCTGTGATTGTAGTGTTTTCCCTAATACATATTTCATTTCCACACCGATATCATCTCCAAGAACATCGAGGAAATATTTCCACAGTATTGTTCTTAACTAGCTTCCAAGCTTCCAACCCATCAGTCCTTTTCAGGACGACAAATGACTGATAAAAGAGTTAATTAAAGAGTAAGAGCTTGTATCCAAGACATATCGTCCAGGATTGGCTTGTACTGCATGGACATCGACAGGGCGCCTCACATACAGAAATCTTAAATTGATTCCGAATTTCAACCTATCGAACTTTTTCACTGATAACGAGTTAAGAAATCAATTTTATATTTACAATACTTTTGCTGTGACATCAAAACTTCCTTTCGTTTCTTGGATACAACCTCTTACTTTTTCCCGTGAAGACATTTATTCGATCTCGGACTGTCAAAATTCTCGTCTATTCGTCGCGATTTTCCAAGTTTTATCAGAAGAAACAATCGATAAGTTTTTTGATGAAAAGTTCACGATTAGAAGTTTTTGTAGTCGAAAGAATGCTATTTCCAAGTGCGTTTGAGAACGGTATTCTGCTCAGTGATTCAGTTTTCCGTTGTTTCCGTGGTAGTAAAATTCGCGTGGGTCCCGATGGGAGCGATCGTGAGCAATGGATTCGTCGTCGACTAAAGAAGAGGCGCTTTTGCTAGTTTCTTTACAAGCAGAGGAAAATGCGTTAAAGTATTTTGGCAATGTCCTTCATTTTAGTGATATTTGTTTATAGTTTTGTTTGATATTACAAATTTCTCATCACTGAGTAGTTTCTAGTGAAATAAATGATCTCCATCACATCACTAAACATAACCACGAACAATGACGAGGAACTGCATCCCAAACCCCATGATAAACAAGGAGCGGATGCATCCAACGAAACTTTTAAGAGCGACAGAATCATTACAAACATAGGAGAAAATTCGGTAAGATCCTTCCATTGCATTATTTTATGATTCTGCAATATTGTACAAATATTTACACATTACACACAACTACACATAGTAACTCGGAGCGTTTGGTACGGTATGTCCACGCATCCTTCCACCCCTGTAGATTCAAGAAATGTTCCCATTCATTTCCAAGAATCATCTTTGCGGCAAATACAACGCAGTAGGCCTGGCCGTATAGATGTTTATATCATATCTCAGATATGCAGTAAACATCAATCAGACAAGAAAAATGATTAGACCTCATCTAACCTAATCATTTTCCAGGATGCTTTCTCGTACTGGCTGCGTTTGTATTGGATTAGATTAGATTAGATTGAAGACATTTATTCGATCTTGTTGAAGACGTTTTCTCAAACACCTGGCACCCCTGGAAAGCACAAAAATGCCATTCTTCTTCAAGACGGCATACCTCTCTTCACGATTGGCTTGGTACACTTTTTTCCAAGACAAAATTATAAATATAAAAGTCTAATACCGCTAACACCGCAAATTATACGGCCACCACTACTGCTCTTTCTCCCTATAGCATGGCACACCACGTTTCCAAAAACTACCATCCGCCTCCTTGATCTTGGCGCAATGTTCTCCATCATTATCAACGTGAAACATTCGTACTAGACTGCTGGTTCATATCGCTTCTGTAAGTCAATCCTCACGGCACAGCATCCAGTGGTAGCAAGAGAATGCGTTCCACCATGGAGCGGAAAAATTGATTTTTAATTACTTCAATATCATCGTTGTCCTCCTTGATACTTTCGCAATCATTGTCGTCGTCGTCATCGCTGTCGTTGACGAGCGAGCCACAACAGCATCGATATGATGATGCTGGTTGTCATCTACCGATTTGCGTGCTTTCTCTCGTTCGTTGGTTGATGTGCAGAGTCCTCCCTCCCAGACTCACACCAACACAAACGCACTCGCACCATCCAACCCTGAAAGGACTCCACCGAAACCGAGTTGTACGTGCAAGGCGGGAGTTATCCTCCCATCGACAGACCGACCAAACGACAGGCGAGCGTGAAAGAAAAGGAAGCAACTCGAGCCTCCCCCTCTACTCGCACAAGATGGGTTGATTGCTCGCTCCGCTCACTCCCATGCAATCCTCTCAATCAGCTGGGAGAATTGGCAGCAGCGTGAGAGATCACATGCTGAAAATGAGAGCAAGAGCTGATTTCACTACCTAACTAGCAGGCAGTAGGCCATTAAAATTATGCTTCAAAGCAAAGACTGCTTCCTGATTTCTTTTTTTTTTCCGACGGCAGGCAGCTGTGGTGACCCAAGAAGTCGTGGACATTAAAACCAATATTCGAGGAAACCTGGTGTGCGGGTCGTAAAAAATCACACAGAGCGCAGACGGCACCGTCAGTGCCATCAAGGCGAATAAAATCCGGGAAATTATTCATCTTGATTTGTGGGCCCGGGGGACAAGCCTTGACTTGTTTTTTTTTGTTTTTGTTGTTATTGCTGCGTTATGCGAGGGAAAAAATGTCTAAAATTATTTCGATAACACTTGCAAAGTCGTAAACATGAGCACTAGGGTGGGTCAACTTAACAACACGATGCGGCCCACTGCTCATTCGATCTGTATTGAGATCCTCAACAGGGAGAATTTTAAAGTTTGTATGGGAAACGAAACAAGATTGTTCAGCAGCTTGTCAATAATTCAGAATTATTTCCAGAACTGGGACCTATATAGATACAGAACAACTTTGTCGAAGATCGCTAATTGATTTGACTTATTTGCCAAAAGGTTTAAAATAACTAAAATGTTATGTTGAATCAACAAAAAATCATTTAGATGCAAAATTATTCTATAGGTCAGCGATATAGTGGTTCTCATAAATTCTTAAAAATTGGTAGTGTTGTTTCTTATCGCAAAATATTACACCCGTTTTTTTGTCATTAGAATGACCATTGAGGTGGTCAAAATAAATTCATAACTTTTGGACCACTTGAAGCCGATTTCAAATATCAAAATATCAAATAAAAAGTATTTAAAAATAATTTCAATCGTGATGCACTTCAATCGTGTCGAAAATATGGTGTAATATTACTTGCCAAAAAGGACAACATTATCATTAACACAGTGCATGAACTGGCACTACGCTGCTTTTACTGCATTTGTTTATTTTTGTGGCCATAAAAATTACATGAGATCTTCGACATGATTGAAGTGTATCCTCTTAGATGTAATATTAAAATTTATTTTTTGCTGTGTACGCTACGATATGATCTGATTGACTTTGTCAGAGATTTAGCCGAAAGACTTGCCGCTTTCCAGACATTGAAATCTGTTGATTCGACGATCCTGTGACCTCTCTGCCCAACGAGGTGGACTGTGATATATTTGTCCCTACACACTTAGAAATCTTAGGGTATTTGACACTTTTTCTGAGCGCGATGGTCGCCATATTGGATTCCAAAATGGCGTCGGACATCGATTTTCTGCACCTTCGCGTCGTCTTCGTTCCGAAAATACCGATATTGTAGTATATTTGAGACTTTGCCTAAGCCCGAGAAGTGAATTGCTGGTCTGAGTTCCTCTTTTATATTCAATTAGAGTATGTTTCTGAAATACACAGTCAAACAGCACGTAATGTTGTGAACAACTTCAATGATAGCTGGCCAACAGTGCTCCTATTAAATTGGTCAAAAACAAACTACGTTTTACGATTAAGATGACTTAGTTGAGTGATAACACTAGAATTATCAAACCATACAAATTCAAATGGTATCCTGGAATTTCGTCGTCATCCTCTTCCCAAGTGGCTTGATCGTAGGACAGTTCATGTCATTTGACAAAGTACAATGTTCACCCATGGCGCATGGTCCGATGATTGATGACCCGATTAACCATCAGTCATTCCGGTTTGACACCATACTAGTAGAACTTCTCCTCCAGTACCGTATCCTCGCGGTCACGTTCACGCATCTTGAGAATACGCTTGTAACGGCCATCCTCCTCGTCCAGCACGTTCTCCCATGTCGTAATTCCGAATGTAGAAACGGTACATCAGTGGATGGAAGACATCCAACTGCAGTTCCGTGATCCAATCACAGTGCCAGTAGGACATGTCGGCGAATTTGACAAAGTACTTCCTACGGCGGGATGGTACTGCCTTTGAAGTTGACGGTTCGTTAAGATCGATCGGTTTATCACAGTCTTTGGGTCGGCCGAACACCTGATGTTCGAAGAACATCGACAAGCGAAGCACTACCTGTGGGCAAACTGCGCAGCAAGAAGAATTTTCGGATGAAGTCAAGACGCTGTTGAAGAATCGTGAGCTGCCGAAAGCTAAGTGGCACAACATTGAACGATCGAGTCCACTATACAGATTGTCCCCTCTTCTTGATGAATTCGGGGTAATTCGAATGGAAGGACGGTCGGCCCATGCAGATTTCATCGCCTTCGAGCAGCGGTTCCCCATTGTGCTTCCAAAGGGCCGCGACGTCATCTCTAAACTTCTTCTTCACTACCATAGAGAGTTCGGCCACGCAAACCAAACAGTGGTTAACGAACTTAGGCAACGTTTCTACATCCAGAAAATTTGAGCCGCAGTGCTGCAGGCGATGCAGAACTGTTCGTGGTGCAAAATCAACAAGTGCCAACCAGCAGTTCCCAGGATGGCACCTTTGCCTGTACAACGCTCACTCCACAGCTACGTCCGTTTAGCTATGTGGGGATCGATTATTTCGGTCCAGCAATCGTCACGGTTGGACGACGATCGGAGAGATGGATTTGCCTGTTCACGTGCCTAGCGACCCAGGCTATCCACATGTAAGCCGCTCATAGCCTAAGCGGCCAGTCATGCGTGATGGCAATCAGGCGATTTATTTGCAGGAGAGGTGCACCGCACCACTGGAGCTCTTTTAAGGCAACGGCACGAATTTTCAAGCGGCCAGCAAGGAGCTGGTACAAGAGGTGCGTCGTTTCGATCTGTAGTATGCAAACGTTTTCACCGGTGCCAGGACCCGATGGACCTTCAATCCACCTGCAGCGCCGCACATGGGTGGCATTTGGGAGCGATTAGTTAGATCGGCGAAAGAAACACTTAAGAATCTGCGCGATGGCATAAAATTGACAGACGAAATCCTACTCACTGTGCTGGCTGAAGCTGAAGACATGGTGAATTCTCGGCCGCTCACATATGTGCCACAGGAATCAGCAGATCACTTCCTCCGCGGTTTACCTTCTGGAGAGCGTGAAGAGGCTTACGTACCGACAAATTCGGCCGAAGCGTTGCGGTACAACTACAAGCGGTCCCAAGAGCTGGCCGATATGCTGTGGCAGAGGTGGCTGAAGGAGTACATACCTACCATCAATCATCGTACCAAGTGGCACGGGGAGCAGACACCAATCCAAGAGGGAGAACTGGTGTATGTAGTCGATGGGAACAACCGTAGAACCTGGATCCGAGGAGTTGTGGAAAAGGTAATTCAAGGTATCGATGGAAGAGCACGACGAGCACTGGTGGGAACATCAAAGGGAGTGTATCGAATATCAATTTGACTACAACAGCTCCCATTTTATTTAATGAACAATCCAATGCCAACGAAACTGTGCCGAAGGTGTCCCGATGGATGTGCCCAAACTGTGCCGAACCTTCTTTCGGCACGCTGTGCTGAGTCACTTACCCCTTGAAAGGAGTGCTCATTTGAATAGTATTGTCGCCCTTCGCTCAATTTCAACTTCTGTTCATTTTTCACACTGCAGTTCTCTAGCGGGATCCATCAATCTATCCTCTTCAGAAACTTTCTCTAGGTAATAAATATCGCACTATAGCTTCGTGCTTATATTAGTATAACATTTCCTCCCAACACTGAAAATCGTAAACCTCACGCATGAAGTAACAACACCAAGGGGTATTCAACTTTGCACACCTAAATCTGTGCCAAGAAATTTAGCAGTGCCGAGGTCCGTGTTGAAGTCCGTGCCGAAGTCCGTGCCGAAGTCCGTGCCGAAGTCCGTGCCGAAGTCCGTGCCGAAGTCCGTGCCGAAGTCCGTGCCGAAGTCCGTGCCGAAGTCCGTGCTGAAGTCCGTGCCGAAGTCCGTGCCGAAGTCCGTGCCGAAGTCCGTGCCAAAATTCGTGCCGAAGTCCGTGCCGAAGTCCGTGCCGAAGTCCGTGCCGAAGTCCGTGCCGAAGTCCGTGCCGAAGTCCGAGCCAAAGTCCGTGCCGAAAGCTGTGCCGATCGTTTCGAAGTGTATCAATCAAGGTGTCAATATCCCATGAGTTTGGTAATCCTGAAGTTAAACTATTTTGATTGTGTTTACATTTTCAATTTCTCTAATTCATGGCAAACATTAAGCTTCATTCTGCATGAAATTACACATTTCAAGCATAACTTTTCAAAAGGACGTAAGTCGCAAAAATAAACAAATTGATATTTTGTATCTAACCGAATATAAAATACATGCTTTTCCTACGAGTTAATGAAATTGTAATGCATTATGGAAAATATATTTAATGAACGCCCTATGTCACCTTATTTCATTGTTTTTAAAATTGTGTTGATACACCCTTTTATTGTCAACATGACTTAACTGTTAAAATTTGATTATAACACAAAAACTGCAGATACGCTCACAGTGAAGCGTCGTATGTGAAAAAAACAAAGCAACCACTATCAATCAGCAAATGCGTCAAGTTTGTATATTTGTTTTAGTATTTGCGGGAGCAAAATGTTTATTATTTCAAAAGTACGCTTATAAAATTGCACTTTAATCTTGACTTTAATATTGAACTTCAGATACAAATCTCACCAGCGCTTTCTTAATACGAAAAACACAAAACGTATAACATCTGACAGCAGATAATGCGGTGACCCTCTCATCTCCGCTTATAACATCGATTATTTCACAACTCTGGGTAGTTATGTATATAAACCAACCAACCGACAATTCCTCAATGCTTTTCGAGCTACCGACGTATCTTCACTGCAAAACAAAAACCGGTGTATCTGATTTGACGTATGTGAAAACCAGGGTTGCTTCCACTCACTTGCTATAAAAAAATATTATTCGGAATTATGCAATCATTAGATGCAATAACGCTAAAGGGTGTCCACGATGAAATTGCCACACTATGAAATTGCTCTAACTTTTTAACCGTTGGGTAGAATTTAATGAAAATTTGGGTGGATTTAGTTCATAGTGCATTATTTAAAGTCCTGTGATCAAAACTCGCGGAAATGGAGTCGAAAGAACAGCTCGTGCGTGATAAAATCTTGCGCACTCATCACGAGAACAAGGATCTCTCGCATCGTTCCATCGCTAAAACGTTGGGAATCGCGAATTCCACGGTGTCGCGAGTGATTAAGCGGTTCGAGGAACGCTTGACCACCGATCGGAAGCCCAGAAGTGAAGGAAAAAGTATTCCGTACAACACCAAAAATCACAACCGCGTAGTTGGGGCCTTCAACCGAAATCCGAACGCCTCCGTTAGGGATGTGGCTAAGAAGCTGCACCTAAGCCGAAGTTTTGTCCAGAAGGCCAAAACTAAGGCTGGGCTTCGAACGTTCAAGGTACAAAAGACCCCTAATCGCGACGAGAAGCAGAACAAGTCCGCCAAAACCCGTGCCAGGAAGTTGTACCTCAACATGCTGACGAAAGTTGAATGCTGCATCATGGACGACGAAACATATGTGAAGGCCGACTTCGAACAGATCCCCGGCAACCTGTTTTTCACGGCCAAGGATAAGTTCAGCGTTCCGGAGCATGTCCGCACTCAGAAGATATCCAAATTTGCGAAGAAATTCCTGGTTTGGCAAGCCATCTGCACGTGCGGGAAGCGGAGTGCACCTTTCGTGACCCAGGACACGATGAACGGACAGGTGTACATAAAAGAGTGCCTCCAGAAGCGGCTGCTTCCTCTCCTGAAGGCCCACAACGTCCCAACAATCTTCTGGCCGGATTTGGCCTCATGCCACTACTCCAAGGACGGGCTGAAGTGGTATGCGGACAATAAGGTCAATTTCGTGCCGAAAATGTTCAACCCTCCCAACACTCCGGAGCTCCGCCCCATCGAGAAGTACTGGGCGATTATGAAGCAGCACCTTCTTAAACGACCTAAGGTAGTGAAGACAGTCGAGGAACTGAAGAAAGTATGGGTTTACATGCAAAAAACGGTTGATTCACAGTTTGTGCAGAATCTTATGGCCGGGGTTAAGGCCAAGGTGCGGGCATTTGCGTATGGACTGTAAATAAAATACGAGTAAAATGGTAAAATGAAGTTTAATAGTTATTTCTCAATCCCTGAAAATTTGATGGCAATCGGATGAAAACTCGAATTTTGCGAATCAATTTTGTGTGTGGCAATTTCATCGTGGACACCCTTTATGTTGTACTTGTTAGTAACAAGACGAGGGAGTAAAGTATGTGTTTGACTGCTAAAACCTGTCAATTTCGCTTTGAAAGCGTCACAATCAGCGATCTTATAATTCGTGAGCATTCACTCAGAGTGAGCGCTCACGAGTCGTAAAATCTCTGATTGTGACGCACTGAAAGCAATATTGACAGATTTTATATGTCAAACATATACTTCATGACCTCTTCTTGTAACTTACAAGTACTTATAAGCATTATACTATATCATGATTTCATAATACCGAAAAACATTTTTTTATAGCAAGTGAGTGGAAGTAACCCTTCTGTCAAATAGACGAATCATGCAGGGTGTATGTAACAATCAAGGTGTGATACCGACGAATCAATCAGGGTGTATGTGAGTAGTACACAAGTAAAAGGTGTATGATTTTGTTTTATCAAAAGTCTTGTCCGTGTTTGCAAACTCGACATTTTTCACAATCCTCTTATACGCTATCGCTTTATCCAACTAATAGCACACACAGATTAAAAAAAATAGCATTAACTTTTAAATAGCATTTAATAATCTCATATAGACATTGCTATCCAATATTTCTAATTTCCTATCCAATGTTACATACGTCCTTTTGAAAAGTTATGCTTGATTTAGTTACCAGGTAAATCTTTGTCGTTGACAAAAAAATGAATGACAATGACAAATTTCAGCACTGACTGGGACTTGTATGGACATCCCTAAAAAGTCCTGTGGATTTCCCATCAAAGTTCATACCAATTGAAACCGATAACTGGCAAGGATAGCTGAGGAAAAATGCAGGGGAAAGCGAGAAAATTTTCGGGAATTTTCGCTACGAATCGGATATGATAAACTTTTGGTAGGTTGGTTTTGAAGAGATAAGAGATTCATGGTGCAGACATTACTCACAGAAGTCAACCTTAGCAACGATTGGCAAAACGTCAACTAGTTTTCAACGTGTGTTCTCAAAGTTCTGTGCAAAGTTATCCTGAATCGGATACAGGAGAAGATCGACGCGACTCTCCGACGGCAGCAGGCAGGATTCCGTGCCGGAAGATCTTGTGTGGACCATATTGTCACGCTCCGCATCATCCTGGAGCAGGTCAATGAATTCCAGGAGTCCCTTTATTTGGTATTCATTGACTACGAAAAAGTTTTCGACCGTCTCAATCACGATAATCTGTGGGGCGCCGTTTCAACGCAAGGGAGTCCCGGATAAAATCGTCAACCTCATCGAAGCGCAGTATGAGGCTTTCACGTGCAGAGTTCTGCATAACGGAGCCTTGTCCGACCCTATCCGGGTAGTCGCTGGTGTGAGACAAGGATGTATACTATCACCGCTACTGTTTCTCATCGTAATCGACGAGGTCATGGTAGGTGCAATTAACCGTGTACCAAACCGTGGGCTGCTTTGGTAGCCTATCACCATGGAGCATCTCAACGACTTCGATTTGGCTGATGATGTTGCTCTACTAGCACAACGGCGCTCTGATATGCAGAGTAAGCTTAATGGCCTAGCCGAACGCTCCTCTGCGGCGGGTCTCACCATCAACGTCAACAAGACCAAATCGTTGGATATCAGCACGGGCAACCCTTCCAACTTTACGGTAGCGGGGCAAGCAGTGGAGAAGGTTGAAAGTTTCCAATATCTTGGCAGCCAAATAGCGTCGGACGGCGGGACCAAGAGCGACATAGGTGCACGAATCAAGAAGGCTAGGGCTGCCTTTGCGAGTTTACGAAACGTATGGAGACCCTACCAGATAAGTCAACGCACCAAAATCCGAATTTTCAACTCGAACGTGAAATCTGTGTTGTTATACGCCAGCGAGACGTGGTGTGTATCAGCGGAGAACACTCAAAAGCTGCAGGTCTTCATCAACCGATGCCTGCGGTATATAATTCGTGCCTAGTGGCCTCACAACTTGATCTCGAATGCCGAGCTCCATCGTCGATGTCATCAGAAGCCGATAGCAACAGAAATTCGAGAGCAAAAGTGGAGGTGGGTCGGCCACACACTTCGACGGAGCGGAAACGAAATTTTGGAATCCGGCAGGACATCGCAGCAGAGGCAGACCCAGGGGCTCATGGCGGTGGCGCCTCAATAAGGAAATTAAGCAAGTCGATAGGAATCTGACCTGGGCCCAGGTCAAGGCAAAAGCGAGCAGCCGCACAGGATGGAAGTCTTTCACGTTGGCCCTTTGCACCGCTGGTGGTGCACAGGACCCTTAAGTAAGTTCTAAGGTGCCGAATACTGTACAATGCTGTGTTTCGGCACAGTGTGCAGAGTTGATTACCCCTTTTTTTCGTTGATTGGCTTTCCGTCGATCTTGTTTTCCGTGCTGAGCACCAATGCTACCGACGCCAGGAAGGCCGCTTCCACATCTGGACCCTACCTATCGACCCATCAACTCAAGAACCGGGGAGGCTTTACTTCCCTTCCTTCAGAGATGTTATTCCTCAGCACATCCCGGCGGCGCCTACTGGGATCGAACCCAGGCCTGCTGGGGTGAGAGGTAATCACACTTACCACTACACCACCGGCGCCGCTGTTGATTACCCCTCTAATAACACTCTTGTATTGAACAAAATATTAGAATACCTCATTTTCAGTAGGCTGTGAAATTTGGACGAAGAATTGAAACAAACAACTTCTGCCCCAGCGTGCGCCAATGTAATCGATCGATAGTACTCCCTATTCATTGATTTACTCATTCATTCAAACGCACATTGCAGTCCTCAAACACTCGGTTTGATAAACTGCTTCATCCGAAATGCTGAAGCGAAACGAATTTGATATACTCCACATTTTTACCATCTACCAAACCATCTATCGGTCTGCTCTATTTACACCCATCATCCAACTTCCCTTCATCATAAGAGCACGAAAACTAAAATAAATTGAATCAGCAACCGCGGGAAAACTCGGGAGACTGTTTGGCGGCCAGCCAACCACTACAACCCCATTTGCCGGAATGAATCGTAGAGGGCTACCGAGTTTCACATAAAGATAGTAGGGTCGTTTTTTTGGCCACTGCCTGCCTTTCATTCGCGAACTGGTGACGTCATGAAGCCGTGCAAGAAATCGACTTTCCCGACCAACGACGACGACGACGACACACCGCATGGTGACCGCATTTCAACGACTAGACCTGCTTCCCACCCGGCCAGCCAGACAGTCGCGGGAAAACGATTTTACGACGTTACGACGCGTGATCTTCACAGGAGGTGAGGAGGGGGGGCGGGACGATGGTGGAGGGAGGTGAGTCTTTGACACCCGTCAAACAATTCCCGGTGTAGAAAATTTGAAACTAGATAAACATCAAGACATAGATACAGATCAGACTAAGAGATAGGTGCGTGCAGCACGGACAACTTGTTAGGATTAGCAAGTGCTTGATCATTTGACTAAATACCGTTTTGAGTGACAGGCAGAGCCGGTGCTTTTCGTTCGTTTCTGTTTGTTGTGTGATTGCAATCGTAAATGATGTTCAAATGCGGTTTCCGGCTCTAATGCTTGTAGCGACAGCTGTTTTGGCTTAGGAAAGTGCGGTGTCACGAAAATCTTTATTTTCGAGTCGTCAGTTTGACGTGTTATCATGTTTGAAAATGAAACACAATTTTCGCACAATATAGATCTGAAATGATTTACTACCCGCTAAAATTTTCAAATTTTCATAGCTCGTAAAAGAAACACATCTTCTCGGAGTTGATTTACGCGGTGCTCACAAATATCAACTTTATTCCTACCACATTCATAATTAATGGAAAAGTTCAACGCTGCCTTCCAAAAACACGGCTCCGAGTAAATTGATTCCATCGAGCGCACTTGTGCAGGGTCAGTTATTTTTTGTGCAGTGGGAACGGTAGATGCAGCGAGGGATGCGAGGCAAAGAGGGCAAAACTAATGAGCAAACAAGTCGTGGCCAAAATGGTGAGGAATTTTTACGGTCGTTGGATCGTTGAATGCGGAGTGGGAAATTTATGGCCTGGTCCGTGTTGGTAGGGGCTGTATGAAAGTAATGAATGAGTTTTTCGGGGTGGATGAAACTAACCGGTCGTAGTAAGTGAGAGCAAAAGTTCACTCGTTGAGGGATTAATGGACGCATATAGGTTCCAAAGTAGTATGCTCATTAGAGTGATGCAAAATTTGTAATTTTCACTCCACAGTTGCTCAAAACAGCTCCAAATTGGGTCCAGATGATCCTCTCAAAATTTAAATTCATGTAAGGTACACTGGGGTAAGAAACGGAAGCCGTAACTGTATGCGTGGGTTATTGCTGTGATTATTTTTAACACTATAAATATTAACTGTCAACTCAAGTAGTTACAAACAGCTTAGCGTGGTCCTAAGCTTTGATTGTTTTAATGTTATATGAAATCTCCAACACACATTTTTTACGCATTGCTTCAATGTTTCCAAAAAAGTTGAATTTTATGTATTTTACCCATTTTGTAGAAAATGATGGAAATGATGTAGAAAAACCCGGTTACAAATGAAGTTACAAAAAATATCTTCTAAATTTCAAGCATTTCAACTTGCCCCACATGTTTACACCCTATGCGCCAAATCAAAATGAGTATAAGGGGGCAAGTTGAAATGGTAAATATCCCATTCTCAATACAAAAAATCACTGAAGGATAGCTTGAGCTTGAGCTTGATTGACCGCCCACGGTTGCTACTCTGTTACTGCCAGATCAGCTGTAATTACACAGAGAACCAATAGACATCCTCAATGTGTAAAAACTGGTGATCTTAAATTAGGCAATACCAGCGCCGGCCGCGCCCGAACACAGGTCAAGAAAGGAATGGGAAGGATTGTGTTGACATGACACTCGCTTTGATGGAAGCCGAGAACACCTCTGCACTTCCACGAGGAATCACTGGGATGTTGGATAAGAGGGTTGGGTTTGCAGCAGGGTTCGTTTTGGTAAACGATAAGCTGAATTGATGTCCTACCCATCATATAACGCGAAGGAGATTGGGACTAAACCCACGGTCTTCTGCTCAGTAAGCAAAAACGTTTGCCACTAGGTAGACGAGCACCTTTTTAATCACCGAGTTGCTGTTATTACCATGTAGTCATATTAACAAATAAAACGATTGCCGAATCTTGAATGTGGATGGGCCTGAGATTAGACTCATGATGTTCTGCTCAGTAAGCAAAAACGGTTGCTCTAAGGCCACCGAGCCCCTCATATCACATAATACCGTTGCTCAAATTTGTGTATCCATTCAAACCCGGAACCAACGACAACAACGAGTTTCGCAAAATACGCGATTTTACCATAAATCTCTTTGATATGTAAGGACCTGGGACCGCGTTTTTCTGCTCAGTAAGCAGGCCACTGTAACCGACGATCTTTCAAATCCGAAAACTAAAAACTACGAAAAAGTACTTAGGCCTTCATTAAGTTCCACTTTCACGCGACGTTCAAGACAGGGTCCTATCCAGGATTACATCTGAAAAATCCAAATCTGGCCAACGCCTACCTAAACCTGTTTTAATCAACCTGAAATGACTAACGAATGGAAGACTTTGACTACCCAGCCATGCAATAGTCTCATTCCGTGCCTTATGGCAACTTGATGATTCTATTGCGCTCATCTTCTGGCACCACCCAGGGGAGACTTGGTCCTGTACCCAATGCTTAACTTATCTCCATTCCACTCAGCTACTCGCAATTTCTTGTGATATAGTGGGCGGAATATTATTATATGAGACAATTCAATGCAGACGTCTTTCCAAATTTGGCAGATCGACAGGTAATCGGTGAGTTACCACGATAGTTGCTCGACAACTCGACAACGTCCCATCGTTAACGCCTGCTATGAGAATTCCCCATTGCAGACGCCAACGAAATGACGTCATCGAGCTATCGATCAACTACCCTGGTTATCGCCTGGTACCTTATAGCACGATGCTAAGAGGCGAACCGGAAGAATCGATGAGCTACCTCTCCCCCTCATTTAAGAAATCACTGAAGGATAGACAAGAAACAGCGATGGGTGCATTTAAATAAACTACAGTGTTAAGAAAACATGAAAGTATTATGTTTACCAAAGAAAAGGGAGGTCTTAAGAGTTATCTTAAGTATAAAAAATATTTTTATAATAAATAAATAATATAAATCAACATTAACAACAATCCATTAATTATGAATGTGGTAGGAATAAAATTGAGAGACATAATTTTGAGACGTGTTCCTAATAATGGCCTACGAACTTTATTTGATAACTTTGTTGACGATGACTCTGCAGCTATTCACTCCTATAGGAAAATGCCATAAGCAAATGTCGAATTTTGTGAACCACAGCGGTTCGGTTTTTTATCCTTTTACTCCACTGAAAAATCCCGTAGGCAAAATGTTAATCTTAGCGTGAACGGAGGGGTCGCCACGGTACACACGCTATTTCTAAGCAACCCAAATTTGAGAAGGATCTACTCACATTCGACAAAAGTCGGGTTAGGTAAACAATGTTTAGGCTAACAAGATGACGAATGGAAAACATCGACCTGAATCCGAACAAAGTTGTTCATTTGTCATCTTGTCAGTTCCAACTTTGTTTGTTCAATTTAGTGTAGTGTAGGATATGAGTAGATCCTACTCAAATTTGGGTTGTTTAGAAATAGCGTGCAGCCAATCCTCCAATCAAAACAAACTTCACGGCAAATGAGACCAACTCATATTTGAGTACCGTTTACTCAAACTCGCAAAAGCGTCACTCGTAGAATGTTTAAATTTTTATCATACTTACCTTACCAAACATGCTAAGGCCTAGTTGTCCTCTGCTCTCCGAAGAAGTCGTCTCCACTCAACTCGACCCATGGCTACACTTCGCCAGCCTCGTAGTCTGCGAAGAGTCCGCGGGTTGCCTTCTACTTGGTTGATTCACCTTGCCCGCTGCGCGCCTCTTCTTCTTGTTCCTGTGGGGTCGCTTTCTAGAACCATTTTCACTGGGTCGTTGTGCGGCATTCTTACGACGTGCCCAGCCCACCGTAGTCGCCCAATTTTTGCAATGTGGACGATGGATGGTTCTCCCAGCAGCTGGTGCAATTCGTGGTTCATTCGTCTCCTCCTCGTGCCGTCATCCATCTGTACTCCACCGTAGATGGTACGCAACACCTTCCGTTCGAAAACACCAAGGGCGCGTTGGTCCTCCACGAGCATAGTCCAGGTCTCGTGGCCGTAGAGGACTAATCAGCGGCTTGTAGACAGTCAACTACGTGCGGCGGCGAATTTTATTCGACCGGAGCTTCCTCCGGAGTTCAAAGTAGGCACGATTCCCTGCCATAATGCGTCTTTGAATTTCTCTGCTGGTATCATTTTCGACGGTCACCAGTGAGTCCAAATACACGAACTCATCGACCACCTCGATTTCGTAACCGTAGATCAGAATTAGGGGTGGGAGGCTAACATTGTCTTCCCTAGAACTTTTTCCTTTCATGTATTTTGTCTTTGATGCGTTGATGGCAAGTCCAATCCGTCTAGCTTCAGCCTTCAGTCTGATGTACGTTTCCGCCATCATCTCAAAGTTCCGTGCCATGATGTCAATGTCATCGGCGAAGCCAAGAAGCTGGATGGACTTCCTGAAGATCGTGCCACTCGTGTCTATCCCAGCTCTTCTGATCACACCTTCTAACGCGATGTTAAACAGCAGACACGAAAGTCCATCACCTTGCCGTAACCCCCTTCGAGATTCAAAGGGACTCGAGAGTATCCCCGATACTCAAACAACGCACATCCAGTGCTGAGATTTGTCATTGTCATTGACAGACTTTTGCGCGATATTGACAATATTGTTCATCACATAGTCACTGACAGACTTTATTCTCAAAAAAACCTTCGGCAAAATATCATTAATTTTTCGTCAATGACAAAGATTCACCTGGTAACAAAAAGTGTAATTTCGTGCATTCTGTATCACATTATTGTTATCCAAGTAGTTCAGGACGTAGATGCTTGTTTACTTTAACGGCTCCGTGTAATTGTGTTGCTCAAGTCATCTAATTTCGTTACAAATTTAGTTAAAACAAATCTACACATCACTGCACAGTGGTCCAGTATGCAGATTTAGGTGGAATCATATGTTTTGAGACTGAAATTGAAACTTTAGACTAAAAGTCTCTTCTACAAAGTTATTCCGGCCAATTTAAGAGATACAAAAAAGATGTTTTCAACAAAGTTGCTTGAAACTAGCTCAGCTAGGTATAACTTTGCCGAAAAATGTATACCTTAATTTATTCAAACAAAAAAGTTAGATTTTTGATTTTGAATCTGCATTCTGGACCACTGTGCATTGTCATTGACAATTGACATGGTTTGCCTTGACTGTGACTGTTAGCTCAAATGAGTGACCAAAGCAAAATTGTCAATATCCCGTGTATTGTCGAGATTTTGCAGCACTGCGCACATCACTTGATCCATCGTCTCCTTGACCAATCGCGTCAGTTTATCCGGAAATCCGTACTCGTGCATAATCTGCCATAGCTGATCTCGATCGATGCGGATTTGAAATCGATGAACAAATGATGTGTGGGCACGTTGTATTCGTGGCATTTCTGCAGAACCTGAGAAATTTGGTCCGCGGTAGCGCGGACACCCATGAATCCCGCCTGGTATTGCCCCACGAACTCTCTTGCAAATGGTAACAGACGGCATAGAATTTGGGAGAGTACCTTGTAGGCGGCGCTCAGCAGTAGGATCACGCGGTAGTTGCAGCAATCCAAATTGTCGCCCTTTTTGTATATTGGACATACGACACCTTCCATCCACTCCTCTGGTAATATCTCCTCCTCCCAAATATTGGCAATTACCCAGTGCAGTGCTCTATCCAGTGCTTCACCACCGTATTTTAATAGCGATGCTAATTTCATTGCTATAACGACGACCCAATAAACAATTGAGAGCTCTTATAAAACACCTGAGTTGATCAAACGTTGAATAATAGCTTCCAGAGTTGTACAAGAATGTAGTTGTATTGCCTTTTTGGTTAGAAGCTTCAAAAGCTGCTTGGAGCACTCTTAAATGATTGTTTACGTTCGGTTTAACTATATGCTTTATAAGACCTACGATAACTTTTATAGCACCTTTGTTAAACTGATTTACTAGAGCTATATAGTACGTGGAATAAACGCATCAAAATAAACCATTGGGAGCTCTTATACAACACCTGAGTTGATCAAACGTTGAATAATAGCTTCCAAAGTTGAACAAGAATGTAGTTGTATTGCCATTTGGTTAAAAGCTTCAAAAGCTGCTTGGAGCACTCTTAAATGATTGTTTACGTTCGACCAACCACCAACCACAATTTTGTTGCTAAAAATAGCACAAGTGATAGGCACGTTTATATGACCATAAGGCAATGATTATTCGACTGCAAGAGAAGTCACTCAAGATGAGCTTCATATACTTCTCTCATATGATCAAAATATGTATTCAAGAATAGAGCAGATGGAAACAGAAGCGGCTGGCAATCCGGGATCATGAGTTCGAATCTTGCTTCGAGAAACCCTCGGTTGGAGTAGAGGTAAATTATATATAGGTGTTATTAATAAATGCAAACATTAATTTAAGACATATATCATATAATCAACGATAACATTTCTAGATAAATTCTCTGAATTAATGATTAGAGAGATTAATTGAAAGAATATCAATCAAAGATTAAACAGATGCTTGTTACTATTTCCTCGATGATCACAGAATGTGAATTATGGCATAATTACATATTTTTTCAATGTGCACAAATAAGTTAAATTAATAAAAACTGTACAAGCAATTATTTTGGCGTACCACGACAATTGTTAAACTAATTTTAATCTGTGAATATTGTGAGTACTTACACAACTGTTATTAAGGAGTCATTGAAAAGTGCTATAAACGCTTTTCACCGCTTGCTGTATAGTGATTATTTAGGAGTCATAAAAGAGTGTAACAAACGCCTCTCAGGTTCAATCTCTAATACATTTCGAAGCAGCTGTCAGGAAGTGTCTACAAACGTTGTATAAGAGCTTTCACCAAAATAATAAAGCTTGAGTTTAAATATGTATCTATAAACGTTGTATAAAAGTTGCTTCTATCCGGTTGTTAAGGAGTCATTAAAAAGTGCTATAAACGCTTTTCACCGCTTGCTGTACAATGATTATTTAGGAGTCATAAAAGAGTGCAACAAACGCTTCTCAGGTTTCCTCTCTACTAAATTTCAAAGCAGCTGTCAAGAAGTGTCTACAAACGTTGTATAAGAGCTTTCACCAAAATAATAAAGCTTGAGTTTAAATATGTACCTATAAACGTTGTATAAAGGTTGCTTCTACTCCTATACCGCGTATACATATAATGCTGTAGTTGAACAGGTTCTCCAAACCAGTGTAAACAAGAGTTTTACAGAAGTTGTAATAAACAAATTGTACAGTTATTATTCAGCATGCAGTTGAATAAAATCATAATTGAAGCGTTTCTTCAACAAGAAATTGATTTTGGGTAAACGTTTTACTGAATACGTTAGACAACACCTTTTTGTTGCAGTTGTATAGGTTCTCCAAACCAGTGTAAACAAGGGTTTTATAAAAGTTGTGGTGAACACATTGTGCAATTATTATTCAACATGCAGCTGAACAAAATCAAAACGAAAGCGTTTCTTCAACTGGAAATTGTTACTTGGGGACTGAATTAAAGGGCTTAGAAGCAGAGGGGTGAACGTCAATTCTCTTCATTGATTTCCTTTTCGGATGCCCATAGCTTCACTGACCTATTTCACACTATTTCTGCTATGCTCTTCTATCATCCAGAACAACAAACGTATCAATGAATGTGTTTACCGTCGAGTTATTAACGAAACAGATAGTCGATGAAGACAATCGATCAAAATCACTTGCACCTCTGCTTCCAAGTGCGGTTACAAGATTACAACTCTGGAGAGCATTTTGTGTGGTCGTTGAGGGCGTTTAGTTCTGAATATGGCGATGAGTGTGCAAAATGTTACACAATTGCATCCTCCCTATTTGCACACGCCCGAAGATCGGAGGCAAATGCCACTTCGACTTGTTTCGTCTACTAACGATTCTCTGATGACTGTGTTGGGGAAGCAGCATATGCATGTACGTAATTAGTGGTTATTTCGATACCATTTTTCAATAATTTTTTGTTAACAATCAACAGTCAAAAACATTGTTAATAATTTCCAATCGATTGGCGAAAAATTATTGAAATCGGTCCAGGGGCAGCTGAGTTGTTAACGTTCAAAACTTTCATAATTTCGTTACATGTTCCATTTTCGGGTTTCACAAAGTGTACCCCCATATAGAAATTACAGACGTAGTCATACGTCAAAAACGAATCTCTGCCTTGAGATAACATCATTTTGAAAATAATGTTTCTAAATTAGACCCAAGATCCAGACTAATTTCGAAGCTCAAACAATTTTGAAAAAAAAAAACTCAAAAGCCTATTCCAGTGTTTTAAAGAAGCCGGTAAAATTTTGATCACAGATTTGGAAAAGCTCAGAAACTTGATGAGCCATTCGATAGTTCCCATAATTTCAGCTTAGGTCTTACTAGTCCTATTGATAATCAGCTTGCTCGGGAAATTTTCATTCACAGAGAGTATCTTGTCTTTCTTGGTAAAATTATTAGTAGATGTACTAGTTTGGAATTGGCGATTTTTTTTAAATAGACACTTCAACGCTCTTGGGTCATTTGTGGGTGTGAGATTTGAACGCCGGAGTCGCCCCCGATCTTTTTGTAGACGCTAACGTCTACTTCTCAAGGCTTCCTATTTCATCAGTTTTACATCTATTATGGTGGATTCCGTCCTGAGCGATATTTCACGCACGGGGCGAGATTTAGCGAAGGTACGAGAGGGAGAAAAGTACTAGTTGTTTCTCCCGTGGCATTGCAAATTTAGCTCCGCTCCGTTAATGCACACACGTGAATACACCATTAGTTTTGAGAAATACTTCAATATTTTCGTTGATATTTAGAAATATTAGATGATGCTTTCAAATATATCTTAGTTGTCTCGCCCCTTGATGTGGCCTTCATAATTATCTTCACACAAAAAAAAACTCAAGTGCTCTCACAACTTGCAGGGACACGCAATCTGCTACCACAGCTCCTAGGTGAATTCTGCAAAGCATTGTATTTCGTATAAAAATTGAATCCATAAGCACAGTGTCCCATCTGATCCAATATGCTTGGGTCTGTTATCTTTCAATTTTCCCGGAAGCTTTCAAATAACCTTGCTTGGTCAATATTTCCCGTTACTTATATTTCGAATGGTTCTATATCTTCCAGGTCAGAAATTTCATGAAAAGAAACTCTTTCTCTCTCCCCCTCCTCAACATTATTCTTCATTCAATAGCATCTTCTGCGGCTGGTGCAGTTTCACATAGAACTGAGAATACATATTCAAGTAAAGGGAACGATATGAAGGGTACGCGGAAATGTGCTCTGAATAAAAATAAAATAAAACAGCAACCGGAAGTTGTCTTAATGGAGATAGCAAATTGAATCTACCCGCAGCCCGAAGGAGATTGGTGAGCACCATCCAGAAAAGAGCACGGGTTTCTAGCGTTCGCTAGCGAACAACTAGGGAAATATTATTATAACAACCTGCGCAGTCCGGACGGTAGATGGAAGGTGCTCCGTTTTTATTTATTTTCGTGTAGCGCTTAGGTATAACTTTTTCGATACAAATCCTGCTTTTACGATGCACTTCCTCCTGTACCGGTTCGGTTAATGGGGGAGGAACTGAATTGGTGCTAAATTTGGAATTTCTGTCTATTCCTGGAGGCATAAGGTCGCACGGGAAGTGTTGCCAGCATGAGTTGAAAAGGTACTCAGTGACTTTTAATAATATTTGAGTAAAATTTTACTCAGTCTAGGAGTGACCTAGGTTTTTTTCGAGTTTGAGTAAATGAAATTCAAACAGGAGTCCGACTCAACGGCCGTGTATTCCTCCTACTACAATTTTCCCAAACAGACAGGAGAATGGAGCCGACGATGGCGATGAAATTTCACACCAATCTCGTGCACTCGTGCAGACTGAGAACTAGGAGGAGGTGGAGGTCAAAGGGTTGACGATGGTTGGTGGAGTAACTGAAAGCTCTTTCGTTCCGTATATAGCAAAAGCAAAACGGACGGTTTCATTGAAAGCAGCAGAGATGCTATCAGAAAAAAAAAATGATCTCAGACGTTCGAGGAAAATGAATGCTTGCTTGGTCCTAAAATAAACTTCCTTTACCGAAACCGGACTGCAGATGAATGCATACCAGCGATAGTGACATTGACAAAATGGATCTGGAAGCTTCTGTTGATGTTTCAAATTCTGATGGATTCTTACGGCAAAATGAAAGTCGAGCGGAAGCTGACCTCATTAGAATCAATCTGACGCTATTTTCACTCCATTAGGATTGATTACCTTTTTGCAATACAATGGCCTGGGCTCGGGCCTGGGTGGGTGGTGGTTTTTCAAAGGAAATGAATTGTGAGTGATTGACAGTTGATAAACAATGATCTTCCACGTAGAACTGGCTGCAGGCCCTGGATAATGGATTTGAACAAAGTGAAATATGGTTAGCGTTGGGTTTCACTGGGAAAAGTTCATAACACAATAAACAAGTCAATTTATAAAGTGATTGGTTGAAAATGGCTGTCGGAATCTAAACTGTTTATCAAATTTTGTTTGTTCAATTATAACAGCTGCCAATGCTCCTTCAATTAATTGAAATACTGATTTGTTGATACATCAAAGTTCAACGCAAGAGTATTAATTACCGATGGTTTAAAATTTCGATATTTAGCTCTCAGCGTTAATTAGTCAATCGGAAAATTGGGTGGCTAGTGTTAGCATTAAGACCTGCTTAACGAGTCAGCAAGCCGTGTGTGCAGCCGCTCGTTATAAGCGTAACAGTTCATTGCTGGTAAACAGAGCTCTCTAATGTTCCGGTAGGGCTCAAAAAGGACACTTGCCATGACTCTCTCCGATTCCCGTTCTGCAGAAAAAGCAAACGAAGTCGAGTATGAGAGGAAACGGGCGCTTTTTATTTGCTTCCAGGGATCTCTCGATTGATTTTAGGCCAATTTTAGTTCTTGAAGTAGCATTCGCTTTGGAAATGGTGCTATCCCAAGTAACCAAAATTTCCGCATTCAACGATTAAAATCACTTCCAAGTTCCGTAAAGTTCAAATAAAGTTCCGACCGAACCTTCAAGTTCCTTAAAGTTCCAACAGAACTTTAAAGTTCCATAAAGTTCGAATAAAGTCCCGACAGAACTTTCAAGTTCCATAAAGTTCAAATAAAGTTCCGACAGAACTTTCTAGCCACATGAAGCAATCCACACAAGTCTTTATTAGTAACAAAATTTAATGTACGTAAATTTTAAATGATCAGTGGCTCGAATAAATCATAATTCTTATATTTATGCAGTGCATTAACATTCTATCCAAACATAAAAAAAAATAAAAAGTAATTTCCTGGATTCGAACCCGTTTATTCGGCATGCGATCTACGAACGCTAACCACTGTGTTGGAATACACCAATTTAAAATTCATCAAGGTGTTGTGCGGGCAAACACCAATTTAAAATTCATCAAGGTGTTGTGTTTCGTATTCAAGTCAGTCAGCTGGCACTGAAAACTCCAACAGTAGGCGGGGCAACAGCTCACTTTATTATATCCCAGATGACGCAGCGGTTCGTGTTGGGGCTCTCACGCAGAAGGACTGGGTTTAATTCTTCACGCAGCTCCACTTCTACTACTAATGCTGATAAATCAATACACATTAATACCTGCCTTTAGAAATAACTTTCATAAAAGTGCGAACTAAACATAGAATTGGTGTAGAGGACAAAAACCTGTTTTAATTTATTTTCTAAAAGTTCCGTTCAAGTTCCGCCAGAAGCTGCTTAGAATGCTCTTCAATTATGATACCGGAACTTTCAAGTTCTTATAACGACTTAAAAACGAGGCTGCTTAGAATTCTATAGACCACCACCAACCAAGCTGCTTAAACCAAAAATAGCCTTTATCAGAACTTTTGGTTACTTGGGATGTATTAACTAACCATATCCGACAATAGCAAAGTGAAGAGGTGCGACGCGAACACTGGCGCGGTAACCATAGTACGGTGATAGAGGAAATGCTTCACCAAACCCGAGCGTCTGTTCACCATGGAGGTGCGGCTCAAAACGGCGTCTGTTCTCCATGTTAGGAGCGGCTGATCACCGTCCTAGTGCCAGCGTGGAACTCTAAACAGAGCTGTGCACGATGGTCCCCCGGCGAGACAGGGGGTTGGGGCAGGCCCAACAAGCCGCCCTGGAAAAAAAACAAAGTTGCAAATACCGAAGAAAGAAATACGGATCGGAACAATCGGCACAGACCTACGCAACGAAATAAGGACTACGATTGGAAACTCGGAACATGGAACTGCAAATCGTTCGGCTTCCCGGGTTGCGATAGGTTAATCTATGACGAACTTCAACCACGCAACTTCGAAGTCGTAGCACTGCAGGAACTTTACTGGACGGGACAAAAGGTATGGAAAAGCGGGCATCGAGCGGCTACTTTCTACCAGAGCTGTGGCACCACCAACGAGCTGGGAAACGGCTTTGTAGTGCTGGGTAAGATGCGCCAACGCGTGATTGGTTGGCAGCCGATCAACGCGAGGATGGGCAAGTTGAGGATTCAGGGCCGTTTCTTCAACTACAGCATCATCAACGTGCACTGCCCACACGAAGGGAGACCCGACGACGAGAAAGAAGCGTTCTATAGAGCTTTTTGACGTTTAATCGGCGCACACTAATGCACCATTTAAATTCAAGGAGTGCGAGCAAGAGGGAAACAGATTAGTGGGAAAACAAACCATCCATTCATCTCTGTGTGCTAGATAGAGAAAGACGATTAAACGTCAAAAAGGTCTATGCGCAGCTGGAGCAGGTTGTGGTAGATAGAATTGGTGTGAAATAATAATGCTTAAAAAAAATTAAAATTAAGTCAAGTAATTAAACGCTTAATTTGATTACACCCAAATAAGCGTGAATGTGAATAAAATCTAACGATCATTGCTTTGTGAGCGCAAATCCCGAGACAGCTATCAGCGCTGTGTAAAAGGGGGAACATGCTTTGGGTATAAATATGGGATACCTAAGCTTGCAAAGGACATTCTTGTGACGAACGTTGAAAACGAGGGACGAGCAGCAGCAGTAGTAGCAGTAGCAGTAGCAGCAGTAGCAGTAGCAGCAGTAGCAGTAGCAGCAGTAGCAGTAGCAGCAGTAGCAGCAGCCGCAGGAACAACATCAGCGGCATAGTAGCCGTGACCGAGGCTGGAAACCTCGGTCCGGTGAAAACGTTGAAGACGACGGACGAGCAGCAGTAGCAGTAGCAGCAGCAGCAGCAGGAACAACATCAGCGGCATAGTAGCCGTGACCGAGGCTGGAAACCTCGGTCCGGTGAAAACGTTGAAGACGACGGACGAGCAGCAGCAGTAGCAGCAGCAGCAGGAACAGCATCAGCTGCAGTGAAGCATAGCAGCCGAGATTCGTGTAGCCGTGACCGAGGCTGGAAACCTCGGTCCGGTCACGACACAGGTGTACGACGGCTGTTCACAATGGGACGTTAAAATCGTCATCGGCGACATGAACGCTCAGGTAGGACGGGAGGCAATGTCTAGACCGGCAATCGGGCCAAACAGCCTGCATGCCGTATCGAACGACAACGGCCAACGATGCGTGAACTTTGCAGCCTCTCGGGGTATGGTAGTTCGAAGTACCTTTTTCCCCCACAAGGATATCCACAAAGCCACCTGGAGATCACCTGACCAACACACAGAAAACCAAATCGATCACGTTCTAATCGACGGGAAATTCTTCTCCGACATTATCAACGTCCGCACGTACCGCAGTGCGAACATAGATTCGGACCACTACCTAGTTGCAGTATGCATGCGCTCAAAACTCTCGACGGTGCATAACACACGTCGAAGTCGAACGCCGCGACCCAACATTGAGCAACTACGGGACGCCGGAGTTGCCCAGGACTACGCGCAGGACTGGAAGTTGCACTACCCACGGAAGAGAAGCTTGGCGCAGCTTCTCTTGGTAGGTAGGCCATAGGTAGTACTGCTGCAGCGGCACTAGGTACTGCGATCCCGGACCGAAAAAATGACTGGTTTGACGGCGAATGCAAACTGTTAGTAGAGGAGAAGAATGCAGCACGGGCGAGAATGCTGCAACACCGCACGAGATTGAATGTGGAGCGATACAGATAAAACTCGGTTTTCCGAAGAAAGAAGCGTCAGCAGGAAGACCGAGATCGTGAGGCGATGGAAAATCTGTACCGCGTAAACGACACACGGAAGTTCTACGAGATGCTAAGGCTACGTGCCGCAAGCCGATATGTGCAAGGACTTGGACGATAACCTTCTCATGAACGAGTGTGAGGTGATTGAGAGGTGGAAGCAGTACTATGACGAGCACCTCAACGGTGAAGCAGCAGAAAACGAAGGTGGCACGGCAACATACCTTGGAGCACGCGCAGAAGACGACAGGCTACCGGCCCTATGATCTTCAAGAAGTTGAGGAGGAGATCGGTCGGCTGAAGAACAACAAAGCAACTGGTGTAGATCAACTACCAAGTGAGCTATTAAAATACGGTGGTGAAGCACTGGCTAGAGCGCTGCACTGGGTAATTGCCAGGATTTGGGAGGAGGAGATATTACGGGAGGAGTGGATGGAAGGTGTCGTATGCCCAATCTACAAAAAGGGCGACAAGTTGGTTTGCTGCAACTACCGCGCGATCACACTGCTGAGCGCCGCCTACAAGGTACTGTTCCAAATTCTATGCCGCCGCCTGCCGCCATTTGCAAGAGAGTTCGTGGGGCAATACCAGGCGGGATTCATGGGTGCCCGCGCTACCACGGACCAAATTTTCGCGATTCGGCAGGTTCTGCAGAAATGCCGCGAATACAACGTGCCCACACATCATTTGTTCATCGATTTCAAATCCGCATACGACACAATCGATCGAGATCAGCTATGCACGAGTACGGATTTCCGGACAAACTGACGCGATTGGTCAAGGCGACGATGGATCGAGTGATGTGCGTTGTTCGAGTATCGGGGACACTCTCGAGTCCCTTTGAATCTCGAAGGGGGTTACGGCAGGGTGATGGACTTTCGTGTCTGCTATTCAACATCGCGTTAGAAGGTGTGATCAGAAGAGCTGGGATAGATACGAGTGGCGCGATCTTCAGGAAGTCCATCCAGCTTCTTGGCTTCGCCGATGACATTGATATCATGGCACGGAACTTTGAGACGATGGCGGAAACGTACATCAGACTGAAGGCTGAAGCTAGACGGATTGGACTTGCCATCAACGCATCAAAGACAAAATACATGAAAACAAGAGGTTCTAAGGAAGACAATGTTAGCCTCGCACCCCGAGTTCAGATTGACGGTGACGAAATCGAGATGGTCGATGAGTTCGTGTATTTGGGCTCACTGGTGACCGCCGAAAATGATACCAGCAGAGAAATTCAAAGACGCATTATGGCAGATAATCGTGCCTACTTTGGACTCCGGAGGACGCTCCGGTCGAATAAAATTCGCCGCCGCACGAAGTTGACTGTCTACAAGACACTGATTAGACCAGTGGTCCTCTATGGCAACGAGACCTGGACTATGCTCGTGGAGGACCAACGCGCCCTTGGTGTTTTCGAACGGAAGGTGTTGCGTACCATCTACGGTGGAGTACAGATGGATGACGGAACGTGGAGGAGGCGAATGAACCACGAATTGCACCAGCTGCTGGGAGAACCATCCATCGTCCACATTGCAAAAATTGGGTGACTATGGTGGGCTGGGCACGTCGTAAGAATGCCGCACGACAACCCAGTGAAAATGGTTCTAGAAAGTGACCCAACAGGAACAAGAAGAAGAGGCGCGCAGCGGGCAAGGTGGATCGACCAAGTAGAAGGTGTCCTGCGGACCCTTAGCAGACTACGAGGCTGGGTCGAGTAGAGTGGAGACGACTTCTTCGGACAGCAGAGGACAACAAGGCCTTAGCCTGATTGGTAAGGTAAGTAAGCTGATCGTAGATCACAATAAAGTCCTCTGGATATTTTTCAAGGCTTCAGGTTGATCAAGTATTATTGTGAGAATATTCTCCCAAAACTATACGTTGGTCAGAAAGTATTCAAAAGATCTCCAGCTAATCGAATATTTCAGTGAAGTCGTGTATCAATCGTCAATTGGATCAAGTTTTATTCTGAACTATCCGATTTTGGTTACATTATTCATATTCAACATATTCAGGAAGAAGCTTAAAATATGAAGTCAAAAACTTCATTTATTTAACAAAAAAAACTTCATTTACCAGCTTACAATTTAAAAAAAATCCATCGGAAGCCTGCTTCAGCTTCCGCATGTCTTGAAACAACTTCACAAATCATGAGATGTCTTCAAATTGTCTACATGAAAAAAATAGCTTCACAAAGTTTTAAATGTCTTCAAAATGAAGATTTTTTTTAATCTGGTCTCCCTAGTATTGAAGGAATCTTAATTTTTTAATCTTTCTTCGAAGGAGATGAAACATACGAGTATTAAAAAAAAATTCCATCTTCCCGGGATCCCGGGATTTCCCAGGATATCAAATAAATATTTCCCGAATCCCGGGATGGTGGAAACCACAGGGAAATGGAAGCTCTATGTTTTATGTTATTTCATACGCGAAGTTTGCGATTTTCAGAGTTGGTTGGAAATGCTATCTAACATGAAGCTTTAGTGTGATAATTTATTAGCTAGAGAATGGTCTTAGAAGAGGCAACAGGTACTTCAAATCTCCGCGTACATCGTACGAGTTAGGCAAAGAATGTGCGTTTGACTTGCACTGTCGCATTTATAGCCCTTTGATCATTTTCAACTTCTACTCAATTTTCATTCAGCCGTACTCTAACGGAACTATCTACCTACCCTCTTCTAAGACCATTCTCTATTTAGTTAGTTAGTTTGTTATCTTTATTAAGGAGACTTTCAGCCGATCGCTGGTTCGTCTCCGCTGATTCTCTACACACTTAATCTAGCTCGGTAAAATCTCCAACAGCCGATTATCTCGGCATTTACTTTTGCTGATATCTCTGCAAAATATCTATTTGTTAGCTAATATCTCAGCAAAGTCTTATTTGTTAACTGAGTCTCGGCATTTGTGCTCTACCCTACTCGAACATTATAACTATGCTAGTTATCATTGGCGTAGCTGGAAAATTTATCTAGGGGGGCCTGTTGATTTTTCTTCAATTTTGCTAAACTACGGTTTAATAAAAACTCGCGAAGATGCTTGTTTTTGGGTATCGTAAAAAGGGGTAACATTGATAGTTTTTTTTAAAATATATTCTAAATAATTTTTACAGAAATGAATGTTTTTCAAATTTTAAATTTTTAAAACAAGTACTGAGGATCCAAGAGCTAATTCGTTAGTAATATGTTGAACGAAAGTTAAAGCATTTGCATTGCATTTTTTAGTTTTGTGACCGAATTTTTTTGATTTGGAATTACTTTGATAATGTTAGATGAATGTAGGATAAAAACTGAGTGAAACTCAAACAATTTAGTTCTTTAAATATGAAACTTTGAATGAGTATATAATCATTAAATTTCTAAATCAATAATAATACAACATTGAATTTGTGATGCCTATATCAGAAATAAATTTCATAAGTGATGGTTTGAGTGAAAAAGTAAGGCAAAAAACAAGAAAATTGTTTTTTTTAATATGTATGTAAAATATGTAACACATACTATATAAAAACTATAAACGAAATACCCTAAGGTACAATATGGAACCAATGTTTCTAATTTGGAAAAAGCACAGCGAGTAAATTTTATATTTATATTATACTATCAAAGTTACCCGCATTATCAAAGATACCCCGTTTTACGGTACATTTTTTCTGTGACCATTGCTTTTATTTTAATAATGAAACAATAAATTTGATTATATTTATTTCATTGCAATGATTGGGACCTCGATTGGGGGAGCCTTAAAAGCTTACTGAATTTGAACAAGCAATGATCCTTTGTTCATGCTTTTTGTAATGAAATAACATAGCGTCCGGATGCCATAAATGTAAGCATCTCAAACTTAAGAAAATGCTCAGAGCTAGGTAATTCCATGAATTTCGTATCTAGTTTTTTTTTAGATTCTGAACATTTCATCATCAGTTAAATCTCAGACATGGGAACCATAATTAAATTCTAGGAGTTTGAATTTGAAACATGGTAAAGTGCACACAGAACAAGGGGTGTTCAACTCTGCACACCTCGATATGTGCCGAGTGATTTAGCTGTGCTTCCTGCTGTGTCGAACGTGCCAAAGTGTACCAATAAAGATGTCAATATCCCATGAGTTTGGCAACCCTGAAGTTATACTGACATTTGAGATTGTGATTAAATTTTCATTTTCAAACCTATACGGTGTTCAAGCAAACTTGACCGTTCCACAAGATTCTGACTCGATGAAATACTGATTCAGGTGTTCAGAAACAAAGTCGTAGTCTAATCGATGACGGAAAAAAATGCCACCAGCTCGTTTGAAATCTTCTTGGATTGGAATCTGGAAATCTGTGTAGCACAATTATTACGACTACTTACTTGTCCATAATTTGGTCAACAATCTATTACATCAACCCCTAGTTTCAGATTTGCAAATATATTCATATATTTAAAGCGTGATTCAGATATGCTTCGCCTGTGTAGGTCGATTGTAGTTGGTTCATCTGCATACCCAGTCAAGCGGGAACCCCTGAGCACACCGAAACTCACTCTGCAGCGAGTGAATTTTTTATAAATTCAGGCCTTACAGTTGACCGATCGGTAAGCCACCCATCGTACCGGGGCCTCTTGCGATAAACAAGTTGAACTAGTGAGGTGACAAAAGTCACTCAATAGTGATGTGAATCTCCGTGCAGATCAAATGGAGAGTCACCTCACGCGAAGTGACTATTGTCATCTCACTAGTGACAGAGAGTTACACGTTTGGTAGAATAGGCCTAAATAATAGGCAAGAATAACTGAGGAAAAACTCTTGGGAAACGAGAAAAACCGATATTAGATTCTGGCCGAAAACCCCTATGATAAGCTTTTTGCCTTCATTGATTATTCGGTGCTGGGTCATGTGCTGAAGTACGTTAGGCTGAAGGATTTTAAGCTGATGCACATTATTCAGTCATTCTACATAGCAAACTTTTAAATGTAGCTCGACTTTCTTAGAATAGCCTGCCCTATCTTTTGTTCCTAATGTAAATTTGACCATCGCAGGATGCAGAATGTTCTTCCGGAAATTTCCGTTTCGGTTATGGCTTTGTTGAGTCAGGAACCTCCACATGTAAGAAATTCACTGCAACGAAAAGCATTATTTTCAAGGGTTAAGAATCTATTTACATACACTATTACCGGAAATAGACTTCTTCAAAAATTCTTCTGCAGCCGGCACAATTTAGTTACCGTTCAGAGAAGTTTCATAACTACAGAGATAGGTACTGTGAACGTTCCTAAGCTGACGTTCAATGTCTATCGGTTTGTTTATGAATTCCATGATCCAAGCTGCTTACACCAACGGCAAATTCAACGATTATGCCGATCGCATTTCAAACCCTCATTGGATGTAATCCGTTCCGGTCGTCTTGACTGCCGTATCGACAAGACCCTATCGACCAACTATGGTGTTGAAGAACTTGTTACAGAAGCTATTCTGGATAAAACCACTAGCCACAGGGTTTTTCGCTGCGAATCAAATTAGATGGACTGAGTTGTCTTAGATTGAAAGGATTCATGGTGCAGAAGCTACTTACAGATTTTCGAAATGTGGTATGTCAAAATCCTCGAACTTATTGGGTGTTACATTGGAGTAAAACGTATTCATCCTTAGCAACGATTGGCAAAACGTCAACACTCGACAGTGATGCCATTTTATGTTATATTTTTTGCGTTCTAATTTTCAACGTGTGCCCTAACGTACGGAACAGTGTGCCATGCTGTGTTTCGGCACAGTCTGCAGAGTTGATTACGCATTGACGCAGAATAAATTTCATACATTTAGGACTTAAACATGTTCATGATTAAGAGTTAAAAATATTCAAAAATATTGAAAAGTCTGGATATAATTTGTCATGATTCTGATATTTCAAGAGAAAAATTATATGATAAAGCATTTATTCAGAACAATTTTTTATCCGATGCATCGGACATTCGGGGTCAATCAAGATTTAACTTTAATTCTAATCGATAGGAATGAACTCGAAACTTGAATCATTATGTCCCTGTTTGTAACTAGATAATAATTTAATTTGGGATTTTATTACAGCGAATGAAAAACTAATGGTATTTAAATCAGTAGCTATGAGGGCTCCATCGTCCAGCATGATTTCTTACAATATTGTTAATTTGTAGGAAATTTTTAAAATCTTAAATTTGAAAATGTCGATATTGGGTGAAATTGATTAACCCCTCAAGTGGCTTCCCAGTGCATTTCTTGTTCTTATTAAATGTGGGTTCCCTGAATCCGATTCAGATGCTAAAACCCTTGTGTGAAAAATGTTTTCAGGCCAAAAAAGATGTCTTAAATGCACAGTTGCGCATAAATGTAGGCAATTATATTCAAAATCTCTGGTAATTTTGTGAAAAACCCTGGATTTCGTGCTATTTGAAACATTCTACAATTTATTAAATAATTCGGATTCATTGACACTTAGTAGGAAGGATGTCTGAAAGAATATTCAAATTTTAAAAAATTTCATCAACTTCTACGTAGTTCCCTGAATTTATTCCAAATTCCATATTTTGCAAATCTCTCTTAATTCTACGAAGATCACTGAACATCTTTGCACTTCTGGTAAAGCACCTATTGTCTACAAATATTCTTGAACATCTGGAAAGTTCCTTGAAATTTAACGAAATTTTCAAAACCCTCAAGAAGTTCATGGAGTTTTTCCGAATTAAGATCTCTAACAAACTGCAACGAAGTTTCCTATACTGAAGCGAGGATCCCATGAAGTTCCTAGAAGTTGATCGAACTGTCTTTAGATCTTCTACAAAATTCCCTGAACTTTTCCAAAATTCATTACCCTTGTATAAAGTTTTACGCGGCTCCTCAAAATGCTACGAAATTCGCCAAACTTCTATAAAGTTTGCTGTACTTCCACGTTTTTCGATGATTTTCCGCGAAGTTCCACTAACGAAATTTCTTGCATTTGTTCGTAATTTTCAAAACTATTCCAAGACCATGCGACTTCAAAAAAGTGTCCTGAAATTAATACAGGTTCTCGATCAATGATGAGCTTCACTGAAATAAAATAATGTTCCCATAACTTTTACGAAGCTCAAATTCAAGTAAATTTTCCACTTCTACGAAGTTTTCAGAACTTTTCCCAGAAGCTCCCAAAATTTATGTTTCCTCAATTTCTACGATGTTCCCTGAACTTCTTAGAAGTCCTTGAAGTTTTACGAACTTCCCAGAAGTTAAAGAAAAATCCCTGGGCTCATTACCAATTTGTAGAGCTTGTAGACGTCTTATTATCACAGACAAACAGACGTAACTCTTGGAAAAAGTTTTTCTTGAAAACATAGTATCTCAAAACATATGACCTCAGTAACGACATCTCTCGGGCTTCTCGCGGAAAACAAGCTTGCTCGCTAGCTCGCAAACAATATTGCATAAAAGTTCTATAGAATGTATAGAAACGTCAAAGTGATCCGATGCCAGCGCTGCGGCGAGTAGTTCGCGGAACTGATAATATTCAAATCAACCGTTAAATGCATGAACGAAGATACGCAATGAAGTGTTACGTCTGTTTGTCTGTGTTATTATTATTATATTGTCTATCCCTTGTACCTGTCAGGTGCCAACCATACTGTTCGTGAATGTGAAAACAGTTATTTAATTCGTATACAATACCAAACATAGGAATATATCACTCCCCCTTAAAGCAGAGTCCATCCCCACTTGTGTAAAACTGCAATAAACAAATGAGAAAAAAAATCAATGCTTCATTGACAAGCAACCCAAGTATCGCCAACGTCGTAAAACCCGGTCCATCGACCTGTGATTTTTCTGGACCGACGGAAACATCTGCTCCAGAAAGAGCACACCTCCAAACTTTGCCACATGAAAAGCGGTTCTGTCTGCAGGCAGCTCTCGGTTCAGTAGTGGCACTAAACTTGCTATTTTTACGACTTGAACTGTAGTTTCCTCGCTCTGTTATCGTGGTGGTCGCTTTGAACTCCAATCCTCGAAGACAAAAAAAAAATATACACGACTCAGTCAACCATCTGGCGCATAGCGAATAATAGTAAAACTGTCTCAATAACAAGAGCGATACACGAGTAAACATAACTGCCGCCACACTACTGGCACTGCTCTCTGGGCAATCGATTTGCCTTTGGTCGATCGTCGTCAGTCAGTGGTTCATTTTTCCTCACCGTAGTTCTCTCGCCGACAAATGGTTGGCGCATTTCTTCACATTTTTCATCGCGTTCTTCTGGCACCCGTTTTGAGGTTAGAAGTGGACACGCGCTCCCTTCTGCCTACTGTGTCGCTGTGTGTTGTTTATATGGGGACGCATGGTAAACTGTCTAAAATATGATCAGACCGGGCGGCTCTGTGTGAGCTCATTGCTTTTAAAATCAATTCTCGGAAAGAGGCGGTGTGGAGGAAAGTATAAATATTTATACAACTTGTTTGTCGCTTGTCCGGGCAGTGGCTTTGAACCTTATGCTTATGGGTTTACGTGCGGGTGCAATTGCGTGGGGATGATTGAAGCAGGTCAGTGGCATCCACTTCTAAGAAGAGATTGACAGTTGTTTGTTTGTTGTTTCCGAAAGTTCATAAAATGATGAAGGTCGAAATTGTTTGCTAGGGAAATCGTTCTTTGGCAACTTATGTCCCTGTTTGCTTAAGTGGAATAAAACTAACATAATTTATCTTTTTTTCTTTCTCCCAGGTAAGTCAAACACGCTCAACGTTGGAATTTATGAAATATTCGTAAGTATATCGAAAAATGCCACGCATTCATCACTTGCTGGTAGCGCCATCGATGTCATTCCAAGTTTTGATGGCCTCCTTCCCCCGTTTTTTTACATTTTCGTCTTGAATATTACTATTTCGATAAAACGGTAGCCATAAACCGATGATGAATGGGATACGAACCGTTTGTGGAATTTCGGTCGACCTTCGACACATGTGAATGTGAATGCTTTTCCTACTTTGTTTTTTGTTCCGGTATGGGTTTTTTTTTGCGTTTTCAGGCGCCAGAATGATTCCAAACGACGGCGGAACACAATCATACAATCGTAAATTCTTTAAGGGCGAACGGCTGAAATGGTTTTACCGTTCTATTTTTTGTTTGTGCGAAGTTATTTGTGCTGAATGCTAAGAAAAATCGAGCTTGATTAAAGCACGGCATGAAAGTGATAATGCTACACCCCACGGGGAAATGTAGGGTTCTTTTACAGATTTTCCTAAAAATTAACGACAATTTGCAATGTTCCGCGACATGAACAGATTCTGTCATTTGGTTGCTGGAAGGATTTTAAAAAAATTTGAAATTTTTATATTCGCTAATTTTTCGAACAAAGTTTATTTCACCAATATGCATTCTGCAAAAACTTGCTTGTACGATACTGATAACCTTGCATTGGATTAAGAGAAATTTGTTTTGCGTGTAGATGGAGCTAACGGCTTATTATTATTCAATGGTAAAATAATATACCGATTTTTTTTCCAAGGTTGTCACTGTCACACCTTAATTACGGAATATTTGCACTTAGGAAAATCAACTATGTAAACAATGCGCTTGTTTGTTAAGCGCGGTGCTGTTTTATTTTTGCGAATATTTAGGTATACAGAAATAAACATGAGAGTTGTTCAATATTAACCGTTTGTATTTGGCAGCATTACTCGTCACCTACCGGTTAACACATTGAGGCAGCTTGATTTATCTACTTGGTAGGCGTTGGCGTAGTGTAACTGAAATAATTTAAACTGCGCAAAAAATGTTGACGAAGGTTACCTCCGAACCTAAGAGGAAGAGGAGACAAGTGGCTTCTTTTTGTCTGTGACGTGTTCTTCTTCTCTCGCGGAAACGACCGTGCAGAAATTATTTCATTATGGGCGACGCACTCGACTGTCAAAATACAAGAAAATATATTCGGCGTTTCTATACGTTCACCCGACCAATCAGGCGCTGGTTAGGCCATCTCTTATTTTCTGAAATTCGACCAATTTGTAAATTCAACCTTTTAAAATGTTCGTTTTGGTTAGAAAACAAACATATAAAAATTTGAAGTTCGTACGTTAACGTTTAAAGGTCGCTCATCGGCTCTAAATGAATGGTAGTGTAGGAGACCCCCAATGCCACGGCAAGCACGCTTCCGTAGTGTATGCGTTATAGGTAAAAATACATCGTTTGTGGGTATTCCTCAAACAGATCATGGAACGTCAGATTGATCTCATTTTGTGTAAGCAAATTTTTCAAAACATGGTGTATATGCATGATAATTATTTTTGTGTTTTGGTTCAATATAGTCGTTATTTCAAAAGTGGATTAAAGCAAAGTAATGAAGGCAATCCAATTAATTTATTTTACTTATTAACAAAGTTTTGTAGTGTTGTCTTTGGTTTATTTGGAAGTTTCTTCCACACATCTTCCACATTTAACAGCAGATTCTGGAAGTCATTTTCTTTTTTTGTCACATTTCTGTTATAATCCTACATCAATTTGATTGCTCTCTCTGCCTGGTCGTTTACCACTTGAAGCTGAGTAACGATTTCTTCTCCTTTTTGGTATTCCTTATTAGTACTCCATTCACTTACTGGTTCATCGAAGAAGCTGATATCAATCCCCAATGCTCTAAAAAATTCCACAGTATTGGTAGTTGCCAGCTGGTCCAGCGAAATTGTACTCAACTCAGTGAGAAGAATATTCCGTTTCTTTGTCGGATCATCATTGCCTTGCCTTGTTCGAATGGATTGGACAAGCTTCTCTCGTTCTTCGGAAGATAAGCCAATGTCAAACACAGAGAGAGCAATTAGTTCTTCACTTAGATACCAGAAATGGCCTGAAAATTTTCTTTGCGCAGCACCAGCAGCATCTGGATTGAAACTTTCGAACTCCTTAAGATCCGCTATAAACTTGACATCACTGCGAGGAGCAGATGCAGCGAAGGGTGCGGAAAACCACGCTTCCACATACACTCCAACTATGAAAGCGCATACAACAAGCAATCCGGCCGGGTCTCTGTGGAGATGAAACTGCGCCCTGAAGAGATACATCTTTAGACTGTAGATGGCCCGTGCCATCCAGCGCGCAGTATGCACAGGTCCCGGTGCACGGAAATAAATTCCTCTTGGAGGAACTTTGCCCAAAAAAATGATTGTAAGTTCCAGAAACTCACGGTAATCATCCCTCGGCTGTCCAAGCTACGAAATATCATTGAAATGATAACATTTTCTTATCATATGAGTTAAGATAAAATACTCACAATATTGTTATGTTCCGCGAAGCTTGCAATTTGAGTTATACGATTACTCAAAAAATGTGGTAATTCGGATGTCAGCGGAACTTCGTATTTTTCCTGATCTATTGACTTCCAGTGGCTTTGAAATTGCTTGAATATAATAATGTCGGGTCCGCTTGCACTGTAATCAAGCAAAGAAAGTGAATAATACCAGCTGTCTACTTATTTTCACTTAATCTTTGACGTTCTGCCAAGAGCTTTTGCCTCTCTTCTTTACGCTTCACTGTTGCCACCTTCTTCTGCATTTTGGTAGCAAGAACCCCATCGATGCCAGCAATGGAACCTGCGTCGTTGGCCATCTTTCTGATCCTCAGAAATGCTATGTCTTCGAGAATCGCCTGTCTTACACCAGGATCCGTTTCTTGCTGGGCGCTTCGTTCCATTTCCGGTATTACCATGCTCTTTGCAATGTCAAACAAGTAGTCAAGCTTGGTTTTAAAATGGGATTCGCGTTTTATTTGTGTTTTGCTATTTGCCCGTTTCATATTTTTGAAAATTGCAAACAACTCGGTATGCAGTGTTTCAATTTTCTTAATACAGTGAATTTCCTGAACTACCGGTATTTTTGATTTCTGCCAGAAGCACAACACCTGTTTAGCGGTATTTCTAGCACTCAATCTGACCGGAAGCATTGCGGATCGATGCTGATAGTAAAAGGTAGCTAGCACTTGCCGTATTGTCGGAAGACGAGCTCCAGTGATACCTTCACATTCACATTCACCTTCACAAATTTAACGAGAATTTCACTTCTAAGTTTATGAGCCATTTTAAGGATGCTTTTCACTGCTTGAAACGACGCATCTAAACGCACTGAAATAAGGGTTGCCACTGTTAAGACGCAAACTGGATACTGTCGTAACCGTACAGAGGTTTCCAGCCTTTGTCACGGCTACAGGAAAGCAATTGGTTTCTCGCTACCTGACTTGTTGCCGCTGCTACTGTTACTTCTACTGTTGTGTCTGCTTCAAAGTTCGTTACAAGAATGACTCAAACTGACTGACTGAATGACTGTGTATTTTCAAACCAAACCGAACATTTTAAGAGGTTGAATTTACAAATTGGTCGAATTTCAGAAAATAAGGGACGGCCTAGCGCTGGTTCGTGTTTGACAGAAAATTGGTTCATAAAAGTCCCCCTATTGTCTCCTCTTCCTCTTAGCTCCGAAAGAGTGCGATTGTGAAAATGGATTTCGGACGTTGACATGCAGTGTGTGCATTACCAGTAGGCGCCCGGTCTTAAGTAGCGGTGTGCCATGCTTTTTGCCGCTATCCCACGCCAACACTTTCCAATGCACAGCGTTTCAACATTCATTAAGGTAAACGCTCCTATAATGGGGTACGTTAGAAGCGCTTGCTTCCTATATTGAGGCAAAAGAACGTAATAATTCCATAAGAACCACTTATGAATTTTAGCCACAAGAAATCGGTATGAATTTCTAGTAAGTGAAAAATAATGTTGACAAATAATTTTCTTTAACTCTTCATATGTTCCAAATTCTAAATAAATTTAATTTTATTTGAACCTAGGTGCTCCAGCTACTACAGTATCTTACCACTCTTAATTGTTATGCCTCGCTTGGGGTTGAATCTAAGGTGTTTGAGTCGCTGATAAATGAGAGATTGTTTGCTTCCTGCAAGCATTACATAAGTACATGTCAACATGGTTTCTTTCCTGGCCGCTCCGTGGAAACTAATCTCGCCAGCTTTACGTCGTTCTGTATGGAAAATGTATGCAAGAAACTTCAAGTGGATGCCATCTACACTGATCTTAAAGCTGCGTTTGATAGAGTTGTGCACGACGTTCTGCTAGCAAAGCTTGAAAAAATTGGATGTTCTGTTTCCTTCTGCAGCTGGCTTAGATCGTACCTCGTGCAACGTGAAGTTACTGTATGCATTGGAAACTACTCATCGTACTGTTTCTCGAACAGATCAGGAGTTCCACAGGGTAGCACTTTGGGACCAATGCTCTTCTCTTTATTTGTGAACGATGTAACGTTTATTCTACTACGAGGAGGTAAATTGTTTTTTGCCGATGACTTGAAGATTTATCTAGTCGTTCGAGGCTATGCCGACTGTTTAGAACTACAAAACCTTCTTGAAATCTTTAATGATTGGTGTGAACGTAATTTTATGGTCCTGTGCGTCTCAAAGTGCTGCGTAATTAGTTTCCGTCGAACTAGGACTGCCATTTTGTTTGATTATAACGTTGCTGGAACTGCAGTTCAACGTGTCGATCACGTTAAAGACCTCGGTGTCATGTTGGATGAAAAGCTTACATACACTCGCCACTTCTCAACCACGATCGACAAAGCTTATCGACAGCTTGGATTCATGTTCAAGATATCTAAGGAATTTCGTGATCCTCTGTGTTTTAAAGCCCTTTACTGTTCATTGGTACGCTCACTACTGGAATTCGCGAGTGTAGTCTGGAATCCCTACCAAGCTGTATGGAGTGGACGATTCGAAGCTGTTCAACGCAAATTCGTCAGATACGCACTGCGCTATCTTCCATGGAGTGACCCGCTGAATTTACCACCGTATGCTGACCGCTGTCGTTTACTGGGTTTGGATACTCTTGCTAAGCGACGAAACATATCGCAGGTCGTCTTCGTTGCTAAAGTTTTACTCGCAGAATATGATGTTCCTGAGTTACTGGCCAAAATTAATCTGTATGCTCCTGCCCGAACACTCCGTCCGAGAACCTTGCTACATGAAGTAGTACATGCAACCAACTATGCTGCAAACAGTTCCTTTGTCGCCATGATTCATCAATTCAACGAAGCCTCTGACCTATTTGACTTTGACATCAATGCCTCGATGTTTCGTCATCGTTTGCTGTTGACCAATTTTTAATTTTTAATGAGTGACTACATTTAGATTTAAGTGTTTCATTGAGACTATCAAGTCAGATGGACTATAATAATAATAAATAAATAAATAGATATATATCTAAGTGTTTTTACATTGCTCCTGCCTTGCCAATTCATTATTCCAAACAGGTTTTCTAAACCTGCATGTCAGTATAACAATTGACACATTCAAGGGGTATTCAACTCTGTATCATGATTTATGATGTATAATAATATGTATGTGTATCATGCAAATCGATATTAGGAGATGGAGCAGGTTGTTTACGGCAACCCAATCCCATTCTACCCAGGATCAAAGGGTACCAGGAAATAAAATGCGAGAGATCGTGTCTGCAGTTGGTTCCTCCACCCACAAACTAGCGAAGTAGCTAGTCAAAGAGTTCCAGAGTATGCCGAATCAGTTCCAGAGTAAAGCAGTTAGTAACACCCAGGAGTTCGCCCAGCAACTACAATCTTCAGGAGACATCAACGAGGACGAGATGATGGTATCTTTCGACGTCACAGCTCTTTTTCCCAGCGTACCGGTCAAGGAAGCGATCAACCATTTGGAGGACTACACAGTTCGAAAAGTAGTGTAAATGTCTGTTCAATATGATGCACACAAATGGAGCGTCATATATCATATAAGTTTACATTATATATCATGTAAAGTTCTAGCACAATTCATGCAATGTAGCAAATATTGTATACAAAAGCCCATCTTAGTAAACAACATTGTTTACAAGTTGCTCGATTGTGTGAAATTAAATTTAAGTTTACGTGAATGAATGTTTACATCACAATTAAAATTCAGAATTTTTATCTGTGTAGCTATTAACACAACGAGAGGATGCAGCATGGGGAAACAAGGTTCGGACGTACCTTAAGCTGAGTACCCGCCTTTGTATGGAAGAGAACTACTTCTCTTTCCGAGGTAACTTTTACAAGCAGGCGAAAGGAGCCCCAATGGGAAACCCCCAACCATTCCAACCATTCGTTCCAGCAGAAAATGGCCGCCTTTCACCACATGATTCATCCAATGCAGACTCTTCCACTTAGCGATACAGGAAAGGTTAAGGAATTACAGTACATCTTCGAAACAGCAAGACTCAACGGATGCAAGGAGACCACAATCCAGGCAATCATCGATAAAAAAGCGAGAATTCTACAAAGGAGATTATTTACAACCCTCACCGCAGCACCTGAACCATTGAAACGAGTGTCCGTTCCATTTGATCAAGATATTACTTGTAAGCTAAGACCACAGTTAAAACAATTCGGATTAGATTTAGTTTTCACCAATAGACATAACCAGTTGAAATCATTGTTAGGATCCTCTAAAGACCCAGTTAATGTTTTAGGTAAAGCAGGTTGTTGAAACACTCATCAACATGAACTAGTTTTGAGTATCACTTGCATGCAACTTTCCTCATTTGTGATGCTCACTGCAATTAGGTCGACATAATTAGAATTTCGCCGGATGAAACTAGCAACACAGGCACGAATAAACCCGAAGGCAACGAATTGAGGTGTTAACTTTCCCATACTCGCCATCGATCAGTTAGTCCCGTTTTTGTAGTGTGATAATTAAGATCCTAAATAAAAGTCTTGAGTGGAAATAAAGTGAAGTGTATAAAAGTATAAAGTGAACCTTCATCGCGTACCTGTCCCGCTGGAATCTCCCGGTTTCTTGTGCTCGTGCGACTGCTGTACCTGAAAGGAAAGAGAAACTTCTCCCACATTACCTGTGCTGCTACCGCACAGAGGAAAACCAAAACACAACGTAGGAAAACCACTGGTAAGCGCCTACACAGGTGTATATAAAATAAGCTGTAATCATTGTAACAAAGTATATGTAGGACAAACCAAGGAACTTTAGCAACTAGATTTAAAGAACATATAGCGGAGGTTAATAAGGCCAAAAAGCAAGAGGAAAAAGGCCTAACATATGATTTCAAATCAAAAGTTGCAGAACACATCTTCACATAGGACCACCAACTATCGACGGAGGACATCACGATTTTACGAACCGTATCTACACCATGGAAATTGTATGTTGCAGAAAGCCTCGAGATCAACAAACAACGTAATTCAACTTTACTCAACAGGGATCAAGGAAACGGACACACATGGCTTTTCAAGTTACTACCTAGGACACATTGTAACGATCAGGAATTTTGCATGAATTTGTATATAATTTAATAGGTTTAAATTATTGAATTAAATTCCTTAGGGTAGGCAGTAGGAAGACACAAGCATTTTTGCTGAAATCTTTCCTAAGGCGGGTCCATTTAATTTATGGATAAGGTAGGAAAGAGACAACGGCACTTCTATCGGCCAAGTTATCTTTCGTGTTTTTGGACTCACGAAAGTACACGATGGGTTTCGGGAAAAGATGGACTTCCGGTCCGTCCGAGTCTTACATTTCCTTAATATGAGGATTCACAGGCTCGACCATTTCGTCCGTGACTTTCCACCAATCTAGAAGTGTGCGCGTTTGTTCGTGTCCGTTAGTATAGCGAAAAGTAGGCTATGTTAAAGTGATGTCGGATACTTAATTTAATTAAAGTTTTTCTGTTCGTTCTTTAGTTTAGTTAGAACCTAAAGTGTGCGTGAATTAGAGTTGTGCGGTAGGAGATAGTTGCTAAGAAAAAAAAGGTAATTTGGTGTGCTCTAAATGTGCTGTTTTGACCGCGCTCGTGCTTGTGTTCAACTTTCTGTTGTAGTGTTGTACCTACATTCCGCAGCAACCAATTGCGCACCCAAGCGCGATTCTTCTCCCCGTCGGACGGAATTTCCCGGCATTTGCCAACCGGCCGGAAGCGGACAGATCCGTCAACACATCGGTCCGAGGAGGCTCGAGGGACCTCCACGTGGACAGGATCCACGCGCCGGCTCGTCATCAAAACCGGCACGGCATAGTAACCGCCATCGCATCGGCGTGTGAAACGCCGAACCGCCATTTGCCACCGTCATCAAAGGGGTGACGCTTTCTCTACGGTCATCGAACGCGACACCGAGTGCATCGAACCCGCCAACCGGTCATCGACTGTGACCGTTGGCCGAAACCCACGTAAGCTACAACAAGCCATCATCTGGTGAGTCAACCAATCTTTTGATTTTTTGTGGAGTGTGGCGTCCGGTGAGGGCGCCACGGAGTTTTTTTTTGCCAGTCCTAAGGCTGATGTAATTTGGGTCGAGTTCCGTGACGATTTGCCGAAACTCATGACTCGTCAATTCCGCCAAAAGCATGCGCGCGTAATTCGACGCGGCAAATCTTGTCACCAGGAGCACATGCCTTGGAAGAGCTGAGCTACCGATTTGTGACGACACCCAACAACACATAACACTGAGCACATGAGCACATGAGAGACAAAACGAGAAGGAGAGTATGCTAGGGAGAGAGAAAACCCGCACACAGTAGGAGAGCGAATAGGAACGAACACACAGAACAGAAATAAAACGAACTTTGTACAAATGTAAATAAACAGTAATGCTGGGTTTAGACTAGGCAAGTCAAATGATCAACTCACTTTATTTCAATTGGCTTGAAAAGTTGAGCCTGGTTCAACTTTTTTCAATTCAAGTGAGTTGATCAAGTCAGTTGAATGGCATGGTTTACACGTTCAATTTGCGTTCAAGTCAGTTGAATTCAACTGACTTGATCAATTGACTTGCCTTATCTAAACCCAGCTTAAGAGGCACTCCATATATCGTCGTTCATGTTATTAATAAATGTTGTTTTCCCATTCCAAATCTCCCTAGCTTAATTATTTGAATGTGTTTGACATCACTCCGCGTTCGTGTTAGTTTTCGTTGCCCGTCCTCTAGTTGAGTTTGAATGGTGGGAAGTACATTCCACTACCAGATTGGGGAGACGTCTAGTGGCAGGTGACGGGACTGACCAATGATGAGAAGTTCTCTCTCGTAGAGTTTTAGGGTATGCGTGAGCTCTACCGTTTCTCTGAGTGACTTTCTTGAGTGAGAATCCATGGGGATAATAGGGAATTCCCGTTTGGCCGTTTAGTTGGAAGCTGGCTTGCCTGATCCGTAAATCCTTTCTAGGAAACTTAATGGACTCGCCCTTAGGAGAGTCTCAACCGGGCAAATTTACATTGGGCGTGTGGTCTCCCTTGTGGAGTGGCGCTTAAGCCACACGTTTTAGAGACGGATCGTCCGGGCTAGCTACAACATCAACGAGTAAACAGCGGAGTACCTATGTTCCTATAGAAAGTTAAATTTAAGTTTACCTAGTTTCTAAGTGAAAATGTACCTGTGTTAAAATTCGGTAAATGCGATGTTTTTCTTCAGCCGAGTATTAGTACAAGACACTGAAGAAGTCTGCACATTGTAGACGAAATACGCGTATCTGTCAAGGATAAGCAAAGTAGTGGAATTAAATGGAAAATACTAATCCTTCTCTCTCTCTCTCATTAGACACATATATATTTTTTGATATGAAAAACCCATCAAGTCAATCGTTCGAGTCTCATAGTGAAATATTATCAATATTTCTCTTGATATCTATCACCGAAAATGTTTACCGGATTACGGTACATAAAATTCGCCCAGTAAATTAGCACTATATGCCCCATAAACTTTGCACACTTTCATGGGTTATTTACTTTCAACAAATAAGCCGCAATAAATTGAGTCACACTTCAACGCGTTCCTTGCATAATTAAGTTACGAGTCATTTAACCCTCGAAACAAAGTAAACCAAACATCATCCTACTATTGCATGGAGTGAGGCCGAAAATAAATTTACACATGCAGCTTCTTTTTAAAAAAAGAAGACGTTTCAGATCCACTACACAAGGGACCGGTCACGTCTTAATTAACTCGCACGTCATCAGCTCATCTTCCTTGACGGCAGATGGTCCCAAAATACACTCCTTAGTCTTATTTTCTCTACAGTGGGACTATTAAATAGAACAGTGATCAGTGCCAGTATACGGAATGCAATTTATCTTTGGCTAGGCGGAAGTCGTCATGTTGATTTGAAGGTATATATTTGAATAAGAAACGGATACTTTCTGCCCAGGGTTGATGTCCTAGTTTTGCCATTCTTTAAAAAACTGAGAGGTTTTTTATGCAGAACCAATCACGATCCTTCTTTAGGGCTGTCTATATTCTAACCCAAGTAACATTTTTAAGGCCTAACAACTTTATTTGAGTTTCATTAAAGTTTTATGCTTCTGGTCTTAGAGTTACCTCTATGGTACTACCAACAATCAATACGAAACTATCGATTTGCAATTGGCTCACTACTTGACTAGCCTATTGGTCCCAAGCAAATCGATTAACGTACCCCATTATAGTCGATATACTAGTACTACAGCATGTTTGTTTTGATTCGTTATGAAAGTTTGACAGATAAAATGAGGGGTTCGTGGATTTTCCTATGTTTCAAGGGGTGCATCGATTAGCCGGGGACCGAAGAGAGTACCAGACCTTAGTCAAAAAGTTGAGAACATTTCTTCGGGACCTTCTGGTCTTAGAGTTACCTCTATGGTAGTACCATAGAGGTAACTCTAAGACTAATAGCATAGAGGTAACTCTAAGACCAGAAGGTCCCAAAGAAACGTTCTCAACTTTGTGGCTCAGCTCTGGTACTATCTTCGGTCCCAAGCTAATCGATGCACCCCTCGAAACATAGGAAAATCCATGAACCCCTCTTTTGATCTGTCAATCTTTCATAGCGACTCAAAACAAACATTGTGTAGTAGTAGAATTTCGACTAGAATGGGATACGTTAATCGTTTGCTTGGGACCAATAGGCTAGTCAAGTAGTGAGCCAATTGCAAATCGATAGTTTCGTATTGATTGTTGGTAGTACTGTACCAGGAATCAGGAAATCATCTTCAGAACTTTGTTCTGAATCCTTTGGAGTGCTTTTTTCCTGGTAGTGCAAAACAAATATACCATATTGGCACAGGGTAAAGCATGTCCAGTTTAAAAGTTGTTAAAATATTAGAAGTTTATTCTTCAGGCAAAGTTTGGATTTCCTGTTTATAAGAGCATACAAACATTTTATAGAGGGGCAATGGCTCTAATGTTGGCCTATGGATCTAAGATTGGGCCGATCGCTAAAAATCTGCTATTTATCAATTTTATCTAGATGAACGCGTCATTGGGACGCTACTTATGGATATATTTGGTCGCTATTGAAAATTTAGTCGATTTCTGAATTTATGTATGGGCCCAAATTAGGGGCATTTAGGCTGACATTTCGTCAATTTCTTCTATTATTACATTTGGCTTGAATGCCCTCAATGTGCCTTTTAAAAGTTAAGTTTTGTTCAAGTACTAATCCAAGATATTTCACTTGACTAGATCAAGAAATTGGAACTCCGTTCATAGTAACTATGCAACTACTACTAGGTTTCAAATCATCACCTGGAGTTTTCATATTTTGTAAATTTCTAGATGTAGGGTAAATGCTCCTATAGTTACGTTAGAAGCGTTAGGTTCCTATAGTTGTGTTTTGAGTCTCCATGCACAACTACATGAGCCGAACGCTTCTAACGTAACGCAACTATAGGAGCGTTTCTCCTAGATCTTACTTCGTCCACATCAGTCCCCCGGGAATCATCAAAAATATTTTCTCTTTAGAAAATATTCAGATAATCCCGAGCAGCCTGATTGTCAATTTCTGAGCATTTACCGAATTTGTGATCAAAATTTTATCACCTGCTTTAAGAGCTGGAATAAACTTTTGAGGTTTCAAAATTGTTGGAAGGTTTGGAGCTCGGGTGTAATTTCGAAACATTATTTTCAAAAGTTTTGTTCCTTACACTGAAAATAAAATTGAGTCTATACAACTAAATCGTTCGTTCATCAACGAATCCATTCGTTCTTATCTGCAACGAAATGGATTCGTACTTTTCTGTGAATCTATTTTCGTTAGAAATGCAACACTCGCAACTGATATTATTTCGTATTGCGAACGAATGAATACGAAACTTTTGTGTCGATAGAAAAAAGTACGCAACATTCGTACACTCAAAAAAGAATGAGTGCATTGTACGAAAATAATGCAACAAGCAACGAAAATTTTGTTAAAAAATAAATTGTCTACCTGGTTATCTTTGCATGTACGAAGGCATTTCATAAGAACGCACTTCACTTAGGAGGCAACCAGTCTCCATTTCCTTCCGTGAAGATTGATTTCCCCGCACCAGTTTAAAGTCCACCAGCATTCACATCAGCATCACTATGAGCAGAACGACAGCAGCAGAAACAGTTTTTCAACGCACAGCAATCAGCACATAACCGCCCAACAAACATTGCATGCAGAATAAGAGTTTATTCAGGCAAAAATATGCTTCTTCAGCTAAAAAACGGCTTATTCAGCCATTATTCAGCTAACATTGTTTGTTGGGCGCCATCAGCAACAGGAGCAACAAAAAGAGCAGCAGTTTGCTGGTCCGTACGAAATTGACGGATGACAGGCAATAAGAATGTTTCGTACAATTTACGAGCGTAGAAGAATTATCTGAAAAATATTTTCAGTGCAGGGCAGAGAATCGCTTTTTAATTGGTTTTTGCAAATCCCGCCAGATAACTTTCATGGCACGATCGCGTGTTCTTTGATATTGCCTCCTACGGACATTTTTCAGACGGATCACGAGCTGAATATCGTTGTCTATAATAATTGAATTGAATCCTCGAATTTTGGTATTAAGGCAGCTCTTGGCTCAACTATAGAAGTAGTCAAATATTCAAGAGCATAATTAATGTCATCTTCAGATTGCAAATAAATATTTATGATCAAAGTTAAATGCACCCAACTCTGCACATCTCAATATGTGCCGAGTACTTTATCTGTGCCGAAAGCTATGCCCAGCGTTGTGCCGAATGTGCTGAAGTGTGGCAATCAAGCTGTCGGTTTCACTATCCAATGAATTTGGAAACTCTGAAGTTATGGCTTTTGAGAATGTTTGTTTACGTTGTACATTTATATTTGTATGTGTATGTGCATATTGCGTAGTTAATACGAGGATAATCACTGTGGATGTCGTGTTTAAAAGTAAAACGAGCATCAAATAACATGCATGGGAATGTTTTTTTTTTTGGTAGAATATTCATTCCTCTTGGTTGAACGATGTCAAACGAATGAGAAAATTGACAAGCGCGAGATCGTCGGCCACTACTGGAACTGTTAGTCAGTATACACTGACTGATGGCAACCTCGAAGTTCAGCCCCTCCAGGAAAAGGAGAAGGGGGACAGTTGGCAGAAGCTGTCGATCCAGGAGAAGCAAGTTCTGTACCGTGCGTCATTTTGGTAAACGTTCGCCGAAACCTGTATTATGAGCAGGCATGGAAAATCATTTACATTAATTCGTGAATTCATTTACATTCATTAAAGGCATTTTTTTTTATCAACAGAATTTCGAAAAATGATGTATGAAGCTTTTGAAGGTTTTGATATAAACTATAACTTTTGGTAATAACTCAAATCTATCTGTATCTTTAATATTTGATGAAATGTAAATGAATGCAAGGAAATGAATGTGTATGATTTTCCATGCCCAACCGGCAAATGGAAGAAGTGCCTTTACATTATCATCTTGCTACTGGAGCAGTGATAAAACTTAGAAATCAGGATGGATTCGACCTAAAATTCCCACCGGCGATAGTAGAAGCAACAATAGACCTTCAGTAGCTTCCTAATGTCAGCAGTCGCTCTTGGGTACTGAATTCGTGCTCTACATTTTTGGTGAGAGAGTCAAATTGCTGCGTCCATGGCTTTGTTTTTTGAACACCGTAGTAAATAAATAGGAGGTCCAAACCAATTATTAACGAAAAAAAAAGACTAACTTGATATGTACCGGTTGTCAACGTTTGATTACTTAGCATTGCTGGAATTGCATATTTTTCCACCTGAATCTACTTGCGGTTACGATTACGATTGTTGCTCATTTTTACATTGATTCTAGAACTACTTTTTATTGCAAAGAGCTTATTTTGTTCTTATTTTGTGCGCCCCTTCATAGATCGCCCATCTTTCAAAATTGTAGCATGCTTTCTCTTGCCTGCTGCTCTCGAAAAAGAAAATCTGTGCAGGAGATTTAAAGCGTACATACGATTCCTGATTTGTTGTTGTTTTGTATTCAGCTAATACTTATCTTGCTGCTTTCGTACTACGATCGTAAGTCTTGTTAAATTTTTCAGATTACGTTAATTTTATTTTTTATTTTAGGGGCAAAACAGCTTCGGTACTTCTTAACCTATTATCGTCAGGGAGTGCATGAAGGTGCGTTATGCTCCAGAGCATCCTTTTGGGAAACATACCACTCTACGACTTTATTTAACCCCTGACAATTATAGGGTAAGGACATGCCGAAGCCGACATCTTCTCTAATCACAAGGCAAATTATTTTTATTTATTAGGAAAAAGCAACGATAAACCCGAGAACAATCAAGGACAGCGTGTTGTAACACAACTGATGAAACCATTCTACAACTCATCAGTACCTGCCAAGGTTGCAAATACTTATTTCAGCTAAAATAAAGTTTTTCGGAATAATAAAACCAAAAGATGGTCTGATGGCATATTTTACTTGTAGCTTACAAAAAGAGGTTACAAATTATGCGTTTTAAACATAAAACCTGTGAATTTTGCTTTCTATGAGTTACAATCAGCGAGTGAGTGAGTGAGTGAGTGAGTGAGTGTGTGAAAAATCGCTGATTGTGACTCTCATGAAGTGAAATAAACAGGTTTAATATGTCAAACACATTCTTTGCAACCTCTTCTTGTATGCTACCAATTCAAAATATGATCATCTAGCATCTGGCATCTAATTATTTCATAATTAAAAAAAAAACATTGTTTTAGCTGAAATGAGTATTGGCCACCTTGCCTCTAGCTAAAGGTTGCTCGACAAAGGTCTTGTGTCCTTGGGTACTCTAAGATGCAATAAAAAAGAAATCCCACCAGAGTTCATCGATAAGAAAAAAAAAAAACTAGAGTCTGGCACTGTACTACATGGTTACAGTGAAGAAATGATGCTCACATCTTGGACCGAGCGTAAGGGTAAAACTGTGTTGCTTCTATCGACGGATCGAGAATCGATAGACGACATTGAGAAAAATTCTGAACCATCAACTTCTAAGAAGAGAAATAAATCAACTCTGTCAACTTCCATGAAGGCGAAAGCCAGTATGCAAGTTAATTGCTGTTTCTTATAATAAAAGAAAATATACCCGGGGACACCGAAACAAGCCATGGGATCGTGGGATCTCAAAAAGAGCATTACTGGCCGAGTTCAGCAGAATCATAAAGTTTGATATGTCGCATAACGTGTTTTGGTTCTTGTGGAGAATCGGCCACTTGACCGGGAATATGCCCGGGAGGGCTAGTGTGACCGTCGAATCTCATTAAGGCCATTACCAGCCAAGATTTGTGAAATCATGAATTTTGATATGTCGCACGATGGGTTTTGGTTCTTGTTGAGAATTGGCCACTTCCCCGGGGGCACCAGAACATTCCCGGGAGGGCTAGTGTGACCATGGACTCTCAATAAGGTCATTACCGGCCAAGATTTGCCAAATCATGAAGTTTGATACGTCGCACGATAGGTTTTGGTTCTTGTTGAGAATTGGCCACTTCCCCGGGGGCACCGGAACATTCCCTGGAAGGCTAGTGTGACCATGGACTCTCAATAAGACCATTACTGGCCAAAATTTGTCAAATCATGAAGTTTGATATGTCGCACGATGGGTTTTGGTTCTTGTTGAGAATTGGCCACTTCCTCGGGGGCACCAGAACATTTCCGGGAAGGCTAGTGTGAACATGGACTCTCAATACGGCCATTACCGGCCAAGATTTGTCAAATCATGAAGTTTGATATGTCGCATGATGAGTTTTGGTTATTATTGATAATTGGCCACTTCCTCGGGGGCACTGGAACATGTCTGGGAGGGCTAGTGTGACCATGGACTCTCAATAAGGTCATTACCGGCCAAGATTTGCCAAATCATGAAGTTTGATATGTCGCACGATGGGTTTTGGTTCTTGTTGAGAATTGGCCACTTCCCCGGGGGCACCGGAACATGTCTGCGAGGGCTAGTGTGACCATGGACTCTCAATAAGGCCATTACTAGCCAAAATTTGTCAAATCATGAAGTTTGATATGTCGCACGATGGGTTTTGGTCCTTGTTGAGAATTGGCCACTTCCCCGGGGGCACCAGAACATTCCCGGGAGGGCTAGTGTGACCATGGACTCTCAATAAGGTCATTACCGGCCAAGATTTGCCAAATCATGAAGTTTGATGTGTCGCACGATGGGTTTTGGTTCTTGTTGAGAATTGGCCACTTCCCCGGGGACATCGGAACATGTCTGCAAGGGCTAGTGTGACCATGGACTCTCAATAAGGCCATTACTAGCCAAGATTTGTCAAATCATGAAGTTTGATACGTCGCACGATGGGTTTTGGTTCTTGTTGAGAATTGGCCACTTCCCCGGGGGCACCAGAACATACCCGGGAGGGCTAGTGTGACCATGGACTCTCAATAAGGCCATTACCGGCCAAGATTTGTCAAATCATGAAGTTTGATGTGTCGCATGATGAGTTTTGGTTCTTGTTGAGAATTGGCCACTTCCCCGGGGGCACCAGAACATACTCGGGAGGGCTAGTGTGACCATGGACTCTCAATAATGCCATTACCGGCCAAGATTTGTAAAATCATGAAGTTTGATATGTCGCATGATGGGTTTAGGTTCTTGTTGAGAATTGGCCACTTCCCCGGGGCAGCAGAACATTTCCAGGATGCCCAATGTGATCGTGGACCGTCGGTATAGCTGCCAATAGTCCAATTACAGTATATGAGAGAAAAAACAGGATGTTCATCGTGTGTATACTTATTACAGAACAGTAAAGCCGAATGCCGACCAAAAGTGATTCCAACGGGAACCGGAATAACTCCGGAACCATGTATTGATCCAAATATTTTCAGATAGATTGAAAAATTTCAATAGATTCCCGACAAAATGCAATTTGTTGTGAAGAAAAAGATTGAGAAATTATGTTTTTAGAGCTAATTGAATTTTGAAATCTATGCAAATTCACACGTTAGGCACGCAAAGGTTAATGCATGGGTCCTAAGGCTAGTTCCACCAACCTTCACAGTCAAACCAATCTCCGAGAACATTGGTGGACCATCAATCGTACCGAGTGGTTCTCCGGCAGAAATTGATGCAGTTGCAGATGCATCTGCAGAATGGCAGGATCATTGTGCACCGGGTTCTTGTTAGCACGATGCATCAATGTATCCACTGCTTCACCACAATACGTCACTAATAGTTCCTTACTAGATCGATCGAGCTTCACGAAAAAAGGGGGAAGTTTCCGGCTTTCCCGCTCAAGGACAGGTTTTGGTCTGATGAGCTTTTCCTTTATAATAAGTAGATTGTACAACATGTGGAATTCGTCCAAGGTTTCAACCAATACACGGCATTCACCCCGACGACCAATTTCCAAAGGTTCCGTGCTAAGAGCATGGAAATCGGAAGTGGTTACCACAATATGGGGGACCTTTTCCTTCTTGACACTAAGCCGGGAATGTTTAGTGGAGTTTGGCTGGGACGATGGATCATTCTCATCATCCGTGAGCATATCAAATTGAGAGCACGCTGCGGACTGGACTCTCCAGTAGTGCACCTTTAGCAAATTTGAGCATTACCGCATATACGGCCATCCATTACCGATTTTGCACATATATCATAAAAAAAACTCTCACTCAATTTCCCAATTTGAGGTTAGCACCGATTGTAGCAATCCTACCCAACTCGTTAGCACTAACTGCAAAGTGGCCCAATTTCGTACGATATAATAACGCTAAGCAAAAAACTACCTAATTAAGCGATTCTCCGTGAAGATTTGCGATAAGTTTCCTCATTCTATCTAGGAGGTGCTTCCTTCGCCTGTTGTTTTGTAGCTAATATTCTTGCTTTCTGTCGGAGCAGGAGAGGCAATAGATTAATACACCCGCCGTGGAGCATGGCAGCCGCACAGGGAAAAGTTCCAATTGCAATGCTACTACACTTAATGAAAGTCGAAACGCCGAAAATAAAGTTAATTTCGTTGGCAGTTAGGATGGGCTGAATTTAACCGGTAATTGTGGAAATAATCTCTGGGGAACTTTTACGTTTGCTTTTTGTGTGACTGGAGTCGTGTGTCGCTTATGAGCGAACGATAAACATTAGATTTTAGTATGAGATTTGATCGTTGCCTGTTCGTATGCGTTTCTGCGACGTGCGTTACGAAATCAGCGAGATCTGAAAACTGAGTGTGGGTGATGGTTGTTCGCCGAAACGGGTTACATTTGTGTCTGAAAATATAATACTTTCTAGTCTTAGTTGGAAGTTATTATCAGCACATAAATTAGATTCTGGTTTCAATGGAATTGCGTTCATGGGAGAGATTCTAATGTCGCATAAAAATGGTAATGAGTAATCCGGTAAATCGTGACATTGATAAAAAGTGACCCGAAAATAATCAAATCAGAACCCTTTCCGTCAATTTGCACGAACAACTAGAGCCGATAGCCATTAAAGGGAAGTTTGAGATCGTAAGAGATCTTATCCAGTTAATGAGAAAGTTTCACTTTCACTTCACTGACGCTCTTCCCTAGCCCACTGGAATCTGTGACATTGAGAATGGGGGAAAAATCGCCCAACTAGCCGATCATTTTACGACTACGATCGTCCTTCCGATAAGCACTCCAGGGAAAAAAGTTTACGACCATAAATCTGAACAGGACCGGCCTACAACGTCCGCATGATGATGGGCTCTCCGAAATTGACCGGCTTCTTGGCCATTCTTCCAATTACCGTGTTTCTAGGCTTCGAGAGCTGCTTCTTTTTTTTTTTTATGGGTTAATCCCAAACGCGTTGGACTTTCAAGTTTATCCCTTCATTTTTCTTTGGGCGAAACGTATCCTAAATCCACTTGACGTCCAAAAGTACATCCGGAGCGCGACTAAACACATGTGTTTGTGGGTGTGTCTGTATGTATATAATGTATTGTGTTCACAGGATAGCAAAGAAAAGGCTATGAAAGTGGTTTATCCGGACAATGGCAGCTTCTGCTTGATGAGTGTTTTCGACCGAGTGTGTGATGGAACGTTCCGGTGTGGTGGGGGCGATCGTATTAATATCATCGGAACAAATAGATAATCAGAACCAGATAAGTGTGTGGTTGGAGCAGAGTGCTGTTTTGTTTGTTCTTGAAAGGAGTTAGATTTCCATAAGGGAGGCTTTGTGTCAGGAGCAAGATAATGGAATTATGCGGGTCCTTGGAACTGTCCATCATAAAATTGAAAGTCCAACCCATCAGTGAGGTGCGGTTTAATTGAACGAAAATCTGCGCCTGGTGACCAATTTCTTCATCCAGAACCTGCTCTAAGAAAACCGGGGCAAGCTGTGGACCTGAAAAAGCTAGCATTGGCATTGTTTTGCAAAATCTTGAAGTTTGACACCCATGTTGATATGGTTCTGGTTATGTCCCTACGGTTAACCCAGAAACTGCTGCAGGATGGTCATTGCAAGTTGTAGTGCTGAAAACGATTCTGGAGACCAGTGATGCAAAATATCATGACACTCACTCGACACTCATCAACGCATCAACCGACTATTGCTGACAGAACGTTTTGTCACGCAGTGAGAGGTAGAGCCATGGCAAACAACAATCACCAGTAATGGTCGCTGCTCACAGGCAAGACGTAACACTCGCTGCTGATGATGTAAAGGACAACGAAAACAGTGAAGACTTCTGCAGTACGATGATGAAAAAAAGCGAAACGACAGAAGAAAATGAAAACAATGTCTACGCATTCCAAGTTCGTCTCGGCATTCGCGACTGTGTGAGTTTCAAACAAAGCTGACAAAATTTAACGGAAGCTGTTGGGCTCACTCACAAACACACTCACATAAGCAAGCAAAGCAGCAACTGCTTCAAAACGAGCTCAGATGAGTGTCGTGATTATCGGGAATGACTAGATCGGTGATGGAATACCACCGAAGACGACATTCACCAGTTGCTTTTTACTTCTTTCGTCAACTTCATGGATGGTCATGAAGAGAGCATCGACAAGTGCATTGATAAGAATGTACCAAGCGTTACTACCACCAGCTGTTTGATGATCGTGATTGTGATAGGTCGCCACTCTGCTGGAGATATCGCGCTGAAAAGTCATGAGTATTGATACCAGTGTTGTGAAAATCTCAAAAGATCTAATCTCACCAATGTGCATAATCTCATTTGAGTATCGTTAACCAAAAACTCAACACGCAAAAAACAGCCGATGATATTACAAGCTGTGATACGGTTGCTATGATATAATGCTAACAAAACTCCCCGGCTTCAATTCTCGCCAAACTGTGATTAGTGTGAGCTTCAAGATTTTTGCTGTACATCCGAACACGAAACGAAACTTCTATCATTGCTAGCAGCAGTAACTTCGTATCTGCCATCTGTGAAGCGTAAAGAAAGATAGCAAACAATGCTTTCTCTTTCTAAGAAAACGATGTGCAACGGAATCATTTTGGTGGTAACTCAACTCGTGGCTGCAATTTTACATGTTCTGAATAGTCTCGCAATATCAAAGGAGCTGGAAAAACAATATCATGCTTGATATTTTATTCCAATATCATGCGTGATATTGGGAGCCCTTGAGAGCGAAACAAAATCATTTGAGTGAGAATTATGCCATCACTGATTGATACCCATATTAACGTGCTTCAAAAGATTATCATTATTGGTCACTTTACCGGAACCAATTTCAAGGAAATGGCTACATTTTGGTTGTCTAATTAGGCATTTTCTTATCTATTTTGTGAGGTGATATTTACTGCGGTAAGCAGTGTACTACTTCGTTTAAGGTTCGGTCAAGAATATTCTGGATGACTTTATTCTGTGCTTCAGACCAACGCTCAAGGGAGTTAGTTCGTTGTTACTTATGCTGCGTATGCAGAATTTATGTAGCGCGCGCAAAGTGCACGGCTACGGTGTTTATTATTTAAACGATAAACATCTTGGTTGCATTGCGACAACCGGGTGGATGTTTATTCGATAATTTAGGGATGCTCAAGTCATCACACCACAGTTGTATCTGAAAAAATATGAATTGAAGTAAATATCCAAACCAGAAAAAAATATAATCGATGAAAACAATCAGTTTTTGACACACCTCCCAAAAATCCGATGATTTATTCAAACTGCTGTAAATTTCCCATCAAATGCATCCGGTTATATCGAAATGGGTTTATTTTTTTTAAAAGTAAATGAAATTTGAATTTTGACATTTTTTTTTCTTGTCCCGATCATTTTGTCTCAGTGTCTTAGCAAAGAGTGAATTTCACGGCTTCGAACACCGGCTGAAAAACAATATTTTTTTCAGTGTTACGTGCACGCTAACTTGAAAATACCCATTAATGAGCAGAAAAAGACCAATTTTGAACAAAAGTACACTCAGTCGAGTGTTCGGCCAAGGTGGTTCAGTTTGTTTTCGCTCCGTTCACAGTAATCCGTTTAAAGAGTGCTCAATTTCAAGTGATCATGTGTCAAGCAAACCCCACACGTATCAATATATTGACGCGAAGGGGAATTATTGACAATACTATTGATGATGTGAATTCAGAAATATTGTCAATCTCGATATATTGACGTCAATATAGAATGTATTGACAATACGATTATTGTCAATAAAAGCAATCGTGTAGGCTTCACTTTAGTGCTTCATGCAGCCAGCGACGCTTCTCTAGGGAAACACCCATTCACAGCCACATCGCATTGTTGTGTTTTCACCACTACCTACACCATCACCATTATCCACACATCAAGATCATCGTCACTAAAGAGGCTGAATTTATAAAGAGACGACATGTCAAAATTGGAACAATCGATTATCTGTCAAAATCATAGGAAAAGTTATTCCAATTGAGCAGAAGACCTGTCAAATGGATAAGATGTCACCTCTTTAGTCAATCCAGTCTCTTTAATCGTCACCACTTGTGCTAGCGTACCAAGATAAGTTGAAGATAGCAGTTTCGGTTTTTGTGTTTGATTGTCTTTGTTGTTTTGTCCCCCTTATTCCTGTGCGACTGGTTTGATTTTCGTTCCCTTTTAGTTGTGTTGAGGTAAATCTGTTGCGGTGGTACGCAATTGATGTTTTAGAGGATGGCGGACGGATCTCACTCTCCGACGATGATTCTCTGCTGGATTTTCCTTCTTCTGAGGCGATGAATTCCTCTGGTGGTCATGGATCAGCCAGCCACCAATAAGTACACCGGAGCGTATCCAAAGGTTAAACGATCTCCACAGGCACCTTATCCACCAGCTCCTCCAATGCCCCCCGCTATAAGGCTTACCTAGAAGACTCGAAAGGCCCGTGGGTTGTCTTCTTCCAACGCAAACAAAAGGCTTTGAATGTTCATCAGATTTCAAGGTATCTAATTAAACATTTTTCAGCCATGAGCAAGATTTTGAAAGTAAGACCAAATAAATTACGTGTTACCGTTAGCGATCGTGTGCAGGCAAACAAAATTGTTGTATTGAGTGTATATTCCAAATAAAGAAGTTGAAATCGAGGGAGTTGTTACTGAAGTAAGTATAACTCGCGATGATTTCCTGAAAGGCGGGGTTGGTGTCTTCAAGAACCGCTACCTCCCGAAAATTAAAATACTAGACTGCATTCAAATGCATTCAGTGTCCCTCGTTGGAACGAAGAAATCTAACATGCTTTCGAAATCGTTTCGTATGACCTTCGCTGGGTCAGTACTACCAGATTACGTCGCGAGAGAGATGATCCGATTACCGCTTGTGTGTACCAAAGGTAATGAACTGAACAAAATGTAAGCGACTAGGGCACACTGCGACTTTCTGTGGTAGCAAGCCACGCTGTGATCAATGTGGGGAGAAACATACGTGTCGTAACCTTTCCGCAACATTTTCACTTGGTCACACGAGCAGTCACCGTGTTACGACAATACGGACAGTTCTGGTCGTGTCTCCCCAAAATGTACTTATTGTTTGGAAATCCCGCATGCTCTCACTGATTGTCCAAGATACAAACAGCAGGGAGAAAACTTCAGCGGTCTTTGAAGGCTCGCGTGCAGCATTCCTTCGCGGAAATCCTAAGATCGGTTAATCCATCTTCCCGAGTTCCTCCGTGTAGTCGACCTTCTCTCGGTTGATAATCAGTTCTCTGACCCTAATGTTGGCGAGGGAAGTCATTTCGTTTTCAAAGCACCATCTAGGAAGCGATCCAAAATTATCACGTAACAGCCTCAGAAGGCCTCTCGTATTGAACCTCTAGTCATCTTAAAGAAACCAGGAAGTAGCGGTAATGTTCAGAAAGCCTTCTCTCCGGCTTCCAGCTTCTTCCAAGGCTCCGGATATTCCAAGTTCCACAGCCAGGACAACATGCAGCCATGTTTACGTTTTCTGAAATTTGTTACTCCACATTTTTACTTCCCTTAGTCCAAACGTGGAAGGGAACGCTCCCAGGGTCGTTTTATGCTTTACCCGATGCCTGACACTGTAATCGCAGCATAAAGAAGAACCATCAAGAACTGGATGAACATTAAAGGGTTCTTCGGCCAGGGTCGATCCTTCTAATTACACCGCCTTTAACTTTTCAAATCACGGCAATAGTTAAGAAAGCGAGGGATGGGAAACTTCCACTTTGTATGAAGTTTTCAACGTAGTAGAACGAATTCAAATAAAAGGTGTGAAACCCAAGGAAGACTATCTTCTTCTATTAATAGAAAAGCTACTAATTTGTGGTTTTATTTATTTCACCATTTAACCTCACTACAAACTACTAGGTGATCACGTTTTTAACTTGTTTGTGTATGTGTTTGTCTACCAATTTTACAATTTTAACATTTTTCGTGTTTTGTCTTATGTCCTAGCTCTGCATGCATATCGGTTTCCATTAAAAAAAAAAACAACAACATAACCAGCGCGACTTACGGTTTTTCAGGAGGGTGCTGTGGTGGTGGTGGTGACTTACGGACGCAGGTGCTGATGAACTACGGTGGTTATTGGAAATGTGGGGTGGTGGTGAATCCACTGCTCTTCAATGGCCACCTGACCGTCGATCCGGTCAACCGGGAGGCCTCAGGTGATGGTCAATTTCAATGGCCGCTTTCCTTGGTGACTTCCAGCCAAAATGGCCGAAACAATGGCGTTATCCAGGGGACGCAAGGCTCCCCAAAATGGCTGACACAATGGATGGTTCTGGCCTTTATTCTAACGACGTGTAGCTTCCAGAGTGACTGAAACAATGGCCTATCTTAGCCGTCGTTCTGCCACTAAAATGGCGTACTGGGAGAGATGTGGTGGATCTTACCGCTCGAGAGAATCCCTCATCTGCCGTGGCCTCCAATGGAGCACCCGCAGGGACGATTACAGGCTCAGGGATGTATTTTCCGGAGGACAACAATGTTCACGTGGTATTTGACCGTCGATTAACGAGCTGTTCGGTCCGAGGTTTATCTAGACGAACGGAAAAAGGCCTCACATACTCCGGTAACTCTACGTATTGGAGATGGACAATGGTTCCTTTCTCCGGCACAGCACCCCTCTACTAACACGTACTAACACTAACTTTTTCAAACACTCTGACTTTTTCTACCACTAGTTAATAATTAATCTAAAATAGAAAAAAAAATAGAAATTTACACAGAGAACCACACACTTTTCACACAACGGACAACCTCGATTATATTAACGCACCGTGCACTTCTAACTTCCTTGAAGTCTTGAGCCAAAAAGAACGTATCAGTCCGACCGAAGTAACTAGAAAGTTCTAGAATTGCAGGGAGCCTACAATTTTCCTGTTCATTTTTTTGACAAGCCCCCCACTGTTCAACCCGATAATTATGTTTCTTCCCTAGCTTGGATTTACAGTGTAAGACATCCTGAAGTAGACCCAATTCATTTGCTTAGAAAATGAACACAGATTTGTGACACACAGATGGCAGCACTTGACTACCAAATGCAAGGTGCGTTGAAAGGAGTAACTCTATGTTAGTGCACTTGACAAATTTAGATGGCATTCTCGAGAAACCCCGTGAGGAACATTATTGTTTTGATGATTCCAATGTTGAATACTCTTTTGAAGCAACTAGCTTCTAAATGGCCAATGCTTTCGTCGATCATCAACTATGATGTTTAAAATTACTAGCGTTTGAAAGTGTGATAGTGATTTGTCTGTTCGTGTATCAATTTTAGTTTCTGTTTTCTCATCGTTGTCCCTTCCCAAGCCCCTCTTTTTATGTTTCGTTGCAGTTGTAAACAATCACCAGTCATCTCGAGAGAGATCAAGAGCACATTTCCGTCTCCTCACTGCATCTCCCATGGTCAATCGTCGAAAAACAGCCAGTAAAAGGCGGTGGAGATAAATATATCAATCGCATCCTTGTGCACCTTTTCCTTGATCCCTTCCCTACCTTTTAATAGATTGTAGCCCGTAACCTCGAGTAAGCCGCGAGTATTCGGACACCTCTTGTACTAACTCAATTTTTAGAAACATTGTAAAAAGAAGAATGAATTTTGGCTCCGTAAAGTTTCCGCATTTGAGCCTTGATAAACAAATGAAAAAAAAAGTGGCTTAACTAATTAAATGAGTGAACTGCTACTCATCAATGAATTAAGTCACTTTTGTTCAAAATAAGTCTTTTTCTACTAATTAATGGGTATATTCAAATTAGCGCGCACATAATACTGAAAAAAATAAATGATTGCTTGGGCTGCGCTGTCAAAACAAACGGGATAATAAAATCGTTCATCAGAGATCAAGACAGTTCCTCAGAGTTACTCTGAATTGCTCTGAATTTCATACTGTCTTCTCCCTCGCCTTTATAGTAAAATAAACAAGCTTTGAATGCATTGAACCACTCTCCGCATCAAAACAAAGCTTCGATATACAAACAACTCGTTAATCACCCAGCAACTACAGTTTCAATTCTCATATGCAACACCTCAACGATGCGATCGGCGAATCCAAAAATAGGTAGAACTACTTAATGACTCTATAGAGAGACGAGAGACACGTTCCTACACGGCCAATGAGATCAACCCAAATTTGGGTTCAGTGCTGCAAAATCTCGACAATACGAGGCGATATTCAAAATTCTGCTTTGGTCACTCATTTTAATTAACAGTCATCGTCAAGGCAAACCATGTAAGTTGTCAGTGACAATCTGAGCAAAGCCCGGCATCAAAATGACAGCAAATTGAAATCAAGTTTTGATATCAACATCAAACTGAAATCAAAATTTAATTTCAGTTTACGCAAGTGACAATATTGCTGTACATTTGCTTTTCAAAAATATGTTGTTGCGGTTTGTTTTCATTGCCTGAGCATAACATAAAATTGAATACTTGTTTTGTTATCAACAGGAAAAATTGATATCAAATTGAGTTTTCAGTTTGCGAGCATGTGCAGATTTTTTTTATTAGGTTAATTTGAAACGAAATTAAATGCTTTGAGCAAAACAAGGGGTGAGACAGCTTTACTCTGAGCTGCTTTTTTGCAGCGAGTAACTCGCGAAGAACTTAATGTACCTCAAAATTCAATCGACGTACATCGATTTTTTCTCTCTACTTAGAACAACCGTACCAGCCGCTGCAATTTGCGGCACTATTTTACTTGCGCACAGCGTTTCCATTTTGGCTTAATCACTCCTCTCCACACCGGTCGTTGCTATCAGAGTCATAATTTAAGTTACCGTTTTCCGCACCGGCAAAACAAACTTTTGGCGTTTATTCAAAATAGCAACCGTCTGATGCATTGCTACCGGGTTGCTAAATTTATGAACTCACTACTTCCCAAGGTGCGGATTGCTATTTCCCCCACCTGAATAGCAACCCCCGGTATGCAAGTAACGTTATGGTAGAGGTTGGTAAATGTGCCTTATTTACTCATTGGTACGGTTGCTCTTACTCCGTTTACTCTCTTTGAAAAGATCGACAGAGAGCATGCATAAGGGCGAATACGTGATGATCGATTCTCTTCATCGATTTTCTTTTTGCAATGCTGCAGTTAAGTGAAACAATTTTCTAGAATTTGTTCAATGCAGAGTTGTAACAGGTTGTATTGGCTATCAAAATCAACAGCAAACGCACCGAGAAACGTTAAATCTAGCGAGTTATTAACAAAAGAGAAAATCAACGAACAGAATCGATCATCGCGTTTAAGTCCTTATGCATGCTCACTGTCGAGATATATCTCATATTAGACGTCTGTTTTGTTTGTAAACATAGCAAGATTGTTTAGATCTGCTATTCAAACGATGTGAATTCCAGTATCACTTGGATCAAAAGGAATTTGTTCGGAAAACGGCTGGAATTATGCTGGAAAAGATTCCAAAGGGGCCTCCGTCACCAGCTGCTGTAACTGTGTTGGAAGTGATTTTTAACTGAAGGAAGGTGGAAACATAAAATAACCAGAGGAATCGTTTTCAGATGTCCACCGAGGAGAACGTGAAATAACCTGTATAGAAGCCAGAGTATCCAGTGCAGCTGCCACTGCCGAAGCCGGTGAGTACAATCCTCGATCGTCGTCCGGACTTCAGTCCTGGAAGAAATCGAATCCTGCATATGGTTCAGAAAGAGTGGAATGAAAGAGACCATGGCGATCTGAAAATTTTCAATAGTAAATCTGATCTGACCAAGTACAGGATCATCGCTTTGGACTTTGCCAACGAGAAACCGAAGAAAGAAACATGCTCCGGATATTATAAATAACTAAACTAAGAAGATTCTTGGCGGTGTATCGCACCATATCATGATTATCCAGAGGTAGCTCGATAGACTGGACGACGCTTTTGACTGATTGTGACGTTGACGATGCTGTTTTCCGGTTTCGATATCATCCACGAATATACTCCTATTCGACGACATTGCATCCGTGTTCACTACAATCAACCATGGTGGACCACGGAACCTCCGAAACAGGTTACGAAAGCAAGGAAACGTCTTTTCAAACAACGGACTGAGGAAAACAGGCGATTACTTCACGACATGGAGGAGCACTACACCAGCCGGTTGAACACAGTTTTCCATGAATATGTATTGCGCATTGAGTCGGAAGCAAAGCGGGATCCATCGTCTTTTTGGACCTACGTGAAGAAACTTAGGCGGAATGGCGGTATCCCATTCGATGTGTCCTATAAAGAAGCTCGTGCTGACTCCGCGGAAGAAGCTTCTGATCTCTTCGCAAAATTCTTCAAGGATGATCGTCGTGACTGGATGAGCAGCATAGCTCATTACAACTTGCATTTGCCGCAGTTGGATGTATCTGTTGAAGAGGTGATGAAAGTTCTTTCATCTGTAGATCCTTCTAAAGGCCCTGGTCCAGACTGTTTGCCGCCATCGTTCATTAAGAAATTTTCTGCATCTCTCGCTTCACCTGTGTCGATTATCTTCAATCGTTCGCTAGTTAGTGGTGTTTTCCCCACAATGTGGAAGGTAGCGTCCATCACACCTATTCACAAAGCTGGAAACATCCACAACGTTGAAAATTATCGCGGAATTTCGATTCTTAGCTGCCTCCCAAAAGCTCTGGAGAAGATCGTATATGAGGTCGTATATCAAGCGGTTAGGCCAATAATTACCGAACATCAGCACGGCTTCGTGAGGAAACGCTCTACAACAACCAACTTAATGGTGTTTGTCAACTCGCTGATCAACTTCATTGAAAAACGATGACAAGTTGATACGATCTACGTGGACTTCAGTAAGGCGTTCGATAGGGTTCCACATGTGCTTGCAGTGGACAAAATGAGGTGTATGGGATTACCTAATTGGGCCACGAAGTGGCTACAGTCTTACTTAACTTACCGCTCAGCCTATGTGAGCATTAACGTTGTTAATTCGCCTAGTTTCGAGATACCCTCTGGTGTTCCCGTAGGCAGCCATTTGGGGCCTTTAATGTTCATCCTGTTCGTGAACGATCTGTGTATTCGACTGTGTTCTTCCAAACTTATGTTCGCCGATGACTTAAAGATCTTTCGTACAATTAAGTCAAGACTTGACTGTTGCGCACTCCAGAAGGATATTGATTCCCTTTTGCGCTGGTGTACATTGAACGGTATGCAGGTTAATGTCACAAAATGCTGCGCAATATCTTTTAGCCGTTCACGCGAGCCCTTACGACATGACTATAGGATAGGACTCAGTAGTTTGCTCTTCGTTTCTTCAGTTAAGGATTTGGGTGTTATCATCGACTCTAAAGTCAGATTCAATGAGCACATTTCCATGATAACTGCTAAAGCATTCACCACATTAGGTTTCTTGAAACGAAACACAAACGCATTCCAGGACATCTACGCGCTGAAATCACTATACTGTGCTCTCGTCCGCAGTCTTCTAGAGTATGCTGTTGTTGTGTGGGCACCCTTTCACGCTATTCAAGCTAACAGAATCGAAGCCATTCAGCGAAACTTCGTAAGATACGCTTTACCTTTTCTGCCCTGGAACGATTCGGTAAATTTGCCACCTTACGAAGAACGGTACAGGCTGATTGACCTGGACACGTTGGCAGCAAGGAGGAAACTACCCAAGTAACCATAGGCACGTTATTTCGCCTTTTTGGCTATATACAACTGAACAACGGATATACCAGTGTTTGTAAGTTCTGATGAGGCCCGTATATAGCTAAAAAGGCGAAATAAGGTGCCTATGGTTAAAGGGTGATACGGTCAAAATTTGGTCAAGGGAAAACGCGTGTAAATCGGTGAAATCGTTTATTTAAAAAATCAAATTAAATTTCTTTTTCAAGTTCAATTAGTATAAAATTCAGAAAAAATATTCAGTTAGGCTTCCGCTTTTCCAAATCCGAATTGTCGGGCCTTACGCTTGACCCCTGCCATCAGATTTTGTACAGCCACCTTGTCCACCTTCTTCGCCGCAGAAAGCCAGTTTGCCTTGAACTGCTGCTCGCCCTTAGCAGTTTTTTTGGTCTTCTTTAGGTTCCGCTTGACAATAGCCCAGTATTTCTCAATTGGGCGGAGCTCTGGCGTGTTGGGAGGGTTCTTGTCCTTGGAACCACCTGCACGTTGTTGGCGGCGTAGAAATCCATGGCCTTTTTACCGTAATGGCAAGATGCCAAATCTGGCCAAAACAGTACGGAACAACCGTGTTTCTTCAGGAAAGGCAGCAGACGTTTATTCAAACACTCTTTCACGTAAATTTCTTGGTTGACAGTCCCGGAAGCTATGAAAATGCTGCTTTTCAAGCCACAGGTACAGATGGCTTGCCAAACCAGATATTTCTTTGCGAACTTTGACAGTTTCATGTGCTTGAAAACATCTGCTACCTTTCCCCTTCCTTTTGCCGTATAAAACTCCTGTCCCGGAAGCTGCTTGTAGTCGGCTTTGACGTAGGTTTCGTCGTCCATTACCACGCAGTCAAACTTCGTCAGCATCGTCGTGTACAGCCTCCGGGATCGCGCTTTGGCCGTCGTATTTTGTTTATCATCGCGATTTGGAGTCACTACCTTCTTGTAAGTCGATAGTCCAGCTCGTTTTTTGGCTCGATGCACGGTTGTAGACGATACACCTAGCTTATTTGCGGCATCTCGGAGAGAGAGGTTAGGGTTTCGCTTGAAACTACCGGCAACTCTCTTTGTCGTCTCAGCGGCTTCCGGTTTTTGATTTCCCCCCGATCCAGACTTCCTGGCTGTCGACAAACGTTCCCCAAACACTTTAATTACATTTGTAACGGTTGATTTGGCAACTTTTAGCGATTTTGCCAACTTTGCGTGCGAGTAGCTCGGATTTTCGCGATGCGCGAGCAAAATTTTGATGCGCTGCTCTTCTTGCTTGGACGGCATTTTGACAACTGAAGAGTGAATTCCAAAATCAAAATAGGAGCAACATTCTACACACACACACACCTTCAAAATGAGGGGTGTTCAGGTTTTTTAAATGCAAAATTTAAAGAAATACGTCAAGTTGATATTGACCAAATTTTGACCGTATCACCCTTTACTTGGGTACTTCAGCAACTCTTTGTGTTTGGATTGCTTAACGGTGACGTGGATTGCAACTCTCTTGTGAGCCAAATCTACATCAATGCTCCTCAAAGAGTTCTACGTAGTTACACGCTTCTGTGGCAACCTACCCATCGGACCAACTATGGATTCAACGAACCGTGGACTTTGTGCTGTCGTGTGTTTAATGAAACGTTTGATGTATATGATTTTAACATTAGTAAGTCTACTTACAGACATAGAGTTCGACACCTAGCCTAGAAAATATTTGTACAACATTATGTTGAAGATTTAATTAAATAAATAGCCCGCTCTCAGTAGAACATCGCCGTAGTAATCCAGAGCTCGGATCGCAGTTTTATCCAGTGGCAGGTTGTCAAGCAATGGTAACGGGATCGCTTCTACTCGTATCAAATGACGTACTGCAGATTGAGTTTTTCGATCACTTCACGCCGGATGTTTACTTTTGTTGTTGTTATGTTTTTCGCACCTCCAAATGTTGCTTTGATGTGAAAAGTGAGATAGCAAATGACAGTGATCTTGCTCACTTAGCAATGTGAGTTACTCGAGGTGCCTCAAAAGTACTCTGAAATTTCTCATTATTAAGAGTTGTCTTGCCTCATTATTAAGAGTTTGCCCTGCACTGCTGAAATAACAATAATGTGACTCAGAATGCACGAAATTACACTTTTTGCTACCAGGTGAATTTTTGTCATTGACGAAGAAGTGAATGGGATTTTGACAAAGGTTTGTTTGAGGATCAAGTCTGTCAGTGACTATGTGAAAAACAACTTTGTCAACATCGCGCGAAACACATTTTCTTATGTTTTCCTGCAGAAAACCTAAAAAATCTGCCGGAAAATGAAGAAAATCTACGAAAGTTTTACTGGTACCAATAGACTGAGGGAAACCAATCTTTACTTTCCTTATATTTGGGATTTTTTTTTTTGGAAAAAAAACATGAGCCGTTTTGCGAAACATGAGTAAACTGAACTCATCTTTGGGTTGATTTCATTGGCCGTGTATGCTCCAATTAACCGGCACGTCAACAGCTCGTATGCAGATAGAGAGAGAGATCGTTCCCAAAATATATATTCCGGTGAACCATTCACATTTTCATCTCTACGTACAGTACCAACAACAACAACCAATATCCAAGGGGAATGGTGCGATGCATTAAAGAAAGTACAACCATCGATCTTCGGCAACGGACAGCGACGATGCCCCGATGTCATAATCTGCTAGTGGGTCCCTTTTTGAATAGGGAAACGAAGCGAGGGTGTATAATACTGCTACGTAGAAGAATGTACATTAGGGTGCCCCAAAAAAATATTGCTTTCAAAAAGTTAACTTGCTCACTGACTAAAGGCTGACTTAAAGTAAATTGGTACGCTTCTCGCGCACCACTAGCATGCCTCTAGTTTTGGGAATCGAAAATCTTTGACAGTGGTTTGTTTACACTTCTATAGAGAACAACTGGAGCAAGTTTGATCAAAGTAGTCGATCGCGTTCAGAAATAACGTCAATAGAAATAATACTGTAACCAAACACTTGAAAAATCCGTTGTGGTCCGGTTCTAAGCTGGCTAAACTGCTGAAGATGCCGAAAACAACAGTTTGTCGAGTGCTCAAAACCTACAAGGAAATCCTGAGTGTGGAAAGGAATCAGCGGACCTACGAAAAATCTGGAACCAGCGATCGTCAGCTGCACAGCAAGGTGTTGAGGTGCGCTAAAGCCAACCCCGGTCTTTCGATCCGAGATGTGGCCAGAAGGTACAACGCCAACTTTCGAATGGTTTGGAACATCCTTGCCAGGGAAGGATACAAGTCGTACAAAGCCAGTAAACAACCGATCCGGCAAATGAACTCGATTTTAAGCAACTTCCCGGTCAAAAGTTTTACATCGCGACTGGACGTGGGTATGTGCCGGGAAGAATCAAGTTCGTGTTTGCCGACAAGTTCGCGAAGAAGGCCATGATTTGGCAAGCGATTTGCAGTTGTGGCCTGAAAACGGAACCATCCGTCACATCCTCGACGATGACATCCCAAGTTTACATCGAAGAATGCCTGAAAAAGCGTGTATTGCCGTTCATCCGCAAGCATAAGGGCAAAGTCATCTTTTGGCCCGATTTGGCCAGCTGCCACTACTCCAAGGTGGTTCTGAAGTGATATGCTGCCAACAAGATCAATTTTGTCCCCAAGATAATTAGTCCTCTGAATTGCCCGGAATTTCGACCAATCGAAAAATACTGGGCAATTTCAAAGCAGCAACTTCGATGAAGCGGCGGGACAGTCAAAGACATCCAGCAAATGCGGGCAAAATGGAAGAAATGCGCTGATTCCGTGTTCGATTCCACTGTGCGGGCGCTGATGGGCTCCATCAAGAGGAAGGTTCGAGATTTCGTTCGAACTGGAGAAATGTAACCATCTAATTACTTTGGGTTTTAATAAAAGTACTGAAAAGCAACCATTAATGGACTTTTTAAACTTATTGAATCTAAAATTCCAGGTCTTTTTGTGCGTATCAATTTATTTTTAGTTAGGCTTTTGAATTTTTGATTATGTCATTGCTATTAACAATTGCTTCATATTTGAAAATTCAATTTTCCGAAAAAAAAATTTTTCAGAACATACTAAAATTTTCAACAACATTATTTTTAAATGCACAATTAAATAGGACTTCCAAATGTTTGCCGTTATTGCCAATGAACTATTTGTGTAGCAAATTTTATGTAGATTATATTTGCATAAAGAATAATTGCCTATCTACATACTGGACCGAGATATCACTAAATTGATTTCTGAAAAATTCTATTATATTTTCTTTGGAAAACGAGTCAATAGCGCAATCCTCTCCGATTTGGAAGAATAACTCCACATGTCTTCGGTATAATTCATAGCTTGTTTTCTACTTGTTACTTATAACCAAATCTACAATTCTAGCGGGGAGCAAGATGACTTCCGAACCATATTTTTTTGGGGCACCCTAATGTACATATGACCGAATTTACAGACATTTCGAGGAAGCAGAGGATTGTACTTGCACTTGTCTGGCAGCTCAGGGGAGAAATGGATGTTGATGTGTTTTACTTCATCTCCATTTGCATCTTCGGACACATTCCGATGGACCATACCGGGTGCAAGATGTTTTGTGAGCGGCATGGATGTAGTGGGTGATGTCGTTCAAAGCTAGAGTAGAGCTGAATGCTAAAATTTGTTTATTTCTTGAGAATTTATCGACCCGGTACGCAATCGATAGTCGTAAAAACAGATTTTCCAAGAAATTCGGTACCGTACACCCAGCCGAGGAATGTATGATTCATTTACAGATTTGCATAAAACTATACAGAATTAAACCAAATTGTGTAACCCATCAAATTCGTCCTGCGAGTTTCAATTCCGGCCGAACGCATTGAAACACCGTTGGATTTTCTTCGCCCTACGGACGAAGGCAGACAAAATTTATTCGCAAGGAACGCTTCTTTTATTTTTGAAAACAATCGGTGTAAATATTTACACAATGCGCTCTAATAGGCTTTATGTTGTTGATTTTGAACTAACGTATCGGAACAACCGTATTATCACAGACAAACATACATAACGCAGTGAGTATTTTGCACTGCAAATCATCGTCACTAAAACACTACCGCCATCTGGTGAGTACACTATCATGGGCAGTACGGTCAACAGATGGTGCTAGTGTGTAAAATTCAAACTCAAGGGAACTGACTATGTACGCCACAGGCGGCGGCACTATCAACTAAACAACATTTATTTGAGTGTTAAATGCGTGGTGGATGAAAAACATACAAGTGTTATGTCGGTTTGTCTGTGGTATTATTAATTCGTGCACGGTGCACGGCTCAACCCTACCCTCATGTTTGTCATAATCATAATCATAATCCATCGCAAATCTGATACATGGTGACATGAAATTGTGGACAGCATTCATTCATATACGACCGTGGAAATTTAATAATTTTCGGAAAAATGACTAATTTTGAATAATTATTGCATAGTTTTTCAATGCGCAAATAGTCCTGATAATGACTCACATTTTATTCAATTTTAACTAAGGGTTTGCGATTTATCGAGTTATTCACGCAAACTAAAAACGTATTGCATTGAATGTTAGTTACATTTCCTATCATCCTGTGCACAAGGTTGCAAAGACTCATTTCAGCTAAAATAATGTTTTTCGGAATAATAAAACCAAAAGATGGTATGATGGCATGTTTTACTTGTAACTTACAAGAAGAGGTTACAAAGTATGCGTTGGAAACATAAAACCTGTAAATTTTGCTTTCTATGAGTCACAATCAGCGATTTGCTGATCGCTGAGTGAGTGAGTGAGTGAGTGAGTGAGTTTGTGAAAAATCGCTGATTGTGACTCTCATGAAGTGAAATAAACAGGTTTAATATGTCAAACACATTCTTTGCAACCTCTTCTTGTATCCTACCAATTCAAAATTTGATCATGGCATCTAATTATTTCATAATTTAGAAAAACATTGTTTTAGCTGAAATGAGTCTTTGCAACCTTGCCTGTGCAGTGAATGATATAAAAAAAAAAACAAAAATCGTGACAGCTCCTTAAAATCATGTAACGATTTTTACCACAATGTAGAATAAATCCATATTAATGGCGGTAAGCTCCAACTAGGATCAATTTTTTATCTCATCCCTGTTTGGATGATATGCAAGTGTTTGTTTATAATCGTGTTGATTAACTCTGATGTCAACATCAAAGCAGGCGGACACTCTTGATCGGGTTTTATTCCGAGGATAATACCAACTTACCACCACAAATGAACTGATTTGTATTTTTTTTTTTCTTAATGTGAAATCGATGTTCTTCATGCTAATGCATAGTTTTTAATTTGATCGTAATAAATTGACAATCACCGGAGAAAATATATTACCCGTGAAATAAGAACTTCCGTTTCCCGCAAAATAAGCAACTGCAACTTCCGAAAACAATAACCCAGCATTTCAAAGACCGGATACCAAAGTTTCTATTTTTTAAATAAATTAATCTATCTTTGTAGTTTTTACTACAGTCTACATCTGCTTTAAATCATTTCAACCCCCCTCCCCCCCCTACAACATGCCACAAAGATATTCGAAATGAGAAATGTTCAAAACGTGACTGAAAACACTAATCACCTCCGACTGACTTGCATAGATTAGTGAGAGCTATGTTCGGTGACCGGCTAGAGCTTGTAACTATTTCCGTATGCATCCGTGTTTTGTCGTGCTGTCAACTGTCAGAAATACTTTCCCATGATGAATCTAGTCGTATGCAGGCACAGTAGACTGTTGCAAAATTTGAGTAATTTGAGTGCAAGTAGGCCGTGCTGCTGAGTTGACGCTTTACCATCTTGCTGCGTGTTTTTCTCGTGAACATTTTATCTGTAAATATCTAATACCCAATGTGAAGTAAACTGTAAAAATTGTGAAGTGGAATTGTAAGTGGATTGCATGACGATGGCCAAATGTAGTTCCGCTCGTTTCCGTTGCTTTAGCTAATGGCAGTGGAAACTAGAGTCGGTGTATAATGAGTCACGCCAAGAGTGAAGCCAAGTCTACCTATTGAACTGTCAAACTGGCTACCTATCGTGCAAAGTAAATAAACATTACGATGCTATGAAAGGTCAACGAAAGGTATTGCAATAAAATATAAAATATAATCGAAGAAATAAGCATAAACACGCAGTGAGCGTTAAATTGCCATGAGATACGCTCGGTAATGATTAGTTATGAGAATTTCTACTATTTTTTGTTAAGATAATTTGACAAAATCACTGATATAATGATTTACTGCAACCGCAATATTTTTTCTCTCGCTAGAAGTCATTTGAAGTTGTTGAAGAAGTCCTCTGTTGCCAAGTGAAAAGAATGGGAATCTTCCGAAAACCGTGATGCGAGTTCAACTGTTTTTCTCTTGGCGTGACTCATTATACACCGACTCTAGTGGAAACTAGTGGAGTCTTCCGAGAAATAAAGTTTGTTCCAGCTGGGGCTGACGGTTCGCTAAGTTACATATTGTTTGGCTTTTGTTTCTGTAGCAGTACAAGAGTTCATTATTCATATTTCGGATACTTACGGCAAGTGCTTCAAAAACAGGCTTAACATCAATGGTAACACATTATTCAGTTTCTTTTTTCTCCATACATTGCTTCAGTATCCTTTAATTGCGCTATCTAAGAAAATATTTCATTGAAAAAAAAATCAAAACTTTACGAAAATAAGTTTTATTTAACTAAAGCTGCCGATATTAAAATTTGGGACAATTTGTGGATACACGGGTAATAAGGGCTCTAATGTTGACCTATGGATCCAAGATAGGGCTCAATGCTAAAAATCTTTTTTTTCCCTTGATTTGTTTTCCGTCGATCTTGTCTTCCGTGCATCAACTCATGAACCGGTGACCAACGGCTTTACTTCCCTTCCGAAGGAAGGCGTGATCAGACATGTTATGCCTCAGAATATCCCAGCGGTGCCGACTGGGATTGAATCCAGGCCTGCTGGAGTGCAAGGTAATCACGCTTACCACTACACCACCGGTGCCGCTGATAGCTAAAAATCTGCTATTAATCAATTTTATCTAGATGACTCAGCGTCATTGGGACGGTACTAATGGATTTTTTTTTTAATTAATTGGAAATTTAGTTGATTACTGAATTTATATATGGGCCCAAATTAGCCCAAATTAGGCAAAAGGATCAAACTTGATATAATTGTAATGTTTACATCATTATATTACACTCATTACATGTGTTTCAGGATATATTTTTACGCTGTCCGCAAATGAAGGTGTCTGAAATTTGAATCAAACGGTATTAAAAATGCTTATTAAATACGCGTTTATCCCAGCGGTGGTCACTGCACACACATAACTTATTTTTCAGTGTACCGCAGCTGTGCTGGCAGACCCGAGTGTGCTAGTCTGACTTTGTTTGGTTGTGAATAATGGCATATTTGACAACCCGATTAATTCGACAGTTCAATTCATGGCTCATTTTTTTTTTAACAAGCAGTGAAATTCGAAGAATCCGAATAAAGACGACGATACTTTTGGAGAGATTGACCGACATTCTAACAAGGAAACAACCAGAGATCGAAATTATCGCTTGTGTGTGATGAGAAACGGCACTTTTCAACCTTTTATGATTATGATTTTTTACCCTTCCCGAGAACCCGAATTCAAACAGAACCGAGCTTGTGTTGCATGTAACTGAATTCGGGTTTTTTTTTATTCACTTTAACGCTCTTGGGCAATTTTTAACTTGTGCGGGGTGAGCTTTGAACTCGTGACTTTAGCGTGAGAGGTATGGATGCTAACCTCTACGCCGGGGTCGCCCCCTGTTTATGGTTTTGTTTATTAGGGAACGCTGTAAACAAAATATATATGTTTTACTTACTTGGCTCAAACCAACAGAGAATTAACTATTTTTTGAGAAATTATCTTAACTTTAACTTATCTTTAACATTACTTTAGCTAATCTTAAACTTAACTTAAACTTAACTTTAACTTCGATATAACATAACTTTAACTTAAGTTTAACATAACTACTTATCTGTAACTTAACTTCAACTCAGACATAACGTTAACTTAACTTAACTTTAACTCAATTTTAACTGCCTATAACATAACTTTAACTCAAGTTTAACAAAACTTTAACTTTAAAATTACCTTACCTTATACCCCGTTCACATTACAGCCTATATCACGTAATATAGGCTGTCTTGCAATGAGCACACATACATAGGATTTCCAGTGGAAACTAGATGAATGAGTACTCATTGCAAGACAGTGTATATCACGTGATATACGCTGTAATGTGAACGGGGTATTAACTTTAACTTACCTTTAACTTAACTTTAACTTAAGTTTAACATAACTTTAACTTAACTTGAACATAATTTTAACAAAACTTTAACTTAAATTTAACAAATTTTAACGTAAATTTTATTTATTTTCAGCATAACTTTAACTTTAACATAACTTTAACTTTGTTTTATCTTTAACATAACATGACAGAGTGAGTGTGAGTGACAGAAGGCAGAAGTTCGGTGTCGCGCGGTTCGCAAAAAAGTGTCCAAATTTCGAGTGAAATCCGTTCCGGCGAGGGCCAAAATTATCCTCATCCGTCGCGGAATCTGGTGGCGAACCGTTTGTGCATATTTTCCGACCCGGAAAGGTACCGCTCGACGGTAAAAAGTGACCACAAAGTTTTTTTTTTCGGGCTGAGATCCCTCGCCTCAGAGCAGCAAGAGTGTATCTCGGTCGCGTTTCGTTTGCGTGCATTGCGAGGAAGGCGAAGGAAAAAGGTCGCCATGACAGTCGTCGGGTCGGCTCGATCTCAGTTTAGCAGCGGCAACCTCTAGAGAGGAAAAAAGGAAATTTTCCAACGAAAAGCAGATTGTGCCCTCCGCGTCTCTATTATTTTACGGTCATTTTCCGAGCCGAATTTTTCGCCGAGTGCATACAGAAGCAAGAACAATATTGTACAAAGAAAAAAAAGAGAAAAATTGTTTTATTTCAATATAGAAGTAATAATTTAGTGGATAAGTGCGCGAATGAAGTAATTGCGTCGGGTGTGCGGGAAAGGAGTGGAAGATTGTTAAACCATTTTTTTTCCTTGAATTGGTCGAGAGTGTCCGCACTCCCTCCCGCAGTAACGAGTGATTGGTGTGTCGTGTGTGAGTTAGAGCGAGAGCGACGAATCGAGAAAAAAGTAAGCTCCCCGCACAATGATGATGATGTTCTATATGCGCGCTGTAAGGCGGCTGCTCCCCAAAAAGTTCGAATTTATTCAGGCGGCAGCGGCAGCAAAAGTGTGTGAGCGCGCGCGCTTGCATTAGTGTGTGTGGATAATCGTCAGAGAAAAGAAGAGTGAGGAAAAGCATCGGGGCGGACAGAAAAAAAAAAAAAGTTTGACATTTTCTACGGCTTGCTTGATGAGGGTGCGGCGGCGGTGGCGACTTGCTCGTTGCTCCGGCAGATAGCTAGCAAGTAGAAGCGGTTTTCGGTGGACTTCGTGTCGCTCGTTCGTACGTTTAGCTGCCCGCTCTTTCTCTCGCACACAATATACGCACACCGAAAAGTGAGGAAGGGAGAAAGATAAGCATCACGAATGCGCTCCCGGATGTATTGATTTGGTGAGTATGTTCCAGTTGAAGATTGTTCTTACACATTTCTCGATTGCATTTTCGAGGGGACGTGTCTGCTTTTGTGGGCAGTGCGTTTGGTTGTCGGTTTGGTGTGGTTGGTGGCTCGCCCGCGCGCTGTGGCGCCGCCATCAGGTAGGGGAAAATTTCTCCTATCTGATGGTGGTGTTGGCATGCGTGGGCGGGATGCTGGTTGCGCCGGATTGACGATGGGATGCATTGTTTGCGGGAGTGGATGCGTCCCTTCTGGGGAGTATTCGAGATTTATGTATGTTCATCGTTCATCGTTTCATTTGTCAGAGTGATGACCACGGTCGCATGATGCATGTTTCTCGGCTTTTTACGGTTAGGTGTATACGAATAATTTACTATGATTTTATTTCCATCTTGATATAGTTTGAGTTTGAATACATCCTAGGTCCTATTATATTATTATTAAATATTCATTGATAAATATTTATAACAGGGTCAAAACACAACTGGAAGAAGCAACGTAACATCATTTAATTTTCTCTAATGTATGTTTAACGTTTATATGACAGTGAAATTAACCATTTAATTTTTCCTTTCCAGGATAGAAAGTTACATAACTTATTGATATATTTATTTGTATAATTGTAAATACTTATTTAATCAAATTCTGAATATGAGTGATGAGGAAGCTTATTGTGTTCGCGAGCCCTCCGTTTAGGCTGGACGCATTGATTTAAATCTTTAAGTTTATTTTCAGCTCTTCGACATTTTTAGATTAATATTATAATGATTCACTATTTTCAGCCTTCGTTCAGGAAAATACAAAAAAAAACATTGGAATGCATGATAACAATTGCATAAAAACTGTTAACTGTCCAAATAACCTCGATTTTTCTGACTATTGATGCATTATGAAAGTTTACCAATATTTTAAAAAAGCATTCCATATTGCGTTAAGAAATTCCATGGTGCATAATAGGGTGTTTGTTTCAACTACAATAAAATATCAGAAGTTGAAATCAGTTGAATGTATTGAGGTTAACTGAAATCGAGCTTATTTGTATTTTGTAATACTTGTTTATTTAACATTATTTTATATATTGCATGACTAGTAAATTAGTTTTATTTCACAATTTTTAAATCTCATTATATCACTATATAACTATCATTATATAACTATAATTTTCATTTCTAGAAAAAGTTGTCCTGTAGATCCTGAAGGACCAGAAGGTGTATCAAATAGCTTATCATTGTTATTTACTTTTTATTTTATTATAATATTATATGAATTTGGCCGGTGCCTTTTGGTGCAGCTCCACTTGGTAATTTGGCTGAGATCATTCCTTTTTATTTATTTATACAGTAACCCCTCCCTATCCTTTAAACATCAATTCAGCTTATCGTTTACCAAAACGAACCTTGCTGCAAACCCTACCCTCTTACCCAACATCCCAGTGACTCCTCGTAGAAGTGCAGAGGATTTCTCGGCTTCCATCAAAGCGAGTTGCCTAATTTGAGATCACCAGTTTTTACACATTGAGCGATTTTGTCATTATCTCACTTACTCTTTGCTCTTCACTGTTCGCGAAGAGGCGATCAGAAAATCGCTCATTGTAGCTCTGTCAAAGCTGAAATTGCAGGTTTTGTGTGTCGGACGCGGGCTTTGGGATCTTTTCTTGTACCTTACGCATGTGGGAAGCCATCGTGTTGTCTTATTGTTTCAGCGCTAGGCGTTGATTTATCTAAACGTTGCTTGATAACAATGCATTTACAGGATGAGAAAAGGAAGGCACCATTTTATTGTTCACTTGATGTATTTTATTGTATTGTATTACTAATATACTTCAAAATTAAGCAGATGACAACAATAATACAACATTACATGCATATAATTATTATACAGGTCCCCTTTTTAGACTAGATGCTACCAACGATCAATGATTTATAAATAACAAAACAATTTTTTTTTTTTTTTTTTTTTTTTACATTGCATGATTACTATTACCTTAATATTTCAGTAACCCAAGCAAGTCATCGAAATTAATATGAAGCTGATGAAGCAGAGGAAATAACAACATTAAATAATATTATATGTATATAATTATTAAGCAGTTTATTTCTCGTCATGTTAGTTAATCATCACAATTTTAGCATTATTGTTAGTATCATTCGAGCAAATAGATTTAATTGCATTATATATCCTATACATTTCAGTGTTGCATCCACCCGCCATTGTGAGCTGAGGAGGTATAGAGCTGCATCTTATTATATGTAAAATACTTCTTCATTGCAGTAGCAACTATATTATCCACATAAATGTATTTCATTATGCCATATTTTGATGTTCTGATATATTATTTCTCCATTGCATATATTTTCATTATATAAATAAATACTGGGTTGGGAGGGAGCATCAGGGTATCATTCAAACTGAAACTGGACGATGGTATGATTGACAGCTGGAGTCTAGGAGAGAATAAACACTATCATTTTCTTTATCCTACCGATTCGATTGTGGTGATGTGAATTCTACTCCAACAGTTTCAGGGAGATTGACGCGCCCTTCTTAACAAACCATCCAGTAGGAAGCTTAATAAGTATTGCGAATTGTGTTATTCGATTTGTTGGAGCGTATCGTTGGAAGGAGATTCTTAAATTCCCGTGGATTTCGCGTAAATGTCTCTGCTTACGGATCCGCCCTTCCGTTTTTGGCCCTTCATACAGCGATATTGTGAATTCAGATCGGTAGCTCAAATTGATCTTGCTATTAAGTGGAGCTGCATACAAGACAAGTCTTGAAAGGATGGTGGCTACCTTACATACATACATACATTATAGTATAAACCACCATCGCACTTCGTGAGTTGCTCCAATAGAACCCTTGCTTTTGGTTTGAATCAGTACAAATTCGTTCTATTATATAAAAAAAAAGAAGTATACATATTCATTTTCTTCCGAACTAAATAAACCACCATCACACTTTGTGAGTGGCCCCAACAGTATCCTTGCCGTTGGTCTAAATCGGGTCAAATCGGTTCTAATAATTATTTTATATTCAATCAAGTAAACCACCATCACACTTTGTGAGTGGCCCCAACAGCATCCTTGCTGTTGGTTTAAATCGGTTCAAACCGCTTATAATTAATTATTTTGGTCATTGATAAAATAAAATAAACCATCATCACACTTTGTGAGGGGCCCCAACAGTATCCTTATTGTTGGTTTAAATCGGTATACACACATCTAATAATGATCTACATCTCTAGACAGCCGGCTGTTTAGAGCATAAATCGAAAACACTTATAAATAACTACACAAAACAAAAGATCGCATCACTTATCAAGGTGAATCCTGATCCAACGAACCTAACCCACTAACAAAACCTCCTTCCTGTGACTTTTGTGGGATGCAGAGGTAAACACGGTCCCAAAACAACAAAAGTCACACACTAACATTCCTTCCCTCTCCCACCTGATTGCAAGGACGTGGCCGGTGACGTTATTGATCTTTAAAGGTAGGAGTCACTGGAACATGTACACTGAGAATGGCAGGTTACTCCCAAGCCCCATTCAGTTGATTCTTTGTACAATTTCACTGGTTCAGATCAATCACGGAGTGCAACTATCGATACGTGCAGTCAGACTAAGCTAAGCTAAGCTAAGCTAAGTTTTATCTTTAACATAACATGAACTTAACATTAACATAACATCATCTTAACATTAACCTAACTTTAACAAACCTTTAAATCAACTTTATACCCCGGACAGACTATGGCTTATATCATGTAATATAGGCTGGCTTGCAATGAGCAATGAGCTGGCTTGCAATGAGCACTCATATACTCTAGTTTTCACTGGAAATTCTATATATGAGTGCTCATTGCAAGCCAGCCTATATTACATGATATAAGCCATAGTCTATCCGGGGTATTAACTTATATTACTTTAACATAACTTTAACTATAACTTAACTTCATCTTAACTTTAACATACCTTTAACTTAACCAAAAACTTAACTTAACTATAACATAGCCTTAACCTAACTTTAACATAACTTTATCTTACCTTTAACATAACTATAACATAACTTTATCTTTAACATAACTTTAACTTAACTTTAAACTTACTTTAACTTAACTCCAACATAAATTTAACAAACCTTTAACTTACCTTTATCTTACCTTTATCTTAACTTTAACCAAAGAGATGTAATTAACAAGATATCCCACTAATCAATTCCTCATACAAGGCATATAATTACCACCCGTATATGATCGCAGTGCCATCTGTTGAGTGCACATTGAAACTGTTGGGAGTTCCCCACCAACTTCACCACCTGGGCTCAATAGCTGAAAGGTGTCAGCATGATAGATGGGAATGCGGACGTTGATGATCAGCCGAGGAAAGAGGACGATATCATCCTCGAAGTCATCATCATTATACATATTGCGATAGCAAGATTCTTACTTGTTTGTGATTGTTCCGATTTTCAATCATTACCACTTTATACGCAACAGAAACACTTGAGAAAACAATCACACATCCAAGCGCGATGCACATCCATGATGTGCTTGTAGGGTAAACGCTCCTATAATTGCGGTACGTTAGAAGCGTTAGGTTCCTATAGTTGTGTATTGAGTCTCCATACACAACTATAGGAACCTAACGCTTCTAACGTACCGCAACTATAGGAGCGTTTCCCCTAATATGGTTTGCTTTCGAGTGAAAGAGCTTCCAATATACCACCGGTATCAGTAAGATGCAAATCTCTAATAGTAATTGATGATTTGCGGAGCTGGTGCTCAAAAGAATTTTAATAAGCATAGAAGTAAACATGGGAAAAGCATTCACTCTCTCTAAAGAATTATTCCAACACCTCAGTCACTGGAAATGCAACGTATCGAAATCATTGCTAAACGTAATAAAATATGCCGTCTTTTTTGGCCAACGCAGCACGCATTCTATTCAAAAATTACATTGGAATAATCATTACTTTCCTATTTTATAACGTAGGAAGTATTTGTCAACGCCGGTGAAAGCAAACGCAAACGGAAGTAGCCGAAGCTGAATGAAGACGATGAGTGATGACACCGCTTCTAAAGCCCTCTAGTTAAAGCAAAGTATGGACGACTGTCACTACAAAACTGAAAAAAACTGTTCCAATCGAGCAAAACTGTGCATTTTGACGCTTCGATTGGAACAACTTTTGACAGACGTCCATACTTTTACTGTAGGGATTTAACCGCTTTGATGTGCGTGTTTTCTTCTAACGCTGCAGTTCAACGTTGTCTCGTCACAAACCGTTTGGCGCTGTTATCTGTCTCTAAAAAATCCAAAGAGTGAAGAGGGTCTGCTTTAACTTAATTATAACTTACTCTTAATTTTTACATAACTGTAACTTAACTTGAACTTTATTTTGACAAACACTTATCTTAATCTTAACTTTCACTTAATTTTAGCTTAACTTTAACATAACTTTTACTTTTACATAACTATCACTTTAACAGAACTTTAATATTGAATTAATTATAGCTTAGCATTATCATAACTTTAACTTTACAATAACTTTAAGTTTAACATAACTTATACTTTAGCTTGAATAAACTTCAACTCAACATAATTTAACTTAACACTTACTAAAATTTTACTTAACTTTAACTCAATTTCAACTTAACTTGAACATAACTTTAACTTTAACAAAACTTACTTTTAAATTAATTATAACTTACATTATCATAACTTGAACTTAACTTTAACAATAACATAATTTTAATTTAACTTTAACTTTAACTAAATTATACTCAAATTTAAAAAAAACTTCAACCTAACATAATCTTAACTGATCATTTACTTAAACTTTAATTAACTTTAACTTAACTTTCACTTAACTTTAACTTAACTTCAACAAAAATCTAACTTACCTTTAACTTAAATTTTTCTTTGAAATAACTTTAACTTAACTTAAACATAACTATAACTTACCGTTAACTTAAGTTAAACATAACCTTAACTTAACTTAACTTAACTTAACTTTAACTTTTGCTTCAACATAAGTTTATCATTCCATTAACATAACTTTTACTTTACTATAACATTAACTTAACTTTAACATAATTTTAACATAACTTTAACATAACTTTAACTTTATTAACCGAACTTTATCTTAACTTTAAGATTTAACATAATTTCAACTTAACTTTAGTTTTTACATAGGGGTGTTCATAAACTATTTGGTTTGACAATTATCCACGGCTCATACAAATTTTAAAAATTTTGTGTGGACAATTGTCCACGCAGGGGAGGAGGGAGGGGGGGTCAAGAATCCCAAAAAACTGTCATCAACATAAGCTTTTACTTAACTTTAATAAAACTTTAACTTAACTTTACGTTAAAAATTAACATCAAGATCCTGCATCGGCATGCGTTGCATCAGTAAAGATGCTTAACTCAGCCGAGTTCCTCCAGCCGATCAATTTTGGAAAATTGTTACATCAAAATTGATCCGCTTGAAGAATCCCGATGAATTGTTGATGCATTGCATTAGTAAGGATGCTTAACTCAGCCGGATTACTCCAGCGGATCAATGTTGGAAAATAATTACACTTATAACAAACTGTTCAGTACTTACCGTCAACTTCGCTTGCACGGTAACCGCAAAATACGCAATAATGACTACAAAGTAAGCATTTTCGAGTGAGACTGGGACTACTTATTAAATGAGTAAAAATATTACCCAGTTATGAGTATTTGTTACTCAACAATGAATACTTACTACTTGTTTTTGTAGTTGTAATTACTCATAAATGGGTAGAATTTTACTCATTTAATGGGTAGTCCCAGTATGCCTGGAAAATTATTGTTACTTTACTTTGAAGTCATTATTGGGTATTTTGCGGTTACCATGTGAAGATGGCCATCGGAGGCCAATTTCACGGCGCGGCCAAATACACGCACGATATGAAAAGATGACTGACCACTTAATCAGCTGCCGCGAAAAAAATCCCTAAAAAATTGCTAAGTTCCATCCGCCATTTGGTAGCCCGGTGGATGAAATTACTCTAGCGGAGCGGTCCGCCCTTCGTCCGCATCCCGGACTAATTGAACTTATTAATCACTTATCCTGTAATGTAACGCTTGGTTTTTTTTTTGCATTAGTTTAATTCTTTTATTTAATTGATCTAAATATGTCCACCTGGATGTAGCATTCGACTGCAAAGATATCCCAAGTAACCAAAAGTTCTGATAAAAGGCTATTTATGGCTTAAGCACCTTGGTTGAAGGTGGTCTATAGAATTCTAAGCAGCCTCATTTTTAAGTCATTATAAGAACTTGAAAGTTCCGGTACCATAATTGAAGAGCATTCTAAGCAGCCTCTGGCGGAACTTGAACGGAACTTTTAGAAAATAAATTAAAAAAGGTTTTGTCCTCTACATCAAAATTCTATAATTTAGATCGCACTTTTATGAAAGTTATTTCTAAAGGCAGGTATTAATGTGTATTGATTTATCAGCATTAGTATTAGTAATGGAGCTGTTTGAAGAATTAAACCCAGTCCTTCTGCGTGAGAGTCTCAGCACGAACTACTACGTCATCTGAAATATATTAAAGTGAGCTGTTGTCACGCCTATTGTTGGAGTTTTCTGAGCCTGCGTGAGTACGAAACACAACATCTTGATGAATTTAAATTGGTGTTTGCCCACATGGTATTCCATCACACTTGTGGCGCAGTGGTTAGCAATCGTAGATCACATGCAGAATACACGGGTTCGAATCCAGGAAATTACCTTTTTTTTTTTTTTTTTGATGAAATGTTGCATAAATATAAGAATTATGATTTATTAGGGCCACTGATTATTTCATATTTACGTACATTAAATTTTGTTACAAAAAAAGATTTGTGCGGATTGCTTCATGTGGCTTGAAAGTTCTGTCGGAACTATATTTGAACTTTATGGAACTTGAAACATCTGTCGGAACTTTATTTGAACTTTATGGAACTTGAAAGTTCTGTCAGAACTTTATTTGAACTTTATGGAACTTGAAACATCTGTCGGAACTTTATTTGAACTTTATGGAACTTGGAAGTGTTGAATGCGGAACTTTTGGTTACTTGGGATGTTACCAGTGTATTGGTAGCAGTGTAGATAGAACATGATTGCAGGGAGAATTTATTCATAATGCCACTGTCAGACAGGGAGAGTTGGAGTGTAAATACATACAGTTCAAAATTGGGTCCTGAATACCCTTCCGAAATTTAAACTAGTTTAGTCAAAATCTGACTTATTTTTATGGAAATTATTACGAGAAAACCATTTTAATTGCTCATATCTTTCTAACATGTCACCATATTTTTGACAATGTAAGGAACAAAATGTTATTAATGGTTCAAACCGCTTATGTCCTATGATCAAGCTCAATCAACTGCTCAGCTGGAAACATTGGTGTTACTAGCAAATGAAATAGAGCATACAGTAAAGGCCACCATGCCACACTGCGCAATACAGTGTTGTCCATTCAGTAGCTGCTTGATATTCTTTTTATTATTATTTTTATTTTTCATCTTCTTCTTCGTATTTCAAGTTCATTGCTTATCGCATATTAGCTTATTGCGCGCTCTCATTTTAGTGTTCTAGATGCATTTTGTAACCGTTCTGTTACAAAGGTCGAATACAATATTTTAAATATGCACCATGTGATCCAGCATTCAAATAAATTTAACACTTGCGGTGAAACCCACTGGGCAGACGATACGGCCATGCTTAACGGCCGACTGCTGAATAAGGCACGCATGGCCGCTGCAAAATGGTGACACGGAGTCACGGGTGATGCGCTGAAGGGTTCTGCGATGCTTAGAGAACGCCCATCGTTCACTTTATCTCAGGCGAGCGTGTAGACCAGAAGTTTCTGTGGAATACACTTTAACAGAATACAGTGCGAGTAGTGAATCAAGGTGAAGTGTAAATCACCAATTCAGCTGATTCAGGTAAAGTCGAAGTCATCCTCGAAATTGGTCGAAGGCACTAATGTATATTACCTCCTCGCTAGGACCTTTCTTTTTCAACAAATCAAATGGTTTTCTGGTTGGCGAGTCAAGGACCGCCATTGCACGCTACGGTTTAGGTGACATTTAGTTACCTTGACCTAAACGTAAAGGACATCGTTCTCGGGCTGAAGGCCCTAAACGCGAAGGAGAATTTCCCTTCCCGGTTCGACACAGGGCGGCCTTGCCGTCGTCGACCGGCTTCGTCAGAAGGAAGCACCTGTGCATCGGAACCATCTCCACAAACCGCTATACCAGCCCCGGTAAAACCAACCCGCCATCGCACTACAGCCGACGTTCGGTCAGTCTCGCTTCATCCGCTATTGTCGGTATTGTACCGGAATTTCACTGAGCAGTGGTACCGCCATCTTACTGACAAGATCGGCCTTTAATCATCCGCCATCGACAGGATCATTCCGAAACCACAGCGAGCGCTCGCTGGTCTGCAGTCGTCGTAATCGCCATTGTCATCAAGGGTATGTGCCAAGAAAATCGATCACAACACCACACAATCCACACTATCGTTAATTGGAGAAAATACAGTGTTAAAGTTGATCCGCGCTGTGTTTCAGTTTAAGATAAAAGCTTGAGTGCCTTTTCGTCCGCGAAGCCCCTCCAGTTTGCCCAGTAGTGCGCCGACACAGTTCAAGGAGTCTCGTGCTGCTGAGTTGTTGTCGGGCAGAACAGTAGTTTCAATTTCCACAGTTATTAATTTATTTGCATTAGTTTAATTGTGTGGCAAGTACAATCAAACTCTATGCCTCTAGGGACTCTAGGGAAGTCGAGAAATTTTCCAACCCGAAAAATTCATAGTCCTAACTGGGAATCGAACACAGCTATCTCCAGCATTGTCTTGCTTTGTAGCTGCGCCTTTACGGACTGAGCTAAGGAAGGCCCCAAATGTCAGAAGCAGTGCTGTAAATTTTCATATCATTCGATTGAACATGAACCAATACAACCATTCAATCAATTCTGTGTAAACGAATTCTCACATGACCATAATTTGAAGAGCCCCTTTCTCATTCGAAGCTCATTGTCACTGTCAATTGAGTCACTCACTATCATTTGATATACGACAGTGGAGTATGAAAAAAAACCAGCAGAATGGTCCCGAACAAACAAGTCGACCCGATGTCGGATCAATGTAAGGCTAATTTTAGGTCGATGTCGACCCAATGTCGTGTTGTTGTCGGGTCAATTTTGGGTTTAAGTCGGGTCAATGTCGGATCAACATCGGGTTGGGATTGGTAGAAGTCAGGTTGGTGTCGGGTTGGCTTAGCTTTTTCGCCGGGATGTCGACCAGAGCTCCATTTATGTGTAGGTTACACTCAATTGAATGATAGGGTTACGGTATGTAATGTGGGTCTAGTCCTTTCATTCGGCCTATCACGCAAATAAATAATTAATTAAGGAATATTACACAAAAAATAAGGAAAATATTGATCACTGATGATTGATAAATGTGTACCACACACAAATCAATTTATATCACAACATTTCAATACATTTTCAGCTCTCGTAAGTAATAAAACTGGTTGAGAATATCACTCTGTTCGGAGTTTTTAGCCGCCATGACTTCTAAGGTTAAGATGGGAAGGTTGCACTGACGATCATCAAATGGCCTGATTATGGCATTTATTGAATGGAATTACCTGATAATACACACTAGACGTAAAACTCACAGTTACTGTTTGAATATTTTATGTTTATTTTAATTGTTTAACAACGTTTTCACAAGTAAATCATGGACCCAACTTTAGGGACACATTTCTTTTCTATGTTCCTAACTTTGGCCCATGAAATTCATTTGACAGCATATAGCAATAAGAGTAACGTCAACAATGTGGTTTGCATTTGGATGATAAGGAACGAACAGGAAGGGAGATTTTTTCTGCCAAATCTGTATAATGAACATCACAATGTTTTGATTTAGATATTCTGCGGTCGAAAGACGATAAGCGAAATTTTTAATTTTTAATTTTTAACTTGAGTGATTTAATGTAGTTTTCGTAAAATTTTCTCTAAGAAATGTTTTGAGGAATGAAGAGTATTAAGTTAACAGTGATAGTGATAAAAAAAAATACATAAGAAAACGTTACCAAGAGCGTTTTTTTTGAGAATCAAACAGGATAGGACGAAGTTGCATCCATAAATAGACCCAATTTGGGGACAATAGACCGATATTACATACATTTCCCTGGTGAGTTTTTGTCTTAAAAAAAGTAAGTTTTTCAACTTTTTGCGGTTCCTGATAGCAAACGACATGATAAGCATATCTAAGCATACCATTTAGCAGTAGAATATCGTTTGCAGGTAAATTAATTGATGAGTTATGATTAAAAACGTAATCTATGGCTGCATATTAGACCGAGGTTAGGGACGTATACCCTATATAGCATTTCTCAAATGAGAATGATCCATGCCTTCGTCAAATGACTAAGCAACTGATATCACCATTCGGAGGAGGTCCCCCTTTGATAGCGAATAGCTACTTTTCTCATTCTCATCAAAAATGTTCAAATGATTTTGAGAATTTACAGCACTGGTCAGAAGATTATCAATCATGTTAAATAATTAATAACTATTTAATTTGGCGTTTGACTAAAGAACGATTTTGAGAAAAGTTGTAGCTGATTTCTCACAAGAAAAGCTTTCGAACTTTCTCTCAGAGCAATATGAAAAAAGGCTGGAAGTCAATGAACAAAAGGTTAGCCTTTCCCTTAGTAATTTCCATATAAACTTCAAACGGTATGTGCCAAGTCAGTTTCTTTCCAAATGCGATCAAATGTTGGGGGGCTAATCAGGACCCGATTTGAAACCGATTGAGCACTGTGGAGAGAAGATTTAAAATTTTGCATCAGTCTAATGCATAGCCATTTATTTTTACAATTTGGCACCCGGCACCGGTCGTCGTCGTCGTCGCTATCTTTCTAGGACGACAACACAAACCGTAGCTTAATTTTACTCCCGGGACATTTTGACAAAGCACCGCTAAAATTGTTCATTTGTAGCACGTGCGAGTTATGTAGTTTATTGCGAATGGCTCCGTCGAGATGAGCGGATTCAAATTTTTATGATACCGAGCAATGTGTGCTCGAATGCCAATCAAAAAGTTCCCGTTTTGGTTTTATTGCACTCGGATAATCCCCGTTCGAATATTCTGCGTTTAATGCTCCGGGAAGGAACGCCAAATCTCCGTCGAGACCTGACTTAACTGTCACCTTTTATGAGAACGAACTTAATATCAAAAGTCTAACGATGCTAGGCCCTGCCTTTATCCGGCTTACTTCCGCATCGATCATGCGGTGTGGCGCAATTGAATTCGTAATTAAAATTTTATTATTCTTACACTCTTTGTACCGCCCGCCGACTGACAGCAGCGAATTGAATCAAATTCCTATTCGCTGGTTTGCGTGCGCAAAAGTGCGTTCTGGTTCGGAGAGGATGGGATGAGAGCACTTTATTATTTCATTAAATTGGTCTTTTTGCACTTTTCAAATTGCACCCCAACCAGCACAGCCAGCACATCTGGTCAGTTGAGCACTGCAGCACTGAGTATGATTACAATGATGATGATGATGATGATGATGATAGGAAGATGATGCTGCTGCTGGCGTTCGCGGCTTACTCTTCTGGCATGCACACACTGAGATTGATTGTATGCAGGCGCTACGCCCTACTTCATTAACTTTAATGTTTATTATCATTTTAATTGCATTAGGTAATTTAGTGCGCTGCGTTTGGTACAGCGAGAGGAACGAGATGAGTCGCGTGATTTCCGACTCATTTCAGGGGGTAATTGCTTCGAACTTCCCTGTTGATGAATATTTAAAATAGTTAGCTGTCGACACATTTTTACTTTTCTTCTTGTGAATTATCTGTTTTGGTTTCATCGAAGCAATTAGTGTTTGCGCCTTTCACTTTTCACACATTTTTCTTCAAATTCATCACACTAATGACGAACTCGTGGAGGATTGTAGATGATTTTATATTCGTCCTATTTTTACAACAAAATTTCTGTTTTTTGTAGAATGTGCATTGATGAAGTCTAAAAATAAGCTTTTGACCTAGAAGATATTTGTTCCACGCTATCATAAACAAGCAATACAAGCATCAACAAGTTGATATAACTTTGTGGGGAAAAAAGGACTGAATAAAAAATGAGGAAAGTTGAGTAAAAATGTAGTATCACAGCTCGAGAGTCTACGGCAACACACTCGCAGAACGCGACGAAGCAGTGCAATGAAAATATCATCCCGGCGCGCTGAAATTGATTTTAAATTGCCTTTTTCCCGCCCCGTTGGCAAATAACTCACATCCGTGAACGCGTGCTCGGTAAATCGCACAGAGGCGCTCGCAACAGTAGCAGCTAACAGTTTAGTGGGAGTCTCAGCGTTCTAAATATGTACCAACATACGGGAGCTATCGTAATTGCGTTGATATTAGAGAAAGAAGAAAAGAGGAAGAGAAAATGCCTGAAGGGGACACAAAATATGTTCTAGGGATATGTTTCGCATGAATCGACAGGAATTCGGATAAATTTTTGGATTGAAAACGTGAAAAAGATTGATTGTTTTTCTTTCCGTCAAATCCTTCACTACGAAAATGTTTAACCGTTACAGGGTACACGGATACCCAGCTTCCATTTGAGTAACCCGGTGTAGAAAAAAGCAAATGAGGGCGGATCAAATGATAATTTTTACTTTTTTCATTCCACCACCGTCCCATCCCGGCTTCAAATCCTCTGAAAATCATGATTGGGAAAAAAGTTAAGGGTTGCGTCTTAAGTACGACCGCATTGTTGACGTACGACCACGAGATTGTTTTGTCGCTCATTTCAATAATAATCACAAAATTAATGATTTCTATATTGACTTCTAAAATCAACAAACATTAAATTCAATACCCAAAGTTATGAAATTGGGCGAATATCAATATCCTTAAGGCACAGTGTGCCAAAACACAGTTGAGCACACCTGAGCACACTCATTATCACAGTTTAGCACCCATGGTTAGAAAAAAATCATAATCTTTGAAATTACTGACCGCACTGGTTGACACGTTTTTTTTTTGTTTTGCTGCTGATTTTCATTTGGTGATTTAACCATTTTAATCATGTTTAAACAAACTTCCGATTGTTCAATTGTTCAAAATTTCATGGATGGGATCGATATAGATCATACCATGGAGGATGATAATTGAGGATGGCCGTATTTCCGAAAAGAAGCTCTTGCGTTTATATGAAAACATAATTAGATTTTGGTTTCTGAGGTTTCCATTGAACTTGGTGCTTTCATGATGTTCTCTACAATCTCGGCATTCTCTTTCCTATTGCGTAAAATAAGGTAATGCATTTGACATTAATTTCAAGTATCATCAAGCTTAATACCTGGCGGTTCAACACTAGATGCTGCGGCAAACATCAGTTTCTTTGGAGAAAAATGACCCGGGATTCACGCGTCCTAATTGTGCTCGACTATGAGAACGTTTTCTTGGGGCGACCCTTGGCGTACTCGAGACGTTCAGCGTCTCAAAAATTAGTTTTCTATTCAACCAGTTCAAACAGAGTTTTTCAAATATTCCCCAATGACGGCTACTTTTCCTCCACCAATTGTTGATCTTGGCAATGATTTTTTTTTTCGCTACCGTGATATTCAACACACTACCAGATTTATTTTGTACATGATCCAACAGCTCGGGCACAACTTTCCCTTCCATTAAAAGGTAAACCAGCTCCTTGTTTGCAATGAGTATTCCTGTAAACCATCTGATCACTCAATGCGCGCAATGTACTGATTTTCTGAAACAAACAAAGTGAGAATCAAGCAAACACAAAGTTTGCTTGTCTTTCACCCTGCGCAAGTGTAAGGCAGCAGAGAAGAGAAGACAGACACACACACCCAGAAATAATGAAAGCTCCATGTGTAGCCATCGCTCCGACGCCTCCGACGCAAAGAGCGCCATTATTCTTCGTTATGCCCTTCTTCATCTCCTACGCTAGCAGTTGTGGTAAGCAAAGTCTGCAAAGAACTCAAAGAAGACATTAAGGGGAAGTTCACCGCTTCGAAAAAAATAATTACGTTTTGATTTTTCTAAAAATATTGAAAAAAAAGTATCAAAAATCTAAAAAAATCAAATTTTTTCTAATTTTTTAAAGAAAATTTACGTGCAAAAACATGTTTTATAAGTCATTATGGCATAAAGTTGGACTCAAAAAACCACAAAACATCAACTTTTCGGTTTTTCTGAGTGTCCAATTTTTTTTCATGATGGGATAGAAAAAATTTTTTTGCATGTAATTTTTGACAAAAATCTAAGGAAGAAACTGATTTTCTTGTATTTTTGATAATTTTTCCCAATATTTTTAGAAAAATAAAAACGTACCGAAATATTTTTTTATTTTTGGGCCGGTGAGCTTCCCCTTTACGCTTGTTGTATTATATTCTCTCTCTGCGTCGCACGGAGTGTACCGCTCATGTGTGGATCACTTTCTCACAGATTAGTTGGAAGAGAGTGTGCGAGGTAAATGGGAGAACCACACACTCTTTGTCGAGTGTTGTGAGATGCATACACAAAGTTGCTTTGCTAACGCTCTAAGGTGCTTTCCAGCCCTAGTTATGACTTATAAAAGTCCTACAATACTTGTGAAAATACACTTACTTTCCGTCATCTTCGAAACCCTTAAGCTTCAGCACGTGCAGTTTTCTTGTAAAATACTGAATAATATTACTGTAAAATACTGAATAATGAAAACTTTGCCTGATTCACAACTGGATTCGATTTAAATTCGCTTCGTCAGATTATATTCGGTTACCGATATGCAGTATTGAAGGTTTTGAATAGTTCTGATCATAATGTCAGCTTTGATACTCTCCGAACCAACTAAATCCAAATGCATAGATAACTTCGTTCAAATATTGTGAGAGGTAAAGGGTGTCCACGATGAAATTGCCACACACAAAATTGATTAGCAAAATTCGAGTTTTCATCCGATTGCCATCAAATTTTCAGGGATTGAGAAATAACTATTAAACTTCATTTTACCATTTTACTCGTATTTTATTTACAGTCCATACGCAAATGCCCGCACCTTGGCCTTAACCCCGGCCATAAGATTCTGCACAACCTGTGAATCAACCGTTTTTTGCATGTAAACCCATACTTTCTTCAGTTCCTCGACTGTCTTCACTACCTTAGGTCGTTTAAGAAGGTGCTGCTTCATAATCGCCCAGTACTTCTCGATGGGGCGGAGCTCCGGAGTGTTGGGAGGGTTGAACATTTTCGGCACGAAATTGACCTTATTGTCCGCATACCACTTCAGCACGTCCTTGGAGTAGTTGCATGAGGCCAAATCCGGCCAGAAGATTGTTGGGACGTTGTGGGCCTTCAGGAGAGGAAGCAGCCGCTTCTGGAGGCACTCTTTTATGTACACCTGTCCGTTCATCGTGTCCTGGGTCACGAAAGGTGCACTCCGTTTCCCGCACGTGCAGATTGCTTGCCAAACCAGGAATTTCTTCGCAAATTTGGACATCTTCTGACTGCGGACATGCTCCGGAACGCTGAACTTATCCTTGGCCGTTAAAAACAGGTTGCCGGGGATCTGTTTGAAGTCGGCCTTCACATATGTTTCGTCGTCCATGATGCAGCATTCAACTTTCGTCAGCATGTTGAGGTACAACTTCCTGGCACGGGTTTTGGCGGACTTGTTCTGCTTCTCGTCGCGATTAGGGGCCTTTTGTACCTTGAACGTTCGAAGCCCAGCCTTAGTTTTGGCCTTCTGGACAAAACTTCGGCTTAGGTGCAGCTTCTTAGCCACATCCCTAACGGAGGCGTTCGGATTTCGGTTGAAGGCCCCAACTACGCGGTTGTGATTTTTGGTGTTGTACGGAATACTTTTTCCTTCACTTCTGGGCTTCCGATCGGTGGTCAACCGTTCCTCGAACCGCTTAGTCACTCGCGACACCGTGGAATTCGCGATTCCCAACGTTTTAGCGATGGAACGATGCGAGAGATCCTTGTTCTCGTGATGAATGCGCAAGATTTTATCACGCACGAGCTGTTCTTTCGACTCCATTTCCGCGTGTTTTGATCACAGGACTTTAAAACTTGCAGGATGTAAATAATGCACTATGAACTAAATCCACCCAAATTTTCATTAAATTCTACCCAACGGTTAAAAAGTTAGAGCAATTTCATAGTGTGGCAATTTCATCGTGGACACCCTTTAGTTCATGCTGATGGTTAATATTGACGTATGAACTACGTCTTTGAGGAATAAACTGAGGTGCAAATCGAAAAAAATAGTGTGACGAAATAGTGTCAGGTTTTGAACGCTTATAACTTGACCAATTATGGATAGATTTCGAATCTTATTACACACCACTTGATTAAAATTTGATGTAAGATTCTTTTGGTGTAAATATTATAGTTGTTTATCAATAGTAAACTATTAAAAAATGATCAAACATTTTTACCATAATCAACCATTCAGTGCTCGCTTGCTCTCGCACTTGCTATGACTATCAGACAGATAGCCGATAGTGAGGTTATAAAAGAGCGCACCTGTAATTTTTTTGTGTTAGTAGAGTAGGATGAATTATTTTCGGAGTAAACAACAATAAGGTAAAAACTTACTTAAAATTAATTAATGTGTCGAATTTTTTGACAATACCTATTAGATGGAACAGGTGGACAAAACCTATTACATGCAGTTTAAAAATGTCATATGATGTCAGATACACTGCAATGTATTATAAACTGAAATATTATATGAAATGCATTTTAACTTCCGATTGATTTTTTTTATTGTTTTCCATCGATCTTGTTTTCCGTACTGAGTACCAATGCTACCGACACCAGGAAGACAGCTCCTACACCTGGACCCTACTTATCAACCTGTTAACTCATGGACCGGGAACCAACGGCTTTACTTCCCTTCCGCTTACCACTACACCACTGGCGTCGCTAACGATAAGTTTTAATTATTATTCAGTTACAAAACGTTTAGTGTCCATGTTTGGAACCTTATCTCAAATGGGGTAAACGCTTTACTCATTTCATTTATACAGCCTCAAGCTGTATTAAAACGTAATAGGATATGAGGAAACCTTTACTCAACCTCTATACAAGCAAATCTGGCAAACAAAGCCAGCTAAATATGGTTGTTGAGACAGTTGGGACAAGCTCTTATTGCGTATCCATTAACGCTTCTATACAGCTGTTATCCTGCTGTTTAATTGTAGGCCAACTTGAAAAGCGCTTATTCAACCTTTTTTTTTTTTTTTCAACAGCTTTCTCTTGAAGCCGGGTTGAATACCGTTTGCGATTTTTTTTATGGAGGAATTTATCGAGCTTATTTTGCTATCAATCAAATTAATCGAAATTAGTTTCAAGTCATCACCAAATTATTTACCCTGCACCGGAACCTGGAATAGAAACTCGAGACGACCGCATTGGCAAACCTTGACACTACCAACTGTACTACGCCAACACTTTGAACTGATGTAAACAAATCAACATACCCTTCTACAAAAAAAAATCGCTGAGTAGATGCTTTATAATAGTGCACATGAATCACTTTTCTCGACTAGTTACTTCAGCTTTGTAAAGGAGCAGAGTAAAAGCTGTAAAACTGCACACGTCTAAAAATAAACCTAGTTGACTGTGAAAATGCTTCCAAAGTAGCTCTAACACAGTTTCTTAGCTTAGTACAGGATATTTAGTTGTTGAAAAAGCACTTTTGATGTTTATGTTATTCAGCAAGAGTGGTTGGTTGTGTAGAAGCCATCAAATGAGTAATATATTCACATTATTAGCTTTGTTTTGTAGTAGCAAGTTTAAAGTTGATTAGTATGTGTATAAAAGAAACATTAGCGTTTTTTGGCTGTTGTTATTCAGTACGACTGACAGATTGAATAATGGTTCTAAAAAAGTTGAGTAAACGCTCTCCAAAACTACTTTGCTAGCTTCTGCTTGTAGCTTTATCTGCAGCTTCTTTTCAGCTACTTTACAGCACAACGCTGGAAAAGTTGGTTTATAAAGCTGAAAATGTTAGTTGGGTAGTGCCACCTAATTTCAAATATTTTTAAAATGAATGGAAACATTGTTGATTTGGGTCAACGGCGCCGGTGGTGTAGTGGTAAGCGTGATTACCTCTCACCCCAGCAGGCCTGGGTTCAATCCCAGTCGGCGCCGCCGGGATGTTCTGAGGTATAACATCTCTGATCACGCCTTCCTTCGGATGGGAAGTAAAGCCGTTGGTCCCCGGTTCATGAGTTGATGGGTCGATAGGTAGGGTCCAGGTGTGGCACGTCGGTAGCATTGGTGCTCAGCACGGAAAACAAGATCAACGGAAAAAACAACCCAAAGGAAAAAAAAAATGTTGATTTGGGAATGAAGTTATGTGTTACTAATCTAGTGAATATTATTGAATGGAGCAACAACAATAATTGTGTAGTCCTACGTCAATAATGCGGTTTTGCGCTGCACACAAACCCTATCTTTTTTAATGACTTCTATTATGCCAATAACATAATATGGTACACATCTCTTAAAATTAGCAGCATCATAATATAGTAATGTGATATTCTAGAGAAAGACGTGTGTTCAGTAGGAAGTCTGGTTTAATACTACATAAAGTTTTCAGTTGTTGATAACGGGTAAAGAAACTTCTTAACATCAGAAATCAACTGCTCCTTCGATCCAACTCTGCACCCTCTCTCAGTTGATGGTCTCCAATCCTATCTTCGTTCTCAAAAGTGTTAAAGCCGGGGCTGGAAGTGACTTTGTAAGAATGTCCGCTTCTTGCTTCTGGGTTGGTACATATACAAGTTTTACCTTTCCGTCTGCAACCGCTTCTCGAATAAAATGAAACTTGACATCTATATGCTTGACACGTTTCGTCTCCTCCTTCTCTGCCATAGCTATAGCGCCTTGATTGTCCTCGTAGATTGGTACAGGATACAAGTTTGATTCACACAAATCGGATAGCAGTCCAGTAAGCCGAATCGTTTCGCTAACAGATGAGCTCAATGCGATGTACTCAGCTTTTGTGGATGGCATTGCTACCGTGCGCTGCTTCTTGGACGACCACACTACAGTACATCCAAATACCTTAATCAGGAATCCAGAAACACATTTACGATCCTCCTCGTCGCTTGCATAGTCAGCATCAACAAACACAGCGACTGGTCGTTCATGCGGGTTCCTCTTAAAGATCAGCCTTAGGTCTTTTGTCGCTTGAAGATAACGCAGTACTCGTTTGGCATGCTTCCAGTGTAACCCTCCCTGGAGCATCTAGGAATCTTGCCAGATAGCCCACAACGTAGCACAGGTCTGGTTTTGAGCCAGCATCAGGAACATAAGACTGTCAACCAGTTCTCGATACGGATAGTTGCATCCTTCAGTGGTCTTTCGAAGCTGCAACTTAGTTTTAGCGGAAGTTTTTCTGGAACACGCATGTACACTTTTTTTCTGGAGAACGCCGTTTAGGAACGCCATTGTTACGTCCATTTGATGGATCTTCAGGTTTCGGTTCGCCAGAATCGTCCGTATAGTTGAAAGCTTTGCCACTGGAGCAAACGTCTCTTCATAGTCCACGTGCTTCCGCTGCATGTACCCTTTGGCAACCAGGCGGGCCTTGTAGCGCACAGGATTCCCGTCAGCATCGGTCTTCAACGTGAATACCCATTTACTCGGCACAGGTTTCACTGCATCAGGGCACCTCACCATCGTCCAGGTTTGGTTTTTTTTTCAAAGACCTTAGCTCGTCAGGTATTGCTTGCCTCCATTCCGTCTCGTGCGGATGACCGTCAACCTCATCGTAACATGTCGGAACATGTTGGGATTCATCAGCAGCAGAAAGGGCTCTATAGGGGGGGGGCAATAAAATCAGCTAACCAACCTGGGGTCCTGCGCTCCCGACCACTAGACCTCGGAACACACTCCTCACAGTTGTTCCCATTCTTCGAGTGTGGTGGGAGCGCCGATGCGCCTTCTTCATTAGTGTTGTCAGCAACTTCGTCAACATCTTCAAACTCATCTTCGGACAGCTCTTGATGGTCTTCTTCAAATTCATTCGTTGGCTGCACGTCATCTGTATTGATCTCTTCAACGGCTGGAATAGCTTCAGGAATCACCATCTTCGAAGCTACTTCTTCCTCTGGTGTCTTGAACGGAAAACTTGTCTCGTCGAATTTCACATCTCGTGCCACGAACATTTTCCACGTTTTTGGATTCCACAGACGATAACCGGTTGGTGCGTAGCCCAGCATCACACTGCGCAAACCGGTTGGGTCCAACTTGCTCCTCTTTTGTTTCAGAACCCATGCAAATGACTGGCATCCGAACACTCTCAGTTTCCCAACATCTGGTTTCTCACCGTGCCAACATTCAACCGGGGTACAGTATTGTTTCAACGCTTCAGTTGGACTTCGGTATGTTGTGTACACTGCATTCAATACTGCTTCGCCCCACATATATTTCGGTGCTCCGGATTCAGCTAGCATAGTCCTCATTTTTTCCACAATGGTCCGGTTGAACCTCTCTGCTACTCCGTTATGCTGTGGTGTATAACCAACGGTTGATTCAACTTGAATTCCTTGTTTCATATAGTACGCAAGCTGATCATTCGAAAAGTATTCTCTTCCCAGGTCACACCTCAAGTTTGCAATCTTGTTCCCGAACTTTGCCGTTGCCATGGCCTCGTAAACTTTGAAGAAATCAAACACTTGGTCCTTCCGTTTCATCATATATAAATATAAATATAAACAGCAAAATGAGTATAGTCATTGATAAACGACACGAAGTACTTATACCCATCTACTGTTTTTGGTGTTATCTGGCCGCAAACATCCGTATGAACACGCTCCAATGGTCTTGTCTTGTTGTGCTCGGTCGACTCTTGTTGAATGGCAACCGGGTCATCTTGCTCTCTGCACAGGACTCGCAAATTCCACCTTCATTTTTAATTTCCCCGATTCCATCTACCATTTCGCTCTGCTTCAGGCGTCGTACATTCTTGAAGCTCAAGTGACCAAACCGTTTGTGCCATAGACGAGTGCACGGGTGAACTTTTGTTCATCTACTGGAAAAAAATTGACACATCAGCGGGGCCCTGTTTACTAAAAATGAACACATGAATAATGCTCACGTAACATTTGAAAAGGGTCTATCAACTATTGTAAATAATTTGCTAGGTCATTTTCACGAGAACCGAAGTACGCCCAGGCAAACCAAGAGCACTATCGGGAAGAGAGAGAATTTCCTCTGCTCGATGGTGTTGTTAGTTTGCGTGAGCGTACTCGGTTCGCGCGAAAAAGGGTTAACAAGTGTTGTGTACGTAAGTTGATAGACCCGTTTTAAATGTTACGTGAGTATTATTCATGTGTTCATTTTTAGTAAACAGGGCCCCGCTGTTGTGTCACTTTTTGTAAAGTGAGTGAACTCAAATCCATCCGTGCACTCGTCTATAGTTGCAACTCATCACCATCACCTTTCGCAAGGATGGCCGAATCTGATGTATAACGCTGCATCGTCAGGTAGAATAGATTCCCGCGTAGTTCCGCCACAGCTATTGTTTCACCGTTTTTGGACAGCACTGCTCGATCCGGCTGGAATTCCACTTGGACTCCTGCTTTCAGCAACCGCGACAATGACAGCAAATTGAACTTGAGGTTCTTCACAAATAAGACGTTTCCCAAGGACAATGTCAGACTGTGAACGTCTTCGCTTTCACCGTGCCTTCTTTAGTAGCAATAAGTTTCTCTCCTTGCTTGGCACTTTCAGCGGTCTGTCGAACTCCTTGAACTCGTGAAAATACCGCTTATCATTGGCCATGTGACGACTTGCTCCCGAGTGCAATATCCGTTCAATGTCCAATTTCGACTTATAGATCGCTTCCTGGGAAATCATCAACGCCACTTCTCTGTCTACGGGAACAGTTGCTACTTGAGCTTGATCATACCGCTTTTTGAACTTTGGACATGCAACCTTCTTGTGCCCTTGTTCACCACACACAAAGCATTTTCCTTGAAACTTCAACTACATTTTCCTTCAACTTCAACTGATCATCTCCCAGGTTCTCCATAGCCGTGGTGATAACATCGTACGTCGATGGCAGAGAAGTGAACAGTTGACTTACGGCATCTAGCTCTGTGACAGTAGCACCAGCTCCCTTCAACTGGCGGACTAACTCGTCAAATTTTCGGAAGTGGTCCTTTAACGGTGTTCCTTCTTCCATCTTCAGCGTTGCTAAGGACCTCCGAATGTAGGTTTGCGCTGCAAAACCCTTATTCGCGAACGTGCTTGCCAGGGAGTTCCATATTTCCTTCGCAGTGTTCTTGTCACGCACGTACTCCAGATGAGAACCCGCGATGTACGCAACTAGGAGAGCCTTTGCCTTTTAGTCCTTTTCTTGAAAAGCTTTCCTCTGCGCTTCGTCAGCTGGTACATCCTTCGTGATCATTTCCTTCACGCCGTGAGCCGACAACTGCGTTTCGACCCGGAATTTCCACACGTCGTATCCTTCATTAGCAAACTGGACTATTCCTACTTTCGCCGCGCTTGACATCTTCACTCACGTCTTCTCCGTAATTCCGTAACGAACTTCTGGATTCTTCAAATTAATTAGCTTCAACTTCAGAGGCCGGACGTAACTGGGCCCATAACCTCTAAAGAAAGACGTGTGTTCAGTAGGAAGTCTGGTTTAATACTACATCACGGCATACATAACAAGGCAGGCTACTACCGACAGTAAACATCTGGTTCGGATGTAAACAAATGACGTCATTGCTATCTTTCAACAGCGCGAACCGTAGCAACGCGAATTGTGTAGTGCGACACGGTGTACACTATAGATTTTATGCCATGCAGTGCGAGTTTAATTTGTTGAAAATGGTGAAGTGTGCTGTAATTAACTGCAGTAATTACGAAGGGAATAAACTGTGTTCGATACAATTAAAGTATTTTTGGTTTCCGCGTGAGGAAAGTTTGAAAGTTTTGTGGTTGGAAGCCTGCGGTAGAAATTTAAATACGCAACAACATTTGAAAATCTGCTCGGAACATTTCTCCGAGCAAGATTACAGGCTGAAAGATATTTTGTTGAATACGGAGTGGTCGAAACGAAGGCTGAAACCAGGAGCGGTTCCTAGCCTGAAATTGCCAGCGCAGGATGAAGGTGTTGCTTCTTCAACATTGCCAGAGAATTCCGGAAGAAGGTTAAATTCAACTGTTTTCAAAAATATATTTACTTCAATAATATCTTCATAGCAGATCCACTTTGAGCCAAGAAACTTCAGAGGAATACACGAGTACGGCAGGAGAGTATTCTTCTCATAGTACCACGGCGTTGATTCGGAAAGATGTTGGTGTTCAATCATCGTGCCCGGTTTTTTCTCATGACGTTGGCGTTCAATATGTTAACTGTACCAGAAATACGGCTGTTCAAACGGGGTAAGCAGTTAATCGAAAGTTCAAAAAAAAAAAAAGGGAATGTAATATGATACATTACTTTTAGGAAAAAACTGGAAAGTTCATTGCGCAGAGAGAATTTGGAATTGAAGAAGAAGCTCAATGGAGAGAAGCGAAAGAATAAAACATACGCCTCCCTGCTGCAGAAGTCGAAAGCATTGAATTGCAATGTTTCGAAGATATTTTCAAAGGGACAGCTGCGAAAATTGCGGGATCCTAATCAGCGAAGAATTCAGTGGACACCTGATGATATTTCTCGTGCGATATCATTACATGCTGCTGGTGCAAAAGCATACCGATTGCTTTTGTCGCGAGGTTATCCTCTACCTGCAGTTTCGACTCTCAAGAAATGGGCAGGGAAGTTAAAGCTTACGCCAGGTGTTTTGAAACCAGTACTGAACCTTTTGGAAAACAGCGAATATTGCGAAAAAGAACGTGTTTGCGTTTTGTCTTTCGACGAAATGAAAGTCAAATCAGTTTATGAGTACCACCGGAGTTGCGATAAAGTTTTGAAGCCATCGAAGTACGTCCAAGTGGGAATGATCCGGGGAGTGTACAAAAATTGGAAGCAAGTCATCTACTACAATTTTGATACTGCAATGAATGCAACTATAATAACGGATATAATCAAAACGCTCAAAAACATTAAATTTCATGTTGTTGCTGTTGTTTGTGACATGGGACCGACCAACATGGGTCTTTGGCGAGAGCTTGGCATCAGTTGCGACAAGCCCTTTTTTACCGTAGACGACCTGAAGGTTTTCACTTTTGCAGACCCTCCACATCTCATGAAACTCATTCGTAATCATTTTCTCGATACTGGTTACGTGTTGGACAAAGGAGAAAAGAAACACTGGATCACCTCCAAACCAGTTGTGGATTTGTTGAACATTCAGCCAAATGAACTGAAGATATGTCATAAAATCACGTTAACCCATCTGGATGTCAAAGATGCTGCCCGTCAAAAAGTAAAATACGCGGTACAGCTACTATCACACTCCGTCTCACAGGGAATCAGGAGAGCTGTGAGTTTAGGCATGATAACATCTCAAGATGCTTTGATTACCAGCGATTTCATAAAAATAATGAATGATTGGTTTGATTTGTTCAATGCATCATCGGCAACGAGGGGTTTGAGAGAAAGGCTTAAAGCATTCGACCACACAAACCATGTTCATCAAACAATCATAAGCGATTCCAATGAACTGATTTCGAATCTACGAGTACCAAATAAGCGTGCTCTCCTACCATGCCAGAAAGGTATTCTCGTGAATAACGCAGCGCTGGTCGGTTTGTCAGAATGGCTCCGAAACACTTACGGTAATCCGTACATCTTAACAAGACGATTGCAACAAGATGACCTCGAGCGTTTCTTTGGAACCATACGCTCCAAAGGAGGATTACATGACCACCCAACTGCCTTGGAATTCACTTACAGGTTGAGAAACAGCATTCTAGGTAAAATTCCTTTATAGTTTTCGTAGTGATACATTATCTCACATAAAATATCACTCTTAGTAAGTCCTTAGTAAGACTGTTAAGATAGGTGTACACAATTAACTGTTAAAAAATCTAACAAATCTTAATTTTCATTAGGTCGATCCGATGCGACTCAACAAGTCAACAGCAGTAACGTAGAGGAATCTAATGAAGAGTACGATGAACAGCAGTTTACTGGTTGCATGCTGCGAAACATTGCTCGTGATGAAGTAAATGAGACTGGAGGCGAAGGATCGTTGGACTGCGACGACCAACTCAATGCTGACTTGGAACAGGAAGATGCATTAAACTACTCAGAGTTTGAAGAGGACGCGCTTGAATATATTGCGGGATATATCATCAAAAAGCTTAAACTTAAGATTTCCCCACCGGACGAATCCGTTTTTACTTGGGTGGATCAAGTTTCCGAAGGTGGCTTGACAAAACCGGATCGTGCTTTTGCTATCAAGATAATGGCATTGAATAACGTATTTAAACGAGTTCATGGCGAAACATTTGATGAAGAGAAAAAAACCATTGAAACGTGTATGAACACATCTAAGGATGTAGATTTAGCAGAAAATGCTAAAAGACTGTTTTTCCGAACACGCTTGTATATCCGTATCAGATATCTAAACCGTAACATTGCAAACGCTTCGAAAGCAAAGAAAAGGAAAATGAAGAAGATCGTTGCGTAGACTACTCTTTTTTCCACTGTTTTTTTTTTTCTGAAATATACCTTCTGTTTGTACTTTATTCGTTTATTTTTAAAAGAGCTTTAATGTGATCTTACATTGAATTTCACTTTATATCACTGCGGGATTTCTGTCCTTAGGACAATTTCTAATGCGTTCACTCATCCGCTTGTCTTATGATCTTATTTTCAAATTCTGATGTGATTTGATGTGCCGCATGATGGGTTTCAGTTAAAGTCAGATTACGTTCACCCCCCCGAGTGGGATGTGTCCGAATGTGGCCGGTGTGGTCCTGGACACTCAATAAGGTCACCAATGACCTTACCTGTGAATTCTGATGTGATTTGAGGTGTCGCACGATGAGTGTTAAATCAAGTCATATTCTGGCCACTTCCCCGAAGGTACCCGAAACATGACCAGGTGTGGCCAATGTGGTCCTGGAAACTAAATGACGCTGCCAATGACTTTGTTTTTGAATTCTCATGTGATATGATGTGTCACATGATAGGTTTTAATTCGAGTCATATTCTGGGCACTTCCCCGGTGGATCTCGGATTATCTCCGGGTATAGCCACTTCCCTGGTGGAATCCGGGGTATGTCTGGGTTTGGCCAATGAATTTGAATGACTTTCATCAGATCAAATCAAATATTAAAGCCAGAGAAGGCATCCTCGTGTTGCTCTCTAGAAAGAAAATCGTTAGCTCAGAATGCTTCTCGTTTTAATTTCTAACATCACGCATCATAAACACCAGCCGTACAGTATTTTAACTAAATGAAGAAAACACAAGCCACTATATTATCCACAATAAAAGCAATAAAATAAAGCAAATTGCATTGAAAACACTAACTTCGCTCATAGACTGCTTTCTCTCGCGCTTGTTTACGAGATGGATAGCAATGACGTCATCGCGCAAATGTCATTTTCCGGAATATCTCACCTCCTATAGTGTACACCGTGTACTACATAAAGTTTTCAGTTGTTGATAACGGGTAAAAAAGTTCTTTACAACAGAAATCAACTGCTCCTTCGATCTAACTCTTCAGATATTTATCTGTCAAGCTGTGTGGTTAACTACAAAAATTACATTTTTAACGAAAGAGATGATTAAAATTTGAAATTAAAGAAGATTTTAAATTAGCTGTCCAGTAAAAAAAAAAACTTCCCCTCTAATATTTAAACATGAAAATATTCATCAAAGCACGTACAATTTGATCACGTCTTTAGTTTAAAAAACTGGTTGCCCCAATTTGCAAATTATCCACCAGAATATCGTATGTTTTGAACACATATAGACTGTTCCAGAAAGTATAAGCACACTTTCAAAATAACAAAAAAGTCATGTTTTTTTAAGTTTGAATAATTTTATTTGGCAAATCATTTTGTATTTATATTTCAAATGATATTTTACTTTCGTTTAATCAACATACTTAATCATAGCCAAGACTCCTAACTTTTCCTCGAACATGACCCATTAGCTTCTGCACAGTGGTACTTCTCACCATTTTGACCACTTTTGGCCAATCTTTTTTAAATTTTTGGATGTCGTCCGCTGGTTTTATTAATTTTCAAAGATTTGCTTTGGTTAAAGGCCAAAAAGTCTCGATTCCCACGGACTAGATGTTCTACCACACTCGCATATTGCCTGCCAAACCATAACCTTCTTACCGAATTTTTCGGTATAAATTGCCTTCTCCGTTTCGGGGATGTCCTTGCCTTCGCTTACAGTATAGAATTGTGGTCCGGGAAGCGTTTTGTAATCTAGTTTCACGTACGTTTCGTCGTCCATTATTCTACACCCAGAATTTCGACACAATAACGAATCGTAGAGTTTGCGGGCCCGTGGTTTCACGGACGCGGCCTGTTTTGGGTTCCTTTTAGGTTTTTTTTTTGCTTCCGGTATGTTTTTAGCCCAAGTCTTTCTTTGGCACGCATGACGTTACTCGACGAGGTCCCTAGTTTTTTCGCAACATCCCGAACGGAAGTCGCTGGTTTTCGTTTTGTAGGCATCCCTGATCTTTTTATCGATATCCGGACTTACATGACCGGATTTCCGGCCACTCTTCGGCGCATCTTCAAATGTACACTGTTCTTTATATTTTTCAATCGCAGTTCGTACCACTCCGACGCTTACACCCTCTTCCTTGGCCATTTTTTTCAAGGAGAGTCCGCTCACAGTGCAACATTTGTGCACGATACTTTTTCGTTGTTCCGAAGTAAGACCACGCATTTTGACAGGAAACACAAAACTGAGCACTTTTTTGATGTTATGTTATTCAGAAATGAGCAAACAAAAGGACGCAGCCAAAACATGTTGGAATATTTGATTATATTCAAATTGACCGTTAAAATAAGGTGTGCTTATACTTTCTGGAACAGTCTATAAACGCTCTTAACATTATTATTATTATTATTATTATTATTTAATTTTATTCATCGGACTATTGTCTACATGAAACAACCTTAAAGCTAAAACAATTCAAGTGTTTCTAATCCGTGCCAAAAAGCGAGATGAAGATTCCCCAAATTCGAATAATTCTTCGACAGCCGTAAACGTACGCATCATAGTTGTTAGTGGTTCGTTGTAACCGAACGCCGTTCGATGGTACCGCGGTTGGAGAAGGGTACCACTTCGTAATGTTCTCGGTGGTACTCGGATATCCAACAGCGAGAGAAGCCTCGAGCAGTCGACCTCACCATTCAATAGCTTGGCAACAAAAACTGCTTGCTGATTTTTCCAGTCGGCATTCCAGAGTATCCAAACTCAGCAGATTGCAGCGATCAGAATACGGCGGGAGATTTTGCGGATCACGCCATGGTAGATTACGTAATGCTATCCTGATAAACTTGCGCTGAACAATTTCGATCCTCAAGCTCCAAGTCAACTGATGAGGAAACCAGACCAAGGAGGCATTTTCCAGGATTGGTCGCACAAGTGAGCAATAGAGAGCTTTCAGGCAGTGTGGGTCAATGAAGTCCTTCGATATTTTCGACACAAAACCTAGCTGGCGATTCGCCTTTGTGATCAGAGCAGAGCGGTGGAGGTTGAACGTCAACTTATGGTCCAGTAGAACACCAAGATCGCTGAACTGGTCGGTTCTTTGAAGAACCACACCGTTGATGGCATAGTCAAAAACAATCGGCTGCCTGATGCGGTAATACGACATTACCATACATTTAGGAATGCTGAGGGTAAGCTTATTCCGACGACACCAATCAACGAACAGATCCAATACCGATTGAAGACGAATGCAATCCTCAGCAGTCCGCACCACGAAGTACAGCTTTAGGTCATCGGCATATGCAAGCTTACAGCCATCTCCAAGTAGAAGAAGTGCGTCGTGTTGCATTTGTGAGGTAGCGTGTTGAAGTATTCTAGAAAGTTGCTTGTTTTGGTAAATGAAAAAGACTCTTTCTAACATAGTATGCCATGAAAAAATCAAATAAAAAAGTTATAGTTGAAAAAACGATTTGAAGCGACCTTCCTTAAAAATACTTCATAGCTCAATGAAAACGACGATTTAAATCATTGATGTTTTCAGCAAAGTTTGTGGAAATGCTAAGATCTACATCTTTGGGAACATTTTATTTTTCTTATCCACATAGAAAAAAGTTAGAAATTTTATTTTTTGTCCTAAGTGATTTAAATTATGGACGACCCCTTCATCAGATGCGCCTTTTCTCAAATCTAAACTTGTCTGAAGACACCAACTACCTGAAAAACACCCTCCTGGACCACTGTGGCATTGGATTCATAACATTTATATAACTCGGGGCGTTTGGTACGGTATGTCCACGCATCCTTCCACCCCTGAGGATTCAAGAAATGCTTTGTTGTTTGAATGCTTTTATTTAAACACGAATCATTTCAAAGAATCATCTTTGCGGCAAATGCAACGCAGTAGGCCTGGCCGTTAAGATGTTTGTATCATATATCAGATATGCTGCCAACATCAATATTGACAAGAACAATCATTAGGCGTAATCTAACTCAATCATTTTCCAGGATGCTTTCTCGTACTGGCCTCATATGTTACGTGATTACGGCATCGGTAATATTTTTTATCTATTATCACCAGGGGGTGTTGTGAAATGTTGACCCAACGATGCTCTGAAACATAATGTATACTCGTCTTTGACTTAATTTACCCCCTGAAGATAATAGGTGAAGGTATTGTCGAAGTCGTAATTTACCCTTCGTCGTAAATTAAACACTACTCACTAATTTTTTAACGTTTGTTTTATTTTCCTTTCAGAATCAAGCGTAACATCTTCAGAATGGCCCCAGGCCATTACTTCTGGGCAATATTCTACTTTGCCTGTCTGTGCAGTGCGTCACTGTAAGTTTTGAAAGTAAGTTCAAAGGCGAATCATCGTCACTAATCTACATTCCTCACCAACCTCCCGAAAACAGAGCCAACAATGCCAAGGTGAACTTCCGCGAGAAGGAGAAGAAAATCCTCGATCAGATCCTGGGCGCTGGTAAATATGACGCTCGAATCCGTCCATCGGGCATCAACGGCACAGGTAAGACCGCATCCAATTACCACGGTTGTTTTCTCCGTCTAACTTTTCGTTCTTCTTGCATATATCACTTTGCATTTTTCATTTCATTCAAACAATCTATTTAAAAAACAGTACAGTATTCGATACAGTTTTTCGATTACATGATTTAATTTTATTTTCCTAACCGGTTTATCGATTTTGATCAACTAGGTTTTCGTTCCATTGGGTTTTGTATAGTTTCGAATAGTTTGTTTGTCAAAATTTTCGATTTTTCAATTCTCTCGCGGGCCGAATACGATTACCAATTGGTAGCAAAACGATTAATCAAATTCTACGGTCACCTTCCGGTACTCAATCTTAACTTTTCGTCTTTCGTTTGTACATAAGAACTCTAGCACGCTTGGCGTCGAAAAACACTCATTTAAAAAAAAAAAACTGAAATTAGAATTGTCGCCCCCAAGACTGAACTGCGTCCCATAAAGTTGGATGGTACTAGCGAAACACCCCTCCATCAATGATGAAACAACGGCAAGAAAAAAAAAGAGAGAGAAAGTGTGATGGAGGGAAGGACTTTTCCTGCCCTCTGGACGATTCCCAAAATCCATACAAATTAGAAAATTAGGTAAATTTATTCCAATTCAGTTCGCACTCTCTGCCCAAGAACGGATGTTTCGATGAGGTCTCTGACAAAACCGTCCATACTTTGAAGGTTGCATCAGTTTTGTGGGGTTGATTTTTTTTTTGAGCTTGATGGCGACGGCGACGAAACGGAATAACCAAAGTACAAAAATTGAACTAAAGTCTATTCATGCCGACTGAAGCAAGTCCGCATTGTTATGGTTATTGCGGTTCGCGTCTTGCCTTGTTTTGTCCGGATGAGAACTTTCAACTTTGGAAAACATCACCAGAACTGGAATTGTGGAAAGGAAGATGAATTTTCCGAACCGGAATGGACTTGACTTCTGACTTTGACTGACTATAATAATGGAGGTTTGCGGCAGCGACATTTGCAGTGATTGGGTAAGGACGTTATTTGAATAAACTACAAGCAAATAGCATAGGTTCGTGTTCCGGAAGAAGTTGATGGGATTCACAGGATGTCAGTCGGATTATTTCCTTTATGTGGACCCTATACGATTGCTTTTATTGACAATAATCGTATTGTCAATACATTCAATATTGACGTCAATACATCGGTATTGAAAATATTTCTGTATTCACATCATCAATATTAATGTCAATAATGCCCCTTCACGTCAATATATTGATACGTGTAGGGTTTGCTTTAGATTTCAGGATAGTTCTAGATAAACATTTCAAAAGGTTCTATCTGCTTTGATCGATTCTGATAATCGACTATTTCTTTTGATAACCACGGCTATACAAACAGATGTTGTGCAATGTTGGCCACAAAGGTTGAAGGTTCTTATCTAGCATCCAAAACATAGAACAGGACAGGGATTATGTTTTGCAGCTGAGTTAATAGCGAAAGAGAAAGTCGATGAAGATAATCGATCAATGCAGATAGAACATTTGGAAATGTTTATCTAGAGTTCTTTCTAACGACGCTGCTTAATCCGACTGGATGCCATTCGAACATATTCGAATATTTTGTCGACAAATAGCTAAAGGCAATTAGACGTACTCACGAAACCCTGTGAACTAACTGCTGGACATCAACTTGCTTGCTAAGGCTCGGAACCATTTGGCATATTTTATTAACTTTGGGTTAAAATTTGACAGATGAAAAGTTATCGATTGATCCTTCTATCTGCAAAATCCTCTTCTCAAGATTATGGGAACTTCGGAATATTGAATATTCTGGCATTAACACTGTTTAGCTTTCACACTCAACTTGCACTCGTTATTTGCGTTCGCTTTCAACGCTTCTCCTCAACTCCTCTGTATCACGTTCCTACGCTTTTGTCTAAAGACCTTTTTGACGTTTAATTGCCTTTCTCTATCTAGCACACAGGGATAAATGGATGGTTTGTTTTTCCACAAATCTGTTTCCCTCCTGCTCGCACTCGTTCAATTTGAATGCTGCTTTAGTGTGCGCCGATTAATCGTCAAATAGCTCTATGGAGCTCTCTACCACCAATAGGATTATAGCGAATTCGTTTATTATCGGGGTTGGAACCAGTTCCAACCCAGTGCGAAACCGAACTTTTTGTCAGTGCGAACCTCAATCTGAGCTGGGTTTTAAAAACAAACGATCGAACTGACGTTTGTCAGAAAACAAGCAGGCCCAATCTTGATACCCGATCCAGGTTGGAACTGAATAATAAACGAATTCGCTATTAGTGAGCAGTTTCACTAATACATCCATTTTACTGGTTGAAAATATAAAAAAACAAACAGCTGTCAAGTCTCACACTTTGACAGCTGATTTCGTGGTTGAAAAAATAAACAAATCGATTTTACACGGCTTCACTAGCAAGGTTGTATTAGTGAGATCTTGCGGCGAGAAGCCAATTGCCCTATGCTTGTCTTTGCTCATGCCCTATCAGCGCTGTCTGTCTGTCATACACTGATGGTAAATAACATCTGTTAGGTTTCACACTATCCATTTTATTTCTGACAGACAAGAAGTTAGAAGTTGACCACCGTGGCTGAGTTCTGCTCTAAAATTGGTCGATCAAGACAGGGGTTTTAGAGCATGGTAAATAACTTTCGAAATGTCACTTTTAACCACGAGTTAAGTTTATCTCGGTAAATGGTTCACAGCCTATGTCGAGAGAAATAGATTTTAAACGTCAAGACCAGGGTTGGAATGCTCATTTTTTAAACAAAAAAAATGCTCATTTGTTAATAACTTCTCACGCAGTTGATGGTTTTACTTTTAGCAATTGGGTTCATTATCATCTGAAAGAGCTACGTTTTCTCATAACGATAGTTATTTTTTGATCCCATTTACTTCTAGAAACCAAAAGCCCTTTTCTATAGCGAACCCCACACGTATTAATATATTGACGCGAAGAGGAATTATTGGCAATAATATTGATTGCGAGTAGAGAAATCAATCTGAACATTGCATTAGGTCCTAAGTAACATTGATCGATTCTCTTTGTCGACTTTCTATTTCGTTAATAACTTGAGCACATAACCGTGTCTTGTTGTGTTTGTCGTATTAGACGCTAGATAAAAACTTCTTTTATCGATCGGAGTGCTAAAAATACCTGGGAATTTCTTTACATGGCCGTAGGGATACAAAGAGAAAGTCGACGAAGAGAATCTGTCGATGTTACTTAGGACCTAATTCAATGTTCAGCTTGATATATTGTAAATATCGCTGTATTGACGGCAATTTACACGCTACTTGAAAACTACCCAAAAATCGGTAGAGTCTACCCAGTTCGTTAAAAACTGAACCTACCCAAAAATGGGTAAACATGCATTTACCGAAAGCTTGGTAAACGTACTTGCGACAGAAACTGGGTTACGGTTACTCAGATGTTGACATTTGATAACTGGGTAAACTTTAGCAATTTAATAGAAATTTGCTGATATGACCGCTGCAGCAGCTCTATCAAACATAACCCCATCCAACTATAGTTCATCTCCATCTAGCTCAACTAGTCTGTTAATGATTGTCGAAAAAATGTGAATCTATGGAATACGGAATTGCAATTCCCAAATAAGGATATCATTACAAATGCTAACCATTTATTGAGATTTGATTTTAAATAAGTTCTATATATTAGGAACAACAACAAACATTTGTCATCGAGAAAAGTGGCACAGAATATCTGGATAAGAAAGTTTAAAGCAAGGTTGCAAAGACTCATTTCAGCTAAAACAATGTTTTTCTAAATTATGAAATAATTAGATGCCATTATCAAATTTTGAATTGGTAGGATACAAGAAGAGGTTGCAAAGAATGTGTTTGACATATTTAACCTGTTTATTTCACTTCAGGAGAGTCACAATCAGCGATTTTTCACAAACTCACTCACTCACTCACTCACTCACTCAGCGATCAGCAAATCGCTGATTGTGACTCATAGAAAGCAAAATTTACAGGTTTTATGTTTCCAACGCATACTTTGTAACTTCTTCTTGTAAGTTACAAGTAAAACATGCCATCATACCATCTTTTGGTTTTATTATTCCGAAAAACATTATTTTAGCTGAAATGAGTCTTTGCAACCTTGGTTTAAAGTTCAGAAACTAACAATACACTTACTAGCTGGCAGCATTCGCAATCCAAACAGTTCCGTAGCTGCAACATTTTTAGCGTAAGAATTGTATATTTTGAGCAGTAAGCGCAACAATCTCACTTTCAAACCTGCGCCATGTTTAAGTTTGGGAAAATTTCAATTAGGACCATTTACCCAGAATCTGGGCAGATTCTACTCATCAGAACAAAACTAGCTTACACGCTATTTCAAAACTACCCAAATTTGGGTGGAATCCACCCAGATTGGTCAAAACTGAACCTACCCAAAAATGGGTAATCTGTGTTGGGAGTGACAATTTGACAAATGAACAACGTCGATCGGATTCATCTCAATGTTGTTCATTTGTCACTCCCAACACAGTTTACACATTTTTGGGTAGGTTCAGTTTTGACCAATCTGGGTGGATTGTACCCAAATTTGGGTAGTATTGAAATATCGTGTACCCACATTTTGACAACTCCTTACTATAGTCGCTATATTCATAATCTGGCGGATAGAATTTCAATCTATCAAAAAGCGGAACCAATTCTTTATATTTTAGACCAACAATTAAAAAGGTACTATCAACTTTTGTAAACAAAACGTTGATTATTCTTTCCTCACCAATCTAACGCAAATTCCCATCATCATCGGATAGGGGAAACTTTCTCCAATCTAAAGACGGTGTTTGTTTGCGTAGACGAGCCTTGAGTTACGAGAAAAGGGTTTCCGAAGTTTTTTTTCGCAATAGCTGATGTGCTCTATTCTGTTCTTGGTCGTGATTTGTTCGATTGGTTCCGCTATTTGACAGCTCAATTGGTTCCCGCGATTCTATCCGCCAGACTATGAATATAGCGACTATACTCCTTACTGGTTACAATACTGGGTGCCATCAACCCAGTTACTGTACACTCAAAATAATCTACACGTTGAAGCTACGTGAAAAATCACGTAAGCTCTCAATTTTTCCTCTTCTCTCAGTTTTACGTGACTCACGTAGAATGTATGTGATGTCCCTTGAATTTCACATGGAGTTCCTTTTTAACACACCTACATAATCAATGAAATGTACGTGATTTTCCCATAACACTGAGTCTATGAGCGTTTCACGTAAAGCTTATGTGATTTCCGTACACTCAGAGCGCTGCAAATCATGGTGGGATCATAATGTGCTTTTGTTTGGTATTCGGTAGTGGCAAGATGTAAGTATAACATGATGGATTATTTTATTCTCTTTAACAAAAATAAACTGTCTGTTTCATCGTGCTCAACAGAATGATATCAAGCTGTCCATCAGTTTCTTCCTCTAAGGAAAAAAGTATCTGGGCCCATCTCCATGATCGTCCAGATTGTTTGTGCTGCGTATCGAATATTAAAAAAAAATCTGATGTGATTATACTACTATGAATACAGTAAAGATTGTATCTACATATTAAGGAAATATTTGTATAAACAGTATCAAAATATTGATACTAGAATCGTCCAATGAATGTCACTGACCAAATCACGTAACTTCTATGTGATAATACAGTGACGGTTAAGCTTCATGAAATGAGTGCCCCTACATGAAAATCACGTTGCTCTTATGTGAAAAGTACGATGGAAAAAATCTACGTATGTTTTCACGTAGCATTTACGTGAAAATTATTCTGAGTTTAGAACGTGTTAACAATACGATTAAGGGGTTGCATATACATATGTAAAATCGACCAAAAAATTAATTTTTCAAAAATGGTTGAATTAGATTCGTATTCATAAACACGTGTTAGTATTAGTATTAGTAAACACGTATTCGTAACTGATGGTCGTTGACCGAATTTTGTTCCACGCGAGAAGCGAACTATACAACTTGCAAAGCGTTTTTCTCTGCACTGGTTGAAAGGATGTAAACAAAGGCATGAACATGGATATTTTTCTAGCAAAATAACAAGAAAATTGAAAGCGATCGACTCCGCACCACTCAGAACTATAGATTCCATAGATAAGCGGAGAAAAAGTAGCATGTAGTTAAACGAACTGTCAGTTAGTGTAACCATACGAGCATGACGTCATTATGATGTTTTTTGCGATAGAAGTATTGTAATATTATGAGCACTAAACTGAAGAATACAAATCAAGAAGACTGGCAACTCTGCCAAAAATCAGGAGTCAGTAACCGTAACGCCTGTTCTGAGCAATAGTGGAACCCGTGTATGATGGTGTGTATTATTTCACGAGTTCATTCTCACACATATGTAGAAATAAATAGCTGTCAATCATTGGTATTGTTATGAATGTCGTAAAAAGTGAAACGTTTCTTTCTTCACTTTATGCTGACAACGAGTAAAATTCCAGCTGAAACTGAACAGATGCATAAGTAAATTTGTTTTGAAAATTAAAATTATGGCAATGATGCCATTCACAATAATGGTGGGACCTTCCTCGATCGTTAATTTGCTATCTCAGAATTATCTTCCACTTTTCGTAAGCCCTTTACCTGGCCACAGTGGGTGGGGGTTTAAGTTGTGACGCTTGGCAACTTGGCACAGTACTCGTTGACCATTTGAATGTCACTGGCCAATCCGACACTGTTGTTATCATTCTCTGGAAGGTGTCGGTCGATTCCAAGAATTGTTAAAGCGTACAGAGGATCATTAACCGGTGGTTTCATGTTCTGGCTACATCTAAAATGGAATTATATTCTTCATCAATACGTACCGTTTGGGATTGCAGTCCTCCAATCTTTCATATTCATTTTCTCCAACATTAGGATCTTTCTTCTTTTTGAATCCTTGAATTTTCAGCAGAATGACGGTAGTTCACTCAATGGTGATGGAAGCTTCCCAATTCCAACATTCAAAATAAACAATATTTCGGTTCCTCGTTCACAAGTAAATGTTACTTTCACTAGGTATCGATCCGAGTTTCAATCCTCTACTTGATCCACCATGACAAGTTTTTCGGTTTGGAGTTGGAAAACCACCGGCTTGCTGGGATTAGGATATAAATTGCCGTGAAATTTTGTAGAGCAAATCAAAAACAACAACGAGTACCGTGCTATGATTATTCCTTTCGGTCACATTAGGTCACACACACAGTCACTGTTTATGAGCAGTCTCACTAACACTTGTGCTTCAAAGTTCCACCTTTGATTGACAGAGGCGCTGATATCAGTGACGTTTGACAGTTGTATGGGAGAAGGGAACAATTGCCAGTCTTCTTGATTTGTAGTCTTCGACTAAACGCTTACCATACTCCACATTCCGATTTATCTCGCGGAAATAGGAAGAAGGAAGTAGAACGAAAACCACTCCTCGATTCATTGTTGCAAAGATTTGCTTAGCACTTCATTTTTGCGCACGAAACAAAACTGGCACATTTTGTTTAACCTCTAAAAATTTATAAATCTGTACCATTTGTATAATAGGGTCAAATTTTGGGGTAATAAAGCAGACTGCAGTGTGACTGCCAGTTTCCATTTTTTTTTCCAAAATAGCGCACCTTAAGAAGTGTAGTAAGAAAGTTTGAACATACTGAGAGGTAAGCACATATCATCGGTAAGAGACGTGTGTGTGAGAAAATTTGCGAAAAAATCTAAGGGCACCGGTGGGAATTGTGGGTTCGAATCCCACCGGTGCCCTTAGATTTTTTCGCAAATTTTCTCACACACACGTCTCTTACCGATGATATGTGCTAACCTCTCAGTATGTTCAAACTTTCCTATAAACAATTAAATTGACTGCAAAGTCGCTAAACCGTAAATCAAGTGTAAGAACATGACAACTTATGACTAACAAACAGACGGACAATGAACAACTACTCTTCTCACAGAATCAAATCACAATGGAATTCCGAATTCTATAAACAAATGAACCAAACGAAAAAAAAAATAATAATTAAGGATGAACCAAATTTAGTCTTTTTTAACCCTTAAATGGTCATTTCAAGTGTCACTTTATTTTCAAATCAAGTTTTGATTAATTTTTAAATGGATTCAAACTTGACATAATATACATTTAAATTGAAGTATTTGTTAGGTATCAATAGGTATTAGCATCGCTCGTTAGCATGTTCTTCGATAAAATGGAATCTTTTCATCGAAAAAATAAATAAATACCAAAGTAAAACATTTTGAAATGTATTTTTTGGATCAATGCATTGATTTTGAACAAAACAGGATTATTTTGAAAAGAAGTTTCATGTGAACCTCTAGGAAAAAGTTTAGATTATATCTATTATGAAAACAAATTGCAAATCAACCAAGTTGCAGCAGTTTGAATATGATCTAAAATAGTAACTCAAAAGCAAAAAAAAAGTTACAACAAAAGTGCTGTTAGAGATTTTAATGAACCGTTGAAGATGGTGGCGTTTTGGCAGAACAATCCACCGTATACCACACTATTTTACATAACAGTAGCACCAAAAGCAAGCTGTGGTGGGATCAAAACCGGCCATCGAAAATGATCAGATATGAAGGTGTACTGTTGGATAGTTTTTAGTCAACCATTTCAGAAAAAAATCAATCAGAATTTGTGAATCGGTGATTACGTTGAAGACTTACAATGAATTCTCCGTCACTGCTCGCTGTCCATTAAAGCGGGAGCAACAATCCTGCGTCACCGTCAGCAGCAGCGTTAAATTTGAATCTGATCAAAATTGGTGGACTGAGGCAGTGTCGATGTGAAGTCGCCTAGTAGAGATGTCGATGGAAAAGCTACTTGACATGCGTTACACCAGTTATTTGACGGCGACGCAGTTTTGTGGGCCCCGCTTTAGTGTCAAATTTGAACCCAATCAAAATTGACGAACTCATGCTGCATCGATGTGAAGTCTTGCTTCACTGTTCAAATAGACCAATCTACATCGATCGGTTCTCTTCATCGGCTCCCTCTCTCTTTCGTTAATAACTCGGCTCCAAAAACATGTTCAGATCTTCTTGTCGTCCAATACGCTTCGCGTAACTTCGCGTCGTTCAAGATTGGTGCAACTTAAACATGAAAAGTACTATAAGTAAGCATCAATAAGTACATAGATAGATCTCGTAAAAACAGGAGCATCACTAAACTACTAAACTGATCTTGAAAAAAAAACGAACCAAACCTCCGACGAAGCAGCTGGTGAGTCAGGTCAAAGTCAAACAGTGCGGAAACCCTATTGAAGGATCTCTGTAAACCACCAATTACGCTGAACATTGAATTATTCCGTAGGGCTCGGGGTTGAACATTGATGTCAACTTGCTCAAGGAGAACAGGGCAATCGGTGCATCCTTGCAAAATATCCACAATTAGCAATGCCCTCACCGACAAACCGACATGAATGACCATAGCAAAAACAATAAAATTTCTGACCAAAGCACACTACTGACATATGGCTCCGTGTTCGCGAGAAATATTTAGCTAAGCCATGTAAAAGTTATGAATTGGCTCGTGTCTGATTTATTCTGGACAAATTATTTTTATCTAGATCAAAAAATCCTATGGTTTTGACAGTTCGGATCACTGCACATTTAAATAGGCCGTTTACGATTTTCGAGAATAAGTTATAATTGAGTGTCATGTCGGTTTGTCGGTGATGCCCTTGCTGTATCTCTTCGAACCGACAGGGGCTCCAGTTGGATCAGTTGCAAACGACTTTCGTAGTTAGGCAATAGGAAGGGAACCGTCCACGGCAGTTTACGTAGCGCGTATCTCAGGAACCGTCGCTGAACAGACTCAACTCTTTCGACACCGTTGTTGTAGTGAGGAGTCCAGACAACCGAGCAGTATTCTAATATGGAGCGAGACAAGGAGCAGTACAACGATTTAAGGCAGTAGATATTCGTGAAGTTTTTGGACATCCTGAAGATACACCCTAGAATTCTGGAAGCTTTGTCGACGGCATACGAGATGTGCTGCTTGAAAGAAAATTGTGTATCCAGCATCACACCTAGGTTCTTCATTTGACTGACGCGCTCAATTTCAGTGTCTAAAAAATCATACTTGAACATGATAAACATGATAGTCTCTTTCTTGCGCGAAAAAAAGATAACGGAGCATTAACCCGTCCAAACCTCCATACGATTCAGAATACACCAATCAGCAAAAGCATTCAGCTGACGTCGAAGGAAGCAACAGTCTTCAATTGAGTCATCTGCGTAAGATTCACGTCGTAGAAGTAAATCAGGAAAATCATCGGTCCCAGGTGACAACCGGACGTCGCAGCGGACATACGGGACTGATGATCACCAATGACAACAGTAAGATAGCGATCGGTGAGGTACGACTGAAACCATTGCAAAAGGCAGCCGTGGATACCAAGCCTGTCCAGTTTTGCGATTGATATGCGGTGATTCAATTTATCGAAGGCAGCAGATGAGTCAGTATAAATGACATCCGTCTGAGCACGATCCTCCGACATACGGTTAGAGATGTAGGAAGTAAGATACAGCAAGTTAGTGGCAGTGGAGCGACCAGCCATGAAACCATGCTGGGTGATACTAATATACGGCTTACAGTGAGCGAGTAACGGTTCCATAACAACGAGTTCCTACAATTTAGCAACAGTGCTAAGCGAAGTGATGCCACGGTAGTTGCCAACGTCCTGTTTGTTGCCCTTCTTGTGTACTGGAGACATGTGCGCTAGCTTGCAACAGTATGGGATAACGCCGACGTTGGAAAACGTGCGGCAGTCGAGACAAACCCTGTCCAAGTGCGTTTTGAGGAACGCCGATGGATTTCTGTCAGGACCCGACGGCCAGAGAGTGGTAAGTAACTGGCAGCCAGTCAGGCATGGTCGTCACTCAGTCTCTCGTCCGTAAGGACACTAGCAAATTTTTCAGAGAACAGCTAACAGATATCTTACGTAGATGAGGCTACGTTACCATTATGTAGGCAGACTTGCTTCATGACGTTGTTCGTTGACAAACTTGCAAAACTTCTTGGGACGTGACTGAAGCTTTCTCTGCAATCCACGTCGGTACTGAAGATAGCACCGTTTCGCAACTCGTTTGTAACCATGATTGATCCTGATATAGTGACGTTGAAGAGATAGTGTGCGGTGCTTGGTGAATGTCCTAAGAGCGGCTCTATTTCTGGATTTCAGTCGACGATATTCGCTCGTATGCCATGGTGGATGGGTCGTACGATGATGAATCTTTTACGGACCCGAGTAGCACACTTTCATCAAAATAAGCTACAGCAACTTGTTTATGACTGAAATAAGCCGTATATAAGTTTCTACAATTGATTTGTGACATGTGTGCTACTAGGGGAACGTGTCTGCCAATTACATATGCCAAGACATTGGAAATAGTTTGAGCAACGGACTCGTCTCAATCTAAACTGGAGAGTAACTCGGCGATACTACCATGGTCGGCGTTGCGAAAATCGTAGGAAACGGTGACAGATGAAATATTAAAATCATGCATCAGCTTAGTACTTAACGTCACCAGTAGCGACGGGTGGTGCCGATCCAGTCTCACCAGAGGAGTGGGCGCCTCGCATAAGAAAGGAGGTACGTCCTACGCGCTTACAAAACAAAGATCCAAACTGCGGTTGTTCTGGTTAATAACATGATTGATTTGAGAAACAGTGGCTGAGCTGTAATTGTCCAGAATGAGCGAAGCGTTGGAATGGATGACGGAGTGATTCATATCAAAATAGAGGAAGCCATCCAAACACAATAACTTCATCGGTTGCTTTAGCGGTATCCAGAACAGAGAAAACTAATTGGCAATGGGTTACGATGAGGTCACGCTCACGTATACGGTTGGGAGGAAAGTACACCGCACAGAGAAACAAGGTACGATCGACGTCCACACCTGCTCTAAGCATATACAAGCATTATTTTCTAGTAGAATTTACAGTCACTAAAACACCTCCACCTTTAGCTTTCCCGCTATTAGCAGCATTCCTATCGCAACGAAAAACTTCGTAATCGTCGCCGAACACCTGACGGGAGAGCTTGCGTGAATCCAACCATGTCTCCGTGAAAACAATGATGTCGTAGCAAAGATCCGAGGTAACTACCCGAAAATCGTCGACATAACAGTTGATACCACCGACGTTCCGGTAGTACACGGATATCCCATGCTGGCAGTTGACAGGACGGATGCACACTAGACTGCTGCAAAATTTGACTTTTTCTCTCCACAGTGCTTAAATGGTTTCAAATCGGGTCCTGATTAGCCTTCCAAAGTTACAACTCATTTGGTTAGAAACTGACTTCGCACAAGCCATTTGAAGTTTACATGTAAATTACTATGGAAAATCTCAACTTTTTGTTCATTTCCTTCTATTCTTTTTCCATATTGAGCTGCGAAACAGTTCGATAGCCATTCTTATAGAAATTTTTCTCTGCTACAACTTTTCTCAAGATCGTTTCTATGTAAAACGAGACAGGAAAAAGTTATTAATTATTTAAGAGATTGGTAAACTTATGACATGATCAAATAGCTGCTCTGCAGGCAACACTGTATTTTGCAGTGTGACATAGTAGCCATGATTTTTGTGTCCTATTCAACGTCCCAGAAACACCAATGGCGCCTGCTGAGCAGTTGATTGAGCATGATCATAAGACATCAGCGCATTGAACCATTGATAACTTTCGATAACTTGCATTTAATCAAAAAGCGGTCTTCAGCAAAGTTGTAGCTGGAAAAATTTCCTATAAGTACAGTTGAAAGCTTTTGAAGAAGACCGATATGGTGAATTATTAGATAGACATGAACAAAAATCTTGGTTTTACCATAGTAATTCCCATACAAACTCAGGATCCGATTTGGAATTGTTTAAGTACTGTGGAGCGAAAATTTCAAATTTTGCATCACTCTAATGCATACACATGATGTAGCTAGTGCGGAGGCCGCAGAACCGCAAACACAGCTAGAAGTTGAAGCGGTTTTAGGCAAAGGAAAGGCAGAATCGTCAATATACTTGCCAGTAATAGCTGGTTGGAAGACCCCTGACCTACATCTACACTCAGGGCCGAAACGACTGTGCTGAGCTCTGGGTGGAGTAAGCGCGACTGAGGCAGAGAAATCGGGAGCTTCCACAGTACTATCCACGATGCGTCTCAATGGTGATGGTGGTGGTCCAGAAGCAGAAGAGGTAGCGTATCGTAAGAACGGTTTACAAGTAAGTCCGTTGCCGGGCAAACATTTTCGGAAAACCCCTTTTCTCGACTCACGCGCAGGACCGGGATGTCTGCCTCAAGGCAAGCGACAAGAGTGCGTCCCGGTATCCGGCTAGCAGAGGAGGCTCCGGGAGACCAACTGACAGATGTAGTTTCTTTGGCACTGAAATTCGGATCAACATCAGGCTCCGAAAGCTCACAATTACAGTAGTACTTGCCTGATGTAGCAAGCTGGAAGACCCTCAGCCCACAACTAGACTCAGGACCAGGACGACTTGAATGAACGCAGGCAGCAATAGGCGCGACTAAGCTAGAGGAGCTGGGGACTCCCAAAATGCTTTCTACTGTGCGTCCTGGAGCAGCATTATTCTTGGAGATCGTGGAAACATGTACGGTGTATTCAATTAGCCTCGAGGGATTTGGGAGTACCTGTATGCGGGAAAACTCATCACACAACGTCGAACACGAATAATTGAGATTCTTGCCTGAGCAAATGTGGTGGAAGACTCCTTTTTCACCGACAACCTCAGGGCCGAGACGACTATGACGAACGAAGGCGACAGTACGCAGGACTGAATTGGGGTTATTGGGAGCTTCCATCAGGCTTTCTACGCGGATGCTGAGAGTATGTTAGACCAAGATATCGTCGTCACTCCATGGGGGCATGGTTGTTTAATTTGGTGACTTTCAGTGTTCGTGAATCTTCAAATTCACGAAACTGGATACTCTCCGGTCATGAATCGCAGGAAAGTGCCGAATCACGTAGATCCTCCTTTACACCAATCTTGAACGACACGAAGTTACTAAGCGTATTGGACGACAAGAACAGCTGAACATGTTTTTGCAGCCGAGCTATTAACGAAAGAGAGGGAGAGCCGATGAAGAGAATCGATCAATGTAGATTCGCCTATTTGAAAAGTGACGCGAGACTTCACATCGATGTAGCATCAGTTCGTCAATTTTGCTTGGATTCAAATTTGACATGAAAGCGGGACCCACAAACTGCGTAACCGTCAAATGGCAGGTGTAACGTATGTCAAGTTATTTTTCCAACTTGAAATGCGTTATACTTGTCATTTGACGGGCCAACCCCTCGGTAAACGCTGACGCTGATGCAATATTGTGGCTTCCACTTAAGTAAGAGTCACAATACTTCGTTGACGGATTTGATACCGTTTTTGAATCTAACCTAAATTTACAGATTGCAACGAGAGTTAAATACTGCGACATCATCTCTCGGGTCCCACAAAACTGCGTCACCGTCAGCATCAGCGTCAAATTTGAATCTAATCCAAATTGACGGACTAACGCAGGGTCGATGCGAAATCATCAAGTAGAGATGTCGGTGGAAAAGCAACTTGACATGCGTTACACCTGTAATTTGACGGATGAACCTCTTCGTAAACGCTGACGGTGACGCAGTATTGTGGGTCCCGCTTTATTGGCGTTGACGGCGACTCTGTAGCTCTTTACCCCTATGGTAAAATCCGTAAGCAAACGTCAGGCTGTGCGTGAAACATGGTGGACTTCGTACTATCCTTTCACTCCACCGAAAAATCCCATTGGAAACTGTCAATCTTTTCTAGAAGAGACAATTATTCGACGGTGCCGTCATCGCCAATTGGCAACTTAACATCAACGCAGTGACAGTGCCAGCCAAACAATTGATTAGGTCCTAAGTAACATTGATCGAATCTATACATAGACCTTCTCTTTCGTTAGTAACTTGGCTACAAAACTGTTTCATCACTACAAATCGTGTTTGCTGTATTAGTTGCTAGATAATAGCTTCATTTATTAAACTTTGTGTTGAAAAAGGCTGGAAATATCTATTCATGATCATGAGGACGCAAAGAAAAAATCGACGAAGGAAATCTGTCAATGATACCTATAGGGCCTAATCCATTGCTAGGCTTGAGTTGATTGGATTCAAACTTGCCACTGAAGCTAACGCAGCAGAATTGCTCCCGTCAGCGAATTTGTCATGTGTTACACCTGTCATTTGACGGACGAGCCCCTCCGTCAACGCTGACGCGACGTAGCATTGCGGCTTCCACTTTCCGCTTCACCTACACGAGGTGTTGGTGGAAAAATAACTTGGCATGCGTTACACATGTTATTTAAGGATTAACCCCTCCGTCAACGCAGACGGATGACGCAGTATTGCGGACCCTGTTTTGTACCCGAATTTCATCCAAAAGTTACTACAGTGGTAGACATTCGTTTAGCCGAGACCCAGTTTTTCTATGTATATCGAAAGTAATACACAATGAATGCTCGGATTTGGTCTTGTACGATAGATTTCATTTATTTCTAACAAATTCATTAATAAAACTTAAAATTACGTTACGTTTCGATAACAAAATTGAAAAAAATATCGGTACACGGGTAGACATTCGTTTAGCTGAATTGTTAAATTTCACCATGAAGATGACTTTTAATAAAAAGAAATACAACACTATGCCATTCCGTCTTTCACTCCATGTACTTCCGGGCGAACTTCAGCCGATTCTGCTTATGAGTGAGATTGAACTTCGGTTTTCCTTGTAGTTTCTTCCACTTGATGTTTGGCGATTCATTCAGAATCCGCGCAATTTGTCGGGAAGTAACCGGAACATCGAGTTTTTGCTTTATTTGGGAACAGGACAGTCGATTTGACCTTTCATCCTTAACGATACTTTGGTGCGCCCTTTGGTGGCACGTTTAATGCCATATTTCGAACCCACTGCTTTCTCAGATTGACCAATTTTTCAGGCGATTGAGACATTCGAGTGGCCCTCTTCCTTGAACAATCTTATAATCCGCCGTTCTTCCTCCGTCAGTCGGGCACCCTTCGCCATTCCTGAAACTATTACATTTGTCATTAATCAATAAAAATTAAACACCGCATTATTGACGCACCTTGTTGATTTTAAGTTGTTTTATCGAAATGCTTTAAAACACACTTGAAAACCGCGAGATATTTGCCAAAAACAAAACTTTTTCGCATCTCGGCTAAACGAATGTCTATGGTGAAAACGCTGTTTGAATGTTTACATCCGCCGCTACCGGTTTGGTGAGTGTGTGCGTGCGACTCGTTTCTCTCTCATAAAAGTGATGCAGACACACTACCACTACGACAAATCACATCCCGAATAAAAACATGTTTTAAATATAACTTTTGAATATTTTCAAAATTTTTAGCTCTCGGCTAAACGAATGTCTACCACTGTATGTTACCTGGCCTGTCTGGCTGTTCGTCTTTTTTAACATAGCATTCGTTTTGAATACAGTCTAAATTGACGAATTAGCGCTGCTTCGATAAGAAATCGCTAACAAATCTAACGAAATCGTTGGTGAAAATAGGTTTGTTCCCCCATTTGCTTTTTTGCTTTTGGGACGCACAATAATGCGTCACCATCAGAGTTCATGAAGGTTCTTCCATCTAATGACAGATGTAACGCATGCCAAGCTGCTTTTCCACCAACACCTCGTGTAGGTGAAGCTGTAAAGCGGGACCCACAATAGAGTTCTCTACCACCGTTAGTATTAATTTACTATTAAACCGCTGTCGAACACTTTGACAGATGATTTCGTAGTTGAAAATAATAAACAAATCGATTTAATACGGCTACACTAGCAACGTTGTATTGGTGAAATCTTGCGGCAAGAAGTCAATAAAGCGTCACCGTCAGCGTTGACGAAGGGGTTCGTCCGTCAAATGACAGGTGCAACGTATGTCAAGTTGCTTTTCCACCGACATCTCTATTTGGCAACTTCACATCGACGCTGCGTCAGTCCGTCAATTTGGATCAGATTCAGATTTGACGCTGACGCTGATATTGACGCAGCTTTGTGGATCTCGCTAAAGTGGAAGCCATAATGGTTTCGTCCGTCAAATGACAAGTTGATTTTCGACCAACATCTCTACTTGGCGACTTCACATGGACATTGTGTCAGTCTGTCAATTTTGATTTGATTTAAATTTGACACTGACGCTTTAAGCGGAAGCCACAATACTGCGACAATAATTTGAATCCGATCAAAGTTGACGAACTGACGCTGTGCCAATATGAAATCGGCAACGAGAGATGTTGGTGGAAAAGCAACTTGACAAGCGTTACACCTGTCATTTGATGGACGAATCCCTTTCTTCAACATTGACGTTGACGTCCCGTGAAGCGGGAGCCACAATAATGTGACAGCGACTGCGTACACGGAGGCGATCGTTGGTCAAATGACAGGTGTAACGCATGTCATGTTACATTTGAATCGGAAAACCTCAACCATCTCCTCCACCGTCTGCATGAAACTTTGCGTAATTGTTTGTTATGGGCAATGATTCACATTTTTGTTAAAATTCGGCCATTTTGGATCAAGATTTTTTATTCCAAACGGCGTCTTTGAAATTTTTCAAAAATTGTAACGCGGAAACGGCACTTCAGGTCGGTATGACGTCTGAGACAAAGTTTTAGAGAAAAGTAGAGTTTTTCTTTAAAAAATATGCAATTAAATGTTTCTAGTAATTTCAAGTCAAAATAATAAAAAAAATATTTCAAAATCTCCTTGAACTATGCTCAAATGTTTCCTAAAATATTTGTAATCTTTGGAATGATTAAAATTATGGACACTTAAAAATTTTAGAACAAGAACTTTTTGTTAAAAAGTTTTTTTTCATTATAGTTACTTTAACTCTCTTGTGTCATTCGTGACTTGTCCGGGGGTGAAATTAGAACTTGTGACTTTGGCGTGAGAGGTATGGGGTCACCCCCTTACTAGCAATAGTTAAAAAATTTGACCAAAAGATCTACGATCTACGATTTTTGTCAGTTTTTTGAGTGTCCTTAGTTTTGAACATTTCAAAAATAGATGCATTTAGCATAAGCTTTTTTTTTAATTAAAATTCAAAAATCGGGCAAGGACATTTTCGGATATTTGTTTTTTTTTAATTTTTATTAAAATAAATTTAAACATAAAAGACATTATAACAAATACGCATGAGATAAAAAAAATCGAGCAATTCTGGGTAAATAAAAAAAAAATTAAACCTTAAATAACAGAAGAAAGCTTACTTAAATAATTTTTAAATGTATTTTTGTTAAAAAGTTAATAAAAATTGCTAGTTTTTGAGAAATCTTTACGTTTAAAAAGACACTTTAAAAATCATAGAACAAATACTTTTTGTCAAATGTTTTAACGTTTTGTTTGTGGAAAATTTAACACAGAGAGCTATTTTAAGACTTTCAAATGCGTTTTCTGTTCGAAAAAACAAAATAAAAAAAAACTTTGAACAAAATATTTTAAAATTTGACCCAAATTGGTGAACAAAATATTTTAAAATTTGACCCAAATTTGATGTTTCATGATTTTTGTTAATTTTTAAGTATTCAACTTGAAATTTAATTAAAGTTAGCATTCTTGGTAAATTTTCTGAAAAATGAATTCCTACAACTTTATCTCAGACGTCATTTCGATCAGAAATGCCGTTTCCGTGCTACCATTTTTCGAAAAACTTCAAGGACACCATTTAGAAAATTTTACAATATTCAAAATGTTCGAATTTCACCAAAAATGTGAATCATTGTCGATAATACACAATTACGCAAAGTTCCATACAAATCGGAGAAGGTCGGGTTGAACACTTTTTTTTCGTTTAGCCTGGAACGGCTCATTTTAGCATTTCCAAGCAGGGTTGCTCCCACTCACTTGCTATAAAAAGATGATTTTCTGAATTTTGAAGTCATTACATGTTATAACGATATGTTGTCCTTGTTAGATACAGGAAGAGGTTGAAAGACAAGTGTTTGACACATACTACCTGTCAATTTCGATTCCAGAGTGCTACAATCAGCGATTTTATGATTCGTGAGCGTTCACTCAGAATGAGCGCTGGCGGGTCGTAAAATCGCTGATTGTGACTATCTGAATGCGAATTTGACAGGTTTTATGTGTCAAATACTTGCCTTTCAGCCTCTTCTTGTGTCTGACAATGACAAAATATCACTATAACATCTAATGATTTCAAAATTCAGAAAATATTTTTTTTATAGCAAGCCTGTTTCCAAGCCAAATGGCACAAATAAAATATATTTCAGACGAGATTTTTACTCAGTCTATATGTAGTACCATTAAGGTGGTTCGCTGTGAGATCCGTATTCTCGCTACCACTTCGAAACTTTAAGTGCACAAATATCAGCTTCCACGACACGTACTACAATGAAACTGTTACTTCACGTTTGCTGCGCTGCAGCATACATGCAGTAGCAATTTCAGGTGAAATGGAACTTTAATTTCCGAGCTTTGTGTAGTTGAACATTCGAGGTGATTATGCATTTATAGCCTATGTGGCGGCCATTTGTGAACTCTACAAGGAATCACCTTAAGACTGAGTGAATCCAATTATGACTTTTCCCATATTCGGGTTTTTTTTTTCCTAGAAAAGTTTAGGAAAATTTACACAGCGCTGAGTTGCTGTACGGCCAATCAGAACGACTAAATGACTGAATTCAATTGACTCAGAGCATTTTCTTTCAATACGACAATACTCATAGCTAATGAGTAACTGCAGGTTTTCCCAAATATGAGTAAATTTCGTTTGGAAAGAAAATGCTTTGAGTCAATTGAATTCAGTCGCTGAGTCGTTCTGATTGGCCGTGTGCACTTTTGCGGCTTATGAGTAATATGAACTCAAATTTGTCCGTGATCACGTCACATTGATCAGCATTATACCGTCTATTTGGACTTTTTTGCTTGACTTTGGTTTTACAACATTGAATCTAAACAGGCTATAAAATGATTTGATTTGAAAGAATGTGTCAGTTTTTAAACCATTTAAGGGTTAAACCCACTCTTACTGTCGTTATCACAATTGTCTGATTTCAATAAAAAAAAAAAATTTATATATATCATTCCGTCATTTCTTGAACCAATTGATTGTACAGCATACCAAATTCTTCCAAACATTACTCGATTAATCGTCCATCGTGTGAACTGTAAATACTTCCACACCAAATCATCAATTATCATCAATCAGTATCAGTAACAGAGCAAATATTTCAGTACTAATTACCCAACCACCGTTTGGATCCAAAGCACACCACACAGCTTCCGGCTCCAAGCCTGTAAATAGAATACAAACCAATAGGAGAAACTCTTCCGCTCCCGGTGGAAAAAGCTTGTGCGTGATGCTCCGTCCATTTCGTAGCGAAAACAAGCTTTTACGCTCTCAATACACCACCACCACACACGGCAGTCAACAACCAATACAGACTGAATCACTTGCTCCCGCAGATGACTTAACCCTTTGACAGAACAAGATCGTCAGCATCTGCCATGTTCGTTTACCCACACACATATCTTCCTATATAAACTACCCAAAACAAACAAACAAAAGCTTCCAGTTCGTTCACAATTCTGCTTTCTCATGCTCAATAGAAATGAGACTTGTATCCATCATCGGTTGCAATATTTAGGCTTTTTTCCTTTCAACTGATAGAATCAAGTGCACAGTAAACCGTTAAATTTTTCGTTGCTTCACATCAAAGCAAACACTGCCAACACTGCAAACATAGCTCAATGACTACTAGATTTAAGAATATCCTACTCCGAAAAAAAAAACAGACAGTTTAATACAACATTCTTTTTCTCATTTTGTAATAATTTTTGCATCTTTCTCCTGTTGCAATTTACTGCAATTTTTCCCCAACAAAACAAAAATCGTAACGATCCAAACTCGGTTAAATGAACAAACAAAATCCCTCGTCAAACCCAACATGAAAATAAACCAAACAAAACCAAACCCAAACCAATAAAAACCAAACAAACAAAAAAAAACTCCACCCCCAGACGGTCCGGCCATAGTTCGAATCAATCTTTTCGTACGAAGCATAATGACAATTAGTGACATTAAGATGGTAAGTCCTAGTTCGATCCTTCACGCACCTATTTCCTGCCACGTTGTTTTGTTCGAATTTAGCGCAGTAATGAAATAAAACATACATTCACCCTTTCCATTAAACAAATTTCCGAAAAAAAACAAACCGATCCAACCGATCGACAAGTTTTTGCTCGTTCTTTTCTACTCAATTTTCTCATTATAGTTTTGACACTCCCCTAGAAAGCTCTATCAATCGCCAAATGTTGCAAACATACTGCCGACAACAACAGCTCCTAGCAGTTTCTATTTTGTCATTCTTATTTTTCCGTCTTTTTCACCTAACTGCTTCAATTAGATCAGAAACCAAATGCCGCTCGAAGCTAGTTGCGATAGATTTAAAAGTTTCTTTTTCATGGACACGCTACCTTCGAAAGAAGCAAAGACCCCGTTTATTTACCTTTTGTTTTTTGTGGGGCCAATGTCAATCGCTGTACCTTTACTCCTTCCTAGTTTGATTCTCGCTGTCGTAATTTCTTCTTCCCTGTCTTTGCTTCGTTTCGAATTGAGAGCTTTAAGTTTTCCGTTTTTTCGTTGTCGTTTTTTTTTTCATCGGAATTTTTTCAATCTTTCTTACAAAAGCCATGCCGTTTTGTTTTTTTTTTAATCTTAACTTTGAAGCATAACAATGCAGAAACTAGCGATTTTTCCCCGTGTTTTTTCGATACACCAACTAATAAGTACAACCTTAGATTTACCTTCTCGCTGTGTCCATAGATAATCTTGAGTTTCTGAAACTTGCTAAACTTTTCAGTTGATTTATTCCAATTAAAAATGCAACCATCCAAATCTGTACATAAATCCGGGAATGATCGAAATTTCTCCGAACTGGTGGAAATCATGGTTTATGGTATACGGGCGTCAATCAACAATCGGAGCTTTGATGTTGGGCTCTCGGCTGTGGGTTACCTTAGGTAGACTAATTAGCTTCACTACTATGCAATATTGTGCCGGTCATTTAGTGCAGTGTAGGTCAGTCGATTTATGCTGGAGGCAGTATGAAGAGATGATAGCTAAACGTTTGGTTTTTCTGCCACATGCACCGGTGCACTTCAAAGGCGGCTATCTGGTTGCAATATGGGGTAATGACAATATGCATAGTGACCGGATTGGGCTTTTGCTCATCATAACTGCAGGTGAGGGCTAGGGTCGTACGATGGTGGTGCTAATATGAAATATTTCATTCTGCATCGTTGACTTTTTTTTTAATATGAGACCACTGTAAAATTATGGTGGTTAATTTGGGTTGTAACCGTGTTTTCAACTTGACTGAATAAGCAGTATATTTAGTGAGAAGCTTGGCGTCTTGTTCTCTGGCTCGTTTTGATTTTTATGAAAATATTGGTGAAAGATATCAAAAGAAAATGAGTTGGGAGAAAATGCTATACTAATATCAACATGAGAACACCAGCCTATTACTTCTCTCTGAGATGACTACGTTGGTCAAGACGAGAGAAGCAAAACAATAGCCTGGATATGCTTTCGGCAACTTGGGGCTTCAGGTAGTCATAAACGTCCCTAGAACTATTCCACAACCACAGACATATGAGCAAGTCAAACGCGCACTCTTTTCCCTGTGGGTTTTTGGAAATACCTCTAAACCCCTCACCCATCAGTGAGCTAGGCAAAGGAATGTGCATTTGATTAGTGTTGTCGCATTTATGGCCCTTAGCTCATTTTCAACTTCTATTCCATTTTCACACTGCCGTCCTCTAGTAGAACCAATCTACCAATCAATCTATCCTCGTCTGAACTATCTCTAACTATGAAATTATTACACTAAAGCTTCATGTTGATATTAGTATAGCATTTCCTCCCAACCAGTGTTGGAAAAAAATCATTTTCACACAAAGTTCTATCACAGTTCATTGCAGAGATGAATCCCTAGGTACTGCGGACTCACTCAATGTGCTTGTTACTTGGGAGCCAGTCAGAACTGTCAAACGGGAGTCAAACATTCAGAAGCAACAAATGCAACTACTGTTCTTACCTATCGTCAAGCATTGCAATCTCATAAAAATGATTCATACTTTTTCATAACACATTCTTAATTGTAAGTGCTTACTGAGCAGAAAAACGCGGTCCCAGGTCCTTTCATATTAAAAATGTATGGTAAGATCGCTTGTTTATCGTGTATAAGTAAAAATTTTCATTGTCGTCGGTGCCGGGTTTGAATAGTTATAAAAACTTGAGCAACGCTATAATGTGATATGAGGGGCTCGGTGACCTTAGAGCAACCGTTTTTGCTTACTGAGCAGAACGTCATGAGTCTAATCTCAAGCCCATCCACATTCAAGATTCATCAATGATTAAAAAGGAGCTCGTCAGGCTAGTGGCAAACGTTTTTGCTTACTGAGCAGAAGACCGTGGGTTCAATCCCAAGCTCCTTCGCGTTATATGATGGTTAGGACATCAATTCAGCTTATCGTTTACCAAAACAAACCCTGCTGCAAACCCAACCCTATTACCCAACATCCCAGTGATTCCTCGTGGAAGTGCAGAGGTGTTCTCGGCTTCCATCAAAGCGAGTGTCACGTCAACACATTCCTACCCCTTCCTTTCTTGACCTGTGTTCGGGCGCGGCCAGCGCTGGTATTGCCTAGTTTGAGATCACCAGTTTTTACACATTGAGGATGATTGCTAGTCCCAAGCATCGTCTATTGGTTCTCTGTGTAATTACATCTGATCTGGCAGTAACAGAGTAGCAACCGTGGGCGGTCAATCATGCTCATGAACATTCTTAATTGTAAGCTCAAAGACAAAAACCAACAGGCTTAGTGATGAAAGTATAAAAACCAGCGTAGTGACTCAGCGGAGTTTTCAATTGCAGTAAAACATACTTTGGAGAAACATGTAACTTTGATAGAGTCATGGGGGCTCAAGCACTCCTGGCTCAGAGGTTTTGGCGGAATTAATCTAAGAAATAAAAAAGGGAAACAATTTTAAACTGGAACAAATTTTCAAACAGTTTTCCATTGGCTTGCAAAATAAAATTCTTGATGGTTAGAAAGAACCGGAACAGCAAAGTTTTAAAAGTAGAATGGATTTTATTTAACGACTAGCTTGAGTGGAGTCTTGAACAGGAATGAAAAGTTTTTCACCGTTGTTTATTTAAGAAAACTTAGGTTGCTAGGGGTGACGTTCGGTCTCCAAGGAGGTGATCAGCACACTGCGTTACCGATTTACTCCAACACCCCCCTGAATCGGTCAGTCCTAGGAGGGTCCTCAGTTCGCGGAAACGTCCAGGTTCCAGGGGCTTGGTGAACGTGTCCGCTATTTGGTTTGCTGTATCAATTGCTTCGATTTGAAGTCTTCCTTGTGCCACATGGTCGCGCAAAAAATGGTGCTTTACATCGATGTGCTTGACACGCTTGCTTTCGGTGTTTGTGGCCATTGCAATGCACCCACGGTTGTCTTCGTACACCTTGAATGCCGTGTCCGGTCGAACTTGCTTCAGGTCTTCAAGGATTCCGTGCAGCCACAGCCCTTCGGAGGCCGCGGCACTTAAAGCTGCATACTCGGCTTCACACGACGACAGTGCAACGGTTTGTTGCTTGCGGCTTGCCCAAGACACGGTGTTCCCAAAGACCTTAAAGACGAAGCCACTAACGGATTTCCTATCCTCAGCATCCGATGCCCAGTCAGCGTCTGCGTACCCGACAAGTGCCTCGGCGTCGTCGTTTTGCTTGTACTGGAGCTTCAAGTTCTTCGTTCCCTTCACGTAACGGACCACTCTCTTCAGTGCTTGCCAGTGGGCCTCATCAGGTTGAACTTGGAAGCGCCCTAGGTATCCAACAGCGTAGCATATGTCCGGTCGAACACACAGCATCGTATACATCAGGCTGCCCAGCAATTGACGGTATGGATGCGACACAGGATTCGCAGCTTGTGGTGGCAGGAAACAGCCTTTCTCCATTGGGGTTTTGACATGGTTACAGTCTTGCATGCCGAACTTCGTCAGCACACGGTCCACAGCAGCTTCTTGCGCCAGGTACATGCATCCGGTGGCGCGGTCGTATCGGATCTTCATTCCAAGGAAATGATTAACCACGCCGCAATCCGTCATCTGGAGCTTCTTGGAAAGAGCACGCTTGATCTCCTTCACCAGGTCCAGTCGATCGCCAGCAATGAGCAAATCGTCCACGTAGATGATTATGTATACCCCCCCTCGATCGTCGATCCTGGTATATAGACAGTAATCATGCCGGGAACGGGTAAAGCCGAAATCCAGTAGAAGGTCGTTTAGCTTGTTGTTCCAACAGCGGGGGCTTTGCTTGAGTCCGTACAGCGATCGATCCAGCTTGCAAACGAAGTTCGGCGGTGCTGCAACTCCTTCGGGTATGGCCATGTAGACGTCTTCTTCAAGCTCACCGTAGAGGAATGCGGTCTTCACATCGAGTTGGTGAACGTGCATCCTTCGGTGGGTTGCTACAGCAAGAACGGTTCGTATCGTGGCTAACTTTGCTACGGGGGAATATGTTTCGTTGTAGTCGACTCCGGGCTTCTGTTGGAATCCCTTCGCCACCAAGCGCGCCTTGTAACGGATCGGTTCGCCATGCTCGTCCGGTTTGATTCGGAAGACCCATTTCGATTTGAGCGGAACCACACCAGCAGGGCATCTCACCAATCGCCAAGCATGGTTGTCCGCTAGCGACTGCAGTTCCTCACGGACCGCTTGCTGCCAAAGAGCTTCGTCGGCTCGTCCAGCGATCTCCTTGTACGCCTCCGGGACATCGAAGATCGAACGCTCGGCCTCATCTCGTCCAACGGAACCGTCAAATAGTACATCGGAAACGTTATGGGGAACATCGGGGAGTCTGCGCTCCCGTTCGCTGCGCCTCGGGGTTTCCATTTCGAGGTTTGAACCACGGTCTAGTTGCGAAGGGAGCGCTCCGGTTTCTTCAACACCGTCGTCTTCAACCTCGCCTTCTTCATCATCAGTCAGGATGTCGTCATGTTGAGCCACCAGCGGCTCATCGGGTTGAACGGACTGTTCAGGGGTTTGCACGTCTTCCTCATCTTGATCCTCGAACTCGTACGGAGCAACAACCAAAGGAGTTTCGTCACGGATCTGGGTGGCAAACGGAAAACTGTTTTCATCGAACTTGACATCTCTGGCTAGGAATAACTGCTTCTTCTCTTTGTTCCACAGGCGGTAGGCGTTCGGCGCATAGCCGATCATCACAGCAGGCTTGCTTTTCGGATCCAGTTTCTTCCTCTGTGCCGTGGACACCCAAGCAAATGCTTTACAGCCGAACACACGTAGTTTACTAACGTCCGGCTTGTGACCAGTCCACATTTCCGCAGGAGTCTTCCAATCAGATACCACGGTGGTTGGACTTCTGTTCGTCAGGTATACCGCCGCTAGAACCGCTTCATTCCACAGATTCTTCGGAGTTTGGGCTTCAATCAGCATCGTACGCACCTTTTCGACGATTGTCCGATTGAACCGTTCGGACACTCCATTCTGCTGTGGTGTGTACGCTGCGGTTGGCTCGACTTGGATCCCCTTGGAAACGTACCAATCACGCTGGTCATTGGAGCAATACTCGCGCCCTTGGTCGACAGTCAGCTTTGAAATCGAATGTCCCAGAGCGGCACTCGCCATGGCCTCGTACTCTCGAAACTTCTGGAACACCTCGGACTTCTTCTTGATGGGATATACTACTGCAAAGTGCGTGTAATCATCCATAAAGGTGACGAAGTACCGAGAATCATTCCAAGCCGCTGGTGTAATTGGACCGCACACATCGGAGTGCACTCGTTCTAGAGGTCTTGTAGCACGGACTCTAGTACCCGTGAATGGTTCTCGGCACTGCTTTCCGAGAACACAAACATCACAAAAATCCAATTTATCTGGTTTCTCGGGAATACCTGTTACCATGCCATGCTTCGCGAGTGTCTGCAAACTCTTGCTCCCCAAATGAGCCAGTCGACGATGCCACAGGTTACCAGTCACAGCTCCACACATGTTGGCCGCCACCGTATCGACACGGAGATCGAGCTCGTAAAAATCGCCCCGCATGTGACATCTCGCAATCAGGTCACGACCTTGCTTCATGATCGCTTCCTTTTTCGTGAATGTGACATCAAGATCCGCTTTTGCCATCTTCTTCACAGATAGCAAGTTCGCTCGAAGATCTGGTACGAAGAGGACGTTCTTCAAGCTGATATAGTTACCTTCCTTGTTGACGCCGTTGATCGTGCCACTGTGCCGGGAAATCAGGGATTGATCATCCTTCGCCACGTTTATGACGACAGGGTGCTTCAGCTTCGTGAGGTCGGCGAAACAGTGCTTTACATTCACAAGGTGGTCCGAGGCTCCGGAATCCAGCTTAAAGGAAACTGCTCCCTCGTCCTTTGTTTGGGAGCATCTCCCGGTCATAAAAGCCACCGCCTTACCTCCAGCAGCAGCGTTAGCTTCAGCGCGCCCATCTGTCTTCAACTTCACACGACAGTCCTTGGCCTTGTGCCCCTTCTTCTGGCAACGGTTACACTTTCCGGTGAACTTACCAGGCTTCTGCTTCGATCCTTGGAATGCTGCAGGTTTCTCTTGGCAGGAATCCGCTGCCCGGTCGGTTTTCTTGAGCTCCTCGGCAAGAAGGCGCTCGCGAACAACATCCAGTTTTAGGTTTTCCTCACCTAGATTTTCCAGTGCCGTAACCAACGGATCGAACGACTCGGGAAGGGTAGCAAACAGCTGGGACACAATATCGTTCTCTTCAAGCTTCGCTCCGGCCAGCTTCAGTTGTCGGATCAGCTCTTCGAAGGTTTTCAGGTGATCTTTCACAGACGAACCTTCCAACATTCGTAGCTTCGCAAGTTGCTTCCTGACGAATGTCTGCGACGAGACGGACTTCTTGGCGTAGGCGGATTCAAGGCTCATCCACATCTCCTTGGACGTCTCCTTGTCCCGCACCAAATGCAGCAAATCGTCATGAACAAATGACGTCAGCAGGAACGCCGCCTTACCGTCATCTTCCTGGAACTTCGTGAGCTCGGCCGCTTCCATCGGAGGATCCTTCTTGATGATATCCAACAGCTTCACGGACTTCAGATACTTCTCCACTCGAAATTGCCAATTGTCGAAACCGGTGCCCGAGAACTGCGGGATCCCGTGGACCAAATCCTTGCGTGAGTCGCCCATAACCTCTTGATGGTTAGGAAGAACCGGAACAGCAAAGTTTTAAAAGTAGAATGGATTTTATTTAACGACTAGCTTGAGTGGAGTCTTGAACAGGAATGAAAAGTTTTTCACCGTTGTTTATTTAAGAAAACTTAGGTTGCTAGGGGTGACGTTCGGTCTCCAAGGAGGTGATCAGCACACTGCGTTACCGATTTACTCCAACAAAAATCGATTTACTCCGCAGTACCCAGATAAATCCCAAAGGAACTTCTCACAAAAAGTTCGCGAACGAGAGAAGATAAAAAGTTCATGAAAGCGCAGAGCGAGAGAAATTTTTATTTCGCATCGCGAAAGATCTTTCGTCTCTCCATCTCACATCATTTCACACGTACTCGTGATTCCAATCAACCAAATATCCCCTCAGCTCTGTGCTCTTTCTCCAGCAAGTACACACGAAGATAAAAAAAAACTACCCAGAATTAAGTACTTTTCCCTAGGGGTAAGACAACTGTACTCAGAGTTAATATATTTGCAGTGAGTAAATTTGAGTTACTCATATTTACTCAAAAACAAACAAAGTAGTCTAATATTTTTATCAAATAATATTCAAACAATCCCCGTCTGACAGAATGTTTTGATTTCAAGATTTAGTTTTTATTCATTAAAAGATCCAAGTTAGATGACTCTTGTCCAAGCCAAGGGATGTTTAGGTCTCTTTTGCTTTCTAGGATGGATGGCTAAAGTGTAATGTCTTTGAAGTTTTTGATGATGTGGTGGTGTTAGTGTTTCCATATCCCAGCTATTTAGAATTACCCGGGAATCTTAAAATAGCTGATGACTCTTCCCGGAAATCGGGAAATATTTTCGGTAGTTATTTATTAAAACTTGAACTTCGTCAGGATTTCTCCCGGAAGATTTTTCCGATAATTTCTGGAGGTTTCTTCCACCTTCCCCTTGAACATTTCGACCAGCTTCTTCGGAAGGATTATTATGATTTCTCTGGGAGGTTTCGTCTGACTTTGCACGAAAGTTTCTTCCAACATCTCCTGGAAGTTTTTTTTTTAAACTTGCCACCTTCTCCCGCAAATTTCGTCCATTGTACAACGGAAGTTTCATCATCTTTTCAGTATCAAATTACAATCAGAAGTCCTACCACTGGAAGTGGAAACTATTTCTCATTTCATCCGGACTTCCCACGGAAAACTTTTCTGAATTATTCTGAAAATTTCATCCGGCTGCCTAAATTTGTATGGAAGTCTCTTCTAACTTTGCCCGGGAGTTTCCCACAGATTGTGTCAGAAGCGTCTACCGGTTTCGTTTGAAAGATTCTTCGCCAGGAAGCTTTCCTGACTTCACACTAAAGATTCGTCAAACTTTCTTCGGAAATTCCTATAAATTTTCCCCAAAAGTTGTGTGGTCATTTTTAATATATAATATGTTAAACATGGTTTTCGTACAAAAAAACTGCTTCTGGGGAAGCCAAACTAGTTTTCTGGGAATCGGGAAATGCTATTTATGGTAAATTGCCCGGGAAGGAAACACTAGCTGGTGTGATTTCAAGACTAAGGAAGTAAGAATTTGGCCAAATGTTTAAGAAGATTAATTTAGTTCATGAAAATTAATACTCAATCTCACAAATATTTTTAACATTTTATTTACCAGAATTCATTAAGGAAGAGGGGTTTAAATCTCTGATAATATTTAGCTGGAAAATGTCAGAGTTAGAGTCAACTCTCTCCAGAAGCGTTCGTTGTTTTCCCTGATACTCCTGCAAAAAGACATCAATAGACACGAGTTGAAAAAGGTTGAATTTTCATCGTCTGGTGTTGTTGTGTATATCGATATTTAACTCAAAAGGAGCATTGTTGAAGGCAGTCTTTTATTTAATTGTTCATCCTAGGTCCAAATAGGTTAGTTCTGGCCAACTTCATAGTTGATTCTATTCTGAAACTTATATGAAGTTTGTCAATGAGCGATCGTCGAAAGGATGTAGGAACCATCACATACCATTTTTTTAATACTGGGACTGTCCAGAATCTACCTTTGGATTGACTGGATTATATGGAATCCCCCCTGGACAGTCATGAATCCCCCTCAATATTGAGTGCAATTATTCCTGTGATTGTCCGGAATCCTCCCTGGGATAGTTCATATTCCTTCTTTGGATTTTCCGAAGTTACCTTTGATATTGTTGGGAAACCGAACTGGGATTGTCTGAAATTCCCCCTAGGCTTGTTCGGAATCTCTACTGAGACTGTCATAAATCCCCTTTGCGATTGACTGGAACCCTCCTAGAGATTGTACATAATCCCCCTAATAAAACGTCATCGGCATGGCAGTAAAGCAAGACAGCTCTGACTGTTCCGTAAGGTCACCAAAGAAATCTTCCATCGATTTTGAGGGGACAGCTTGTAGTTCCTTTCATACACGTGCAATTGCCTTTTCATTGCTGAAAGATGTTCCCAGTAAAGCATTGCAAGCGCACCGTTTAAAATGTTGTTGATTTGCTTTGCTTGACAGTATCGGTTGCTATGTGTATTTTATGTTGAGCAACGCGAGTTACTCAGAGTTACTCAAAATTAACTCCGATTTTACTCATGATCAAAAGCTGTTTTGCCCCAAGCTTTTCCCTCATTTCCGGGGCTCCGCCCAATAACCCAAATTTGAGTAAATCGCATATATTAAATCCCACACCAGCAAAAAAAAATTACTTACTCTTGAGTATATTCTACCCAAAATTAAGTTTAATTCACGTTAATTTGAGAATATGCAATTTACCCAGAAGTAACTTTTTTGTTTAACTAGTTCGTTTATTTGGGAGGCTCAATCGCGTTAGCCTTACGGAGCCGATAGTTCATTGTACTTTGTTTGTAACAAAATTCACTTAATTCTATGTCTAGTAGGAGTTGGGCCGAATACTCGCGGCTTACTCGAGGTTAGAGAGGTACATTGTCGAAGGATAGGATCAGGGGAGGAGTTTGGGGGTAAGGTTTCGTTGTCTCATCAGAGCGTTGTCACCAGTATGAATGGTAGTGCGGTTCTAGTTTCGTCTGGAGTTCAACCGGCTCATCGAGACGGGGGGACAAGACAAACAAAAACTATTAAAGAGAGACAAAAGACAAAGGAATTAAATTCTTATACTAGACATTTGAAGAAACACATAAACCGACTGCATATAGCAGATATCGCGAGTTCCCAACACGTCTCTGATAGGAACATAGGGTTGTCGTCCTTGGGCCTCAAGGGTATTCAAAAGTCGCTCTCTGGCGGCGTCATTATCCGTACATTGCCAAACTGCGTGATCGATGTCATCGTAACCGTTTCCACACCGACAGATGTTGCTGACCACGAGGTTTATTCTATTGAGATGATCATCTAGCGAGTAGTGGTTGGACATAAGTCTACTCATCACGCGAATGAAGTCACGACTTAAGTCCAAGCCTTTAAACCACGCTCTCGAAGAAACATTAGGAATAATTGAATGTAACCACCGTCCAAGATTTCCATTGTCCCAATCGGTTTGCCAACTCGAAAGGGTACTCTGACGCACTAAATGGTAAAATTCATCGTGTGAAATTTGCCTGTCATAAAATTCGCCTTCCTGCGCGCCCACCTTTGCGAGAGAGTCCGCCTTCTCATTAACTGGGATTGAGCAATGTGAGGGGACCCATACAAAGGTAATCCTATATGATCTTTCGACTAGCACACTCATCTGCTCTCTTACCTTTGAAAGGAAATAAGATGAGTGCCTACTTGGTTTCATCGACCGAATAGCCTCAATCGAACTGAGACTATCCGAGAAGATGAAGTAATGGTCTGCGGGCATGTTGGAAATCATCCCCAATGCGAAGTTGATTGCTGCCAGCTCAGCAACAAAAACGGAACAAGGTTCCTGAAGTTTGCGGAAGGCGCTAGAGTTTTCATTGAAGACACCGAAGCCACTGGATCCATTGAGACGTGACCCGTCTGTAAAATATCTTTTCACGTAATTGACGTGTTGGTACTTTTCAGTAAAAATACGTGGGATAATAATAGGTCGAAGTTAATCGGGAATCCCATGAGTTGCTTGTTTCATGATCAGATCATATTCAATTGAGGAACTGCGATTGGTGAAGTGAGCACGGTCTGGAGTATAACAAGGAAGACACATATCCGACGATATGTGGTGGTGGTAGATTCTCATAAATCGAGATTGTGTGTTCAGCCCAAGAATTTCTTCAAAATTAGCAATTATAAGTGTGTTCGTCACTCCGCATTTGATTAGTATTCTGAGAGAGAGCTCCCAGAAACGGTTCAGGAGGGGTGTTACTCCTGTCAGAACCTCGAGACTCATGTTATGCGTTGAGTGCATACAGCCTAGAGCAATACGCAGACAACGATATTGAATTCGTTCCAATTTTATTAGGTGACATTTTCTTGCCGAGAGAAAGCAGAAAGAGCCGTACTCTAGAACAGAGAGAATAGTTGTTTTATAAAGCGTTATGAGGTCTCCCGGATGAGAAAGTTTATCCTCTGCTGATATTTTTGCTTCAAATACGTAATATGGGTATTCCAAGTGCACTTTGAATCAAACCAGACCCCAAGGTACTTGAAAAACAATGATTGAGTAATGTTTCTGCCCAAAAGATTAAGATGCATTTGGGCTGGGTACCGCTTTCGAGTAAACACTACCAGTTCAGTTTTCTGCGGCGAAAATTCGATCCCTAGATTCCTAGCCCAAGAAGACAAGTTATCTAAGGAACTTTGCAATGGTCCTTGCAAGTCCACGGCATGTGGACCTCTTACGGAAACCACACCGTCATCTGCAAGTTGTCTTAGCATGCATTGTTCTGCCAAACAGTTGTCGATATCTTTGACATAAAAGTTATAAAGAAGAGGGCTGAGACATGAGCCTTGGGGCAGGCCCATGTAGCTAATTCTGGAAGTTGTCAGTTGTCCAAGGGAAAAGTTCATTTGCTTTTCTGACAACAAATTGTACAAGAAATTATTTAAAATTCCAAAAAGTCCACATCTGTGCAGATTGTCTGACATAATTTCAATGGAAACTGAATCAAAAGCCCCCTTAATGTCCAAGAATACTGAAGCCAATTGCTCCTTGTGCGCAAAGGCCAGTTGAATATAGCAAGTTATTTGTTTCGACCCACTGATCGAGTCTCCGAAGGATCATTTTCTCCAACAATTTCCTAATGCACGAAAGCATCGCAATCGGAATGACCAAAATGAGTTATGGTCAGACGCTGATTTGCCAGGTTTTCAAATGGCTATTACTTTGACCTGTCTCCATTCAGGCGGTATAATGTTGTTTTCTAGTAAGGAAATGAATAAGTCTAGCAAGCGTCTTTTAGCGATATCTGGGAGATTTTTCAGAAGATTGAATTCAATCATATCGCTTCCCGGTGAGGAGTTGTTCGATAAAAGAAGAGCCATAGAGAATTCCAGCATTGTGAATGGTCTATCCAGCGAGCTGCCGCTCGGAGACGCTTCTCGAAGAATATTTTGTGCTGGAACTGAGTCCGGACAGACCTTTTTAGCGAAATCGAATATCCATCGGTTGGAGTATTCTTCACTCTCATTGAAAGATGAGCGGTTACGCATGTTGCGAGCCACCCTCCACAAGGTGGTTATTGAGGTTTCTCGTGAGAGTCCCTCGACGAAATTGCGCCAATAACCGCGTTTTTTTGCTTTGATTATTTGTTTCAGCTTTGTTTCAAGCTTTGAATATTCCTCGAAGTATGTGAAAGTTTTGTGTCTACGAAAAGCTTTGAAAGCATCAGATTTTTCTACATACAATTTTATGCATTCTTCGTCCCATCCAGGTGTGGCTGGTCTCCTTTTGAAGGGCGCACTTGAAACTTTTCTTTTTGTGCTTCCAGTGAACTTTTGTAAATCAAATCGGCGAGGAATCGATATTCTTCCAATGGTGGAAGCGTATCTATTGATTCGGCACCGATTGTCACCGCCGTTGCATATTTCTGCCAATCTATGTTCCTTGTAAGATCAAATGGAACTCGAGATGGTTCTGCAGAGTGAGGGGCACACTTAATTGAAATGATGATTGGCAAACGATCGCTACCATGGGGATCATTGATAACCTTCCACAGACAATCCAATGATAGCGATCTTGAACACAAAGATATGTCGAGTCGGCTTTCTCGAGCCGGAGGTTTTGCTATACGTGTCGCTTCACCAGTGTTCAAAACAGTCAAGTTTAAATCGTCGCATAAGTCGTAAAAAATAGCCGCTCTATTGTCACCATATAGATCGTCCCACCCAGTACCACTGGAGTTCATATCACCCAGAATTAATACTGGGGATGGAAGAATCGAAACTAGATTCCAGAGTTGACTACCGCTAATGGAGGTTCTTGGTGGAACATAAACTGAAGCTATGCAAAGGTCTTTGTTCTTCACATTTATTTGGCAAGCGACGATTTCGACGCCTGATAGAGCAGGAAGGGAAGTTTTGTAGAAAGGGTAGCACTTTTTGATCCCTAAAAGTACTCCTCCATAAGAATCGTCTCTATCCAGGCGAATAATGTTAAAATCGTGGAAGTTGAGTTCTTTATCGGAAGAAAGCCATGTTTCACAGAGAGCAAATATATCACAATCAGAATTGTGAAGTAAAAATTTGAACGAGTCTAGTTTAGGCACTAGACTACGACAGTTCCACTGTAGCACAGTGATCATATCTTCAACCTCGTTCGACGAATTATCCATCGAAAGATATGATTGATGCAAGGAGGGGCCATGAAACAGTCAATTGCTTAAGATATGATTCTAATGTTGGAAGCAAGGCAGAAACTAAGCTTCTAAGAGGGTCTTGTATGTTGAACATATTTAATATGAATTCTACAATGTCCGAAAAAGCTAGCAAACCTCGTTCGGACTTGGATTTCTTTTGAGAAGTTTGAGGAGCATCTTTATTATTTTTCTTATCTTTTTTGGGCAATGGTGGAAAATTCCTGCTGCATCCAGGGATTGGTCCCAAGCAAACGATTAACGTATCCCATTCTAGTCGAAATTCTAGTACTACACTATGTTTGTTTTGATTAGCTATGAAAGATTGACAGATGAAATGAGGGGCTCGGGGATTTTCCTATGTTTCGAGGGGTGCATCGATTAGCTTGGGACCGAAGATAGTACCAGACCTGAGCCGAAAAGTTGAGCACGTATCTTCGGGGCCTTCTGGTCTTAGAGTTACCTCTATGGTAGTATTGTGAGCCCCAGCACACTCGCCACAACGAGCCTTCATGCCCAAATGCCAGACAATTAGTGCACTGTGTCACGTAACGGTGCCGAGGGCGATACTGCTCCCACTGAATCACGATGTTGAACAGCCCGCGAATCTGCCGCAGAGCAGCCACACTGGTGGAGTCCTTATTGAAGTGCACCAGATACAACTGGTCCCGGAATGCACTTGTTTCATCACGTCTTGCAATGGGAAAAAAAATGTTGATTGGTTGCAGATGAAAGGGCTCCAATTCCTCTTTAATCTCCGCAACAGGGAGATTTGGAAGACCACGGATCACCATTTTTAGTGGCTTGCTTCCAGGGACGTCTTGAGTGTAAAACTCAAACCGGTTCAGCTGAAGAAAAGTGCCAACAGCGTTGTAGTCCGCCAGCGTCGAGCACAAGATTTTGATCCACGTGCTGCACAGCTTGAACAGCGGATGGATTTGATTTTTAGCCAGCTCATTCCTGAGCAACGTGAGTTCCTTCGTCGAGGTGAACAGTGGGGGCACTTTTTTCCGTTTCTCAACTGGATCAATATCTGCTTGTTCGGTAAGTACCGAGAACGGATTACTCTGAAGCATCCTTTCCGAGTGGTTACTGGCACCAGCTTTCTTGCGAGGCCTTTTTGGGGCATCTTGAACAACGTTGCTAGCCAAAGCGAAAACTTGCGACGGCTACCACGACCAAACGACCGACTTAAAACACCGAACGACTCTAAAGAGCGAGCGAAAAGAAAATCGGACTGTACAGCTTGATGGTCAAGCAGAGAATAGCAGTCAAACTTTCTACGTTTCGCTTACTTAAGCACTTGGATTATCATTCTATGCTCCTCCTTTTTTCTGTATTTAGCAGATGTAGGTGAATGAAAGGGACCAACTTTCTGAAGACTGTTTTAGGGGTGAGCACCTTGCGGTCGAAGAAAATATATCAAAAATTTGAAATTTTCCATATTTCTTAAATTTTAGCTATTAAAATATTTGACATTCATAATGCGTGACATACCACACAAATTCTATAAAACTGCCGATTTGATTGACATAGAAATCGTCAAAATCCATTGATTGTTGGCCAAGGTATTAGCATTTAAAGTCTGACCAATTTTCGTTATATTTCCCTAGATTGGTACCCTTCCCGAAAGACGTAGTCCTACGTCAAAAATCCCCACAGTTCTGCAAGAACTTAGACTATGAGAATTGTTCAACGAGCCAGACTTTGAAAATTATCGATATTCTGCGTCTGGAAATGCTTCAACAATATTCAGAGGATGAATAATATCCATATCTATATTTCGACACTGTGCCCTGTCCGGAAATTGATCATCCAAAGGCTCAGGCAATCTAGTTTTGCACACATTGACTAAACCACACCGGCTCTCTCTTTCTACAAAGCTGTGCACATGCCCAACGCTCAAACACAATGTTCGTGTGCATGTGTCCGGTCACTTAAGGCGAAAAACCACACATGATTACATTTATTTATTCATTAGTAAGGGCTCATAGCAGGGCGCAGCATGGCTTTTCCACACTACCACCAGCTAGCACCGCTCAGCTCAACTGTGCAACAAATCCTCCCTGCATTCAGCTGAGCTTTATACCTGGTGCTAAAAAGCTCATTTGTGTTTGGTCATGCGGTGCAGAGCCGATAATAAGACCCATCCCAGTAGAAGCACTGCCTCCCGGTACACGAAAAAAGTTGGGACCCCCTTGTTTACTTTGATACCGTAAGGTACTGGAACAAGTTTGTTAGCTCAATAAATAGTTAATTTTATCTTACGGTATCAAAATAAACAAAGGGGTCCCAACTTTTTCCGTGTACAAAATTCAGGATACATGGCATCGCTGCTCCCGGTGGCTAACCATGGGATAGTGTGAAAGAGCATTATTCCCAGCAGCCCCAGAGAAATGCCCAACTCATCCTGTATCCTTTACCGCCCAAAACAAGGCGCTAATCCTTGGCGGAAATTGTTGTGTTATCAAACTCTGCAAGCAACAGAATTTAGCAAAAAAATTAAAATCCTAAAGTGCTTCCAAATCGATTGTGATGGCGCGTGCGAACGCGTTGTGGTGTAGCGCGAAATAATGACACGGAGCGGGTTTCTGCGGGGAACGAAAACTCACTGGTTGCATGAATTGTTATTGCACGGTGCTGTCGGCGCGTCAGCAGATACAAAAACGGAGCGAGTAGTGGAGTTTGTGAAAGCTTACGGTTTTTGGGTGTTTAATTTTTGATGAGCCAAAGTCTGCTACAACGTTTCGGCGCGGTTTGGCCGAATGAATTTTGTATGAGGAATCATTTTTCGGTGATTGGGGACTGGGTTCCTATTTGGAGGACGATGTGTGATTGCCTGACGATGAGCCGGAAATTGACACCGGGGGTTAGCGAGTAAATCGACAATGTGCCATTATGGGTGAAGCTTTGCAGTATAAGTCGAAATAAAGATAATTCTGAAATCCATCAAATTTTGCTGCATGATGGAGCCGCATGGTTGTTAGTGGAAAAATGCACCTTTTGTCGCACAGTAGATGTTTCTCCTTAGAGCGATGGCCACTCCTCCTACCCCGGAGCTGGATCCATCTAGCCTCACAAGCCGGAAATCGGGAAGGAAGACGTTAATCTCGGGCTTCAGGTGCGTTTCGGTGATGATGGCGATATAGATGTTTCGTTCGTTGAGGAATTCTCCTGAGTGAGCAAGCGTTCCAATTGGCAATTTTGATGGCTTCACGATCCATACTTATTGATGAGGGATACGGCGGCATGAAGCTGTTCTGTTCGGGTCCTGCAGGTGCGCTGGATCATGATGACTTCTGTCACGAGTGTAACAAGTTCCGCCGTTGTAAGCAGAGTGTCTGTGTTCTCAATCGTTGGTGTAGGGGGAGCACCTTCCTGCTGCCACGATAGCCCCGGAGGTGGAGAAGTGCTTCAAGATGCAGCAGTTGCCGCATATGACATCCTTCTGCGGCCAGGTTGATTCTGTGTAGAGGCTTTTTTGCGGATGTTAATAAATTCCGCTCGCTTCGGGCATGTCTTGCTGGTTGCCCGATGTGCTGCACCACAATTGGCACATCTGGGATCTGCGTTCTCCATTAGCTCGCAGGCTTCAGGTGGGTACTGCTTGCCTCAATTGTTGCAGCGATAGGCCATGTGGCAGTTTCTCGTTCCATGCCCGATCAGCATGTAGTTCGCACATTAGGTGACATCACGGTGGATTGGCTTGCAACGTTCTCAAATCACCACAATGTGGAAAAGGGGTCAAATGCTCTGAAGGTCCTTCAAGCATGTTGAATTCCTTTCCAGGTGGACCAAATACAGCTGGTCGCAATACTTACGTGAAGTGTCATGACGATTCATCTTGAAGATTGTCATTTCATCTTACAGTATGTCTGTTAGATTGTGGTCTTGTAGTGATTAATTTTACGAGCTCCTTCGAAACTGTGAGACTACTCATTACATGTGAAATTGCAGCTGATAAGGGAAATTGCTCTAATGTTGGCCTATGGATATAAGATTGGGCCCATCGCTAAAAATCTGCTATTTATGAATTTTATCCAGATGAACGCGAAAAAATAATCAATTGCTGAATTTATGTATGAGCCCAAATTAAGCGCATTTAGGCCGACATTACATCCATTTCCCCTAGTTGACTTAACGCAAAATTGATTCCATTGCACATCGTATTCTTACTCACCCATGCCAGACACGAATTTACTGCTACCAGTGGTGATGGAAGCTTCGGTTTGCATTCGGGTGCAAAGCAAAAGTCTTGAAATTCAAACTCACCACAGTTTTGTGATAAACGCAGCTGGCGAGTATTGTTAGCTTGATACCGTGGACCTCCGGTAATCTGACCGATTTTAATCTGAAAACTTTTTAGCTTGTACCCCGCTAATCTGCACGCTGTACAAACGAGAAAACAGTAAATAAGATTACCAGAAACTTCATTTTCTAATGGTCATAAGGTTACTAGAAGTTCAAATTAAAAATGAACCCTGGTAATATGCACGAAGTATCGTACATATTAACGGAGGTCGACGATATTTGGAGCAGCAATATCAAAGCTTGTAATATCATCTGCTGTTGTTTGCTTGATGATATCTGTCAACGACATTCAAGCTTGATCATCGGAGAGCTTGAGATTTGGTTTTCTGATATTTTCTCCACACTGTAACACTGCTATCAAAATCTATAGGGGTTCCGTGTAATGGACTGCAATCAAATCATCAATAATCCATAAACCATGATTTCCAGTCAAATAATATTGAAAACAAAACAAAAATCAACAACCGAAACCCAACGACCCTTGCAATTTAGCGCACTTTAACGCCACCTGTACGTTTCCCCCTGTTTTGAACATCAATGTAAATTTACTTTTCTTCAACTACCTATTCCTCAACGATCCGCTTAAGCAATTTCAGTTTGTATTGCATTCCGAATAGCTTCCTTTAACTACGTACTTTGATAAAATTCCAATTTATTGCGCGTATGAAAAACAGATAAACTTCCCCCTTCGGCCATCACGTGAATCAGAGCAAAAGACAGCCATTTCTTTAAAAAACGAATAATATTTGGACCAAACCTAGATCAGAAGTTTGTTCGGTGTTTTTCCATACCTTCCAACCGTGTGTGCGTTCCGATAAAAATCAGCAAATTAGCTAGAGACAAGTAATTTTTGGTTCACCACATTCAGTTTCCTAGAGATTTCCAAACTAACCTCTCAATCTTAATGTGAATTTATTTGACACGCTTTCTTTTTTGATTTTTATCCATTTCCTAATTTTACTGTTCCCAATCTCAGTTGGCCGATTTTTTTGCCGGTAAAAACGTAATCCATCCAGTTTTTTTAGCGATCGAAATGCTGAGTAACAGTTCCTTTACTTTATAATGCGCTAGAAATTGCATTCGTACCTTTATTTACGATTTTTAAATCCAAAAAAATAAATGCAGATAATTCTTTTGCTGTGATTCGTTCTGTTTTGCAAAATCAAATTGGAATAATAATTCCCCCCGTGGTCCCAAGTCGAGTCCCGTTGCCGGAAAGGCTCCGAAAAGGAAAGTATTTACCTTTGTTTTCGTTTGTTATTATGGTCACTTCCTCCGTTGCAAAAAAAAAGAAACGAATAGGTAACTAAATTTCAGTTTAATATTCTCTTCCTAGAATAGTGCCAAATCCCAAATTTCAGTTAAGATGAATCATTTTCGAACTGGTAACTTTTTGGTTTGCTATCCTTAATTCATTTGATGAATAAAATCGAATACTCTAGAAACTGGAAGCGATCTCATCAAGGATCGAAAAGGTAATATTGAGTTTCCCATATTTTAGATTCAGTGGCATGAGTTTTGAGTTTTGGTTTATTAGAATATTTTTTTACCAGTATCATCCATTTGAAGACTTTAGAAGTTATGAAACTTTAGAACCACAATCGACGGATGATGCTGCGTTTATTTTATTTATTTTTATTTTTTATTCAAGGTGCTTTTGCGAAAGCTGAACATAAACCACTAATGCTGCGCTGCTGTTCTCGAGAAATCTGTTTTAAATGGTTTTATTTATATAGGTAACACCGCTTACACCTCAATAAAAAGTTGAAGGACTACCCTAGATTTAACGAGGTACGCTCTTAATATATATAAATTATGATAAATATAATATAAAGCTCTTAATCTCAAGCTTCCCGAGCAGGAACGAATATCTCGATACCTTAAATGGGTATGGATGAGCCCGACAAAAAAAAATAATACCAATTTTTGTTTTTATTTCCATAATAATACTAAATTATGCAATTGCAATACCAAAACAATACTACACAGGTATTATTTTGGTATCCAAATATAAATTTTTGTTATTTACAAAGTATGTTGCATGCAATTTTCTGGTATTTTGCCTCTTATGTCATGCTGATCAACACCAAATTTTGGTACTTGGTCAGAATTAGGTATTCATTAGTTATTTTCTTCTGCTCGGGTTATGTCATTTTCGTTTTTGCGATGTAGCTACACCGGTGTAGTGGCACCAACAAGCGCGAATCATCGGTGTATTTGGTGGTGCTACTATAACACCGCAAAAACGAAAATGACATTAGTCTGAATAGTGTTGTACTTCTTACGGCGAGCCCATGATGAGTCCAAAAATACCCGTCATTATGGTTTATATGCCCTATCACCACCGACAAATCGACATGCCACTGGAGCATTTCGTTTGTCCGCAATTCGATTTATCAAATGAGCGATTTAATCTGTCCTACGGGCGATCAGATCTGTCAAACGAGGTGAGACGCAAACCAAGTCAATATAAATTTTACATGTGTTCGTGTCCTTGCTCATGATATGTCGCGATCGGATGAGTAGATGGCGGTAGTGTTTAAAGTATTTTAAATATGGCACCTTGGGTAAGATTTTGAAAGTAGTTTCTATGAGCTGTCACGTCGGTTCGTCGGTGCTGTTATATACTCAATTTCTCTTGGGGTAGATCATTGCCCTTACCACAACAGCACAGACGAAAACCTACCTTGTGATCGAGCCACCGACAGCTATGCACTTCACAGCCACCAGCGTATGTATCGAAGAGTCACCGTTGGCTGTACACGCTACAGCCACCAGCGACGGGCTGCCTCTCTCGAACGAAGGACCACGACACAACTCGTGATCAAGCCACCGACAGCTGTGCACCTCACAGCCACCAGTAGTGGGACGATGAGCCACTGACAGCTGTGCACACCACAGCTACCAGCGAAGGGACGATGCACCGTTGGCTGCGCACACCACAGCGGACAGCGTAGGAACGATGGGTCGCTGATAACTCTTCACCCACCAGTCGTTGAGCTGCCAGCAGCTGTAACCACTACAGCCACCAGCGAAGTAAATCTCTCTCTCTCTCTCGAAGGACCACGGCAAAACTGCCGAACACAAGGCTCTGATGAGCAGGGAAACAGGAAAGTTCAACTCTTTTAAAAGTGTCCACTAAGTGGAACTTATGGAAGATGAATCGATCACCACATGCAACCAGTGGATGAACGAACAGGAACTGGACGAAGCACGAATGCTCGGGGAATCTCCGTTCTCGGACGAAAAGAATGAGACACTGTTCTCAATTCTACCTTTATTTATTCGCTGCTTCCTCTTCAATGGTTAAATGCAGTGTACAGAATGAAACATGAAATTTTTTTTTTAACAGTTAAATGATCTTTATTTCTTGTGTTTGTGTGGTTTACATGTATGAATTTTTCAAGTGACACAGATGCGTCTTTTCAACTTTAGTACAGTGAGATTTTAATTATTATTTAAAGTTTCTAGTCCTATCAGGCCTATTTTAAAGTATGACCACCTTGGTGGGATTGGTATGATTTGAATTGGAAAAAGGAGTCTACTTATAACTACTATTTACAACTACAACTAACCTACAACTACTATGTACACCTAACCTACTATATACAAATTGCTTATCAAAGCATGTTCTGATAAATTACATTTTTGTGCAAATTTAGTCTTAATTTCGTTAATTTTGGAATCTATTTTGGCAATGCCTGCCTCTTCATGTAAATTTGTTATTCTAGTGTCGAAAGGACGATCAAGTACCATCCTCAGCACTCTATTCTGAGCGACCTGAATTTTGTTCCTGTGAGTCTGTGCACATGATTCCCACACCGGAGCTGCGTAGAGGATCGCAGGTGCTATGATTTGTTTGTAGACCGCCAGTTTGTTCACCCTTGAGAGCCGGCATCTACGGCAAATCAGCGGATACAGACACCTAACCAAGGCAGAACACTTGATTACGGTTTTCTCCACATGCGAACGGAAGAGGAGCTTTTCATCGAACAACATCCCGAGATAGGTTACTTCGGCGGACCACTCAACCCTTGTGCCATCCATGATTACAGTACAAGATGGAGCCGGTTTCAGTTTGGACGATTGCCGATGTAGGAACATGATCGCTTGTGTTTTGGAGGGATTGATTTTAATTTTCCACGTGGTGGCATAATCAGCAAAGGCGTTAAGGCATCGTTGAAGTTTGTTCGTTATTTCGCGAGGCATCCTTCCTTTGACGGCTATTGCGGTATCATCTGCGAACAGGAAAAACACGCAACCGTCTCCAAGGGGAGGAATGTCGGAAGTGTAAATGCTGTAAAGCAAGGGTCCCAGCAGACTGCCTTGCGGGACTCCTGCTGGGATGGAAAACGTGTCTGAAAGACAACCATTCAACGATACCTTAAACGACCTTTGCTGGAGGTAGCTACGGGTGATTTTAACCAGATGTAATGGAAAGTTGAAGTTACAAAGCTTGTATACAAGCCCATTGTGCCAGACATTATCAAACGCTTTCTCAACGTCTAACAATGCCATGGCTGTGGACTTTGATACAGCTTTATTACTTCGGATGTTATTCATCACCCGTACTAGCTGATGATTGGTGGAGTGCCCCTTTCTGAATCCAAACTGTTCCGGAAGGAGAATGTTATTTTCCTCGACAAACTTGAGCAAACGATTGAGAATGAGTTTCTCAAACAATTTGCTCAGCGCTGAAAGGAGACTGATTGGTCTGTAGCTTGAAGGCAATGTTGGATCCTTACCGGGCTTGCGGATTGGTATGATTTTTGCTACTTTCCAGATGCTTGGAAAGTAGTGCAGTTCCAAACATCTGTTGAAGATAGCGGTTAGAAGAGACTGCACTTTCATGCTGAGTCTCTTCAAGATCAAGTTGAATATACCGTCAAACCCGGGAGCCTTCATGTTCTTGGTGCATTTCAGCGCTGAGCAAATTTGTTGTACTGTAATCATATCCGCCGGAGGCACGACACAAGGGGAGGCATCTAGGTTTTGAACGCATTGCGCAACCTGATCTTCGAGCGGACTTTGGATATTCGAGCCAAGCAAATGCGATGAAGCGACATGCTCGCCGATCGCATTTGCTTTCTCCTGTGGGGTGATTAAAAGCCGATCGTCATCATTTTCGACTCTGAGAGGTGGAATGGGGTTGGGATGAGTTTTCAGGACCTTGGCTACCTTCCAGAATGGTCTGGAGCGGTCGTCCAGATTCTGGACAACACGCCCGAAACTTTCGTTTCGGAGTGAGTCCATTCTGGAAGCAATCTGTCTGTTCAGATCAGCCATTTCACGTTTTTTGCCCAGATCTCCAGTCCTCTGAAACTGGCGTCTACGAACATTTCTCAGGCGAATCAAAAGTTGGGTGTGGGAATCAATGGCAATAAACTTACCCCTCACAGGAACTCGTCGGACGCACGCCTCGTCAGCCACGGTTATGGCTTGGTGGAGTCCCTCCAACGCTCGGTCGATGTCCTCCACGGTGTCAAGCGGCGGGTTGTCGATGATGTGCCTGTCTACCACGCGTCCAAACTGGGCCCAGTTAACGCGATGGTAGTCCTTGCGCAGGCTTGAAGCAGGAGCCACGTTGCAGCCCAGTTCAGCCACCACCGGTTGGTGGTCGGAGCTGAGTTCGTTCAAGGCTACCGGCTTGGACAAGCCGATATTTGTCAGGAACAGGTCTAGCGTCGATGGGTTGCCCGCCGGTGAGATGAATGTTGGTTCATCCGAAAACCAAACGGAATACAGCCCATGCTGTGAGTGGTCGAACAGGAGACGACCGTTCTGGTTCTGCTGGTAGTTCCGCCAGGCCTCATGGCGAGCATTCAGATCTCCTCCAACTACGAAGCGGGAACCGGTACGGGTGATGGTGGACAGGTCCTTCTTGAATTTAGCCGCTAGTCCACTGCTGGCGGCACACTGTCGAGGGCAGTAGACGGCGATGAACTGGACGTATCCAGTCGACGACTCCACCTCCACACCAAGGGCCTCGATGATTTTTTTTTTTTTTTTTCCTTTGATTTGTTTTCCGTCGATCTTGTTTTCCGTGCTGAGCACCAATGCTACCGACGCCAGAGAGGCAGCTCCCACACCTGGACCCTACCTACCTATCGACCCATCAACTCATGAACCGGGGACCAACGGCTTTACTTCCCTTCCGAAGGAAGGCGTGATCAGAGATGTTATGCCTCAGAACATCCCGGCGGCGCCGACTGGGATTGAACCCAGGCCTGCTGGGGTGAGAGGTAATCACAATTACCACTACACCACCGGCGCCGCTGGCCTCGATGATAGAGGTGCGGATATGGGACAGAGTTTGGTATTTTATTCCTTTCTTGACGACGACCGCAACACCACCCCCCCCTGGAGCTGGTGCGATCAAGCCGGATAATGTTGTGGTCAGGCAACCAGAAGCTGTCGCCGGACTTTAGATGGGTCTCGGTTAGAAGGCCCACGTCGATGCTATGCTTGCGGAGGAAGTCGGCAAGCTCAATCTTTTTTGCTCTTACGGAGCAAGCATTCCAGGTGACGATAGTTAGCGGTTTAGACGCCATACTGGATGATGAACTTACCGAGCACTTGGATCTGTTCGGGCTTATTGCGGCACTTACGAAGAGCACCGGACATGTTGACGAAAATTTCCATCAGTTCATCCGCTGAGAACAGATCGGGGTTGTTGTTTTGCGCTGTTGGTTGTCTCCAGAATCCAGGGGGGGATGGAGAGCTTTGACCAGCAGAATCACCGGAAGCTTCTTGAGGGGGGGCGGGTTGCACCCGCGAATTCGCTTGCCTTTGCTGGGGAGCACGAAGAGGCGGAAAATCCTCCGTCCTGAATGATGGGGTTTTGTCCTTCTTTCGTCCTGGTTGATTGTTGCTTGACGCCAGCTTTCGGATGCGTTTGAAGTCCTCGCGTTTGGAGCACTGTCTGTCAGAGCCTTGATGTGCACCACCACAGTTAGCGCATTTTATCGCCACGGCTCCATCCGCAGGGCAGTTGGAAGTGGCGTGTTCTTGAGCGCAGTTGCTGCAGCGTGGCTTGATGTTGCAGTTGCGGGTACCGTGTCCAAAATTGAGGCACCTTTGACACTGCGTTACGTCACGATGACCACCACGGTATGGCTTCCACCGTACGATGATGGAGTAGATCGATCGGATGGCTTGTAGCGCATTGAGCGTCACCGTCCCTTTCTGGAAGTGCACCAGGAAAAGACAATCCGGGTACGTCTTCACGTTTTCATCTCTCCTTGTCATTCGGAAGACAGCGATTGGGGCTAGCTTGTACCGGCTAGCTTGTTCGGCTTCGACCATCTTGGGGTCGAAGTTTGGTAGACCCCTGATGACTACCTTGAAGGGCTTCTCACCGGGGATGTCGTGCGTGAAGAATTCCGCCTTGGTATCCTTCAGATATTTCACGGCCACTTCGTACTCCGCTTTGGTTCGGAGCATCACCTTGGTGCCGATCCTGCCGAGCTTAAACTCAGCTGCAACGCCCAGCGATGAAAGATCGCCAATCAGCGTGTTGAGTGGGACTTGCTTCACCACCAGTGGATGAAGCTTCATTTTTGCTGCACTCGGGCTGGCAGCAGTTTCGTTGTCGACGGCGTCGCCGAAATCACCAATGACGCTGACGTTCGTCGCGGTGGCATCGTCCCGTCCACTCGCACCATCGGACTGGCCTTGATTTTTCTTCCTCTTCTTAGACCGCTTCACCGTGGCTGAGGTGGGATTCCCTACATCGGTGGGAAGAGTAGCGTACCTATTCGAAATAGGTACACTCAAGCTACCCTCACCGCTGTTCTTCTTCTCCGTTTTCTCTCGGAGCCTGCTCCGGGAGCGCTGTCTTCCCATCACACGAAGCGACCGACACTACTGACGACGCGATTAAACTGCGAATGTTTGAAACAAACTAGAAACTTTAGAACAACTCGACAGAGCGAGCAAAGACCGAACTGTACTGCTTGACGTACAAGCAGAGAATGAAACATGAAATGCAATGTTGTTTACTTTTATACTCTTTCATCGGCTGCGTCAGCCAATCAGGATGCGCCATTCGATGATATCGTTCGTTTTCCTATTGGAAGCGTTCATCGCGTACAGGTGCTATCACTTTAAGTAATCAAGAGAAAAAATCGAACACTGTAGTACCTTCGCTCATGCTATTTGATCTACACACACTTAGAAATAACTAATTATACTCGTGACGAAATCCATCTTTGACATAAAGGATGAGACGTAAACTCAATTTTATGTCAAAATTGACGCTCGTATATGTCAGTCTCAGAACACCTAAATTTACATCAATTTTTCTACGTGTGCATGTTTGCTACACTGAACACTATACAACAGAAGTGTTATGAGATCAATTAAAGTAAAGGTTTCTACAGCGATTAATCTTAAACTGCGTAAACTTTTATACAGCTCAAAAAAAATCTGATGTTGGTGATTGCAATGTTAAGCTTATTAAGGCTGTGTTCCATATTCGTGAATTTTGATAAAAAAAAATCAATTTGGACAATTTATTAAACTGTTTGAAAATCCCTCTATTGTTGATCGATTGTCTACTGCACATTAATCAAAATTGATTCCTTGTTTGTCAGAAATAAGTAAACGGTTATTTGAAAATATTCCTTTTGTAAAATTAATGACCCAATTGGAACACAGCCTAATGCAATAAACTGTTAAAATAATTAACTACTTTAGAAATCTCCAACCGAGCTGTTAAATATTCAATTAGATTCAATTCGGAAATCTCCGACTACTGTATCTAACATGAATCCATTTGCCAGTTAAGGGTTCAATTATTTTGGAAACGCTACCTAATATGTTCTAAGACTGCACTGAGAATGGGACGAATTTCTAAAAGAAGAATCTCGCTCCAGAAGTTCTCACCGCCAACCTTTTTGAATAGGCTCAATACGAAGAGAAATATTATTTGAGCAAATTTTCTCCAAATAATATTTCCCAAACCCTTTTGCTTCCTTTTAGTTCCACCACCCAATAACCAAACGATAATCTTTACTACACATGCAGCTAAGTTTCCCTTGTTCGGTAATTTATTACCGAAAAAATCGTTAAACGAAGAATATTACAGATTCTTCGGTAAACAAAATAAATTTTACCGATCGGTACTTTTGACAATTCATAAAATATACCTTTTACCGATTGTTCGGTAGTCATTTGGATTACCGAACTAATTGCCGAACGATCAGCTGTTGTAAGCTTGGTAAACAATTACAGAATACGATGATAATTTCTAAGTGTGTACTGTTAAGATTTATTATTGGTAACCAAAAGAAGCATTGATCATGGAAGATTATTTACAAAAGTTCAAGTGACAATGTCTTTCTCAACTGACTTGTAGCTATCTACGCTGAATTCTGTCTGCTATAGCGTGCACCGCTTCGTGCTTTATGCACACACACACACACACTACCCTGCTAGTTGTTTGGTCTCTGATCTCGTCTCTGAGCTTTTGTCACAAGCAGTCAAAGCTGTGAACCCTATTAAAATAAATTGAATGCTAACACTAAGGTGATCAAATTAACCGGTTTTCCGAAAAACAAATGGCATGAACATCAAATGTAAGGATGCATTTATTACGTCCTCTGCAAGCATTTTATGTATTGTTTCTCTGAAAACTTCAGGTTAATTAGGTCTTCTTCTTTTTTTAGCTTTGTAACGTTCCTACTGGGACTTTATGTCGACCCAAGGGGTAGTCACTCTACACACTTATTTTGCGCCAACTTTTTTCTCAGTGTGCCTCAAGTGTACCGCACTGTGCCGACAGCGCCAGTCATCGGAATGACTTTGTTTGTGAATAATTACATGCTTGGCAACCCGGTATTCTGACAGCTTGAATGTTTTGTTTTTCTTGCCAAGAAAATAATACCGGGAACTCGACTGGGAGTACACTATCCGAGAAAGGGAACAGACTGCGCGATGAATTTACCTACACGCTCCTTCAATTTTACTCTAAGGTGAGTAAAAATCTACTCACTTTCGTTAAAAGTGGAACTACCCTAAAGTGACTAATCCCATAGTAACTCACTTTTGAGTAATGAATGCATTTGTTAAATTTAGAGTATCTTCTACTCAGTTCTGGTTCTTGGAAAATATTCAAATCTGAATAAATGTTACTCAGTTCTTGTAAAACAACTGTTTTTGCGAAATGAGTAATTGAATTTGACATTTAATATACAATGTTAGAAAATGAACAACTTATCAAACGTTTTTATTAAAATATACTAACATCAGTATAATGACAATGCAAAGTTGTTTCATTAGTTTGTTCACTTCCTTGATTGAAGAACATCGTGGTACAGCCCTCTCGCTAATCCGGAATTGGTATTCCTGAGATGGAAGGGAATCTTAACAATCGGTCCACGGAAATCAGTTGAGAGACATACCATTATGCTTGTTGATTAACGACGGGATAGAATTGCTTCGAGCACTTATAGAGCACACTAACCGGTGCAATGGTTTAAGGTGTATGTGTAGATCGGTTTGGTGGAAAACCATTTGCCAAATTGGACCCTGATATTCATCCGTCAGACGCCAACCATCTCTCCGAAAGAGGCAAATCCCGAACCACCTTCAACAAGCAATTCCAGGATATGTCACGGCTTGGGATTGGGTTTGGCACCATTGAACTGTCGGTTTCTGAAGATGTTGTAGTGGAGCTGCAGCATATTTATCGTGTAGTTTAAAAGGGCACTTAACTTAAAATTTCCGAGACATTTTTTTTAATCCTGTATAGGACGCAAGAGACGAAAGTGAAGAGTTTGCAAATCTTTGCCAAAATACGGTGAGTAAAATTTGTGTGGGATTACTCAAAACTGAGTAAGCATTATTCAAGACAAACAGAATAGAAGTTACTCACTTTTCTTATTCAATGTTACTCAGTTTTTGACATTTAGCATAAAAATACGTAACTGAGTAGAAGTTACTCTATTTTGAGTAAGATAAAACGTGCGTGTAGAAATTTGCCAGAGCCTAAAATTATTGACTGTTTAGGCTGAGTGTGAAAGCACTGCACTATTCAATCGATTGCTCTGTGCAGACCGTTTGTACCAAACGGTAATGCGGGGTTTAGATTAGGCAAGTCAAATGATCAACTCAGTTGAATTCAATTGGCTTGAAATGTTGAGCCTGGTTCAACTTTTTTCAATTCATGTGAGTTGATCAAGTCAGTTGAATGGCATGGTTTACACGTTCAATTCGCGTTCAAGTCATTTGCATTCAACTGACTAGATCAATTGACTTGCAGTGTCTAAACCCAGCTTAATGGACGAGCCAATGAAAGAGCCAACAAAAACATTCAGTCACTCACGAACAGACCACTCACACCGCTTGCCTTAGCTCACACAGCATGTAATTGAGGCATTTTTCCATAGAAAATGGAAGCTCAATCATTCAAAACAAGTATTGGGTACCATCACGGAAGAATAAACGGGCTGAATGAGCTACTGACTGAGTGCTCGGCTACCTCTACTGGTTTACCTCACAATCATTCAGACTCTCACGAGGCAGTGAATTATGAGGCAGATGCCAGTCATATTCATATGAAAATGACTCATTGAACCTGACTGTTTTGCGCACTGGAATTTGCCAAGATTTACGAAAAGTTGTTGCAACTTTCTATGCTGCATGATGGAATGGCCGGTGTAGCAAAATAACAGCGCAGTATCACGACGAGCATCTCCAGCAGCCGCTCTCTAGATAAATAAAAGATATAGTCCAAACGATAGGAAATGTGGTCGGGTTTTAGCTCTGGGCTACGATTGTGATTACGGAGCAGTAGGGTATCATGCATCCGGAAGGCATGAGATTTATACCGAGGATTATAGCAATTAGATATCTTGGAGGAACATTTTCTTCATAAAGGGTGATACGGTCAAAATTTGGTCAAGGGAAAACGCGTGTAAATCGGTGAAATCGTTTATTTAAAAAATCAAATTAAATTTCTTTTTCAAGTTCAATTAGTATAAAATTCAGGAAAAATATTCAGTTAGGCTTCCGCTTTTCCAAATCCGAATTGCCGGGCCTTACGCTTGACCCCTGCCATCAGATTTTGTACAGCCACCTTGTCCACCTTCTTCGCCGCAGAAAGCCAGTTTGCCTTGAACTGCTGCTCGCCCTTAGCAGTTTTTTTGGCCTTCTTTAGGTTCCGCTTGACAATAGCCCAGTATTTCTCAATTGGGCGGAGCTCTGGCGTGTTGGGAGGGTTCTTGTCCTTGGGAACCAACTGCACGTTGTTGGCGGCGTACCACTCCATGGCCTTTTTACCGTAATGGCAAGATGCCAAATCCGGCCAAAACAGTACGGAACAACCGTGTTTCTTCAGGAAAGGCAGCAGACGTTTATTCAAACACTCTTTCACGTAAATTTCTTGGTTGACAGTCCCGGAAGCTATGAAAATGCTGCTTTTCAAGCCACAGGTACAGATGGCTTGCCAAACCAGATATTTCTTTGCGAACTTTGACAGTTTCATGTGCTTGAAAACATCTGCTACCTTTCCCCTTCCTTTTGCCGTATAAAACTCCTGTCCCGGAAGCTGCTTGTAGTCGGCTTTGACGTAGGTTTCGTAGTCCATTACCACGCAGGCAAACTTCGTCAGCATCGTCGTGTACAGCCTCCGGGATCGCGCTTTGGCCGTCGTATTTTGTTTATCATCGCGATTTGGAGTCACTACCTTCTTGTAAGTCGATAGTCCGGCTCGTTTTTTGGCTCGATGCACGGTTGTAGACGATACACCCAGCTTATTTGCGGCATCTCGGAGAGAGAGGTTAGGGTTTCGCTTGAAACTACCGGCAACTCTCTTTGTCGTCTCAGCGGCTTCCGGTTTTCGATTTCTCCCCGATCCAGACTTCCTGGCTGTCGACAAACGTTCCCCAAACACTTTAATTACATTTGTAACGGTTGATTTGGCAACTTTTAGCGATTTTGCCAACTTTGCGTGCGAGTAGCTCGGATTTTCGCGATGCGCGAGCAAAATTTTGATACGCTGCTCTTCTTGCTTGGACGGCATTTTGACAACTGAAGAGTGAATTCCAAAATCAAAATAGGAGCAACATTCTACACACACACACCTTCAAAATGAGGGGTGTTCAGGTTTTTTAAATGCAAAATTGAAAGAAATACGTCAAGTTGACATTGACCAAATTTTGACCGTATCACCCTTTAATTTGTTAGGGAAATAAACTATGTTCTATTTGTAGTCTTATCGGTGGGTCAAATTTATTCCGTTTAACTTTCATAAACTGAGAAACCCTCATCGTATGCATTCTCTTGCTGCGCGTAATCTTCGAAAACGTCCGAACCGTTAAATAATACAGAGTACAGACTAGAAAATCGAACAAAAATTTTGTAGTCCTACGTCAACAATGCGGTTGTGTCTTGTACACCACCCTCCAACTTTTTTTATCTAGATAAAAATAATTTGTCCACAATAGATCAGACACTAACCAATTCATAACTTTTGCATGGGGGTTCATGGTTTAGCTAAATATTTCCCGCAAACGCGGAGCCAGAGGTCAGTTGTGTGCTTTGGCCAGAAATTTTATTGTTTTTGCTATGGTCATTCATGTCGGTTTGTCGGTGGTGTGCTGACGGATGACCTTTTTAAGGTCTAATATAAAAAGAGGTCCTGAACGTTAGCTTACCCCAGCGCGCCTAGCTGTTGCTAGGGGGGGGTCCTGGTTCACGTTCTAAAACACCAACCACTGCACTTAGCTAATTTAATTACGTCTTAGCACACGGACGCCTGATATTAAAAGAGGCCGATTTTGGGCAATGGCCGTTCTTCTCCTCAATTTTCTTTCATCCCGTCATCCTAGTTTTCTATGGTTGTTTGTAGTTCTATTGTGGACATAACGTAACGGCACAACATTTTCACAGCGGTAAAGAACCCTATCACTTCTGTGGTATACTGCTGTTCTTGCACAAGAAACGTGAAGGTTCTGAATTTATAACATGTAAATGACAAAACCCTATGAATTTGTGCCACCAGTACCGACTTTGATTGTGAATAATTACATGCTTGGCAACCCGGTATTCTGACAGCTTGAATGTTTTGTTTTTCTTGCCGAGAAAATAATACCGGGAACTCGACTGGGAGTAGACTATTCGGGAATAGGCTGCGCGATGAATTTTCCTAGGAATTTGCCAGAGCGTAAAATTATTGACTTCTTAGGCTGAGTATGAAAGCACTGCACTATTCAATCCATTGCTCTGTGCAGATCGTTTGTACCAAACGGTAATGGACAAGGCATTGAAAGAGCCAACAAAAACATTCAGTCACTCACGAACAGGCCACTCACACCGCTTGCCTTCGCTCATACTGCATGTAATTGAGGCATTTTTCCATAGAAAATGGAAGCTCAATCATTCAAAACAAGTATTGGGTACCATCACGGAAGAATAAACGGGCTGAATGAGCTACTGACTGAGTGCTCGGCTATCAGTGACTGGATTACCTCTCAATCATTCATACTCTCACGAGGCAGTGAATTATGAGGCAGATGCCAGTCATATTCATATGAAAATGACTCATTGAACCTGACTGTTTTGCGCACTGGAATTTGCCAAGATTTACGAAAAGTTGTTGCAACTTTCTATGCTGCATGATGGAATGGCCGGCGTAGCAAAATAACAGCGCAGTATCACGACGAGCATCTCCAGCAGCTGCTCTCTAGATAAATAAAAGATATAGTCCAAACGATAGGAAATGTGGTCGGGTTTTAGCTCTGGGCTACGATTGTGATTACGGAGCAGTAGGGTATCATGCATCCGGAAGGCATGAGATTTATACCGAGGATTATAGCAATTAGAAATCTTGGAGGAACATTTTCTTCATAGCATAATCGGTGATGTTTGGAATGTGGGACTGATTGAGATAGGGGGGTTGTTATGCAATGGTGACCATTCTCAGCACAGTAGTGAGTTCCCTAATTTTGGTATGCGCTGTTTTTCGAATATTTGAGTTTTACGCGGAATAATGTGCTGCTTTGGACAGGATTTACGCTGAGGATTTTCGCTGAGCTGACGGTCTTACGAGGATTCCATGGTGGGACTAGGCGAAAATTTACGGTTTTTTTAGGTTTTCAAAAATTGGATTGCGTCAACAACAATGATTGAATATAATTTTGACACATGCGCACTGCCTGACACTTTAAATAGCATGATTTTTTTTTTAACCATTAGTGCCAAAAAGTGCCAATGAGAGTGCCCAGGTGTGCCCAAATTTGTTTTGGTACACTGTGCGGAGTGACCGTCCCTTTTTGCCATCCTTCATCTAATTTGCTGTGAGCACTTCCAAATATTTCTTGATATTACTTAGTAGCTACGATAGCACAACTTGTAATATCATCCACATTTGCTTGCTTGTTGTTTTTTTGTCTTCTAAAATCAAGCGTGGCAATGGTGAGATTTAATGTTTTGATAATTTCAAAACACTGGATTTTGTGTTTCAATATTTCCCCTCATTTCCCACTTCTGTTTGACACAGTAGCAGATGGGGCCTATTCCACGGCAACTTTTGGCAAAGTGACTTGTGATTTGACTCGGAATCAAAAGCTTCTCAAAAGCACATTGAGAAAAGTTACTTCCCTGCACATTAAGGAAAGTCACTATAAGCTAAGCACACCACTCTTTCTCTGGTACGTTTTGTGTTTGCCTCAATCTGTGCAATCGTTATCCTTCAATATGAAAAGCGCCAAGCTTTCCAAGATCATCGGACATTATCTCTCTCTCTCGAAACTAAAGCATTTTCGAGCCTACCGTGAATGCAGGGTACCCCAAGCAACAGTGTTGGTTTTATGACGGTTCTTTCTTTCCTTTATTTAACGTCGGTCTCTGTTCCGCAATCTAGTGCCAATCACCGACGGACATCGATTGCCATCCATTGACGGCAATCGAATGTGCAGGAAGGCAGCTTCCACACCTGCGTAGGATATCGCACCCATTCAACACACATGGGCCGGGACCAACGGCTTTACTTCCCTTCCGAAGGAAGACGTGACCAGAGATTTTTATGCCTCAGAAAAATCCCACCGACCTCGGCTGGAATTGAACCCAGACCCATCGGTGTGTTAGAAAGCAGTCACGCTTACCACTACACCACCGGCGCCGGCTATATGACGGTTCTGTAGACCATGATTTTGACTTGTAGAACGCTTTAAATCCTCGGTAAAGCTTGAAATGTTGGTTGGGATTCCATCAACCATTATAGGATTCAGAACATGCAGCTTTCATGAAGGCTTCAGCTCACCCTTGGCCGTATGGTCCAACAATTCCAACGAAAAGCATTCGGATTGGACTTGCTGTACACAAAAAAATCCAGGAAGATTCGTGTTCCCCAGCTGTACAGTAATCCAGTTCTTCTCTGCATCCGATTTCCTGGCCACAAGTTGAACAAGATTCAGTGGAGACGAACGTAGCGTAGCGAAAATCTCACCCGGAGGCAGAGTCTGCAGAAATGCTGAAACAAAGGTCTCTGCTACATGATGATCGATTCGAACTATTGCACTGGAACCTGCTTATTTTCTGGCCAGTGTACGATATCTGTTGGGTCCTTTCCGCCACTGGAAATTGTTCGCTTTCTGACCCTAAATCGATAATATATCAGGCGATTTCGCTTGAACAGTTGAATTCGTCCAAAAGAAAGTCTTTGTAGAGATTTACAAGCTGTTTGAAACGGCTTGGATGGACTGCGCAGCGCTGTGGACAGCTAAGAACGGTATAGTTGGCTTCTTCTTCCTTCTGCTCAGATCTTCCAATGGAGCAACCTTTGACTTAGCCATCCGTGATTTCTCCATCCTTATTCACGAACCTCAAGTGAACAGTTTCACCGTAGGTCTTGTCGCTAGTATCGTTGAATACGTAGAATTTTCCATCCACCGGAGGGCTGAACTCCAACTTATTTCTAAAACTCCGAAATTTATTCTGAGAATTTCGTTCTAGAAGTTCCCAACACGGAATGTATCCCAACCTTCCTTCTGAAATCTCGTTGAACCTCTTCGAAGATAGTCCTTGAATTCATTTGTAGATATACCATATTCTTTCTTGAGAAAGTTTTTCAAACTTCCTAAGAAATTCCTCCAGAAAGTTCTTCGAACTTCCATCTGAAAGTTCTTCAAATTTCCTTATGATGATGATGATGATGGTCCCACCTCTTACCCCTACAAAGGTTTGAGCTGGACGATTTATCTTTAAGATAATTGAATATGACATTTTAACCAGGTTGGCAAACAAAATCGAACTGGTTTCAGTTACAGATATAGATTCCCTCTAAAGTTTACAGTTGCTTCACAGCGATATAAATGTGGAAAAGCTCAGGCGTCCACCTCTTAGTTCGCCTTTTTGTCCACCTAAAATATTCATAAGTATTACAAGCAATCAAGAGTTAATGAACAATCAACAAAGCATCCTATTACACTAGTAACCCCGCAATCTGATGCTATCATAATTTTCAGCAATGTCAGGAATGCTCACGAACCCCTAACATTTGCCAGAAAACTTACTACTTACTCAAGGTATCTTTCAAATAAGCTTCAAAATTGCATTTTTTTTTTTTTTTTTTATCAAATGTTAAATTCAGTCCTCTATATCCGTAATACGCGCGCGAGGCTCAAACCTTTGTAGACTACTTTTTTTTTTAATTAATCTACTATAAAATCAAATATTAAAAATCCATCATCACCCTCGTGGCGAACAGAAATAGTTTTTGCAGTGCTACAATAATTATTAAAAAGTCGTTATGACAGCAATCCATATAAAATAATCCGTTAGAGATAACTTCGTCAAGATACATAATTTGTCAATTCATAAAAAAATCACTATATAACTGTTCAAAAGACAGTTTTAACGTGTGAAATGCAGTGTCTTTTAAATTCTGTAAGTGTTGCTAAACGTTTGATATGTCTAGGCATCGAATTGAAAACATTTATTCCTTTATAATATAATGAATTTTGTGAAGCACAAGTCAAGAAATGTGGTGTTCTTATTTCAACCGCGTTTCTAGTATTATATCTATGAAAGTCACTTCCTCTTTCAATTCGATCGCACAAATATCGAGGCAGCAAACCGTTAACTACTTTAAAAATGAACACCATAGTCAAATATACAATTCTTTGCTTCACCGACAACCATTGTAAGGCGTCTAACATCAAAGTTGAGGAAGTGAATCGATTACATCTCAAAATCAAACGCATTATTTTATTCTGCAAGCGCTGTAATCTCGATATTTGTGTTGCATTGGCCAGAAATAAAATGGAAGGGCAAAAGTCAAGATGAGGAGAGATGATTGATTTGTATAGCTGTATTTTACTGGCAATAGTTAAATCGTTTTTCAGTCGACATAGAATTCCATACTTCTTGACAATTTTCTTGATGGCTCCTCGATCTTCTTTTTGGATGCACCTCTAACTACCTTACGGAATTTCCCCGAAGTTCAAAAAGCTGCTTCAGTCACTTTCCAAAACTAGTTTCTGCTAGAAACTTTTCAAACTTCCTTCTCGAAGTTCCTCAATCTTTCTACCAAAAGACTCGGCATTCAAACTTCCTCAACCTTTTTCCAGTGGTACTTCGAACTACACTCTGTTAATTTCCCAAAATTCCTTATAAAAGCACTTTAAGTTCCTCAATCTTCCTAAACATTATTTTTTACTTACTAACTTATTTCCTCTAGGATTTTGTTGTTGAAATTCAAGAAGTTTCTTAAATTCGAGCATCTACAAGTTTAAAAGCTTTTTTCGGAAGTTACTAATAGCATTAATTGTTCCTAAGACTCCCATCTACAAGGTTCTTGAACATCTTCTTTGGATTTACCAAAACATTTTCCTGGGAGTTCCACAACCTTCTCCTAAAAGTTGCTGAAATTTTAACCGGAAAACTCCCAGATCTTACTATGCATTATTTAGGATGTATCCAGTATGATCTGATTATAGAATACTTAATAGCAAAGTTATTCTTATTGTGTTGTACATTTTCATTAACTTTCACGCCAATATATTGGTGAATGGGGCAACAAAAATTACTACGTCAAAGCTAAGCTACGAATGAGGCTACCAAACTTGCTGCTATTTCGCTACTGAAAACAGATTCTCGAGAACAAAAGCATGGCTGAACCATTGATTTCCTAGTTAATTGAAGTTTCTCAATTTTGCGTAGCAAATACTTTTAGATTACAATTTATTTTTATTAAACCCAATCAAAGAATAAACCAAATTGCATGCAAACTTTTATTCACATTGTCTTTCACCCTGCTCCTGGTTCTACCCCCCCAGCCACCGAAACAGTTCAGTTCATTCGAACGAAACCGTCCATTTGTCGTTTTGGCAAGAATAGGTCCTAGATTCTACATACCACCATTATTATTATTGCCACGGACGCACCAATCCTTCTCACACACCCCCCACTCACTCACACTCACACACACACTCAATCGCATATACTACTGTCTGTTTTCCCTAGACTAGGATCGTAAAATGGATATATGTAACCATCTTTAGCTAGGTAGTCAACGAGTTATCCGAGACAGGCGAAACAATCCGAAACAATGCCGGAGCGCAAGGTACTTCAAACAAGGTGAGACACTACACGACGACTCAAGCGATAATGAATGGTTCCTAACAGACTACCTATATGCAAGACGTCGGGTTCAAGTCCATTTTTCAAAGCAACGCCGGAAACGCGTCACCATGAGTGCCTCATCATCATCGTCGGTTTAGGGCGACGACGACGGCACCAGCTGCCGAAAATAGTCATTACGTGCACCACCCGTCCTACCTCCTCGCATTCACCAAGTCATGAGTGCAAAAGTGCGGATGGGGGTCTCTCGAGTGGCCCAAAAATAGCAGAAGAGAGTCCTTTTATTTCACCACATTCTTGTGGTTTTGCCGTGCCGAGCGAGCAGGGGAGGGAGGCGCCCTTTTGTTTATTTGCGACATTTGTGCGCCCTTTTTTTTCCCCCCCCCGTTGAATGTGCTTTGCCGAAGGAAGTTGGGAAGAATATTATTGGGGGAGAACGGTGCCTGGATGGAGCACAAATATGTGTCACGGCCTTTTCGTGTAGCTGGGGTTTTGTGTGTTCGGCACTTTTGCGGCAATAGCTACATGTAGCAGCCAGTCGGGTGACGATGGAGTGCAAATGTTTACCGAGAAGATTATTTCGAATTTGTCAGGCAGGGAAGGAGTGCAGATGTGTGCGTGCTGCTATTCCGCCTGTGTTCTCGGGTGAGTAAGCAAGTGTCATGAGAACCCATTGCCGGGATCGGAGGGCATGGCGATTATTGTTCCGGCGAGGATTAGGTTTCAGCAGAACAGTGCGGGAACGGAGAGTAGAAGCTGCACAGTGGTGATGAATTTGGCGTTTTCCAAGGTCGGTCTTAGGCTGTGAACCATTTGCCGAGTTAAATTTAACTCGTGGTTAAAAGTGACATTTCGAAAGTTATTTTCTATGTTCGAAAATCCCTGTGCTGTCGATCGACCGGTTTTCGAGCCACGGTTGTCAAAATTTAACTTCTTGTCTGTCAGAAATAACCATGCTCGGATAGCAGGGTTAATCGATAACTTTCCATCTGTCAAATTTTAACCAAAAGTTAAAATAATCCACCAAATGGTTCAGAGCCTTAGTGTATTTAGGTTATTTGAACCTTAAGATCTTGACTTAACTTGTCCGGGAATGAGATTTGAACTCTTGACCGCCAGTGTGAGAGGTTGTACTGCTGGTGAACTGAATTGGTTAAAAGTGTTAATTAATGACTTTATTTGTGGTTTTGCTGTTTTAAACGACATTTCAGCATTTTAGAATCATTAGGAAGTTTTAGGGGTGGTGGTTTGAAGTTTGTTTAATCTTATCTAATCTAATCTAACGCCAACACAGCCAGTTTTTGAAAACATCCTGGATACTGATGAATATACCTCCTATCTAAGTGATATTTATATCTATTTACGTATCAGCTTTAGTAAACGATCCATTTGATCGTCCCACGCATACTTACACCACTATTAGGTGCAGGAAAATTTCCCCTATCTGATGGTAGTGTTAGCATGCGTGGGCAAGCTACCAGTTATGCCAAATCGACGATCAAATACATTGTTTACAAAAACTGATACACCCCTGGATACAGTAATTGAGATATATTTCACATCTAAGATGCGCCACACATAACAAAGCGGCCAGGCTTACTGTGAGGAATTTAAGGGGCAAGATGATTCGTATTTAAAGGAGATTTTGTAGTTGTAAACTTGAATTTATCCATATTACGGAAGATCTTACGACTTTATATACAGTCAACTCTCCATATCTCGATGATCTATACCTTGGAATGTGACCACTTTTTTTTCTATATGTCGATGGCTATCCCCGTCCCTTCAAACGGTTTAGTAGGCTAATGTTGTTCTATATCTCGTTCTCTCCATATCTCGATGGTCCCTTCAATATCGAGATATGGAGAGTTGACTGTATATATCTAAGGAATTTATATGTTCGCATTCAGCAAAATCAAAACTTTAAATCCCAACGTGAAAACTGTACAGCTAAGTGCCAGCAAAAAGCGGCGCCGGTGGTGTAGTGGTAAGCGTGATTACCTCTCACCCCAGCAGACCTGGGTTCAATCCCAGTCGGCGCCGCCGGGATATTCTGAGGCATAACATCTCTGATCACGCCTTCCCTGAGGCATAACATCTCTGATCACGCCGTTGGTCCCCGGTTTATGAGTTGATGGGTCGATAGGTAGGGTCCAGGTGTGGGAGCTGCCTTCCTGGCGTCGGTAGCATTGGTGCTCAGCATGGAAAACAAGATCGACGGAAAACAAATCAAGGAAAAAAAAAGTGCCAGCAAAACATGTTGCATATCATCGGAGAACTCTAAATATAAAGTCGACATCAACGGATGCCTACGGTATGTTCGTACTTGGTGCCCTCAACACTGGATCTCGAATGCCGAGCTCCATCGTTGATGTCATCTGAAGCCGATATCAATAGAAATATGAGAGATATGTGGAGTGGAGGCCCAATCTCGAATCTGTTCACTTTCCTGGAGGCATCCATAATTTGTCCAGCTGTGTCGGATGTTCTGGACACTCAAATTACCTTTTCTTTTAAAATCCAATGGAATCTAATGTGCCTCATGATGTGTTTTGACCTTGGTTCCCCGGGTACACCCGGATCCAGCGCCTTCATGGTAAATTTAGACCACCTTAAATCCTTGCATAACTGCATGTACACGCAATGCAGTGCCCTCCCTGGAGTAAGGGTAAAACTATTCTGCAATCAGCATGCCATAAAATTTAAAACGAAATTTGAATGCAAATCCTGATAAGCCAAACCCCTAATCACTTTTCTATCCCACCATGCTTTTTTCATTGTCATAGTTGACAAATAAGAATTGGGAAGCGATCATAACAGGCAGTAGATGCCATTATGTAAAGCAAGGACAGCGTAATTTGAAACGTGACTGTTATTTGCAGCAGTCAGATATTAGATGTAAGGCAAAATCCATAGAGATCCTGCAATTTTCCAGATATTAATAGAACATCGCTGAAAATCCTGGAGTTTTCCTGAAGTTTTGGGAATTATTCGCAAACTTATCTGGACTTTCTCGAGATTCCCTTGACTTCCCTTAAGTTCACTTTACTGTTCTGAAGTCCTCAGAACTTCTAAAAGTGCTCACTTTTTTCCTTAAAAAAAAGTTGAACTGATTTGTAGTTTTCAAACCCTCACGGACCTCCTCTTACAATATTTAGAATTTTCTGAATTTTCTGGACTTCCCAAAAGTTGCTTCAACTTTCTGGAATATTATGAAGTTCCTGGTTTTAACAACTTCTTTCAAAAATTCTGTAATTTCTCTGATGCTAATAGAACTGTCCTAAGATTCACTGATCTTCCCTGAAGTTCGTGGAACTTCCCTGGAATTCTTAAAATTCTTTGTAAGATCTCTCTCTGAAATTCCCTAAATGTCCCACGGAACTCCGTGAAAGTTTCTGCAACTTTCCTGAAGTTCATGGAGCTGCTCTGAAGTTCTCTGATCAGGTTCAAAGTACTCGGAACATCCCGGAATATAATAAAAATAAGTAAATATTTGTGATCTCCATTTCCGGAGATTTAAAAACTCTCGCAATTTTCTTGAAACTAATGCAGCTGTCTTGTTGATCTCTGATCTTCACTGAAGTCCTCACATTTTTTCATGTTCTCGAATCTGCCATTCTCCTACAATTTTCTCACATCCCAACCAAACATGGAAAATCATTTACAATCATTTCGTGCATTCATTTACATTCATTTGCTTCTAATTTTTTTCATCAACAGAATTACGTAAAATGATGTATAAAGCTTTTGTAGGTTTTGAAATTAACTACTTTTTTTGTCAACAACTCAAACCAGTAGCTCTTATGCATGACAAACTAGCGTGGACTAAACTTGTTATTGTTTTTCAGTGAATGTAATTTGCATGATAGGTTCTCTTCACTCTAGTTCATCATGCATTAGAGATACAAATTATAAAGATTTACAAAAGTTGTAGTTGATTTTAAAACCTACAAAAGCTTCATATATCATTTTACAGAATTCTGTTCATTAAAAAAGTTAGAGGCAAATGAATGTAAATGAATGCACGAAATGAATGTAAATGATTTTTCATGCCTGATCCCAACTAACAATTTTAGCTGTAGACTAGCTTATGCAGGCAAACATTGCTGCATAAGTCAATTTTTGGCTGCATTTTTAATTAAAACAAAATTTATAAATTTTTAAGCTAATCTGCAGCTAGAATTGGTAGTTGGGATGTACCTTATGTTCATGTAACTTCCCTGACGTGTCTAAAATTGTCATGAGTCTCTCGGAACTTTGCTGAAATTTTTCATAAAAGTTCCAACAATGTTAATTAAATTAATTGAACTGCCCTAAGGCTCTCCGATCTGTGCTGATTTTCTCGGAGCTTCCCTGAAGATCTCTCAAATCTCCTGAAGCTATTGGATCTTCTTCTTCTAGACTTTCCACAATTCTGTAGCGAGCGTTTTGATGGCTCTCCACTAGATGATCTCTAGATGCACTTCCACGGTTATTAATTGGGTGCTTTCTATGCCAGTCACGGCATGAATTTGCAGGGATACCAAGGAAGTTGGGTAAATTCCCAACCCGAAAAGTTTCCTCTACCAGACCAGAAGGAATCGACTGACTAGGCTGACTATGAAAGTGTCTTGAATTTATCTGAACTTAACCTTACCAAAAAGTCTGAACTTCCTGATGTTCCTGAAATATTCCTGCGATTGTTGGACCTGCTCTTAGAATTTCTAAAAATTTCTGAAGATCTCAAGAGCTTCTTCTTTTTCGTAATCTTCTTCGACGTCGTCGTCGTCGTCGTCGTCGTCGTCGTCTTCTTCTTCTTCTTCTTCTTCTTCTTCTTCTTCTTCTTCTTCTTCTTCTTCTTCTTCTTCTTCTTCTTCTTCTTCACATTTCAACCTTATTGCTTATCGCATATTAGCTTATTGCGTGCCCTCAACTTAGTGCTCTACTAGATGCACTTCCACATTTATTAATTGAGACCTTTCGATGCCTGTACCATTTTTGCATTAGTATTTATTGCGTGGCAAGTACAATCATACTCTATGCCCAGGGAAGTCAAGAAATATTCCAACCCAAAAATTCCCAATTCCGGACCGGGAATCGAAGACAGCCACCTCCAGCATGGTTTTCCTTTGTAGCTGCACCTATACCGACTGAGCTAAGGGAGGCCCTCAAGACCTAACTTCCCTGAAATACACGGAACTTCTGTAAAGTTTCATAAACAACAAGTTCCTCAAGTTCTCCCTTCTCTGAAGTTCTCGGGATTTCCCTGAAGTTAGCTTGGTATCTCTAAAGTTCTCCGTACTTCTTAAAAGATCCTTCAGTTTCCCTGGAGCTAATGCTAACCGCCTTAGCATTATTGATGCTTCCCTGAAGTACCCAACAGCTTTCGGAACTTCCCTCATGTCCCCGCAGATTGATTATGAATCTTATGTCAAATTCTCAGGATTTCGTTTCATTCTTCAGAACGTTTTAAAAGTTCCTAAACTTTCTGCGAAGGTAATGGGAGTGATCTCTTATCTTTCCTGAAGCTCACGGAACTTACCTGATCATGTTTGCAATTCTCCTGATCATGTTCCTGGAAATACCTTGAAATTAATGGAACTACCCAAAAGATCCTTAAAATTTCCTGAGGTTTCTCTGGAGTGTCGTGAATATATTGGATCTTCAAATTGGGTTTTATGAGGCGTCTGAAGACCATTATGTAGACTTGAAGAATGCTATAAAACCACAATAAAACTTGCAATGCTACTTGGGCTGTGACGTTTTCGAATTTTTTCTTAAGCTCACTTTTTTATAGTCTTTTAACGCTCTTGGGTCATTCGTGACTTGTCCGGGGGTGAGATTTGAATTCGTGACTTTGGCGTGAGAGGTATGGATTCTAACCACTAAGCCAGGGTCGAAGGTTCCCGATACTTTCCTGAAATTAGTAAGTGTGCTGAAGTTTGTAGTACATGAGAAAACTTGAAAAGCAATAATTATGGAACATGGAAGAAGTTCATGGAACTTCGAGGAAGTTAAGAATATTTTCTAGATGCTAGATGCTCATGGAACATTGTATGAACTATAGGAAATTCGACCAGGTTTAGCAAGCTTAGTAAAAATTCAGTTGTAGTTTGTTTAAGCTACCAGACATCTTACAAGTTCAGGCAGTCATCAACTTCTGATGGATCGTCTTAGGAGCTTGCAGAACTTCCGAAAATTTCAATGAGCTTCATTAAGGCTCAGGGAGTTTCTGATTAGCTCAAAGGATTGGAAAGTAGTTCAGGGAGCTTCGTTTGCGTTCATCAAACTGTGTTTAAGTTCTTAAAACTTTGTAAAACTCCTTCAGGATCCTTCATAAAAGTTCAAGAAACTTAGAAAATCTTTAGAAAACTTCGCTGATGTTACAGATTTTAAATAAGATATCAAAAAAGTCCGCTTGATATTTTTAAGGGTTGATCAAATATTATTGTAAGAATCTTCAATTGTTAAAAATTTAAAATGACATTCCTCAGATATTCTCTCAAAATGGAACGATGATCAGCAAGTGTTCAGACTGTAATTCATGTGGTGAATTTCCACTTAAATGTTTCAAATAGAAAATTTTCAAACAACACGGCTATTCTACCAGACTTATTTCTGACAGACAAGGAATCAATTTTGATAAACATCTTCTCGAAAATCGGACGATCAACAACTGAGAGATTTTAGCGGAGACTCCCACTCCAAAGAGCCTGAGTTCAATCCCAGTCAGCACCTTCGGGATTTTCTGAGCCATATCATCTCTGTACCCTGTGATGTTTCGAAATCCGGCACGAAATTAAGAAATATTTTCAAACAGGCATTTATAATTGATCTATAATTAGACAGATCTCACCATATTCCACTTCAGAAATAGCACCGGGTTGTTCACTCGTGGTAATCAAAAAATCTGTTCGTTTCTAATTTTGTTTAACAAACGAACACAGCATTTTCAATCACAATCCTCTGGCACGGCCATTGGTGCTTGAAGCTGCCGTCAGAGAGCGCGGTGGCGTTGATGTTGGAATGATTTTAAGCGTCGGTCAAACGTTGCCATCATTATGGCTTGGAGATGAGTTTCACCTATCCGAGCAAAAAAAAGAGAGCACACTAATCGTTACCATGGCCGTTCAAACAAACGCATAAACGGAGCTGAAACTCGTAATGCTTACATCAGCTGTCAATAACTAACGTATAATCGAACAAAAGAGCCAAATAAAAAATCGGCCTCAAGTGTTCTTGGATGACCGAAATTAATGAAAAGGTTTCAGGACGACAAATCCACGTTTACTAAACACTCAGTTAAATTCGTGAAAATTAGCGCAGTGGCAAAACCAAAACACGTCAGTTTCAATGCACACATGTCTGCTAAAAACAAGGGATATTCGACTCTGCACACCCTAATCTGCGCTGCGAGATTTAGCTGTGCCGATAGCTGTACCAAGCGCTGTGCCGGACGTGCCGAAGTAGGCGGAAATGTATCAATCAAGGTGTCAATATCCTAAGAGTTTGGCAACCCTGAAGTGATAATGACTTTTGTGATTGTGTTTACATTTTCAATTTGAACGTTAGCGGAGTGGGCTGTGGAAAAGGTACTGGAAACCATCTAATTAATACGATAGTTACACTTGATGGATGTTGGACGAAATTTCCTCCACCTATCTGTTAAATGTTCCCCGAAAAAAATCAAAGCCAGAACTCGTACAGGCGAAAGTTCAATCCTAACGGTGAAAAAACATACTCGAACCAATTCATCTGATCGACTCAGAAGAACGTCACCAAGCCTATCGTGTCACTGATTATGATGTCTCCTGCCACCACCCAACTACACACGTTCAAGCCTACCAAGTTCACGATCTTATGTACTTGTGGTGCCTTCCACAATGTACTACCAATGAAAACCAATGGACAATGTACCACCGATGAAACCCATCAAACATCGGTCCACTCCAGATCAGTCGTACTTCGGAAATGGTTTGTGCTTCAGATAAGGTTCGAATCAGCAGTCCTACTGCAGGCAGAACCCTGTGATTATTGTTGCTCATCAGGCCCATGGGCTCTTGCCGAATAGCAACTTGCTTAGTGTCGTCATGTGGGAACCGTTGACCCAACCGAAACCCCTTCTACCGCAAATAGAATTTTAGAGATTGAGCAGTGACCTTACAAGAACTGAACGGTAGACCACCCTTCGCATCGGGGCCTCTTGAGACAAACTAGTTCAACATAAGGGTGATTTCAGAGATGCTTCTGCAAAATGCCCGGATCGTTGATGATGGGTATGGGTATAATATCGGACTCACGGAATGGAACGTAATTGCATTGATCTGTTCCTATATATCCTATACTATTGCGCTATTGGCAACCGTAAATAGGTATATTATGGAATATTTGAGGTTACGAATCGACATTCCCCATCTGAACAGGCTTCTAGGAACATCCCTATAAAATCATGTGGATTTCCCATTGAAGACCGTACCCAATTGAAACCAATGTGTTAGGATTGAACACCCCTCGAACAGAAGTAGGGCATTTCGATAATAAGTGGAATGCGCTACTTACTCACACGCATACAAATAAGGAACAATCATCTTGTCCAACAATAGGCCATAGAAGTGCTTTGAGCTTACTTGCACCACAAAAAGCGAGTTTGCTTCGGGGATTCTGAATTTATCGCTACACAATGACTGGCAAGAATATCTGACGAAAAGCGCAGGGAAAACGAGAAATTTTCCATCCCAAGAGACCCTTTGCGAGATTGGGTTTTGAAGTAGCACGACACCTACCTCCCCCTCCCCCCTTAGCCCCTATGATGAGTTTTTTCTTTATTGTTAATTCTGCATAACAAAAAATCCTCAGCCGCCACAATTGTGTAGTCTTTAAGAGGATTTTCGTCGATACAGTTCGCCGATCCATTCCATACCGTACCAGCTTCTCTACCCACTATACTGAGGAAGAATTCGGTTGATGTGACGCCCCAATAGAAGCTGTTCTGGACGAAACCACGAGCTGCTGGGACTTTCGCAACGAATCGGATGAAATTTGTTGGTTTTGAAGAGATTCATGGTGTAGAAAATACTAACAAGGCACGATGCTCGAAGCCATAGTGACGCCCAACACTCGACAGTGATGCCGTTTTATATTATATTGTTTGTATCCTACTTGTAAACGTGTGCCCTAGCGTGCCGAACCTTGTGCCATGCTGTGTTTCGGCACACTGTGCAGAGTTGATTACCCCTTGGCTAAAAATGTAAATTCGACAGTGAACTTTCATAAGAGAATTCAGAAACCATTAATCGAAAGAAATCATTGCTAAACTGAATTCAAAATTGAAAAAGCCCCATCGAAATTTCAAACTCGTAATTCTTCGTTTAAGCATGATGCGTTCAGCATGTCAGCAATGTCTTCACATAATTTCAAATGTCTTTAAAACGAAGACAACAAATCTAATACCTCTGATTCAGCCTCTAAGTGGCAGTGTAAAAATCAATTTCGAACTTTCCTCTATTATCAACACTATCGTTCAAATAATTTTCGAACAGAAATTGGTCATGGTTGCCAAAATTTATGATCACCCTTTCCTATTAAGTACAAAATTTTTAATTTTCCAAGCAATTTTTCCTCCCCTCACGAATTCTTTGGTGGCTACGGTGCTGCCCAGGAATTCTTTGCTGAGTATGGTGGTTCAAACAGGATTAACTCAAGCGAACCGTTTAATTTTTCGGCCAGTAATAATCTTCGTAACGAGAAATCCTGATCCTGAAGCACTCGTATCCATCATTAGAGCACGGGCATAATAAGTTAAATAATCCATAATATATCCTTGAACGGAAGAGGGAGAGAAAAAAAGGTTAAGCCTATCGCCTTGTACCACCGGAAATGTGACCTGACTGGTGGCTGCTATGCCGCCGCCGCCAGCAGGCCGATGACAAAAAGGATATATAATTTATGTAGATTCTGTCAGTTTACTTTGTCCCGCTTTCGCGGTCTTACGGTTGCCATGGATGGGGCCCTGTCATCAGCAGCCACACAACGTTCAAGTGGATTTATGATTACATTTTTATCATTTTTTTTTTTTCGGGAGGTAAGCACTCTCTTCTTCCATTAGTGAGGTTCGGTCGGTGTCATACCGCGGTGTGTGAGTGCGGATAACCACATTTCCATCACCACACCGAGACCGCGCCGTCGTGCAATTGAAGGTGAATAGATATGATGAATAGGGGACAGCACGGGGCCTTCTTCGTTGGCTGGGCTTTAACAATCAGACCCTCCTTCAGACGAGATTAATTGGATCATTAGTCGCGAACGAACGGTGATAACGTGGTTCGTATTTTGGTTGGATCTTCTCGAGTGTGATACCTACTGTCAAATTCACTGAAAAATTCAAGCGATTTTCCTTAGATGAAAGGCCGAAGCACTCAACAGTAGGCTGCTCCTCTCTGCTCTTTTGATCGGGCAATAAGATCCTCAACAACTGCGCCAAATTTGAACGAATTTGATTATGATCTGGAGAACTACAAAAATGAAAAATGAATAAATGAAAGCCATGTAAAAAAGTAAACCATCTTTCAAAAACCAATCTGAATTTTAGCAAACATCTGAATCATTGCCCATAACAAACCATTTGCAAAATTTTATGCGGGACATCCCTGAAAATATTTTGTTTTTTTTTTCTAAAATTCATGCATCTGTCAGCACTTCCTCCAAACTATCCTTTACGGATAATTTAACTTCCCCAAAAGTTTGGGCATTCATTCAGTTATTCAAACTTCCCATAAGATCTATGAGCTTCTTTGTTCGTTCAGTTCAGATCAGTTTTTCTTAAGTTATCTGCACTTCACTGAAGTTGTGCAGTTCCTGCTGTTTCCCTGATGCTGTTGGGACTGCCCTAACATTCTCTAAAGGACCATTTAGACTATCTGATTTCTTGGTCTGATTTTGACCGCCGCCATAATGGAAAAATCTGCTCGACTTTACTTTCGACACACTTTGTCGAATCCCTCTGTTCGCTGATGTACACACTGCTTGCACATGTCGAAAGAACTGTCAATTTGGATTTCAAAACAAAATTGTATCAGGAATCAAAAGTAAAAGCTTCCATAATAAATTACCGGAAAATTGCTCTAGCTTCGGCAGGCGCATTTGCTTTTATTATTTTAAATAAAATAAGAAGGAGAAGGCAAACTTTGTGGAGTAGTAAATGGCTGCTCAGGAGGAACACTGAAAGGCATCTGGCTCATCTTGTCCTTCAAGAACTGCGATATTAAGACGAAAAAGGATTTCAAAACTTCGCCAGAATGTCGATACCAACTTTCGACAAACTAGTGGGAAAAGTTCTCTATAGATCTACATGATTAATTGAGTTCTTAAAAAATTCTGTTGAGATCACAATTCTGCATATTTCTCTGGAGACCTTCGGACGTCCCAGAAGTTTTATTTCTGATCTGTGGTAAATATCTTTGAAGATGAACAAATTTTCCTGGAGATTTAGAAATTTCTCGATTTCATAGAAGTCCTGTGTGTTCATCAGAAGTTCTGCAAATGTCTCTAAAACTTTACAAAGTTCCATGCAGATTTAAGATTCTCAAATATCATCAATTATCTCTGTTTTTTTTTTTTTTTTTTTTTATTTGTTTTCCGTCGATTTTGTTTTCCGTGCTGAGCACCAATGCTACCGATGCCAGGGAGGCAGCTCCCACACCTGGACCCTACCTATCAACCCATCAGCTCATGAACCGGGGACCTTCCCTTCCGAAGGAAGGCGTGATCAGAGATGTTATGCCTCAGAACATCCCGGCGGCGCCGACTGGGATTGAACCCAGGCCTGCTGGAGTGAGAGGTAATCACGCTTACCACTACACCATCGGCGCCGCTTATTATCTCTGTAAATTTTCATGATTCAATGAACATCTGCAAAAATCTCTGAACATGTACGCAATTTCCTGGATAAATTTTTTTAAATATCTATAAAGATCAGCGAGCTTCCTGAAGTTCTGTAAATTTCTCTTAAAATCAAAGAAAATCAATAAAATTCTGCAGATTTGTCAGTAGTTGATCTCTCTAAAGTTCTGTAAAATTTTTTGTGGATTCTTGGACTTCCATAAAGTTCTGCAGATTTATCTGAAATTCTTTTAAATTCCTTAAAGCTCCACAAATTATCTGAAAATATTTGAATTTCTCTGAAGTTGTGTAAATACTTCAAAGGATCGGGAATTTTCCCGGAATTCTGTGAAGATTTGCATTTTTTTTCTTTCTAAAAATGTACGAACTTCCTGAAGTTCTACAGACTTCTCTCAAGATCTACGGACTTCTGTGAAGTTCTTAAGATAAATATATATTTCCAACTACCACGGAGTTCTGCAAAATCTTGAACTTTCGTACTTCACTGAGATTTTTTTTTGGAATGGAAGTACTTTTTTTAAATTTTACAATTTTTTCCGTAGATCTTACATTTTCTGAACCTGTGAAGCTTTCTTAACCACTGAAGATCTGCAAAATGTCTTGCAGTTCTACAGATTTCTCTTAATATCTACGCTCCGGAAGTTCTGCAAATACCTTTAAAGTTCTGTAAAGTTGTCTGAAGCCCTGTAGTTTTATTCTCAAGATCTACGAATTACCTGCCTTAACCTTAGCCTCAACAATACATTTCTCAGTAGATCTGCAAACTTATCTGAAGTTTTGTAAATTCCTCTGTAGGCTCTAGGGCTACCCTGAACATCTGAAAATGTCCCTGTAGATCTTCTAAATTACCTAAAGTTCTCAAATTTATCTGAAAATAGTTGAGCTTCCTTGAAGTTTTAAATGTTCCTCTCAAAATCCACAAATTTCCCTGAAATCGTATAAATATTTTTTTTTAATCGCTGAACGTCCCTGAAGTTCTGCAAATTTCACTGAAGATCCATTAAAGTTTCAAACATTCTTAAAATGTATCAGAAAATCTGCACACTTTCTTGGAGGGTTTAAAATTTATCTGAAGATTTATGACCACTGAATTTTTCAGTAGATCTCCAAACTTCTGTGAAATTTTTTCTGAAGGTCTGCGAAATTCCCTGAATATTTGCAAAATCTTCCTTATAGTTTTACAAATTGATCTGAAAATATTTTAGCTTGCTTGAAGTTTTGAACATTTTTCTGAAGATTTACGTACTCTCGTGAATTTTTCTGAACTTCTGCAAATTTCTTTTAATTTCTGTAAAATTTTCAGAAGCTAAACAAATTTCTCAGTAGATCTCCTAGCCTCTCTGAAGCTCTAAAAAATCTTAGTAGGCTCTCTGACCTGCTCTCTGGCATGCATATTCTTATATAATACATACTTCGTATTATTTAAACACTGTTTTGTTGACGGCCAATCACACTGGAAAATAAAAATCAGTCAAATCATACACATTGAATAGTGAAATCGGTTTACCTTGCTGCTGGATGCCATCAAAACACAAATCAAATCCGTTGAATTTTAATTCTTCATTCCTTTATTTAACGTCGGTCTCTGTTCCGCAATCTAGTGCCAATCAGCGATGGACATCGCTTGCCATCCATTGACAACAATCGAATGTGCAGAAAGGCAGCTTCCACACCTGCGTACGATATCGCACCCATTCAACCCACATGGGCCGGGACCAATGCCTTTACTTCGTTTTCGAAGGAAGACGTGACCAGAGATTTGTTATGCCTCAGAAAAATCTCACCGACCTCGGCTGGGATTGAACCCAGACCCATTGGGGTGAGCAAACAATGACGCTTACCACTACACCATCGGCGCCGGCATCCGTGGAATTTTAGAGAAAAATAAATCAATATTTTCATTTCACTTGCGGCTATTTTGCTGAATGAGTCGAATGAAAATTAAACACAAACCAATTACGTTCGACAAATCAAACGTCAAATCAAATCATCATGTCGAAAAAGTGTGAACACATTCGAACATTGCATCCAGAGTTGCGACGTATCACAATCACGATCGCCAAACAGCTGATGGTAGAAAAGCTTTGTACATTCCTATCAATGTGCTCGGCGAAGCTCTCTCCATGACCATCTATCAAGTTGACGAAAGTAGTAAAAAGCAACTGTTGAATGTCGTCTTCTGTTGTGATCCATCACCGATCTGGTCATTCCCGACAATCACGACACTCATCTGTGCTCGTTTTGAAGCAGTTGCTGCTTTGCTTGCTTATGTGAGTGTGTTGGTGAGTGAACCCAACAGCTTCCGTTTCATGTTGCCTGCTTTGTTTGAAACTCACACAGTCGCGCCTGCCGAGACGAACTTGGAATGCGTAGGCATTGTTTTCATTTTCTTCTGTTGTTTCGCTTTTTCTCATGATCGTACTGCAGAAGTCTTTACTGTTTTCGTTGTGCTTTTCATCATCAGCAGTGAGTGTAACGTTTTGCTTGTGAGCAGCCACCATTACTGGTGATTGTTGTTTGCCATGGCTCCAACTCTCACTGCGTGACAAAACGATCTGTCAGCGATAGTCGGTTGATGCGAAGACGAGTGTCACGTGAGTGTCATGATATTTTGCATCACTGATTGCATCCGACAAAATTATCGAGCAGTCCGCTCGAATCATACCTACATATCAGATAGTCTATATGGTCCTTAAAGGTACGTCTTGGTTAAAAGGCTTAAAATCTGATTTGACCGCCGGCATAATGAAAAATCTGCTCGACTTTCGACACACTTTGTCGAATCCCCATGTTTGCTGGTGTTCACACTGCTTTTTTTTTTTTTTTTGTCTTTATTTTAGAGATTTTTAGCCTGAGGCTAGTTCATCTCTTTGTTCACACTGCTTACACATGTCGAAAGACCTGTCAATTTAGATTTCAAAACAAAACTGTATCAGAAATCAAAAGTAAATACTTCCATAATGAATTATTGCTTCGGTAGGCGTATTTGCTTTTATTATTTTAAATAAAATGAGAAGGAGAAGGTGAACTTTGTTGAGAAGGAGTTGGTAACTCAGGAGAAACATTGGCAGGGATCTGGCTCATCTTGTCCTTCAAGATATGAAGACAAAAAAAGGAATTCGAAACTTCACCAGGATGTCGATACCAACTTTCGACAAGCTAAATAGTAGGGAAGGTGCTCAATAGATCTACATAATTCCTTGAGTTCCGAACATTTCTTTCAAGAACTCAATTCTGCATATTTCTATGAAGAGCTGCGGACGTCCCTGAAGTTTTGTTTCTGTTCTCTGGTAAAATATTTCCTGAAGATCTGCAAGTTTCTCGATAGTTCTGCAGATTTCTTTGAAGTTCCGTGTGTTCATTAGAAGTTCTGCAAATTTCTCTAAAAATCTACAACGTTCCTGAATCTGTACAGATTTCTAATAATCTACGAACTACACGAAAGTTCTGTAATTTTCTTGATAGATTTTCATGATTCAATGAATGTCTGCAAATATCTCTGAACATTTATCTAGAAATTTTTAAGCTTCCCGGAAGTTTATGAGGGGGGGGGGGCGTCAAATCTAAATCTCGATGCTCGAAAAATCTTACACTAGCGAATCAATCTACGAAATATCTTCTCGAATCAGTTCTCGCATCTAGTTGCATCACACTTCATCTTTTTGCAGGAAATCTTCAGAATCGTCATCAACCTTCTATCTACTCAGCATGCGCGCAGCTAACCACACCGAAACAAAATCATTCCTGCATCGTAGATAGCGTCGCCCGCCTCGAAAGTTGAAGGAAGTTTTCTGAAGATCTACTCACTTTTCTGAAGTTGTGCAAATATCGCTAAAGATCAGTGAACTTCCCTTCTCTTAAAATCCAAGAACCTCAATAAAATTTTGAAAATTTATTTATGCATCTGCAGATTTTTTAGTAGATCAACGATCTACCCTCTGAACTTTTTTGAAGTTCCTAAGATTTTTTGAAGTTCTGTAAAGTTTTCTGAAGTACTGTTTTGCTGCTCTGAAGTTCAATAAATTTCTCAGTAGATCTCTGAACTTCTCTAAAGTTCTGTAAATTTCTTTGTGGATTCTTGGACTTCCAGAAAGTTCTGCAGATTAATCTCAAATTCTTTTAAATTCCCCAAAGCTCTACAAATTATCTGAAAATATTTGAGCTTCGCTGAAGTTTTGAAAATTTCTCTGAAGATTTACGAATTTCTTTGAAGTTGTGTAAATTCCTCTAAAGATCGGCGCACTTTCCTTAAGCTCTGTGAGTTTTGCTGAAATTTTGCATTTTTTTTCTAAAAATGCATGAACATTTTGAAGTTCTACAGACTTCTCTTAAGGACTTCTTTGAAGTTCTTCAGATCTATCTAAAATTGTAGTCCTTTTCTTAAATTTTACGAGTTTTTCTCAGAGCTAAAGAGCTCTGTAGTTATATTCTCAAAATAAACGAATTACCCTGAGGCTCAATAAATTTCTCAGTAGATCTGCAAACTTCTTGGAGGTTTTGTAAATTCCTCTGTAGGATCTCGGGCTACATTGAAGATCTGCAAATTTTCCTTAACATTTTCAAAATTACCAAAAGTTCTTAAAATTTATGTGAAAATATTTGAGCTTCCTTGAGTTTTTCTTTCAAAATCTACAAATTTCCTTGAAATCGTATAAGTATCTTCTTTTAATCACCAAATTTCCTTGAAGTCTTGCAAATTGCCCTGAAGATCCATTAAAATTTCTGAGATTCAGAAAATGTATCAGAAAATCTGCACACTTGCTTGAAGGTCTTCAAATTTATCTGAAGATCTATGACCATTCTTGTGATTTTTTCAGAAGTTCTGTAAATTTTTCAAAGTCCTGTAGCTTTGTTCCGAAGATCTTTGAACTTTTCTGATGTTCAATAATTTTTCTTTACATTTCACTGTCGATTTGCAAAATTTGCCTTATAGTTTAACAAATTGATCTAAAAATATTAAAGCTTGCTTGAAGTTTGGAAAATTTCTTTGAACATTTTTCTGAAGATCTGCGAACTCTCTTGTGAATTTTTTTAAATTTTTCTTTTAATTTCTGTAAAATTTTCTGAAGTTTTGTAGTTTTGTTCTCCAGATCTACGTACTACCCTGAAGCTCAACAAATTTCTCAGTAGATCTCCGAGCCTCTCTGAAGCTCAAAAAAAAAACCTTAGTAGGCTCTCAGACCTGCTATCTAGCATGCTTATTAGAGTGATGCAAATTTGAAATTTTCGCTCCACAATACTTAAACGATTCCAAATCGGATCCTGACTAACCTCTCCAAATTTGAACCCATTTGGTGAGAAACTGAGATCGCACAAACCATTGGAAGTTTGTATGGGAATTACTATGGTTAAACCAAGATTTTTGTTCATGTCTATCTAATGATTCACCATATCGGCCTGCTTCAAAAGCTTTCAACTGTACTCCCAGCTACAACTTTGCTGAAGATCACTTTTTGATTAAATGCAAGGATCGAAAGTTATCAATGGTTCAATGCGCTGATGTCTTATGATCATGCTCAATCAACTGCTCAGCAGGCAACATTGGTGTTTCTGGGGCGTTGAATAGGACACAAAAATCATGGCTACTTTGTCACACTGCAAAATACAGTGTTGCCTACAGAGCAGCTGCTTGATCATGTCATAAGTTTACCAATCTCTTAAATAATTAATAACTTTTTCCTGTCTAGTTTTACATAGAAACAATCTTCAGCAAAGTTGTAGCTGAGAAAATTTTCTATAAGAATGGTGATAAGTATTGGTAATGGCGAACGTTATAGTTTATTTCGCAGTGCTGTGATAAATATTCAATTAATTAAGTGTGAAATTGTGCTTGTGCCGCGGTAGAATTGATCCTACGCGTGCCCCGTAGTGATAGTTTATTGGATAAGTAGGAGAACGGTTGCTGTTGCCGCTGGTTCTCGTTCATTTTTTGTATTTTCGTTCGCCCGGCAAGCTAATTGGTACACTTTTAGTAAGCTAGTGCATTGTAAATTTTTTTGCTTTCGTTCGTTTTTACTTGTGTCTCTGTAGTGTTGCATGTAAAGTTTATGTGTATAGGTGATATATATGGCTGAGTGTGCAATATGTAATTTGGGGATTTTGGTAAGTGATTTGCCGGTTATCTGTGTGGGTAAGTGTGCTCGTGTATTTCATTGCAAGTGCACTACACTCACGCGGACTCAGGCAAAACTTATCACAGATAATGCAAATGTTCTATTCAAGTGTAGTAATTGTCTGTCAGATCAGAGTTGTGACGAGCAGAATGTATCGGTTTCGGATACCAAAATGCTGGGGGAAGCAATGAAGCAATTGTCTTCTGTTGCTGACTCTATCACTGGTATACGAAACAACCTTGCTGCTCAGATAGACAACGCGTTGAGAATTGGCATGGAAAAAATGCAACAAAATATGAACGATTCTTTAAGTTGCTTTGAAAAATTAATTAGTGAGAAATGGAATACGATGACTAGTTCATGTTTTGAAATTAGTACGGAAAAAAATTTAGCTGCAACGAATGGTGCATCTAGGACGGTTCATTCTGAATCGGACCGAAATCCCAGACGCAAAAAACGTAAATTTCAAAATAGTGACAACGATTCGACTGATGATGTTTTTCAAGAAAATGTGAGTTTTGCGGATGTTGTAAAAAGATCTAGTCATGCAAGTAAAAGTAAAAATATTAGTAACAGTAATAGTAACATTAACAGTAACAGTAACATTAACAGTAACAGTAACAAACAGAGTAATCGTAAGACTCGTCCGGTCATTGTGATCAAACCAAAAGAGTCCAAACAAGCTTGCGAAGATACTCGTAAGTTTTTGAAAACTCAGTTGGATCCAAAAACACACAAAATCAGTAATTTTAGGAATGGTAAAGATGGCTCTATTATTGTTGAGTGTGCAACAGGAGCTAATCTTAATGATGTAAAAACTGGTATTGAAAGCAATCTGGGTGAACAATATAGTGCTGTTGTTCCCACTTCGGTGCCAAGATTGAAAATAGTGGGCATGAGCGATCAGTTTTCCTCCGATGTCTTCATTGACTACTTAAAAAGTCAAAATGAAGACATCGCTATAAATGATGTTAAAGTAGTGAACATGTTTGAAAATCCACGCTTCACTTATAACAAGTTTAGTGTTGTAATTGAAGTCGATGTCGATACTTATAAATGTTTGTTATGTGCGAAAAAAGTAAATGTAGGGTTTGATCGGTGCTCGATAGTTCCCGCGATTAATGTGTTGAGATGCTTCAAATGTGGAGAATTTGGGCACAAGAGCATGGATTGCAAAAATTGTGATAGATGCTCTAGGTGCAGCCAACAACACAAAACGTCGGAGTGTACGTCAACTGTATTGAAATGTATTAATTGTTTGAAAACGAATAAAGAACGAAAAATGAACTTGGACGTCAACCATGCCGCATTTAGCTCGGAATGTTTGCTTTATAAAAGACTTTTTGATCAGAAGAAAAGCAGCTTGCGTTTCAATAAATAGCAGCCAAGTTCCAGGAATGTGAATCAATTCGATTTTTTATACTTGAATATTGCGGGGTTGTCAACAAACTACGTAGCATTACGTCAGATTGTTGAGGAAAAACGTCCTCTTTTAGTTTTATTATCTGAAACTCATATTGTAGAAACTGAAGCTTTTGATCAGTATAGTATTCCGGGATATATTGTTGCTGCTTGTTTATCACATTCTAGACACACTGGCGGTGTTGCTATTTATGTCAAAGAATCAGTTCAATTCAACCTTCGTACCAACGAAGTTATTGATGGCAACTGGTTCTTGGGCATTACAGTTGTACGTGACATGAAGATGGGTAATTATGGTGTTTTGTATCATTCTCCCAGTTCTAGTGACCAGCGTTTTGTTGAAGTTTTAGAGAACTGGTTTGAGACATTCCTTGATTCTAGTAAATTAAATATATTGGCTGGTGATTTTAATATTAATTGGCGTGATAACCATAATTCGAATCATTTGAAGCGTTTAGCTGAGTTTTTTAATTTAAAGCAAACGGTAAATGAGTATACGCGTATTTCCAGGCACAGTAGAACTTTAATTGACCACGTTTATTCCAATTTTGATTCCATTTGTTCAGTTACGGATACTGATTTGAAAATAACCGATCATGAGACTTTAGTGATTAATGTCTTAGACCATGTTAACGATAACGATAATTTTGTAAAATTGAAGTGCTGGAGGAAATATTCGAAGCAAGCTGTTTCGAATCTTGTTGAGAGAAGCCTGGATTTTCCATTCGCGGCCGGTAACTTAGATGAATCTACAGCTGTTCTTAATAACGCTTTGAAAACGTGTACCAATCAACTAGTTGAGCAAAAGTTTGTTTCTTTGAAAAACTCGAACAGCTGGTACAATTTGGATCTTTTGCGTCTTAAACGGAAAAGGGACAAATTGTACAAAAAGTTTTGTAGATCTAATAATGACAATCATTGGACTAGGTACACAATCGCGCGTAATAAGTATTCACAATCGATAAAGAAAACTCGTTGTGAATATGTTCAAAGGAAGATTGATCAGCATCAAAACAACAGCAAAGAGTTATGGAAAATTTTGAAATCTTTATTAAAACCTAGTAATTGTAAACCGCGGTCCATAACTTTTAATGGCACATTAGAACAGTCTGAACAAGTAATTGCAACTAAGTTTAATGATTATTTCGTAGATAGCGTTTCATTGATTAATCAATCTATTGAATTGGTCGATGAACCTGACGAAATAAAACAGCCAGTTAATAGTAGTTGTAGATTTGAAGTTTTTCACCCAATCACATTAGATGAACTTAGAGTTATTTGTTTTTCATTAGGAAAATCGGCTGGAGTAGATAATGTTAATGCTAGAGTTATTCAAGATTGCTTTCATGTCATTGGCCACATCTTGCTGGACCTTATTAATGAATCATTACAAACTGGACATGTGCCACAAATTTGGAAGGAATCCTTAGTGGTTCCTATTCAAAAAGTTGCTGGAACGATTAAAGCCGAAGAGTTTCGTCCCATCAACATGTTACACACATTAGAGAAAATTTTAGAACTTGTTGTTAAAGGTCAGCTGTTGGAGTATTTAAATAGTAATAGTTTGTTGATACCAGAACAATCGGGATATCGGGAAGGTCATTCTTGTGAAACCGCGTTGAATTTGGTATTAGCGAAGTGGAAAAATAACTTGGAGTGTAAAGATACGATTGTTGCTGTTTTTTTGGATCTTAAACGCGCTTTTGAAACAATTTCTAGGCCCTTATTGTTAAGATCAATCAAGCGCTTTGGAATTACGAGTACTGCATATAAATGGTTTGAAAGCTATTTGTCTGACAGAACTCAACGGACTGTTCTTAATGATTCTGTTTCCAGTCCCGTGGGGAATAACCTTGGAGTGCCCCAGGGAAGTGTATTAGGGCCCCTGTTATTTATTATGTATATTAATGACTTGCGACGTGTTTTACGATTTTGCGACATTAATCTTTTTGCAGATGATACTGTGTTATTCATTGCAGCTAAGGATTTAGATGATGCCGTTTTACACTTGAATGAAGATTTGCGTTCTCTAAGTAGATGGTTGAAGTATAAGCAGTTAAAATTGAATACAAGTAAAACTAAATTTATGGTAATTTCGCGGAATCGAGTAAATGAGAACGTCTCTGTTGTAATTGATGATGAGACTATTGATCGCGTTCGGGAGATTAAATATCTTGGCGTGATTATTGATGACACACTTAAGTTCAACTCTCACATTGACAATGTCATCAAGAAAATTGCCAAGAAGTATGGAATTCTATGTCGACTGAAAAACGATTTAACTATTGCCAGTAAAATACAGCTATACAAATCAATCATCTCTCCTCATCTTGACTTTTGCCCTTCCATTTTATTTCTGGCCAATGCAACACAAATATCGAGATTACAGCGCTTGCAGAATAAAATAATGCGTTTGATTTTGAGATGTAATAGATTCACTTCCTCAACTTTGATGTTAGACGCCTTACAATGGTTGTCGGTGAAGCAAAGAATTGTATATTTGACTATGGTGTTCATTTTTAAAGTAGTTAACGGTTTGCTGCCTCGATATTTGTGTGATCGAATTGAAAGAGGAAGTGACTTTCATAGATATAATACTAGAAACGCGGTTGAAATAAGAACACCACATTTCTTGACTTGTGCTTCACAAAATTCATTATATTATAAAGGAATAAATGTTTTCAATTCGATGCCTAGACATATCAAACGTTTAGCAACACTTACAGAATTTAAAAGACACTGCATTTCACACGTTAAAACTGTCTTTTGAACAGTTATCCAGTGATTTTTTTATGAATTGACAAATTATGTATCTTGACGAAGTTATCTCTAACGGATTATTTTATATGGATAGCTGTCATAACGACTTTTTAATAATTATTGTAGCACTGCAAAAACTATTTCTGTTCGCCACGAGGGTGATGATGGATTTTTAATATTTGATTTTATAGTAGATTAATTAAAAAAAAAAAAGTAGTCTACAAAGGTTTGAGCCTCGCGCGCGTATTACGGATATAGAGGACTGAATTTAACATTTGATAAAAAAAAAAATGCAATTTTGAAGCTTATTTGAAAGATACCTTGAGTTAGTAGTAAGTTTTCTGGCAAATGTTAGGGGTTCGTGAGCATTCCTGACATTGCTGAAAATTATGATAGCATCAGATTGCGGGGTTACTAGTGTAATAGGATGCTTTGTTGATTGTTCATTAACTCTTGATTGCTTGTAATACTTATGAATATTTTAGGTGGACAAAAAGGCGAACTAAGAGGTGGATGCCTGAGCTTTTCCACATTTATATCGCTGTGAAGCAACTGTAAACTTTAGAGGGAATCTATATCTGTAACTGAAACCAGTTCGATTTTGTTTGCCAACCTGGTTAAAATGTCATATTCAATTATCTTAAAGATAAATCGTCCAGCTCAAACCTTTGTAGGGGTAAGAGGTGGGACCATCATCATCATCATCATCGAACTGTTTCGCAGCTCAATATGGAAAAAAGCCTAGAAGGTAATGAACAAAACGTTGAGATTTCCCATAGCAATTTACATGCAAACTTCAAAATGACTTGTGCGAAGTCAGTTTCTAACCAAATGAGTTGTAACTTTGGGAGGCTAATCAGGACCCAATTTGAAACAATTTAAGCACTGTGGAGCGAAAAAGTCAAATTTTGCATCAGTCTTAGGCCGTTCGCAATGCTGAGTTTCAAAACGCCTCGACAATTCTATAATTTGAAACTGTCAAAAATAAAACTGCAACACGATCAACGCAACGCACAGTTCTAAAAGATGTTTGTAATCATCAAGTTCCATAAACTTGACTGTTCTCTATGAAGTTCATAGCGTTTTTTTTTTTGTGAAGCTCTTCGAAACATCTTTAAATACATCCAAAGAAATTTGAAACAGAGTTCCATTCGTGTTTTAAACTCGCTCAGAAATAAAACAGAATAGTCGAGCAGTTGCAAATCTGGTGCAAAATAGTGCTCGAATAATGAAACTGCAACTCAGCATTGCGAGAGGTGCGTTTCTGTTCTAGTTTCAAATTGAAACAGTCCTCATAAAATACAACAGCATTGCGAACGGCCTTATAAAATACAACAGCATTGCGAACGGCCTAAACTTACCTTAAGCTTCCCTGAAGCATAGAGAAGAAAATATGAAAGTCTCGCAGTTAGACCAACTTTGACAATTTTTAGATAATGTATTAAACGTAAACAAAGGCTTTAAAGGCAAATGTCTGCATGTAAGTTACAAGAATTCAAATTTGCATTATTTGCCAAAAAAAAGATCAATCCTCGTAGTGGACAAATTAATGTGAAAACCAGTATTCGGCTTACCACCCAGCCACCCCCGGTATAACAGGGTTCAGGTGTGCATTTTCCAAATGACAAGCTGATTATTTTAAAACTACTTATTCCTTGATAAATCGTAACCCCGATCAGTCACGAAAACGAGCAATCAAAACACAACCGGCAGCAGTTGTTTACATGAAAGTGCCTGCTAGCCCAACACCCACCACAATCTGCTTGATATTATCGGCAAAATATTCTCGCAATGTTCATTTCCTCCGTGTTCGCAGTTAGTCGGATGCGGATAACAATCGTCACCCACCCCGGCAAGACACCAGCACCGAGCCATGAAAAAATTGAGGTTATATTGTGCCCATCATCGCGCAGACATGCCAACGGCAACGATGATGATGACAGTTGTTTTTTTTCGCCTACTGGGTTGTCGTCTGGTGGCATCGAATTCGATAAATTACAGAAAACTGGTGGAATAGCATACACAGCAAAAAAATAATTTTGATATCACATCAAAGTGGATGCACTACAATCATGTCGAAAATTTCATGTAATTTTTATGACCACATAAATAAACAAATGCAGTAAAAGCAGCGTAATGTCAGTTCATGCATTGTATTAATGATAATTTTGTCCTTTTTAGCAAGTAATATTATACCATATTTTCGACATGATTGTAGTGCATCCACTTTGACGTGATATCAAAATTATTTTTTTGCTGTGTAGACAAGACACGCACATCCGAAATGGGCACCGGAAGGGATCCTTTCCGTTTTATCATTTTCCACGCTTGTTTCATTCCGACTACAATTCTTCGAAAATAAAATACTTGTTCTTCTCTTTTGAGCTTTTCTCACAAAGACATCCACGTTTTAATAAATTTCCTCATACCTGGAAAACCCAAAGTTCCATCTCACTGCAACAACCGCTCAAGGCCAACTGGATTTCCTTGTATTTCCATATAAATTGGCAATATTCTTTGTGCCCACCTGTCTTCTCCCGGACGAATCTTTTGTACCGCGTTATCATGCGGTGTTTCCGAAATTGGCTCCCAGCAGAATCGATCAATTCATAAAAATCGTTTCGACCCCTGCCCTGCGGCAGCTTCAAGCGAACGTCGAAATACTACCGCCTAAAAAGGTAGTCTGCTGCCTTTGTTTCCCCGAAGAAAACACTGCAAGATAAACCAGCATCGCCACCGTCGTCGCCACCGCCAGTAGCTATCATATATTTTGGGTTTCCAATTTGAGCCACCTAATGGCATATCATCCCATCGTGCGAGTCGATATGGCCCACATGTGACGGGGAACTGCTCAGGTGAAAAATCGAAAGATGACGCGGACGGGATCCTGTGTTTATAAATATTGAACTAAGTGGATACGACAGTATCCTGTTGCATCTTTGTCCTACGGAAATTTGAAGGAAACATGTGGGGGATCATCCATGTGCTTAACGATTTTCCCGAATTTAATGTTTTTTAAGCAGAGCAGTTCTAGGCCAAATAGCAAAAACCAAGGGGCAAGGCAGCTTTACTCAGAGTAAATATATGTGCAGCGAGTAAATTTGAGTTACTCACATTTACTCAAAAATGATCAAAGTAGTCTCGATTTTCTGATCATAGAAAATATCGTCTGACAGCATATTTGATTTTTAAATAAGCACAGTTTTTAAGCATTAAGAGCAACCGTACCAATGAGTAAATAAGGCACATTTACCAACCTCTACCATAACGCTACTTGCGTACCGGGGGTTGCTATTCAGATGGGGGAAATAGCAATCCGCACCTTGAGAAGTAGTGAGTTCATAAATTTAGCAACCCGGTAGCAACGCATCAGACGGTTGCTATTTTTAATAAACGTCAAAAGTTTGTTTTGCCGGTGTGGAAAACGGTAACTTCAATAATGACTCTGATAGCAACGACCGGAGTGGAGAGGAGCGATTAAGCCAAAATGAAAACGCTGTGCGTAAGTAAAATAGTGCCGCAAATGGTTGCGACTGGTACGGTTGCTCTAAAAGATCCACGACAGACCAGGGATCGATTGATTTAAGTATTGTCGTTGAAGATTTTCGATGATGTGGTGGTGTTATTTCAGGACTATCCATGTTGGTACTCGACCAGAGATTTGAGAAGTTTCGCATAGTCTGTAAAAGATCCTTCTCATCTTGCTGAACTAATTTCGGACATGAGGAAATCCAACATGAATATTGAGGTATATCGTGGCAAGTACTACTATGTTCCAAAGTTTCAATAACGTGTAACTATTCGTTTGTAACGGCAAGTGCAGTAGCAAGAAACTCCTCGAGCTGGGTCTCAGGGTCGGTTTATTACTTGGTAGTCCAAGGGACTTTGTGGACAAGATGTGCAGTGTACCTGACTAGAGATTATTGCGGAGCATGAACTGAAAGATATGGTGGTGACACGGCCTAGGACGATACCGGAGTGACCGTGTCAAAAGGGGAATGCTCCTTTTTGGTTAGGGGTATCCTCCCGGAGTTTTAAACCTCCTTCGTGGTCAGTCGAACCAGAGGTTGGAATTAGTCTTTGACTGTTAGGCGAAATGTAGCTTGGTCCACTTAGCCAAATCGTATGTTCTGATTGGGCCTGACCAGTCCAAAATAGAGGGATCTGGTGTATAGCACAAGAACGTCTGATTCATGTAACCGTTATGTTACAAACCTGCGATTCGATGTTTTTTTTTTTCAATTGCGCCATGTGATCGATCCTTCAGGTAAATTTAAACTATAGCGATGAAACCCACCGGGAAGACCACACGGCCATGCATAACGACCGATTGTTGAATAAGGCGCCCATGACCATAGCGAAATTGTGACACGGAGTCACGGGGTGATGCGGTGAAGGGTCCAGCGATGCTCAGCGAACGGCCATCGTTCACTTAAAACAGGCGATCGTGTAGACCAGAAGTGATTAGCTAGTGGAGTAAAATTAATACTTAGGGAACCTAGGGCAAGTAGTGAATCGTAGTGACCAGTTGAACAACGATTTCACCGATTCAGGACCTTTTCCGTACGTTTTCGTACGTAGAAGTGACTGTATAGTCACGGATATCTTATTGCCAAGGACCATTGTTCCTCGTGAAGGAAGACACTGGTCACGGGCAGACGGCAGTAATCAATAAGGAGAGATTCCCTTCCCGGTTCGACAGAGGGAGGCCTTGCCTTCGTCGACCAGCTTTGTCTGAAGGAAGCGCCTGTGCATCGGGACCAGCTCGAAAAACCGTCATACCAGCCCACCACCAAAACACCACACCGCTAAATCAAACCGCCATCGCACGACAGCCAACGAACGGTAGACGCGTTAGTCAGACCGCCATCGCTGTAGTTGCCGGTAGACCAGTTGGTAATATCTCCATCTTGCTGACAAGGTCAGCCTTTGATCGTCCACCATCGCTGGAATCGTTCTGGAATTTCAGCGAGCCCTCGCTGGACTGTATTCGTCGTAGTCGTCGTAAAGTAATCCTACGTAAGTGGAACGAAACCCATTGTTTTCAATGTTGAAACCCATTGTTTTCAATGTTGAAACCCATTGTTTTCAATGTTGAAACCCATTGTTTTCAATATAAAAATGTGTATAAGATATTGAGCAACGCGAGTTACACACAGTTACTCAAAATTAACCTCGATTTTACTCATGATCTTTCGTCCAGGCAAAGTTTTATCGGTTTTATCGAATGCAGCAAGCAAGGCCAATTTTATAAAATACTAGCTGAGTGTGCCCGGCCTTGGTCGGGATTCAATATTAGCTTGAGTTTATGCGCCAATTTAAAAAAGTATGAAGTTTGTACCCCCCCCCCCCTTTTTATCTAAGAGGCTACCCTCTATGACCTCCACATGCCAAATTTGGTTCAATATGCTTGATTAGTTCTCAAGTTATGCAGAAACTTCTGTTTCATTTGTATAGGAGCCCCCCAACCCCCTACAGAAGGGGGAGGGGTCACGAACCATCATAAGAACCTTTTCCGGCCCGAAAAACTCCTTTCCGAGTATATAAGGGTCAGACAGACAGACAGACAGACAGACAGAAATTCATTTTTTATATATTTAGATTAGCCTCACTTTCAAAGGGCGGAGCTGAAATCCAACTTGGTAGAATAGACGAATCACATTTCCATGAAAATACGTTCTGTTGGGAATTTAAACCCAGTGTTCTCAACGATTGTGCGTGCTTAAAAGGCCATTCTATAAAATTATTACCTAACTTTACACTTAGAAATGATTACCGACTTCAGTAATTTTTACCGAACTTTCAACGGCTGAACTTTTCGGTAAAAATCAAGCATTTTAATTCAAATAAGGAAAACTTCACCACAATGGCAAGACTCGACATTTGTGAATTTAATCCCATTTTTCTCAAAAACTGTACGTGTTACAAAAAATTGGAGTACATATTTGGAATCAGCGTGGCAAAATTTTCCAGATTTTTACGTTCGAGCGCCATACAATTTGAAACACCCCTTTCTGACTTATGATGACTACCATTATGGTAAAGACCTGAATGATGCGGAGTATAGGGGGGTTGGGGTAAATTTCCCCTGTTCGATGATGCTGGTAATTTGCGTTCGATTGGTGAGGAAAGAATAACCAACGTTTTGTTTATAAAAGTTGATAGTGCCTTTTCAATGGTTCGTCTACAATATATTGAATTGGTTTCGCTTTTTGGTAAATCTAAATTCAATCCGCCAGACTATAAATATGGCGACTATAGTGCGAAGTCACTCGAAATGGTTGTAAACAAAATCCGAGACAAAATCCAACAATCAGAACCATCATCCCTGATGAATCTTTGTAGAGTCCACAAATCTCGGAAATCGGTGCCCCATTTCACCTGTAATTGCAGTGCAGCAAACGTGGAGCAACAATTTGAATGTTGCCCGTGTTGTAGAAGCTGATATTTGTGCACTTAAAGTTTCTATGTGGTTCCGAAAATAAGGATGTCACAGCGATTCACCTTAAACAGATTCGTTGTCGAATTGATTTCACCTGTCACTTTTGATTACAATTCGATAAATCATAGCCTTCTACAAATGTGCCGTAAAACTGGTAATCGGCTAATGCCAAAGATGAATCACCCCTCGGTGAAATTATGGCGATTTTCTATGCTAAAATATGAGTGTTGTAAGGTAGGGAACGAAAATTTTTGAGTTTTTTACCCATTGTCACCCCCACTTACGGTACCATAAACGAAAGGTAACCCAGAAGCTAGAACTATCCCACAAAGGGTTTGGATGATACCCTGTCGTTAAGCTCTTGCTTATGGTTATTTTTTAGTAGGGACGTGAACAGGAAGATTTAGCTAGAATATTTGCTCGGTTTCCAAAGAATTTCTCCAAATCGTTTTATAAAAAAATATGCAGGAATCAATGTATAAAAATGCATTTGAGTTTTTTCGACCAGAAAAAGTACTTCCGAACCAAATAAATCAACTTTATCGAATCCCTAACTCAAGCTGCATCTTCACGTACGTTTCGCATCCCTGAGGATGCATCCTTCGTACTTCGTAAGAACCTCATTGTACAACTTCCGGGCACTTCTTTTGGCCACTAGATTCTGCTTCAGTGTCCTGGTGCGTTGGCTGGCATTGAATTTTTTGACGACATCATAATCCGACAGCCCTGGGTGTGCCCTAACCGTTCTCAACGCCTTCAAATGCAGCTTCCGATCCTTATAGCGTGCGAAACCGAACTTTTTGTCAATTCGAACCTCAACCTGAGGTAGGTTTAAAAAAAAAAAACGATCAAACTGACGTTTATCAGAACAAAAGCAGACGCAATTGAGGTTGGAACTGAATAATAAACGAGTTCGCTACGACGCTTGCTATGATCGTGCCGATCGATAGTATGCCGCTCACGGGAACGTTTGAGAACACTGCACACGGTCAATTTAGCCAATTTCAACGACTTCGCGATTTTTCGTCAGATTTCTCGAATGTTTGTCCAAAATTAATTTTCAGTTTGCGGCTTCCATCAAGTTTAACTTCTTTTAAACAAAATGCATCGTGGCGAACTTTTCAGAACTGAAAGAGAAAACATTTCAAAACAAACTGATGTCAAAACAATCCAGATTCGACCGCTAGGAGCACTGCAGTAAAATAAACAGTGCGTCCAGATATTAAATGGCTCGTACCCGTAAATTTGGTCTAAATCATGATTGGGGTTATCCAAATCGTTAAACGCGTTTATCTCCGAAAATATGGGTTTAATCGCGATTTGAGCGGTTTTGAGGTGTTTTGGCCTGGATTATGTTTTGGATATTCCAAATTTATCATTTCTCCGTAAATATGGCCTTAACAGCGATTTGAGGGGTGTTAACTACTCATAATCGCAAGTCAGTCCCATCTGTAAACAACTGGAAATGAGAAAACGGTGTTCAAAGATTTTAGAAGTTTTCTGATTTTACACTTATTTTGGATGGATAATTTTAAAATTCAACGTGTAACTAAAAATTATTGGATAAAATATCGTGACATTTGTATGGAAGTGGAACTGACTTGCGATTACATTTAACGTCAGTGAAAAAAATAACCGCAAGTCAGTCACAATGCCACAATGATGATGCTGCATTTAATTTAGCCCAGTATTGAACAGTAGAAAGATACCATGGCCCCATAGAACGTTACTGAATGATTCTGGATTCATTCTGCTGGTTTCAGAGTAATGTTGTTGTTTATTAATTTATTTGATATGGCTCAATTGAATTAACTTTACAGAGCCGATGATTCTTGTTGACTATACAATTCATCTTAAAACTATAGTCAAAATGTACAACACAATAAACAATTTATCTTTCGCTATCCTCCATCAGAACGGGAGCCACTTTCAGTGGTTTCCTTGTATGGCTGTATCGCCAATGGGGGGCAGAGCGCTCCCATTGTAGCAATGGATGCAAAACGTGGTCATCACTCACACACTCATCACGAAACAATTGCTTTCCAAAATCGACGACGCATCGACCGAAAGAACTGCTGATGAAGAGCAATGAGAAGGACCACACAATGGTTGCTGCCGAGTAAACAGACGATCATGTGGCACGGATCGAGAGTGGCCTAATTTTATCGACAAGCGAGTGAAGACTGTTCCAGAGCAATGGCCGGAGTTCCGGCGAGTATGTGTCTTTAGACCAGAGCTTTTCGGCATGATAATTCAAAAATAAGATCAATAAGGGTTATGATGAATATCCAGCACCATGTTGTCCACACCCGGCAATGTTCCGGGTATACCCGGGGAAGTGGTAAAACCTTTTTAAATCAAAATCCATCATGCGACACATCAAATCACATGGGAATTCAGAGCCATATCCATTAGCGCTAGTATTGAGGGCCGTAAAACTATATTTGCCACATCCGGACATCCCAAGTAACAATTCAAGCTGAACAGTAATAACAAAAGCTGATTATTGGTTGATTTAAGGTGTACAAAGCTGATTAACAATAGGCTGAATATATTGTTGACTAGTAGTGCATGAAGCGAATTTTATCCCCATAATCCAACCTCAACAAGTTAGCTGATCTAAATGTTGAACAAGGCTTATTTAAGCTTAACACAACTCCATAAATCAGCAATGCGTTACACATATTTTGATAGCTTGATTTGTTAAATGCCGCCAGTATCTGTGTCACTCACTGCATTTCCGGCTTTTTAGTTCTTCGAAATTTACTGCCTACCTTTCTAATTACAAGCAGTGGCAGCAATAGAGAGAAGGGAGAGAAATTTTTTATGAATAGCTCCAGGTAGATGTGGCTGTGACGACGTTGGAAGTATTTACATTTGTATTTCTGTGTTTTGTCTGTTATAATGAACTGAAGTTTCAGACCGCATTGCAAAAATATTACTCAATTATGGCATTAAAATAGCATCCAAATTACCATCGAAATAAATCATGCTTGTGTCCACATTGTATTACCTGCACTTGAAAGTGAGAGAAATGTTTTACTGTCACCAGTAGTTGTTTACAATTCTTCATTGCTGTATAATACTCTTGCGGTTGCTGTTATTCAACTTTTTTTTCAAGTCAATGATCATACCTTTTGCCACACATATGCTTAAGTGGTGCAGTAGGTATGGTTGACGCCTGTGAATCAGCGCCTGCTAGTTCGAATCCCGAAATGCAAAGGTAGTTTTTAGACTTATATTAACATACTAAATATGTAAATCCAATAAGTCAGCAACAAGTTAAAGCAGCTCCATGTAAATGCATAAGATGTGAAGCGGTCTTCAATTATTATTTTTGAAATAAAACTAGAAGGCTGAACAAGGGTTGGAAAAGACTGTTGTTTAATGCCTTAAAAAGCTTATATTGTATATTAATGTTAAGCGTTTGGCTGATTAAAATCGCCAGATTTAGATGTTTAAAAGCTTAACAAAGGTTAACGTGGTCTATGTACAGCAATTATTCAATCTAAGGCTGAATTAAAATCGATTAATCAACACTTGTTAAGCATCAAATTGTTACCTGGGAACCTACAATCTTGAAAGAATATTTGAAATTTAAAACAGTTGGAGATCCTCAGAACTTGATCAACCTGAAGTCTTGTAAAAATATCCTGAGAACTTTACTAATATCTTCGTCTACCTATATGGAGATCTTATGAATATTTCCTGATGTCTGCAAGAATATCCAGTAGCTTACACAACGTTCCAGGACGTCTACAAAACTCCCTTAAGTCCCTAAATTTATTCCGAATTACATGTTTTGTTTTCCATTTCTCTTAATTTTGCGACGATCTTTGAACATCTTTGCACGTTTGGAAAGACACCTAACACATCCACAAATATTCTTGAACATCTGGAAAGTTCCTTGAAATTTAACGAAGTTCCCAAAACCTCCATGGAGCTCATGGAGCTTATTTTAAGTAAGAACTGCTAAACTGAAGCGAGGATCCCTGAAGTTCTTAGAAGTTTATTTAACTATTTTTAAAACTTCCACAAAATTCTCTGAACTTTTTCAAAATTCCTTTCAATTATATGAAGTTTTACGCAGCTCCTCAAAATGCTACAAAATTTACTAAACTTCTACAAAGTTTGATTTTCCGCGAAGTTCCACGAAAGAAATTTCTTGAATTTGTGCGTTAATTCCACAATTATTTTAAGTCCATGAGGCTTCAAAAAAGTGCCATGAAATAACATCTCGCGTAACATGCGTCCAAAATGTAAACAAGCCAAAAAATGAATTTAAAATTTTTTCGCCACTGTTCAATTCATATACACGGGAACCTCCGTTTACGATGTCTTTTTTTTTTACGCAGTATTCAATTTACGTCCCTCTTTTTACGAAGTAAATCCCAAATAACGAGTTTTCTTTTTACGAAGTAAATTTCAAATAACGAGTTGTTTTTTGCAATTTTGCGAAACTGGGATATACTGTGAAATACTCAACAGTATTGGGTATCAGAGTGACGTGAAGGAATCGGAAATCTCTGTCTGACGCTATTTTTAAATCCAATATGGCAGCTTCCGGTTACAGAAAAAAACTTGGAAATTCTGCTACCCTACAATATGGGTATTTTTGGAATCGGAGTGACGTGTAGAAACCGGAAATCCATGTCTGATGCCATTTTGATCCAAGATGGTGGATAGATGTCACTCAGATTTAAAAAACTACCCATATTGTGGGGTATTTGACAGTATTTCCCAGTTTTTCTCTAACCTGATGCCGCGATCTTGGGTTTCAAAATGCGGTCAGAACTAGATTTCTGGTTCTCACACGTCACGCCGATCCCAAAAATAGACATATTGATGGGCATTTAACTATATTTTTCTGTTTTTCTGTAACCGGAAGTCGCCATCTTTGATTTTAAAATGGCGCCAGACATCGATTTCCAGTTCTAAGACGTCAACCCGTTATTAAGATACCCATATTGTGCGTTATTTAACATTATTTTGCTTATTTTTATGTCACTGGAAGTCGCCATCTTGGATTTCAAAATGCCGTCAGACATTGATTTCCGGTCCCTACACGTCACTTCGATTCCAAAAATACCCATATTGCGGGGTATATGGCAGAATTTACAAGTTTTTCTGTTACCGGAAGCCACCATCTTCGATTTCAAAATGGCGTCAGACATAGATTTCTGAACCCTACACGTCACTCTGATTCCAAAAATACCAATATTGTGGGGAATTTGACATAATTTCCAAGTTTTTCTGTTACCGAAAGCCGCCATCTTGGATTTCAAAATAGCGTCAGACATAGATTTCCGGTTCCTACACGTCACTCTGATTAAAAAAACACCCATATTGTGAAGTATTTGACAGAATTTCCAAGTTTTTCTGTTATCAGAAGCCAACATCTTGGATTTCAAAATGTCATCAGACAAAGATTTCCGGACCCTACACGTCACTCCGATTCCAAAAATACCAATATTGTGGGGTATTTGACAGAATTTCTAAGTTTTTCTGTAACCGGAAACTGCCATCTTGGATTTCAAAATGGCGTCAGACATAGATTTCTGGACCCTACACGTCACTTCGATTTCCAAAATACTCATATTGTGGGGAATTTGACAGAGTTTATAAGTTTTTCTGTTACCGGAAGCCGCCATCTTGGATTTCAAAATGGCATCAGACACCGATTTCCGGTCCTTACACGTCACTCCGATTCCAAAAATACCCATATTGTGGGGAATTTGGCAGAATTTATAAGTTTTTCTGCAACCGGAAGTCGCCATCTTGGGTTTTAAAATGGTATCAGACATGGATTTCCGGTCCCTACACGTCATTCTGATTGAAAAAACACCCATATTGTGAGGTATTTGACAGAATTTCCAAGTTTTTATGTTAACGGAAGCAACCATCTTGGATTTCAAAATGGTGTCAGACATCGATTTCCGGTTCCTACTTGTCACTCCGATTCCAAAAATACCAATATTGTGGGGAATTTAACATAATTTCCAAGTTTTTCTGTAACCGGAAGCCGCCATGTTGGATTTCAAAATAACGTCAGACATCGATTTCCGGTCCTTACAAGTCACTTCGATTCCAAAAATACCCATATTGTGGGGTATTCGGCAGAATTTCCAAGATTTTCTGTTACCGGAAGCCCCCATCTTGGTTTTCAAAATGGCGTCTGACATGGATTTCCGGTTCCTACTCGTAACTCCGATTAGTAAAATTCCCATATTGTGGGGTATTTGACAGAATTTACAAGTTTTTCTGTAACCGGAAAGCACCATCTTGAATTTCAAAATGGCGTCAGACATCGATTTCTGTTCCCTACACGTCATTCCGATTCCAAATATACCCATATTGTGGGGTATTTGGCAGAATTTACAAGTTTTTCTGTAACCGGAAACCGCCATTTTGGATTTCAAAATGGCATCAGACATCGATTTCCGGTTCCTACTCGTCACTTCGATTCCAAAAATACCCATATTGTGGGGTGATTGGCAGAATTTACAAGTTTTTCTGTTACCGGAAGCCCCCATCTTGGATTTCAAAATGGCGTCAGACATGGATTTCCGGTCCCTACACGTCATTCTGATTGAAAAAACACCCATATTATGGGGTATTTGGCAGAATTTTTATAAGATTTTCTGTAACCGGAAGCCACCATATTGGATATCAAAATGGCGACAGACATCGATTTCTGTTCCCTACACGTCATTCCGATTCCAAATATACCCATATTGTGGGGTATTTGGCAGAATTTACAAGTTTTTCTGTAACCGGAAACTGCCATTTTGGATTTCAAAATGGCATCAGACATCGATTTCCGGTTCCTACTCGTCACTTCGATTCCAAAAATACCCATATTGTGGGGTATTTGGCAGAATTTACAAGTTTTTCTGTAACCGGAAACCGCCATTTTGGATTTCAAAATGGCATCAGACATCGATTTCCGGTTCCTACTCGTCACTTCGATTCCAAAAATACCCATATTGTGGGGTGATTGGCAGAATTTACAAGTTTTTCTGTTACCGGAAGCCCCCATCTTGGATTTCAAAATGGCGCCAGACATAGATTTCCGGTCCCTACACGTCACTTCGATTCCAAAAATACCCATATTGTGGGGAATTTGACATAATTTCCAAGTTTTTCTGTTACCGAAAGCCGCCATCTTGGATTTCAAGATGGCGTCAGACATCGATTTCCGGTCAAAACACGTCTCTCTGGTTCAAAAAACACTTTTGTGGGGTTTTTTCTCAGAATTTCCAAGTTTTTCTGTTACCGGAAGCCGCCATCTTGGATTTCAAAATGGCGTCAGACAACAATTTCCGGTTCCTACACGTCCCTCTGATTTAAAAAAACACCCATATTTTGGGTATTTGGTAGAATTTACAAGTTTTTCTGTAACCGGTAACGGCTATCTTGGATTTCAAAATGGCATCAGACATCGATTTCCGGTCCGCACACGTCCCTCTGATTAAAAAAACACCCATATTGTGGGGGTATTTGGCAGAATTTCCAAGTTTTTCTGTTACCGAAAGCCGCCATCTTAGATTTCAAAATGGCGTCAGACATAGATTTCCGGTTCCTACTCGTCACCCTTAATCAAAAAATACCCATATTGTGGAGTATTTGACAGTATTTCCCAGTTGTTCTGTAACTGGATGCCGCCATCTTGAATTTCAAAATAGCGTTAAACATGGATTTCCAGCTCCTATATGTCTCTCCGATTCCAAAAATACCAATACTGTGGGGTATTTGACAATATTTTCAAAAACCTCTTTTTACGAAGTAAATCCCAAATAATATTTGAAAATCGATAACAATTTGATTTCATAAATTAAAAAGCCTTTTTGTAAATCTTTCAATGGATATGCCCTTTTCGCAAAGCCGCTGTGCTTGCCATCAGAAATGTTACTCTAGTTATAGAGGTCCCTTATATATTTGCCACTTTTACGCAGTTTTCAAAACTTTTCCAAGTTCCTTGTTTCTACAAAAAAAAAATCTGAAGATCTATGAAGTTCCCAGAATTTCCTCAATTTCTACGATGTTGGAAAAATCTCTAGGCTCATGGTCAGTTTGTAGGGCCTGAAGACGTGTTATTAACCGTCGATTAAATATCGATATAGGGGAAATGGATGTAATGTCGGCCCAAATGCCCGTAATTTGGGCCCATAACATAAGAATAGTACCTAGTCAACATAAAGGGACTTGAATAAAAATTTTATTTGTGGATCAATTTTATTATTAACTGAGTCAGAAAACAAAATCACCAAAAATACTTAGGGGGGGGGGGCTAGATAAGGGGCCTTGCTCCCTTGGCACCCCCATTAGCTACGCCAATGGATATACTGAATAATGATGCTAACTCAAAATTGATTAAAAACACAGATTGGACAGTCTTGCGGTTACCGGGAGTTTAGGTATTCGAATTTTTTTTACCAGATTAAAGCCGTAAATTTGGCCTTAAACATGATTTGGGTTTTCCCTTTAAACTCGTTTTCCTCCGCAAATATGGCCTTAATCGCGATTTGTGGAGTTTTCAGGTGTTCAAAATTTGTATACTCGATTTATGTAAATTTGACCAGAATCATGAGTTGGTTTTTTTCAAATTTTTAAACCCGTTTATCTCTATAAATATGGCCTTTGAGGGGTGTTCCTTTACCCGATTTTCTCCGGAAATTTGTCCTCAATCATGATTTGAGTTTTCCAAATGAGTTTTCATATATGAAGCCATTGTTTCTAATAGCCTAATAATATTATATTCTAGTAGGGAGCAAGTTAACCTTTCTAAAACCGTTTTTATATTCTGGGACACCCTACTGAAAGAGTACAAAAAATGCTGGATAACAAAGATGAAGGGCTTCTTCAGAAGTTGAAAATGATGTGGAAAATATTAGAAATTACTTCTAGATAGAGCTGGAATTAGGGAGTAACAGCTTTTGTAAACAATGAGTTCTCTCGATGATTTCTAGACACTCAAGGCTCGCCCAAGCAAATCAATATCATTATCAGGTAGGGGAAATCTTCCCCTAGCCGATGGTTATGTTGGTTTGTGTTGGCGCGCCTTCAATTCCTAGAAATCATCAGGAAAAGTCATTGTTTACCAAAGCTGTTAGGCCATAATTCCAGCTCTATCTAGACTTGAACTTCAAAAGCGCCATGGTAACACTTCAGTAAAGTGAACGAAATACGAGACATGCTTGGATAATTGAAATCTTCGCGTGTTTGGTTACCTTTTGACATTCTAATGCAATTTTCCGTACGCAGGAACTTGACTTGACTATTGAACGAAATTTGTGCGTGTGTGTTAAACGCATATTGGCACCGGCTCGGAGAAGTGCGTACATTACATTAGCCAGTCACATACCTGTACACCGTACACGTGTCCATAGATGTACTACGTTGTGTGTACTTTTGTAGCTTTGACATTTTAATTACTTGCCTCTATCCCGTTAGCAGCAACCGAAACAGAAAACGATGATGATGAGAGGAGGTTTTTCAGAACAAGTCCAACACAGTCAAAGGTCAACAGGTTCAATTTAGCTATTGGATTTGATTTTCTGCACATGCTACGTAAATTAATTTCCACCGAGTGCAACTGCCGCCGCTCGGACGTTGGCTTTGGAACCGAAAGGGCACAACTGGAAAAGGTCACCAAGCAAACATATTCGAATAACTTTTATACAGCATATTCCAATTATACAATTGTTCAGGAAATACCATTCATTATCGCTTGAGCTGTCCCCGTCGAAGGAACAACATCCGTATCTATGAGGCCAGGGAAATGTCAAACGGTCATACTTGAGCGAAATCGCTCCCCACGGGGTCGTTTGGATCTCGACGGAACCCTTTGTTCTTCATCTTACCTTTTATCCGACAATGACTGCGATGCGGGCGGTGAGTGGATGAATGACCATGAGAACGAAATAATAAAATGCTACCCACTTCTCACTCGAACAATGCGGAGCAGACACTCAGCAACAAGAACAATGCGAACCACCGCCTTAATGTATGCAGCGTATTCATGAAAATGCGAATGGAAAGCAGTAAATCCTAGATTTTAACTAGCCAAGTACCTCCCCCCACATCCGTAAATGCCAAAAGTTAGAACGTAATCGACGGCTGGAATGCGAATGTACCTACTTCTCGCTCGCTTAAATCAAATCCTAACGGACTGTTATGGCGTCTCCGTAGTTTTCATTTTTTTTTTTCGTAGTGCCAAAAATAGTATTTGAACAGAATCAGAGCGACTTAGAACAGCAAGCTTCACTCTTTTATCTCGTTTGCCATGTTGATTCTTAATCATTCCGTTACCTTGATTACACTTCCACACGCACACACTTCCACTATAGAAACGGGCAAAAATAGAAAGTACCCGTTTCCAGCAATTAGTTGCCGTAATTATTCTGAACGATGCCGATTTCGACAACAGTGTCCGCGCTCGCGTTCCAACACTGCATGAAGCACACTGAAACAAAACACACTATCCACTTTAGATGCACTGTCACACGCACACACACAAATACAATCCACAGTGTACAAATACATTCACAGTTTTCGAGGTTCGAGACCGCCTAGACCGTCGAGATTTCGACACCGAAAATTGCGGACTGCCCTCGGTTGCGTACCGAGGACGATGTAGTGATTATAATTTTAACCTGACGGGGATTAGGTGTGAAGGACAGTGGGATTGGGTTTGTTTGGTGCCCGGAGAGTATCCTCAGCAGCTGAAATCGATGTTTGAGATGTTGAGAAGTGTAAGGTAAAGTTTGTTATAGCTTTTTCATCTCGTAGAATGGTTCTTAGATTCTAGGCATCAACATTTTCCATTTTCATCCAGGTACCTTCAGTGGTGCAAAGGGCCATAGTGAAAGACTTGCATTCTAGGCAGCTATCTGCTTTTGCTTTGACCTGGGCCCAGGTCCGATTCCTATCGACTTGCTTGATTTCCTTGTTGATGTTCCGCCACCATATGAGCTTCTGGGTCTGCTTCTGCTGAGATGTCCTGGTGGGCTCCAATTCAGCGCCTACTTGCAGATTTGGTTGCCTCCCCCTTAATAGTGCATGACCGACCCACCACAACTTATGTTCTCGAATTTCAGTTGATATCGGCTTCGGATGAAATAGTGACGATGGAGCCAGCGTTGGAGATACAGTTATCAGATCACCAGGGTTGGATTATATACCGCAGGCAACGGTTGAATTGAGAATCCAAGTGGTGGTTTGATCAAATTAAAGGGTGAACTCGAAATTAATGCCACACACATAAACAGCTGTAACTTTTTAACCACAACAGCAAATGACTTGAAATTGTCAGAGAAGATTCTTAGGCAAGATCTAAACAAGAAAAAAGGTGCAATATTCAGCGACAAATTTATTCCTGTATTACAATCAGGAAAACAAAAAATATCTTTAAAATTTAGTTCATTTTTACTAATTTGGTCTATTATTTGTTCAACTTATGTACAGATTGTAAAACTTTAAAGTAGGGGAAATGGCTCTAACACTAAGGCCAATTGCACCAACAAATCATCATTTTATAGCTTATATTTTGTGCCCCCCATTGGTCCCTTACATTGTGTACATTTATTTTCTCAATATGCCTACCACCTTGCGGCCTACTGCCTGTTCTTTCCAACTAGTCCAATCTGTCTAGCTTAACCTTATTACTCACGGTACCGTGGACGTGACCTATCGTACTGCCGACTTCTTAACGAATTCTGCCCGTTCGTACGCTCTGCGCTCGTCAGCGCACCTCCTACGCACTAAAAACCAAAAATTGCGACCAATGCACGCTGTTCGCAGCGCGTTAGGTGGTGTCCTCCATGCTCTCGAGTTTTGACTGTGCTTCGCAGAACGCTGTTCCACACGCCTGTAGGCCGTCGGCGTGGCCGTGTGTCGTTCGTGTCCGCCCAAAGCCGCTCACTCCTTGATCGGTGCTGGTGCGTTGCAGAGGGAAGTGGATGAAGCAAAAAACTTGAACGAGAATCCAAAAAAAAGAACGTCAACCAAAAAGGGTACAATGTAACTAACCCGTCGTGGGGTCGTTTCCTCCTGATATCGGTCCTGGTTGACTGGACTTGCTTCCAGTTTGCTATCGGTTGGCCACTGAATGGCGGCGGCGTTCTGAAGCGCGCCAACGAATCTTCGGGATCACGCTTCCGATCGGTATCGCCTGCCCTAACGGCGTTTTTCATGCCTGATGGAAAAAGTAAATGCCCGTCAGTGACGGCAAGTTGATGGTTTCAAGAGTGATTAACGGGTTGCCGGTTGCTCTCGTATCCGCAAAATGGTTCCGATCGGTACCGCCTGCCCTGATATTGTTTACCGTGCCTGACGGAAGAGGTGAAAGGACTTCAGTGACGATATGTTAACGGCTTCGACTCGACTCTGTCTGATTAACGAGTTGCCAGTTTCACTCGTGTCCGCCACTGCAACAGCAAGGCAACTTCTCGCGGCACGTTTGTTGTTGGCCAGCGTTGTTGAGTAACGTCAGCGTTCTGCCGATGGTTACCCTACCAGTGACTAATGGGTTGCCGGTTTGCCTCACCATGGACAAACGACTTCTTCGTCCAGTGTTGGCTCCCCCACGGACGTCTAGCGTAGCAGTCGACCAACGAGTTGCCGCTTATTGCGAAGGCAATCTCTTTCGTGGCACAAACTCCACCGGTACACCGGGACTCCAGAGATTTTTTCACTGTCCACCACCGCGTTACGGGGAAATTTTACACCTCCTTTCACACATTTAACTACGGTCAGTGACGCCGACCCAACTTTCCGAAAACTGCAATGGCGAATGAAACCGGAATCGTGCGAGCTGCTGCTGGAACTTTTCCTATCGGGCGGTATCGCTGTGTGCGTGCCTTTTGCACGTCGTTGTTCGCCGGGCTGCTTTGCATCGTCGCTTGCGAAGAGGCCTTTTCCTTCGTTGAGCCGTACTTCTGTATGACAGTTTCGATGCGCGTTTTGAATTGTCGGTTGGCGGAGCGAGGCTTGCTGCATTTATTTGTTTAAATGCTAATGATGACATACTCCGGTTAGGTTCCGGTAACAAAATACATGTAAAACTAACCACGTAGAGTAACAGTTTCATTGTGGTACGTATCGTAGAAGCTGATATGTGTGCTTTTAAAGTTTCCAAGGGGCTACGAGAATAAGAATCTCACAGCGAAACACCTTAAATGTTTTGCTTCAAAATGAGTCGAAATTTCGAAGTAATACATCGGACCAACTGCACAATATTTGGAGATGAAATATTCACCTACAAAAATGGGTAGGTCTCGTGAATCAAAAGCAAAAATGATCAACAAATTTCCTTGCTAACCGATGATTTCAAATTTGAGATTGGACTTTTTTTTTTTGTTGGGAGCGGTCTGTTCACTCGACTGTAACTGTCATAAAATATTGACTAAGGGGTGTATTCGATAAAAATGACACACACATATTTACTCACCAAAATTAAACAGATTATCTGATTTTCTTGAGATTTTCAGTGAATGAAAAACTACTAATGAGGTATGATTAACATTTTTTAGTACTCAATTTCGTCACCCATCCCGAATGCCCGCACCTTCCTTTTGACTCCACACATCAAATTTTGTTTAACTGATTTTCCCACTGGTTGTGTTATTTTTACCCAAATTTTCTTCAACTCCAGCTCTGTTTTATTAGTTCTGGTATGTTTGCAAAGTTTCTTCTTCAAAATTGCCCAGTATTTTTAAATTAGGCAAAGTTCCGTTGAATTTGGTGGGTTCATATATGTTGTGTGTGTAAGTGTGTATTCCCTCTAACCCCCACTGGCTGGCAGTATTATTATGGAAGAACTCTCTCTACAATGTCGCATTTACGGTCATTGTAGACAGCTTTAGTCCGGGAGTAAGAAAGTGATAGTTGCAGATCCAGCAACGCATTTCCGAATGTCTAGAGAGTCACGCCCATTTCGAGGTTACTTTCACTTACAATAAGCCCCGCATGTATGCCTCACCGTTATCAAATGGATATTGGTATTACATACATGCTTCCAGGTTCGATAATATTCTTTGGACTGGTCTCACCATGTTAATTTGATCCTCCAATCCATGGGTTCCGTAATTTTGATTTTCTCTAAGCTTTTAATCTCATTAAGTGATGCACCTTTGTCGTAATACTTCCATCAACGAACACAATGTTCTTGCATTGTCATGGTCATCTGGGAGGAGGTTCGTGTCTAGTGCTTTCCCCAGGAACAGTTCGCGACCACCAACTGTCCACCCGTCCAGTCTTGAACGTATCCAGCGAAGCATCTTTCATATTGCTTGCAATCTCCGATACCAAGCTTCTGAACTCGTAGAACCGGGCTCCCGGGAGGCAATGAAAACCAACACCGAATAATGGAACTGAAGCTGTGTCGGAGGTTAGATTCAAGTTCAACCAAGTCACTCAAGGCAAACACAGGTAAAACACGATATATCACTAAATGATACTTTATGATACCTATCATCACACAAATTTACAAATTTAAAGCAACAAATCTAGATAGAGCAGGAATAAGGGCATAACAACTTTTGTAAAAAATGACTTCTATCGATGATTTCTACGAATTCAAGGCACGTCCACGCAGATCAACCTAACCATCGGATAGGGGAAGTCTTTCCCTACCCGATGAGGATTTTGCGAGCCTTAAATTTCTAGAAATCATCCAGAGAAGTCATTGTTTACAAAAGCTGTTAGGACCTAATTCCAGCTTTATCTATAAATGTTTAATTCGCTGACGAAAAATACGCAGCAAAAGAAAAACACGCTTTCAAGCGTGGCCTGCTGCGATCCTCTTCCTTGATCAAGAAAATCTTTGGTGGGTTCATATCTTTTGGCACATAATTGACTCCGTTGGCTCGGTACCACTCCAACACGTTTCGAGCGTAGTGGCAGGATGCTAGATCAGGCCAAAACATAGTTGATTCCCTGCTTCTTAAGGCATTCTTCCGTGTAAATCGCACCGTTGTGATTGTTCCGGAAGTGATGAAGCGAGCGCTTATTTCACCACATCCGCAAATCGCTTGCCAGATCAGGAACATCTTTGCAAATTTCGATAATTTCTTCTTTCGAACATCCTCCGGAACAACGAACTTAGACTTGGCAACGAAATATTCTTGCCCAGAAAGTCGGCCTTGCCGTAAATTTCGTCATCCATCACTTGAGATAAGTAAAGATTCCGGGCGCGGGTTTTAGCAGTGATGTTTTGCTTTTCATTCCGGTTTGGGGCTTTTTGCACCTTGTTAACATGTAACCCAGCACGCTTCATGATTTTCTGCACAAAACCGACTGGCACCTTGGACTTTTTAGCAACATCTCGAAATGACATGTTTGGACGGTTCTTTCCACTTTCCTGGCCATTTTACTGGACCATTGAACCACTTTTACGATCACTCCCTTCCTTCCTTCGGGCACTCAGACGCTCCTGTGACGTATGAATAAATAGGTTTGGGTGATCTTGGATCGATCTTTTCGATCTCGATTTTCGATTTTTAGGATCGCTTCTTTATTTATTAAAAAAAAATCTTAAAAATCGATCTTTCCGTTCGATCTTTTCGAACTTCAAAGAAGCAAACGAATGTAATTTTTGTGCATCGAAAAACTGATTTCTATTCACCCCAAACCTAAATTTAATGAACATACCCTCAAATTTATCATCAGCATAGTCGCTGCTTATGCTGTGTAAAATAGGATTGAGAATATAAATTTGATGCATATGCCGCATTACCGTTACAGAAGATTTTCAGTGTGCCATTTTTATCGAATACACCCTTTAAATAATCATCCCTGTAAATTTCAAGTAATTTGGTAACGTGATTTAAAACATACAGCTGTTTATGTGTGTGGCATTTATTTCGCGTTCACGCTTTAGGTTATAAACTTATATGAAAGGGCGGAATTACTAATACATGAAAACAAATTAAGGTAGATTAATGCAACTTGCTTGTAACGGGATATTTGAAGTTTGGTTTGTCAGAGCTCTGGAATCTTTAAAATTATGGAAACTGAAGAATTCCATAGTTTGGAAACTTTCAAAGATTTGTGTTATTGAATTTGGTATAATTGTTAAATGTGTGTTCAAAGCGGGAATATAATCTGGCAACTAACAATTATTAGTAAACAGACTTCAACCTATTTTTGAGTAAACGGTGCAAGATAGTATTGTCACATGTTATAGAAGAGTGCTTCAAAATGTCTATTTTGCTCCAAAAGAAGCGGAAGTTTCTCGAGTTCTATACAGACTTACACTGCCGCCATTCGCATAACAGTCCCATGTCCTGTTGATTTCCTATCTCCGTCAGATAAAGCGCTTCCGCTGAAGTCTGCGGTGACCGACAATCCTATTTTCGAAGCATGACAGCTCATAAGAAGGAGATGTTTGATAATTTTCATCGAAAGGAACCACAACTGCATCAGACCGTAGCTTGGTAGACTTGAACGGTTGATAGTGTGTAATTAGTTGTAGAAGGCACCTTTGAGCACACGCTCTTTCGAGTCGATCAGATGATTTTAAACTGATTCGACGATGTTGCTCCTAGGGTAGGACTGAAGTCTCGCCCGTTCGGGTTCTGGGTTTACTTTAGTCGGGGAGAATTTAATAGGCAGGAATTCATCGATCCGGTTTCTCCTCTTCTTTCTGTATACCTGCAAGAAATCAATAGTTCAAAGGGACATCGAGCCACAATGAGAATGAAGGTGAATGTTAGCCATGGTCAGAGAAGTTGAGAATGTAAACACAATCACAAAAGTCATGGCTTTCAGGGCTGCCAAACTCATGGAATATTGACATTATGATACGCACACTTTGATTTACCTTGGTAGACACGTGCGGCACAACTCAATCACTCGGCATGAATTAAGGTATGCAGAGTTGAATTCCCATTGACTTTTGATGTTTATGTTATTCAGCAAGAGTGTGCGTTGTGCAGGAGCCATCAAATGAATAATATATTCTCTTTATTAGCTTTGTTTTGCAGCTACAAGTTGAAAGTTGATTATTATTTGCATAGAAGTGACATTAGCGTTTATTGGCTGCTGTTATTCAGTGCGACTGAAAAATTTAATACTGGTTGTGAAAAAGTTGAGTACACGCTCTCCAAAGCTGTTTGGCTAGCTTATGCTTGTAGCTGTTTCTGCAGTTTTTTTTCAGCTACTTCACAGCAAATGCGGTAAAGTGGCAACCAATCTAATGCCCTCGAAACCATTCTTAATTTCCTGAAATGAACAAACCAAAATTGATGTAGGGGAAATGACGGCTTCGGCATGACAGACTATTTTCGGCAACCCAAATTGAAACACTATTTTCACTGAATTTTCTTACGAAAACACTTCGCTGAATGCATGCAAACGATTCTTTATGCTTTCAGCTTCAATTTGACTATATTTTTACCACTGAGAAAAAGCAATCTAGCAAGGTTTTCTTGAAATGCAACACACGCACTTCAAATTGTAGCTGATTTCGAGTTGCCGATAATAGAACAGCAGATTAACATGCAGTTCAAATGGAACGGTTGCCGAAGAAAAACTGGTTGCCGACAATACTCGCTCTCACTAGAGAAGATTGGAGCTTTGTAAAAGCGTTTCAAAACAGTTTTTGACAATTCTTTCGACTGAAATTGTTAGAGCAGCTGGCAGCAAAAGATTATAAACAAACCAATGCTGCATATGTGTGCGTCCCATATAGAAAAAGACTATAGAAAGAAGGTCGCTGCTTAGGTTGCCGAGAATACGTAAATTCCTCTATTATATTTTCGAATAGACGAGCATAAATTTCGTGAATCATGCTTTACTATAACGTAATCTAGAACATTTCAAGACCAACAATTGAAATTGCCCTAACTCCATTTTGTAAACAAACCGAAGTCCGAAAAAGCAAACCAACATAATGAACAGGTAGGGAAAATTCTCCTCTACCCGATTGTGGTTCAGTTTTGCGAATGAAGGTTTCGGTTCGCGAGAAAATGGCCTTACAAGGTTTGTTTACAAAATGGAGTTAAGGCCATTTCAATTGTTGGTCTTGATTTACTCTATTGTCCGCAACGCGGCGCTAGATGTACCAAGCTTAATCGTAGCGGAAAAGGATCAGCTGTCAAATTAGCACCAGAGAAATTTGGCTTCACTCGAATTGTTCGCAGATGACAGGTGTTGCAGTCCTGTGATCAAAAGAGTCGTTTGGCTCTGGCTTTGACAGTTCGTTTGACTCAAAACCATCCAGTTCGCTCCGCTCTTATATTTCTCTCAATAGAAAAAGTGGCTACACTCTTTGCACACTGTCAAAGATCACTGCACACAAAATCAACTTTGTTCTAATCAAAACAAAAATACTAACCCATCTGGTGGATGATGGCACATGCTTCTAAGAAAATTCTATAGGCCTTTTTAATAGAAACTAAACGATCGATTCAACCTCTGGTGGTGAATAGGAGAACGTCAAACAGAGTGTTGTGAGCATAATTTTTAGCCTTGAGACATAGGAAGCGGAACACTTTTTTACTTTTCCTGATCAATTGATTCATCTGAGATGCTGCAAAACTTAATCTACAGTGGAAAAATTTAATTCTGTAACGTTTTTGAAAAGATCCTGCTGGTGTTCAGGAATATTTTTGTTGAGAAAAATGAAAAATTAGAAAAGGAAAAAAGCATTGCAAATTAGGCAAATAAGAAGTATCGAAATTTTGACCGTATTCGTAAACGTAATATTCTTGTATAATTATAATAATTCTACACACTTAGTTTTTTCTACCGAGCTCGGCTGGGCAAATTTCGGCAAAAAAAAGTTTCACGGAGATCTCAGCAAAAGTGACATTTGATTGCTGAGTCTCGGATAGCGCTTAGCTGAATCTCAGTAAACAAATAAAATGTTTGCTGAGATCTCAGAAAAAAAAATTGTCGAGATTTTCACAGCCGAGCTCGGTAGAAAAAAACTAAGTGTGTACTACTGAAATGACAGCTTCAATTTTGAAAGTTCAGGGAATTCTTACCGTAGTTCAGCGAAGTCCTGATGAAGTTCAGAGAAGCCCTGATAAAAGTACTGCCGAAGTTCAGGAAAGTCCTTGCGAAGTTCAGGCAAGTTTTGCCGAAGTTTAGGGAAGGCCTGCCGAAGTTCAGGGAAGGGATGCTGAAGTTCAGGGAAATGCTTTCATCAGGGAAATCAGGGAAGTCCTGATGAAGTTCAGGGAACTCATGCCGAAGTTCATGGAAGGCCTGCCAAACCTCAGGGAAGTCCTGTCGTAGTTCAGGGAAGTCCTGTCGAAGTTCAGGGAACTTCTGCTGAAGTTCAGCAAAGTCCTGCCGAAGTTCAGAGAAGTTCTACCGAAATTCAGGGAAGTTCTGCCAAAGTTCAGAGAAGTTCTGCCAAAGTTCAGGGAAGGGCTGCCGAAGTTCAGGGAAGTCCTTTCATTTCAATTCTTGTAAATCAGAGAAGTCGTGATGAAGTTCAGGGAACTCATTCCGAAGCTCAGGAAAGGCCTGCCAAACCTCAGGAAAGTCCTGCCGTAATTCAGGGAAGGCCTGTCAAAGTTCAGGGAACTTCTGCTGAAGTTCTGCGAAGCCCTGCCGAGGTTCAGAGAAGTTCTGCCGAAGTTCAGGGAAGTCCTTTCATTTCAATTCTTGAAAATCAGGGAAGTCCTGCCGAAGTTCAGGGAAGTCCTTTCAATTCAATTCTTGGAAATCAGGGAAGTCCTGATGAAGTTCAGGGATCTCATGCCGAAGTTCAGTGATGGCCTGCCGAACCTCAAGAAAGTCCTGCCGTAGTTCAGGGAAGGCTCGTCAAAGTTCAGGGAACTCCTGCTGAAGTTCAGCGAAGTCCTGCCGAAGTTCAGAGAAGTTCTACCGAAATTCAGGGAAGTTCTGCCGAAGTTCAGGGAAGTTCTTTTGAAGTAAATGGAATTATCTAATTATCTTTCAAAATACCAAGATTGTTGACGCCGGGAATGACTGGCCGATACTCAGGGCCGAGGGTGCAGTAATCTTACGCATGAAAAACACTTTACTGTAAAATTGTCCAAACAATTCTTACTACACCCTTTCCCAGTCTGTGGGTGAGAGGTGCGACAGGTCGAGCGAGGGCGCGCGATGCACGGAGTTTGTCCGTGCATAAGAGGACCGTTTGCTTCGGCGGTCAACAAACTAACTCCTCGTTTGATTCTACTGCTACTGAGCTGCTGCTATTGCTGTTGGGGAAAGGGGGGGAAAGGTGGAGAGCGGTTGGAAGTGTACACTATCTGCTATACTGTCCTTGTATACGATTGACCAGCTTTATAAAAATCCATCGATCCTGTGGGTATAGATAGGACAATAGCCTCCAGTCAGCCCCGAATGATTATATGAGATCTATGAAGAATAGTGGAGAGGCTCAAAATAGTCAAACTATTGTTTTTCAGTATCGACTGCTATCAGCTGTTTAGGTGATAGGATGATACGATAACAGTGGAATCTCAAGTAAGGTAGCAAGGAGAGAATCTGCCTTTCTGCACTATGGGCTATGGTGGGTGGTCATGGTGGTCAAAATAAGTATACTCTTAAGCAGTTCACGTTCGGCGTGAACAAAGATATATCAGAATACCTTCATCAAAAAGGCTGAAATTTTCACAGAATATCATGAAATACTTGCGAAACAACTTGTAAAAATCGAGGATCATTTTTTCCCTTGATTTGTTTTCCGTCGGTCTTGTTTGGATTCTCCACGGGAGCCAACTTCGATATGCCAATTCAATAGGTGAATCCAATAGAAACCAAGCGATAGTTTCAGTCTCTGGTGGTGACTAGGGGAATCCTCAAAAGAGTGATAAGGGTTGAAATTTTCACCTTTTAGCATAGGAAAATATGTTCACCTGCGCTGATTAATTTACCCACCGCAGGTGCTTGAAATCGTTTCCCCGATGGAAATTTGCTAGATGTAAAATATACGTTATTTAGAGTTTTGAAAATCGTCACTATGATGTAAACAAACGGTTTGGATGACATTTCCTCTCAAAATCGCCTAGCGTACTCGAAATTTATGGTGCTTCAAAAGAGCCTATAGCAATTTCAAAATACCAGTCAGTCAGCTTTAAGGTTCAATTTACTTTGATGCTTTTTGGAAAATTTCAAAAGCAGTTTTTTCCGACGCATTGCAAAAAGCTCGCACTATTCGATTCCGATTGATATTTTACACAAAATGACGCGAGCTTTTTGCAATCTAAAATAATGCGTCGAAAAAACTGCTTTTGATTTTTTTAAAAAATGCATCAAAGTAAATTGAACCTTAAAAAATACCCCCTCTAATCACCCTATTTCCAATACATCGCAAAAAAGCCGAGTATCAAGCTTTGTGGATACCAGCATACTAAGAAGATTCCTTCCAAAGTTCAATGCTGGTTCGCTAAGTACCAAAAAAAAAGACATGTCTCCTGAGGTTTATCTGGGAAAACCACTCACTTGACCATCTTGATGATCGGATATCTTTGCTTCGACCGAGGCTACGACCCAGTGTTCAATCAAGAAAAAAAAATTTAGAACAATTGCAAAAAATAACATTCTGCATATTTTTACATATATTTTATTTTCAGTCAGCTGCCTAGAAGATAATTCCATGCACCAAACAAACACCGAATCTATAATTACACCTTAATCCTCGTCAAATACAGTGTGAACAACAATTCGATGTTTATCTTCTTCGTCAAGTGTTATGAATTTTGTGCTTCCGTTTCGTATACATTTTGAGTTCCTCAGTCAAATCAACGAAAGCTGCTCAGTTCTAACATCATATTTTCCGAACCACAAAAAGCATTATACAATCCACCCTATTACAAATCAACCAAATTGACTCAACGAATGTCTTCTTCTTTCTTTTTTCATAAATCTCGCAAAATAATCTGACAAAAATCAAAACCAAAACGAAAATCTGCACGCTCATAAAACCCGCTTTTGACACATCTTGTGTTCCGCCGTGGGTGCAAACCAAATCTGTGTCTGTTGAAATACGTGCGACCCTGTACAAATCTGTAAATGTTGCACATATGCAAATAATAATGAAAACGAAAAATCCGAATTGTACAAAACCAAAAAAAAATAACAATCGAATACAAACGCTTCCCTCAAAAACAAAGATGGCCCCGCCGTTGTTCGCGTCAACATTTTTGTAAGAAGTATCTCAAAAATCGATGACGTGACTATGGTAAGTTTGAGACAACTACAACAACAACAACAAACAACAACAACAGCAAAAACATCCAACACAGATTTAAACCAATAAAACCAGTTTTAGTGAGATTTGATAATCCTCCCCGATAAAAAAAAACCACCGAGAGTGAGCAAGCAGTAGGCGAAGCCAAATAACTATGTAAACAAATCACTTTTGGTTTTTGACAGCTTCGTTGACCTCCTCCTCCGCCTCCTCACGATCACTTGTCATCATGTTTGATCCCCGCTCCACCCCCGTCACCCTTCTCCCTCTTCTGTCTTCCTCGCACGGTAAAAAATATATGAAGAGCAACTTGGACAACTTCGGTGCAGTGCCATCTATGATTGGTTGAACAAAGTGTGGTGGATTCGCCTACTGCCCCGGGGATCCGTTGGAAAATGCCCCTCCACTCAGTCAACGATTAGTCTCTGAAGTCCGAAGTCTCGGAAATTACGGCAATTGATTCTCTCCAATCCGACTGCACACCGGTGAACCGTCCGGACCGCTCTCCTTGATCTTAACCGGAATGAAACCTCTTGAATGGTTTTTATTATGTAATTTTTTTTGTTTGTACTGTTTAGAAAGTTTTTCTTTTGTTTCGTTTCCAGGAACGATCGAACAATTGGTTGTGATCACTTCTCTATCTCGTTAGCAACTGTTTTACGAACATTCAGTGAACTAATCGTTGGCTGGCAGTCGCAGTTCTGAGCTGCATTCATATATTTTTTTCCAACGTTTTAGATTTCTGGAAAGGACAATTCTGCATTCAGTTCACCTGTAGCGTTTGTTTTTGCGTTCCTTTTTAATTCTGTCATCTCATTTCCAAGCTCAAAATTCACCCTTTCAACAAACTCAATCAAACATTTTCCTCCACTGTGAATGTGTTTGTCGTAATGGCATTTTGATTAAACTAAATTTTAGCATTTTCGGAACTCTATCTTTCCTTCTCTATTTGGTTTCAGTTTACTTTATTCCATTCTTCTGCAATCATTGAATGTGATAGAATTTGATTTTTCTCTTTCTATAAGTGTCACAAGTAACAAGTCCCTCGTACTGGTAAAAGTGCCCCTCCCCCCCTCACCGGTTAGTCTGTACATTTCGATATCGGTTTTCATCGAAGCAAGTGAAAAGAAAAAAAGAAATGGTAGTTTTAGCAGAGCTTGCTATCGAAAACAATAACAAAAGAAAGAGAGTACGCTGGATGTCAAAAGGTGTTTCCTTCCGGCAACGGGAGGAAAACAAACTGGTTAGCTCGAATTATTTTGTTTTTGTTTTCATTTTACCCATCTGAACTGGCTCGGTATGAACATATATCAGTATTAGTATGCGCTGCTTTGAATGTGAATGAATTGTCAACGGAGGGATCGGGTATTGCCGCCGCACGTGCGGAGTGTGTTGGACCAGTATGGGCAGTAAATAAACAAACAATATTGGTAGTAGTTGTATAGCTAAACGCAAGCTGCGCTGTCATTGTTCATCCCCAACAATAGAGTTATCGTTTTCTTTTGTTCGTATTTTCACACACATTCTTGAGAGCGGTGCATTCATGCGTTTTTCATGAATTTGATACGTTGTGGGAAATCTAGCAGCTAGCTGTCACTATGCCGTATCAAATCCGAATGCATTGTGCACTGCTCGTCACTCTCTGGTTGGTATATGATTTTCAGACAACAAGTAAAAACAAACTTTCGGTTCACTGAATGTTGACAGTAGAGAAGTGGTTATCATCTCATTGTTTACATTAGTATTGATTTCTATTTGTTTTCCATAGTTCGATATTTACTCATAAGTGTATGTATACAACTACTTTTTTGATAATTGTTTCAGTTGTCTCACTTGTTTTAAAAACGACTCTCTCTATCTCTATGACCAGTACTTATAGTTTTCTAACAGGAAAATGGTACTCCTTCACAAATGCTCTCTGCTCTCTCCTTGCGTAGAAATCACATTTTGAGTCAATCCGAAAATACTACTGTACTATCTATCAGTAAATATCAAATTGTTCTTAACCGCTACATTTCAACAGACACTGAACTCTGTACATTGTCTATCGCCTGGAGACAGTGAATTGGCTGTCATTGTTGGAAAGAAATCACAAATATATCACAACAATCCGAAACAAAAATGTATATTAATCTCACGTTGTCATTTTTTTTTTAAATTTTCGTGCAGACAATCTACCCACCATTTGCATCGATTTCATTCATCAACTCATCTCTACGACCTATTCGATTAGCGAATCCAACCAAGCGAAAACAGTATATTAGCAGTCCTGTCATGATCACAAGTTTTAGCAAATTTTATCTTAGATTTAGTTGGTTTCGTACTAGATTCTGTTGTTTAGATTTCTTCCGTTTCGTTTCGTCACTATAGTAACTCGCAAAATCAAATTTACGAATAAAGAATGCAAATCGTACATTTTTCCAATTATTCAACACATCTAATCCGTTCTCTATTTGTATACGTTATTTTATGATTATCGAACATTATCTCCTTCCTCCATAATTGCTGTTGTGTATGTGATGCCCGCACACTTACCAATACTGTGAAAAAAATACTAGATGATAAGGCTACAGTAGTGAGCGTCAACATGTTCCTTAGATCGATCTCGAAAATCGACGATTACAAAATGGTGAGTCTGTGTGATATGCTACAAAACCAATCAGATCAATAATCGGACATTGAAAAACCTATGAAAGTGATTCCGACTTTGCGGAACTCTGTTCGAAAGCCAAATGGCTTTGATACAACCAAAAAAACACTAACGTTCCTACGTGTCCAGTGAATACATGAACAATACAATAAAAGACAAACGCCAACGGAGTAAAAACCAAAGGAAACCAAAAGCAACGATTGCGCGACTATTCTTCTATGATCCCCTCATCTCTTCATTGTTCCAGTCGTCCACGTTTTCTTCTTCCATTTCCCCGTGCGAAAAACCGTTATCTTTCATTTCCTTCTTCTTTTCAATTCACCAATTCACAACGCCTACTGTGTCCGTACGTGTGAAAGAGTGTGCTTCACAAGAAAACAAAAAAAATTATCAAAACAAAAACGCGTGCAATGCCAATTTAAAGTAAACAAACCAGTGAGACCCCTCAAATCGTCGATGTTTGTTTGACAGCAGCAAGCCTTCCTGCACTTGCAGTAGGCCACCGATCCAAACGCTACATGACCGCGTGCGTGGCCCACTGCGAGCTTACCAATACCACCCTAGGCACCTTTTCACTCAACTTACAACCACTGCCGTCGACTGCCGAAGACAAGATGCAAAAATCAAACGAAAAATCACACTCCGTCACTACAGCCGAGGAAAACCAACCCTGAGTCAGCTCTATATATGTCAATCCTCATCGTCTTCTATTTCATTTCGATTTTCAAATCCCTCGACACAAACACACAACAAATGTGAAAAATTTGAATCTCTCTTCTCTAGCTAATCGTTTGTTTACAATTTTCTTATCAACATTCATTTTACCAAAAACTTCAACCGAAACAAATTTGCCTTCGATTTTTCCTGTTTTTCTCTTTCTCCAACCTAACAAATACTAATCAACTAACATTCTTCGCCTACTACGACTCATACCTCGCACACACACACACACACACACACCCACACAAACTCCGAATCATCCTTCCGTTTGTTTTGTTTTTACATTACCATTCCCGAATGTGACATTATCGTTTTTTGTTTTTATCCATTTTTCCGCTCAAAGCATACTCATCACATCTGGACTTTTCCTGTTCATCTCTTTACCTTATTCGTTTTGTTTTCCTGTCAAAATTGTGTGGCGTACGTACATATATCGTATATTATATATCAAACTAAAAAAAAAAAATAAAACATAAACATCGATGTCGAGTTGATTGTCCAAGTATAATTTGACAGCCTACCTTATAACTCGTTTAGTTACTGCAAATTATTATCATTTCCGATCGTTTTTCCGCATTACGCATCCGAGTGACAACATCCCATCTTCTGGATTGGAGTGAATCAATTCCTTATTAAAATTGGAAATCATGTATTTATCTGGAAAAAAAAAACAAACAAACAACTAACTCAATACAGGCTGTCAGTGTTGATCCGTATTTTTTGTCTAAAACACTATATCAACTCTAATGTAATCATATACTCAGTCTCTATTCGATGTACATGTGTGACTGGTGGCGATTTGCTAACTTGTTATTGACCATTTGTACTTCGTTGTGTTCGTTTCCCTCAGTCAATCTTTTGTAATATAAAGTTTCGATTGTTTCTCGTTTCGGTTTACATTATGGTTTTATTGTTTAACGGTTCCATGTGAAATATTTCTTGTTTCCAGTTTCGTTTACATTGGCTCATTCTAAGTACGATTTTTCACAGTGTAAAAACGATGTAGCTTTGCGTACCCGAAGTTATTGATTTATCAAATATTTACAAATACTGAATATTGATTTTTTATTGGACAAAAATACCGCGAAATAAATTCTATGTTGGAATCATCTTGATACCCTTATCTTCACAGAATTTCTTCAATATTTTCTGAAGAATTTGCTTGAATCATCTTAGAATCCCTTAAGAGTTCATTTTAGACCTCTTTCTGGTGTTTTCTTAAAATTTTCTTCATAATAAAGGGTGTTACGATCAAAATTTGGTCAAACAAGAATGCGTGTAAATTGATCGATTTTTTTAATAATAATTCAAATTATTCCAAAAAAAAAAGTAAAAGGGTCTGTTCCAAGGGGCACGAACGGGAGCTTGACGTAGGACCGCTAAAGCACGGAACAAATGTGAAGAAAATTTAGTTCTTTTAATTGATCAATCATCTATTATCTTAACTCTTTCCGTTTTTGATTTGTAGGCGTACCAAATTTGTAGTTTTTTTTTTCAAATAAAAAGTTGATGAAGAGAATCGATCAAAATCACTTGCACCCCTGCTTCAAAGTTTGGTTACAAGATTACAACTCTGCAGAGCATTTTGTGTGGTCGTTGGGGGTATGTGGTTCTGAGTATGGACCAAGGCAGATAAATTCTATTCTAACTTTTTACTGTAATAAGCTTGTTGGACCAGAAAAGGGCCGTTTCGTTACCAAAGTTGGTGATGATTTAACCTCCGAAATGATACAGAGTTCGTCTCTCGCTTCAAAGCGTAGAGGACATCGATGGCCGTTTACGCTTGGCGTGTTCAGTATAGGTGACAGGATCACGGATCACATTTTCCAAGAACAACTTCGGCACACCTCGTAGATCAGACCGGAGACACGTTTGACACCGCCACGGCGAGCCAGAAGACTGCTTTTGCTGCTTCTGCTGTCTGCTCATCACTGCGACCGAAGCGAAAATGAGTTGAGGCTTTACTTACTTACTTAAAATAATCTTTATTTCTTGTGTTTGTGTGGTTTACATTTATGAATTTTTCAAGTGACACAGATGCGTCTTTTCAACTTTAGTTCATTTGAGATTTTAATTATTATTTACAGTTACTAGTCCTATCAGGCCTATTTGAAAGTATGACCACCTTGGTGGGATTGGTTTGTATTGAATTGGAAAAAAGGAGACTACTTATAACTACTATTTACAACTACAACTAACCTACAACTACTATATACACCTAACCTACTATATACAAATTGCTTATCAAAGCATGTTCTGATAAATTACATTTTTCTGCAAATTTAGTCTTAATTTCGTCAATTTTGGAATCTATTTTGGCAATGCCTGCCTCTTCGTGTAAATTTGTTATTCTAGTGTCGAAAGGACGATCAAGAACCATCCTCAGCACTCTATTCTGAGCTACCTGAATTTTGTTCCTGTGAGTCTGTGCACATGATTCCCACACCGGAGCTGCGTAGAGGATCGCAGGTGCTATGATTTGTTTGTAGACGGCCAGTTTGTTCACCCTTGAGAGGCGGGATCTGCGGCAAATCAGCGGATACAGACACCTAACCAAGGCAGAACACTTAATTACGGTTTTCTCCACATGCGAACGGAAGAGGAGCTTTTCATCGAACAACATTCCGAGATAGGTTACTTCGGCGGACCACTCAACCCTTGTGCCATCCATGATTACAGTACAAGATGGAGCCGGTTTCAGTTTGGGCGATTGCCGATGGAGGAACATGATCGCTTGTGTTTTGGAGGCATTGATTTTGATTTTCCACGTGGTGGCATAATCAGCAAAGGTGTTAAGGCATCGTTGAAGTTTGTTCGTTATTTCGCGAGGCATCCTTCCTTTGACGGCTATTGCGGTATCATCTGCGAACAGGAAAAACACGCAACCGTCTCCAAGGGGAGGAATGTCGGAAGTGTAAATGCTGTAAAGCAAGGGGCCCAGCAGACTGCCTTGCGGGACTCCTGCTGGGATGGAAAACGGGTCGGAAAGACAACCATTCAACGATACCTTAAACGACCTTTGGTCGGGTGATTTTAACCAGATGTAATGGAAAGTTGAAGTTACAAAGCTTGAATACAAGCCCATTGTGCCAGACATTATCAAACGCTTTCTCGACGTCTAACAAGGCCATGGCTGTGGACTTTGATGCAGCTTTGTTACTTCGGATGTTATTCATCACCCGCACTAGCTGGTGATTGGTGGAGTGTCCCTTTCTGAAACCAAACTGTTCCGGAAGGAGAGTGTTGTGTTCCTCGACAAACTTGAGCAATCGATTGAGAATGAGTTTCTCGAACAATTTGCTCAGCGCTGAAAGGAGGATGATTGGTCTGTAGGTTGAAGGCAATGTTGGATCCTTACCGGGCTTGCGGATTTGTATGATTTTTGCTACTTTCCAGATGCTTGTAAAGTAGTGCAGTTCCAAACATCTGTTGAAGATAGCGGTTAGAAGAGACTGCACTTTCATGCTGAGTCTCTTCAAGATCAAGTTGAATATATCGTCAAACCCGGGAGCCTTCAACACGCCCGTAACTTTCATTTCGGAGTGAGTCCATTTTGGAAGCAATCTGCCTGTTCAGATCGGCCATTACACGTTTTTTGCCCAGGTCTCCAGTCCTCTGAAACTGGCGTCTACGCACATTTCTCAATCGAATCAATAAATGGGTGTGGGAATCAATAGCAACAAACTTACCCCTGACAGGAACTCGTCGAACGCATGTCTCGTCAGCCTCGGATATGGCCTGTTGGAGTCCTTCCAACGCCCGGTCGATGTCATCTACGGTGTCGAGCAGTGGATTTTCATCGATGTTGCTGTCCACCATTCGTCCGTACTGCACCCAGTTGACATGGTGGTAGTCATTACGCAGGCAGCTTCTAGCAGGAACCACGTTGACACCGACTTCAGTTACCACCGGTTGGTGGTCGGAGCTGAGATCGTTGTGCGCCTCCGGCTTGGATAGTCCGATGTTCGACAGGAAGAAGTCCAGCGTGGAGGGATTTCCCGTCGGAGAGATGAAAGTTGGTTCGTCCAGAAATTGCACAGTGTACAGTCCATGTTGTGCGTGGTCGAACAATAGACATCCGTTCCGGTTCCGCTGGTAGTTCCGCCAAGCTTCATGGCGGGCGTTCAGGTCGCCCCCAACGATCAATCGGGAGCTAGTATGGGTGATGGCGGTCAGGTCCTTCTTGAATTGGATTCCTAATCCGATGCTTGTGGTACACTGACGTGGGCAGTAAACTGCGATAAACCGGACGTTTCCAGTTGGTGATTCCACCTCCACACTAATGGCCTCGATGATAGAAGTGCGGATGTGGGGCAGAGTGCAAAACTTGATTCCCTTTCTGACGATGACCGCTACACCACCCCCCTGGAGCTGGTGCGATCAAGCCGGATAATGTTGTGGTCAGGCAACCAGAAGCTGTCACCGGACTTTAGGTGGGTTTCCGTTAGAAGACCCACGTCGATGCTATGCTTGCGGAGGAAGTCGGCAAGCTCAATCTGTTTAGCTCTTACAGAGCAAGCGTTCCAGGTAGCGATGGTTAGCGGTTTAGACACCATATTGGACGATGAACTTACCGAGCACTTGGATCTGTTCGGGCTTATTGCGGCACTTACGTAGAGCACCGGTCATGTTGATAAAAATCTCCTTCAGTTCATCTGCTGAGAACAGATCGGGATTATTTGTTTGAGCTGTTGGTTGCCTCCAGAATCCAGGGGGCGATGGAGAGCTTTGTCCAGCAGAAGATCCAGACGTTTCTTGAGGGGGCGCGGATCGCACCCTGGGATTTGCTTGTCCATGAAGAGGCGGAAAGTCCTCCGTCCTGAAAGCCGGGGCCTTATCCTTCCTTCGTGCTGGTTGATTGTTGGTGGACGCTTGATTTCGGATGCGCTTGAAATCCTCGCGTTTAGGGCACTGTTTGTTGGATCCTTGGTGAGCACCACCACAGTTGGCGCATTTGGACGCCACAGCTTCATCCGCAGCACATTCGGAGGTGGCATGGTCTTGAGCGCAATTTCCGCAGCGTGGCTTAATGTTGCAGTTGCGGGTACCGTGTCCGAAGTTCAGATACCGCTGGCACTGAGTCACATCGCGATGGCCGCCACGGTATGGCTCCCAGCGAACGATGATGGAATTGATGGACCGGATGGCTTTCAGTGCATTGAGCGTCACCGTTCCCTTCTGGAAGTGTACCAGGAAAAGGCTATCCGGATACGCCTTCACATTTCGTCTCTTCTTGTCATTCCATACACGGCACTTGGGGCCAGCTTGTACCGGTCCCTGATTTCATGTTCGATAAACTTCGGGTCGAAATTTGGTAGGCCCCTGATGACGACCTTGAACGGTTTTTCACCGGGGATGTCGTGGGTGAAGAATTCCACCTTGGAAGTCCTCAGGTGGGCGATGACCAAGTCATACTCCATTTTGGTACGGAGCACCACCTTGGTGCCGACTCTGCCCAATTTGAATTCGGCTTTGACACCCAGCGACGCCAGATCTGCGATGAGCTCGTTGAGATGGGCATTTTTCACTACCAGTCTAGGTAGCTTCACTCTTGCCGCGCTCATGTCGCCAGCATTTTCTTTATCGGCAGCGTCACCGAAATCTCCGTTCGTCGCAGAGGCATCGTCTAGACCAATCGTGCCATCGGACTGGCCTCGATTCTTCTTCCTCTTCCTGCTGCGTTTGTCCAACACAGCTGGCTGGATATTCCCATCCATGGGGAGAACAGCAAACCTGTTCGAGATAGGCACACCGGAGCTTCCTTCACCGGGGTTTTGGACCTTCGCCGGGCTTCGCGACCGATGCTTCCCCATTACGGGGCACACACACATGCACGATAAACCGCGAAAGAGAGAGCGCGAACAATATCGCCACGAACTTTTCAAACAACTAACACGAGCTAACACCGAACTGAACTGCTTGACGATCAAGCAGAGAATGATGATGAGTTGAGGCTAGACAGCAGCGTTGTTTTATATCTTTTCAGGTTAAAGCAGAATGATGTGCAACCAAGTGGTACTCGATTATGACGACTGCGTTTGGAAACAACGTTCATTTCATGAAAACAGTGAAAAAAAATATCATTTTTTATTTGTACTTTACCACTTTTGCAATAGGCAATAGGCGTAGGCATATTTCTGATCGATTGGTGATAAAATTATTGAAATTGATCCAGGGGCAGCTGAGTTATTAATGTTCAAAATCTTTCATAATTTTGTTTCATGTTCCATTTTCGGTTTTCACAAAGTGTACCCCAGTATAGAAATTAAAGACGTAGTCCTACGTCAAAAATACCGAAAGCTTCGGGTTGACCGAATCCGAACTGCAGGGCCTTTCGTTTAACTTCTGCCATCAGATTCTGTACAGCCACCTCGTTCACTTTGTTCGCCGTAGAATGCCGCTTCTCGCTTCCAGCAGTTTGTTGGGTCTTCTTCCGGTTCCGTTTGACGATGGCCCAATAGTTTTCGATAGGGCGGAGCTCTTGCTTGTTGGGAGGGTGCTTGTCCTTGGGCACCACCAGACTTTTTTCCCGTAATGTGCAAAACAGCACGGTACAACCAACCGGTGGAAACTAACGATTTTAAATTGGCTCACTACTTGCCTAGCCTATTGGTCCCAAGTACATCTATAAGCGTACCCGATTCTAGTCGAAATTCTAGTACTACACTATGTTTGTTTTGATTTGCTATGAAAGTTTCGAGGGGTGCACCCATTAGCTTGGGACCTAAGAGAGTACCAAAGCTGAGCCAAAAAATGACCACCTTTCTTCGGGACCTTCTGGTCTTAGAGTTAGTTCTATGGGGCAGCCGAGTTGCTTCAGAAAAGGCAGCAGACACTCGTTCACGTAAATTTCCTGGTTGACGGTCCCGGTTGCAATACAAATATCGCTTTTCGAGCCGCAGTTACAGATAGCTTGCCAAACCAGATGTTTCTTAGCGATCTTCAACAGTTTCTTAGTGAGCTTAGAAAGCTGTTTGAAGTTCATTTGAAGTGTGAGTAGTTCGGATTTTCGAGATGCACGCAGGGGATCTACATTTTCGAAGCTCTAAAATGAGCTCGAGCAAGAAACGAAAATGAAAAAGAAGTACGCTTAGAAGGAAAGGCAGGCTGTGGATCTGCTCGTTGTTGCTTTGCCCATTGCTTTCAATGTAAGTTAGGTCGATTTTCTAGTTAACCGAAACCTCATTATGGCTTTCAATCCCTTTCACGAACACTCTATCACCATAGAGGTAATTCTGAGACCAGAACGTCCCGAAGAAACGTGCTCAACTGTTTGGCTCAGCTCTTGTACCATAGAGGTAACTCTAAGACTAGTATGTCCAGAAGAAACGTGCTCAACTTTTTGGCTCAGCTCTAGTACTATCTTCGGTCCCAAGCTAATCGATTCACCCCTTGAAACATAAGAAAATCAAATCACCCCTCATTTTATCTGTCAAACTTTCATAGCGAATCAAAACAAACATAGTGTAGTACTGGAATTTATAGTAGAATGGGAAACGTTAATCGATTTGCTTGGGACCAATAGGCTAGTCAAGTAGTGAGCCAATTTAAAATCGTTAGTTTCGTATTGATTGTTGCTTGTACTCTCTTCGGTCTCAAGCTAATCGATGCACGCCTCGAAACATAGGAAAATCCACGAACCCCTCATTTTATCTGTCAAACTTTCATACACGGCGAATGAGAACGACCCAAATTTGAGTTTAGTTCACTCATAATCGCCAAAAGTGCAGGAACTCAGCGATGAGTAAATTTGCCTCATGTTTTCCCAGGTTTTTCCAGGATTTTCCAGGGAAAAATTCCCGAATTTGAGAAAAGTAAAGATTGGATTGGTACTACTCCGAGACTGAATAAAATTTTCGTCAATTTCCTCATTTTCCGGCAGATTTTTTAGGTTTTCCACAGGAGACTGAGACAAATTTTACTCATCGCTGAGTTCCTGCACTTTTGGCGATTATGAGTGAACTAAACTCAAATTTGGGTCGTTCTCATTCGCCGTGTAGCGAATCAAACAAACATAGTGTAGTACTAGAAGTTCGACTAGAATGGGGTACGTTAATCGATTTGCTTGGGAACAATAGGCTAGTCAAGTAGTAAGCCAATTTAAAATACCAGACCCCCTTCACTCTTTGAAATTTGTTGGGTGTTTACATCTGTGCGGATTTACTCGCGCTAGTGTACTCGCCAACTAGCACGAATTTCAGTTGCTCCTGAAATTTCATGCTGATAGACGCTGATGCCCTGTTTATATTATGCTGGTGAGCGTTTTTGCTAGCATCGAGCCCATTAGCGCTAGTGAACTAGCCTAAGTGTAAACACCACATTAAAGAAACGAATAACAGCGCCAAACGATTTGGGACGAGACACCGTTGAACCATAGAGGTAACTCTAAGACCGCTGGGTCCCGAAGAAAATCATTATTATTTTTGGCTCACTCAGTACCAGAACAACGGTCCCAAGCAGTCCCAAGCTATTTCACTCACCCCTGCATGTTCTGCATGAATCCACACACCCCTGATGTTATCTGTCAAACTTTCATAGCGAATCAAAACAAACATAGTGTAGTAATAGAATTTCAAATAGAATAGGGTACGTTAACCGTTTGCTTGGGACCAATAGGCTACTAAAGTGGTGAGCCAATTTAAAATCGTTAGTTTCGTATTGATTGTTGGTTGAACCAACAATCAATACGAAACTAACGATTTTAAATTGGCTCACCACTTTAGTAGCCTATTGGTCCCAAGCAAACGATTAACGTACCCTATTCTAGTCGAAATTCTAGTACTACGCAATGTTTGTTTTGATTCGCTATGAAAGTTTGACAGATAAAATGAGGGGTTATTGGTTTTTCCTATGTTTCGAGGGGTGATTCGACAAGCTTGGGACCGAAGATAGTACCAGAGGTGAGCCAAAAAGTTGAGCACGTTTCTTCGCGACCTTCTAGTCTTAGAGTTACCTCTATGGTTGAACCATAGAGGTAACTCTAAGACCAGAAGGTCCCGAAGATAAGTGCTCAACTTTTTGGCTCAGCTCTGGTACTATCTTCGGTCCCAAGCTAATCGATGCACCCCTCGAAACATAGGAAAATCCACGAACCCCTCATTTCATCTGTCAAACTTTCATAGCAAATCAAAACAAACATAATGTAGTACTAGAATTTCGACTAGAATGGGGTACGTTTATCGTTTGCTTGGGACCAATAGGCTAGTCAAGTAGTGAGCCAATTTAAAATCGTTAGTTTCGAATTGATTGTTGGTACAACGCAACTCAAACCACGGAGCGGTGTCATCACTCATCGTCATCATTCATTTTCGACAGCTTCCATTTGCGTTCACATTCGCCGGTGTTGACAAATATCTTCCTACGTTATAAAATCATTATTCCAACGTAATTTTTTAATAGAATGCGTGCTGTGTTCGACAAGGTAGACGACATATTTTATAACTTTTTGACGTAAGACTACGTTTATGATTTCTATATGGGGGTACACTTTGTGAAAACCGAAAATGGACCATGTAACAAAATTATGAAAAATTTTGAACATTAATAAGTCAGCTGCCTCTGGACCAATTTCAATTATTTTATCACCAATCGATCAGAAATATGTCTACGCATCAATAGTAATGCTTCAAACCGATGATTTTTAACAAGAAACTATTGAAAAAGTGGTAATGTGGTCACTGTTTTCATGCAATAAACGTTCTTCCCGAACCCAGTCGTCATAATCGAGTACCACTTGGTTGCACATCATTCTGCTTTAACGTGAAAAGATATAAAAGTGCGCTGCTGTCTAGCCTCAGCTAATTTTCGCTACGAACAGCGTGGTGAGCAGGCAGCAGAAGCAGCAATAGCAGCAGTTTGAATACAGCAAAAAATTAATTTTAATATTACATCCAAGAAGATGCCCTTCAACCATGTCGAAAATCTCATGTAAATTTTAAGGCCACAAAAATAAACAAATGCAGTAAAAGCAGTGTAATGTCAGTTCATGCACTGTATAAATGATAATTTTGTCCTTTTTGGCAAGTAATATTACACTACATTTTTGACGCGTATTATTTTGTTTTTGTGAAGGTGTTTGCATGTTAGGTAGTCCACTCTTCTACCTAACAAGCAATAATGACTGGTCGTGGCAAAGGAGGAAAAGATCTTGGTAAAGAAGGCACCAAGCGTCATCGCAAGGCTCTTAATGATAACCACCATCCGTCGTCTGGTTCGCCGTGACGGTGTCAAACGTATCTCCGGTCTGATCTACGAGAAAACACGAGATGTGCTGAAGGTGTTCCTGGAAAATGTGATCCGTGATGCTGTCACCTACTCTGAACATGTAAAGGGAGAGGGTCGCTACTTGATATCAAACCGGCGTGTGCAAAGAGAAAGGCAATCAAAATTTAATGTTGTGATTGTTTCCCAAACACAGACATCATATTGAAACACCATCGTGATAATGCATTGTAGCATTCTCTGTATATTCCAATTGGTACAGTAAGTGCTTCACTGTTTACACTCCGCGTTGGATAGAGTCAATATTCGAAGTGAAATAAGTGTTTATCGAGAATATCTCCGCGATTATCGGAAGCGTGTGAGAGACCAGGAGGCAGGGAAACCGGCGAAACAGACGCGGGCTGTTACTGAACGCGTTCGATTGTGTCTAGCCAACAAGAAAGCGGCCAAAGGTAATCCTAATTTTAGGATTAATTCAATAATCACCCAATTTCAAAAATTTGAATAATGAATTGTTCATTTTGGAGTTAAGTTTTTAAGCCATTTATTTTGTTATTAATATACTAGTGAATGGAGCATCAAAAACAATCTCGTAGTTCTACGTCAACAATGCGATCGTGCTTTGGACAAAACCCTTAGCTTTTTTAGCAATGATTCCGATACGTTGCATATTCAGTGGGTGTTGGAATAATTCTTAAGAGAGAGGGCATGTTTTTTCCATGATTACTTCTATGCAATTACTATTAGAGATTTGTATCTTCCTGATACCGGTCGGTGACGATATTGGAGACTCTTTCACTTGAAAGCAAAACATATTATAAGACCATCATGATGCGAGCGTGGATGTGTGATTGCTTTCTGTTGCATAATGATTGAAAAACGGAGCAATCACCAAAAAAATAGAATCTCGTTATCGCAATATAATGATGATGACATCGAACATGATATCGTCTTCTTCCCTCGGCTGACACTTCTAAATTAATTAGCCCTGATGGTGAAGTTGGCGGGGGACTCCCGACAGTTCCAATGTGCACTCACCAGATGGCACTGCGATCACATAAAGGTGGTGTATCCATTAATAAGGCAATTGATTAGTGGGATATCTTGTTAATTTGAAATCTTTGATGCTGCGACGCTGTTCGACTTGAACAGATAAAGAAAGCCAGCAGTCTCTGCGTCGCATCGATTTGGTCGATTGAAGCTGATATTATGACACCCTGGATGCACGTGCAAAATTTTAATGTGTTGCTCCTCTTGATTGGATCTCATTTTCATAACTGAAGAGCAAATGTCAAAATCAAAATAGAAGCATCATTTTGCATGTACACACCAGAGACGATGTTTTATAAACCATACAAAATAAAACCAAATAGACTACATTGGAGGGGATATTTTACAAAGCGTTGCGAAAAATTCTGCAATCTGCGATTCATGCCCTACCCTGTACACACTTAATTTTTTTTTAGCCGAGATTCTAACAGCCGAGTAGTTCTGCAATTTATTTTGCTGAGATTCAGTAAAACAATTGCCGAGACTCAGCTAACAAATATAATTTTTCTGAGATATCAGCGTTTTGCAAATATATCAGCAAAAGTAAATGCCGAGGTTACCGCGCTAGATTAAGTGTGTATGAATGAAATCGCGATTTCTTTTTCGAAAAGGACGTATCTGCTTTGAAAGCAATGCATTTGCTCGTCGAATTGGCTTAACTGGTAACTCGCCCACGCATGCTAACACTACCGTGGGTGAGCTACCAGATACGCCAAACCGACGATCAAATGCATTGTTTACAAAAGCAGATACGTCCCTTTAAAAAGTAATCGAAAATACCTTTTTAGACATTTTTCCCCCAAATTGACAGATTACATCAGAAACGCCTTGATCAACATTACAGGGCCTGTGCATATGTTTTTTGTTGCACTGGAGCGCATATTTCGTGAGAACATAACGAGAATACAGCTGGCGAATAACAAAAATATTCCAGTCCGGTTAGCTACCTTGATGATGCTATTGCAAATCACTATTTTTGAAGACTGTTGCGATTTTCACATAAAACATAGGTTCAAAATGTTCTGACTTTGTATTCATCAGCAATGCAAATCCAGTGAATAAAAACTTGACAGTCGATCAGCGGCTTTGTAATGTTTTAAAAATATTTGCTTTTTGACATTGATGCAAAAAAATGATCTTAATTGTTTTATTTGTATTCCAAAAGTCAAAAAGCATCCAATTGCACTTTTCATACGCAAACTCAATTATAATTATTTAAATCTCAAAAATTGAATTTCATCCGCAATCTCAATACTCCTCACGCTTTCCTCGTAAAGCGCTCGTGTTTATTGACATTGCTCGATTGGAACTGCGTTTGACGGTTCGATTGGAACTTTTGGCTTCAGTCTTCGCGCGTCTCTTATTAAACATCGTCTCTGGTACACACCTACAAAATGAGGGGTGTTCAGGTTTTTGAATGCTCGATTACAAGGAATGTTCAAATTTGTGATGATCTCATTGGCCGTGCGAACAATTATGCGATGTTTCATGGTATTCGGAGGGTTTAAAACGCTGTCCAGAGTGGAGAGTTATAACATGTTATAACGGTTGTCAAATAATTGCAACAAAGAAAATAACAATAAGATAGCGCTATAACATGTTACAACTCTGTAGTCTGAACGTACTATAAAGTAATATCGATTTGTCAGTTGGCGAGGATTTTCTACCCATCAATATCGCGTTATGAAGAGTTGACTGACGGGTTGAAAAAATCACCAGTATTCACTTCGAAATAAATGTTTCATCCATAGTGAACTTTGATGAATTTCAGTGTTTTTTTTTTCAGCCCTGTTGACTTGACTGTAGGTTGTGTACAATTTTGAACCTTGCAGCACCAAACCTTAGGGAAAATTCCGTTTTATTCAGCAGTTTCAACATTCCCAATTAGAGTTTCCAAACAATGTGACCATTCTGCAAAATTCATAATGTGACTTTTCTATAACAACCCAATTCAACCTTTGCGACGCCTGAGGTACTACGCACCGGAAGCGATGCCAAGGCAGTTTCTCCACACAACAACGAAAACAACAGTCAAACCTATACCCATCGCTTCCCGCATTACCTTGCACCAACTTTCGAAAGATAAACGGTACCAAACACGGCAAAACTTTTCCAATTAACTTTCGTTTTCCTATCGGTCTGTACTTTTTCCTGTCGTCCGCTCTCTTCCAAGGGATGCTGGCTGCTGCTTATCTGGTTGCTTTCCATCCAATTCAAGTGGAACAGCCCAAACCCAGAACGCATGTCCCACTATTGTACGCATCCCTTGGTAGACATTTTCCTACCTCGATTTGGAAGGCACCCTTAATTAGTTAATTTCCAAACGACTTCGCTTCTCCTGCGATTCCCGTTTGTACTGCACCGCCGCGGCGTTTGGTTAATTTGGCGTTATGATTTTTAATGGTCCTAAATTCTTCTTGATCCGAGTTTTGCGAGGGTGGAATTGATTTTCAAACTCTCCTACCCCGACCACCGTCACTTGTCGGGTGGAAAAGTTTCGCTGAGTATTTATAGGCTTTAACACAAAAATTGAATCAACCACAGTATTGCCGCAAACTGGATTACTGTCACGCACCCACAGTCATTCAGTCAGCCGAGCAGATTGCATTAGAGCGAGCTCCGGGCACACGTGTTCCACTTGGCCATCCCAGAAACCCTTGCTTAATTAACTACCCTCTACCCGTTGTCCACTGACTGCCTTCACTGCCAGCTCCGCAAGCGGGTTACTCAGCTAATCAAATTGGTTCCATCATCGTCAATGTCATATGCCTTCGTGCCTTAAATGTGGATCCCACACGAGCGACATTTTTTACCATTCCCGATCATTTCACTTCAATCCCGTTGCTTGCCGATTTGATTACGGCAGATATTGGATTCCATCACCGATGATATATACAACTGTCGACTTTCCACCAGATGTGCATATACAGAAACGACGCGTTGGACGGAATGGATTCCTGTGGATCGTTCATATCTAACGTAACGAAGCTTTATCAAAATCCATTGCTCCCGTAAATGGCCAAATTTGGCAACACTGTCAACTTCCATCTGTCAAATTCTCACACTAAAGGCTCAAGCCGATCTGAGTAAGCCTACTTGTCCGATTGAAAACTATCGACTTCGGTTAGGCATCTTGATGTCATTTTTGACAACTGTCCCCGATTTGAATGGTTTGTGAAGGGTATTCCAGACATTCCCGCCGGTTGCTGTAGATATTCCCGAAGTAATTCCGGTCATTCCCGATGAGAATTCCAGCGGTTTTCAACCTGGATTTCAGACGATTCCAGCAGTTCTTTAAGGAGATACCAGACATTCCCGACATTCCCGATGAGGATTCCAGCGGCTTCCAACTTGGATTCCAGACGTTTCCGGAGACGATTCTAACAGATCCTGAAAGAGATACCAGACATTTCCGATTTGAATCGTTCGTGAAGGGTATTCCAGACATTCTCGCTGGTTGCTCTAGACATTTCCGAAGTAATTCCGGTCATTCCCGATGAGGATTTCAGTGGTTTCCAACTTGGATTTCAGACTTTTCCAGAGACGATTCCAGCAATTCCTGAAGGAGATACCAGACATTTCCAGAAGTAGTTCCGGACATTCCCGATGAGGATTCCAGCGGTTTCCAACTTGGATTCCAGACGTTTCGAGAGACGATTTCAGCAGTTCCTGAAAAAGATACCAGACATTTTCAATTTGAATCGATCGTGAAGAGAATTCCAGACATTCTCGCTGGTTGTTCCAGAAATTCCAGCAGTAATTTCTGACATTCATGATGAGTATTCCTGCGGTTTCCAACTTGGATTTCAGACGATTCCAACAGTTCCTGAATCAGATACACAACATTTCCGATTAGAATCGTTCTTGAAGTGTATTCCACATATTCCCACCGGTTGCTCTAGACATTCACGGAGTAATTCCAGACATTCCTGATGAGTATTCCAGTGGTTTCCAACTTGGATTTCATTCGTTTCCGGAGACGATCCCAGTAGTTCCTGAAGGAGATGTCAGACATTTCCAGAAGTAATGCCGGACATTCCCGATGAGGATTCCAGCGGCTTACAACTTGGATTCCAGACAATTCCAGCAGTTCCTGAAAGAGATACCAGACATTTCCAATTTGGATCGTTCGTGAAGGGTATTCCAGACATTCCCGCTGGTTGCTCAGGACATTTCCGAAATAATTGCGGACATTCTTAATGAGGATTCCAGCGGTTTCCAACTTGGATTCCAGACGTTTCCGGAGACAATTCCAGTAGTTCCTGAACGATATACCAGACATTTTCAATTTGAATCATTCGTGAAGGGTATTCCAGACATTCCCGCTGGTTGCTCTAGACATTTCCGAAGTAATTCCGGTCATTCCCGATGAGGATTCCAGCGATTTCCAACTTGGATTTCAGACTTTTCCAGAGACGAATCCAGCAGTTCCTGAAAAAGATACCAGACATTTCCAATTTGAATCGGTCGTGAAGAGAATTCCAGACATTCTCGCCGGTTGTTCCAGAAATTCCAGTAGTAATTTCTGACATTCATGATGAGTATTCCTGCGGTTTCCATCTTGGATTTCAGACGATTCCAACAGCTCCTGAATCAGATACACAACATTTCCGATTAGAATCGTTCTTCAAGTGTATTCCAGATATTCCCACCGGTTGCTTTAGACATTCCCGGAGTAATTCCAGACATTCCTGATGAGTATTCCAGCGGTTTCTAAATTGGATTTCATTCGTTTCCGGAGACGATCCCAGTAGTTCCTGAAGGAGATACCAGACATTTCCAGAAGTAATGCCGGACATTCCCGATGAGGATTCCAGCGGCTTCCAACTTGGATTCCAGACGATGCCAGCAGTTCCTGAAAGAGATACCAGACATTTCCAATTTGAATCGTTCGTGAAGGGTACTCCAGACATTCCCGTTGGTTGCCCAGGACATTTCCGAAATAATTCCGGACATTCTTGATGAGGATTCCAGCGGTTTCCAACTTGGATTTCAGACGTTTTCAGAGACGATTCCAGCAGTTCTTTAAGGATATACCAGACATTTCCTGAAGTAATTCCGGACATTCTCGATGAGACTTCCAGCGGCTTCCAGCTTGGATTCCAGACGTTTCCGGAGACGATTCTAACAGATCCTGAAAGAGATACCAGACATTACCGATTTGAAACGTTCGTGAAGAGTATTCCATACATTCCCGCTAGATGCTCAGGACATTTCCGAAGTAATTCCGGACATTCCCGATGAGGATTCCAGTGGTTTCCAAATTGGATTCCATTCGTTTCCGGAGACGATTCCAGCAGTTCCTGAATGAGATACCAGACATTTCCAGAAGTAATTTCGGACATTCCAGAAGAGTATTCCAGCCGTTTCCAACTTGAATTTCAGACGTTTCCGGAGACGATTCCAACAGCCCCTGAATCAGATACACGACATTTTCAATTAGAATCGTTCGTGAAGTGTGTTCCAGACATTCCCACCGGTTGCTCTAAACATTCTCGGAGTATTTCCGGACATTCCCCATGAGGATTCCAGCGGTTTCCAACTTGGATTCCAGACGTTTCCGGAGACGATTCTAACAGATCCTGAAGGAGATACCAGACATTGCCGAAGTCATTCCGGACATTCCCTATGAGAATTCCAGTGGCTTCCAACTTGGATTCCAGACGTTCCCAGAGACAATTCTAGCAGTTCCTGAAAAAGATACCAGACAATTCCAATTTGAATCGTTCGTGAAGGGTATTTCAGACATTCTCGCCGGTTGTTCCAGAAATTCCAGCAGTAATTTCTGACATTCATGATGAGTATTCCTGCGGTTTTCAACTTGGATTTCAGACGTTTCCGGAGACAATTCCAACAGTTCCCGCATCAGATACACAACATTTCCGATTAGAATCGTTCGTGAAGTGTGTTCCAGGCATTCCCACCCGTTGCTCTAGACATTCCCGAAATAATTCCGGACATTTCCGATGAGGATTCCAGCGGTTCCAACTTGGATTCCAGATGTTCCCAAAGTGATTTCGGATATTCATGACGAGGTTTCCAGCAGTTTTCAACAGAAATTCCAAACCTTTCCCATGGGCTGGGATGAATTGCTCTGTTGAGCATCGCTTGTTACTTTTCAATATAGAAATCAAACGGTTAGTCAAATTAAATGGTCAGTTAAGCCATCTTAAAATCGACATATTAATGCTACTATTCACCCGATCAAACTTCAAAAATTTCGCACCTTCAATTTAAACACAGAGTGTAGCTGAACGGTGCAACATTTTCAAAAACCCAGGAATACTAAAGACATTCCCAAAGTGATTCCAGATATTTCCGACGCAAATTTCCAGCCGTTCCCGATAGTAAACTCAAACGTTCCCGAAGTGATGCTGGACTTCCCCTACGAGAATTTTAGCAGGTCCCGATGGAGATACCCGACGTTCCTGACCCTGATATTCTAGACGTTACCAACGGGGGTTCCAAATATTCCCGACGGAGAGTCCAGACATTCCCGAAGTGGTTTCGGACATTCCCAACGAGGATTCTAGCAATTCACATTGGAGATTCCAGGCGTTCCTGACTTGGATTTCAGACGTTCCCAACGAGGATTCGGACATTCCCGACGAGGATTCCAACTGATTCCGGCTTGGATGCTAGACGTTCACAAAGTGATTCCGAACATTGCCGACAAAGATTCCAGCAACTTCTTACGGATACTATACCCGAGAAGATACCCGACATGTTTAAACATTACCAACGGAGATTACAAATGCTCCGAAAAGAAATTCCTGACGTTCCAGAAGTGGTTCTGCACATTCCTAACCAGGATAACAGCAGCTACCAATGGAGATTCCAGACGCTTCTGGCTTAGATTTCAGCCCTATCCAAGGCGTACTCCTGACGTTACTGATGGGATTCCAGACATTCACGATGGAGATTCCAGGCGGTCCTGACTTACCCGACGAGTACTCCAGACGTTCCCAAAGTGATTCCAGACACTCTATGATTCCAGCAGCACCCGATGGAGAGTCCAGCAGTTCACGATGGAGATTTCAGACGTTCCTGATGTTATTCTGAACATTCCCGATGAGGATTCCAGCAGTTCTTTGTCTTACGGCTACTCCAGACATTATCAAAGTGATTTCAGACGTTCCCGACGAGGGTTCCAGCAGTTCCCGATGGAAATTCCAGACGTTTACGAAGTGATGCTGGACTTCTCCAACGAGAATTGCAGCAGTTTCCGATAGAGATACTCGACATTTCTCTCGGATATTCGAGACGCTCCTGATTTTCAGACCTTCCCGAGGCATACTCCTGATGATCTCGATGTGATTCTGGACATTCCCGATGAGCAGTTCGTGATGGAGATTCCAGACGTTCCTGACTTGTTCAACGGGTGCTCCAGATGATCCCAACGTGATTCCAGACACTCCCGACGAGGATTCCAGCAGTTAACGATGGATATTCCAGACGTTTCAGACTTAGATTTCAATCGTTCCCGATGTGATTTCAATCACTGCCGATGAGGATTCCAGCAGTTCACGATTGAGGTTCGAGGCGTTCTCGAAGCTGTTCCGTATATTCCCTACGAGAATTCCAGCAGTTTCCGACGTTCCTAACGTAGATTTCAGAAGTTTATAACGGCTACTCCAGGCATTTCCAAAGTGATTCCAGACATTTCTGACAAGGATTCAGGGCAGATTCCGGAATGGATGCTAGACGTTCACAAAGTGATTCCGAACATTGCCGACGAAGATTCCAGCAGCTCTATACGAATAATATACCCGAGAAGATACCCGACATGTTTAAACATTACCAACGGAGATTTCAAATGCTTCCAAAAGAAATGCCTGACGTTCCAGAAGTGGTTCTGAACATTCCCGACGAGGATTCCAGCAGTTCACGATGGAGATTCCAGCAGTTCACGATGGAGATTCCAGCAGTTGTTTTTCTTACGGCTACTCCAGACTTTCTCAAAGTGATTCCAGACGTTCCCGACGAGGATTCCAGCAGTTCACGATGGAAATTCCAGACGATTACGAAGTGATCCTGGACTTCTCCAACGAGAATTGCAGCCGTTTCCGATGGAGATACTCGACATTCCTTTCGGAGATTCTAGACGTTCCTGACTTTCAGACCTTCCCGAGGCATACTGCTGATGATATCGATGTGGTTCTGGACATTCCCGATGAGCAGTTCGTGATATAGATTCCAAACTTTCCTGACTTGTTCAAGGGGTGCTCCAGACGAAGCGATTCCAGACACTCCCGACGAGGATTCCAGCAGCTAACGATGGATATTCCAGACGTTCCAGACTTAGATTTCAATCGTTCCCTATGTGATTTCAAACACTCCCGATGAGGATTCCAGCAGTTCACGATGGAGGTTCGAGGCGTTCTCGAAGCTGTTCCGTATATTCCCTACGAGGATTCCAGCAGTTTCCAACGTTCCTAACGTAGATTTCAGAAGTTTATAACGGCTACTCTAGGCATTTCCAAAGTGATTCCAGACATTTCTGACAAGGATTCCAGCAGTTCACGATGACGCCGGACTTCCCCAATGATAATTCCAGCAGCTTCCAAAGGAAATTTCCGTCGGTTCTGACGGAGATTCTTGATATAACCAACGGGATTCCAAATGTTGTAGATGTACGTTCCAGACGTTTCAGAAGTGTTTCGAGAAACTTGGCAGCTCCTGATGAAGATTCCAGACGTTCTTGAGTTGGATTTTTGACGATCCCGATCCAGCAGATCACGAAGGAGGTTCTAGGAATTCTGAAAGTGATTGAGGATATTCTCAATGAGTATTTAGCAGTTTCCGAAGTAGATACCAGAAATTCCCGATGGAAATTCCAGCCGTTGCCAACGGGGATTCCAGATGTTCACGATAGAGATTACAGTCGTTCTCGATGAAGGTCTAGACGATCCCGACAGGTTCTCCAGATGTTCCAGATGTCTTGGATTCCAGACGTTCCCGATGAGGACTCCAGCCGTATGAAAAGTGATTCTGAATGTTTCTGTAGGAGATTCCTGACGTTCCTGACAAGGATTCCAAATGATCACAACGGAGATTCCAGACGAGTATTTCAGACGTTCTCGGAGTGGGTTCTAGCACTTCTCGAAGTAGAGTTTTCTCAAAAACTTGGTCTCAGGCGTCATTTTGATCAGAAGTGCCGATTTAGTGCAACAATTTTTTTTTTTTTTTGAAAAACTATAAAGACACTATTTTGAAAAGAATACATAATCTAAAATGGCCGAATTTTAGCAAAAAAATTGTGCAGAGTTTCATACAAATCGGAGGAAATCGTTTTATGTTATTTAGTTTTTAAACCCGTTTTTAGATTTTCTACCTAAAATTACTTCGTATTTTTTACCGTGTAATATTTTTCTGAATAGGAATTATGTTATCCTACAACTTTGTCTCATTTCGATTGGAAGTGACGTTTCGGTTTCTTGAAAAGTGTTAAATATTTTGATTTTTTTTTTGAAAGATTCAAAATGGCCGATCAAATGTGAATTATTGACCAAAACAAACGATTATACAAAGTTTAATGCAAATTGGAGAAAATCGCCAACTGTCAGTAGACTCTATGGACTGTCGTCGCTATTCAACTTGATCAAGTTTAATAACCTCTAATTGTATGAAGAGCTGTTGCTTGTGTTGATTATTTCCCTTTAAGTCCGCCTATTTTGTCTACTACTTGCAGACTTCATCAGTGCCAAGTACTCAACACCACTGATGAAATCTGCATATAGTAGACGAAATACGCGTATCTGTCAAAAGATTAGCAATTATAACGAAATTAAAAGGAAACAATCAACACACTCACAAGCTCTTCGTAAAGGGATTCCGTTAAGAGGTTCGACAAAATTAAAAGAAAAAAAACTCTAATTATACTTAACCTGTCATTGTACGAAGGGTCAAAAACGGGTTTGTTAAATACGAGGGCTACATCGCCCACGTGCATCCACGGGATAGCTGAGAATCTCCTTCCAACAACAGGATCAAACATCCGATCAGGAAACAAGAACAGGGAGATGCCCCAATTAGAGGGGAGAAGAACCTGCCCTCTATTCACGAAAGGTTAAAGATAGGGAGTTGGCATTTCCACTCTCCCCATTCTTTTCGCTTCAATTGGGTGCCCTGATGGACCTTCTCGTCTTCTTCTTCCTGGCATTTTAAGCTTATTGCTTATTCCATATTAGCAGCTTATTGGGTGCTCTTCCATGAACTTCCACAGTTATTAATTGAGAGATTTCGATGCCTGTACTATTTTTGCATACGTATAATTGTGTGGCAAGTACATTCACTCCAGTATTGTGGGCCAGTTAGTAACTATTATGTGTCAGTCAATTCTGCGCGTTTACTAAAAAGACTATTGTCCAGGAAAGTTGGGAAATGTTCCAACCCGAAAAATTCCTAAACCGGACCGGAAATTGATCCCAGCCACCTCCAGCATGGTATTGCTTTGTAGCTGCGCCTTTACCGACTGAACTAAGGAGGGACCCTCCCGTATCTAATATTTCAAGACCAACAATTGAAAAGGTCTTAACGCCATTTTGTCAACAAACCTTGTAAGGCCATTTTCTCGTGAACCGAAACCTACATTCGCAAACCTACCACACAATCGGGTAGAGGAGAGTTTCCCCTACCTGCTCATTTGGTTGATTTGCGTTGGCGGCCTTTGGTTCGCGAAAAAATGGCTTTACAATGTTTGTTTACAAAATGGAGTTGAGGCCATTTGAATTGTTGGTCTTGATTTAATGGATAATATATAACCCAATATGTTACAAACGAATCCATGACATCACGATGATTTAGAAGAGCTCTCATAGATATGCTGCCGCTTCTTCTCCAACCGGGGTCAAAAACAGCACTCTCGCCTTTCCATTCTCACACAGCAGCGGAAATTTCCAACAACCACGAATCACATTCCAGGTGTTCTGATTTGAGGAATCTCAACAGAGAATAGAAGGACTGCGATTACGATTCATCATTATTCACTCGCGACATAATGGTTTCAGTTCACTAGTAAATACACAGTCTGCTCGCACCGAACACCGAAATTAGAAGCGATTATTCCAGCGACCGAAACAAACGCGTCTATTCGCAGCAACAGCACACTTCGATTAATTCCACCCAGAGATGCCAGATTTATTTCTACGCAATTCCGTAGACTTGTTCAAATCTACGGATTTCTACGGATTTTTTTAGTCGGAGGTGATATTTTTTTTTTACGTTTAATGATAAATCGATGAAAGAACTTTTGAAAAACTTGGGACAGCCCTTTGGGTTGTACGCAATGGTAACGTAGGACTACGTGGTCTTATATAATAAATGTTATTTGCAGGAATTTGTGTTTTGTGTTGGAATAGGAATTTGAGCGGGGTTCTCTCTGTTTATACTATAGTATGACTATGATTGCCCTGAAAAGAAGCCTTTGATATGAATTTTAGTTGGGACATGTTCAGAAACTTAACTCTTTTGGAAAATCTTGGTGGCCCTGAAAAGGGCCGATGGCAGTACAGGCATGAATACCATGATACTGTTGCACCTGTAGTTTTTGGCATACTTTCACTGATTACTTCCCGGGGATCCTTGTTCAGCTATAGCAAGATGTGCGCGTGAGGACTTCCACGGTGCTGAAATTCAATCGTGTCAACCAGCATACTGGATAATCATTGACCAGAGTTGCTCTTTGTAGTGCAGTCAATTCCTGGATAGGATCTGTTAAGTCATTGCCATTGTGTCCTTCTGACAATCGATGTAGGAGATTCAAAAAATGGGGCCACTTTATTTCATTTGCACTGAGTGTGAGGAACATCGTAGACTTTCCCAATTGTCGCATCATGGTGAACAAATTTCTCTTCCTTTGTTGCCAATTCTGTACTGAAATCGGTATTGATTTGAGGAAGGAAAGATTTCGCTCAATGCACTGCTCGATAAATAAGGCGGTCCTTAAGGTTGACACGTGTAAAGTTTGCGGTCCCCGTGCACTTAAAAGTGAATTGCAAGCCTTCGGAAACTCTAAGGCGATGAACTTTCATTGTCATATACAACAAATGTTGTGGTTTGGCCACACGCCTGTCTTGACGACGAGTTTCACTGGATGCCATCATGAAATATGTCACCCGAACCCCTGACTTGAATTTCCGTACATGGCCGAGACATATGGCAGGCAAAGCTATCTCTTCACCGTGCTCGTCATAAATTAATGACAGAGGAACCCTGTTTTGCGCGGGAGCGATCTCCAGGCATTTGTCCTCATTCCAAAGGAGCGTTTTCTCGGTGCTCAAGCAGCAATTCTGTCTCATTATCCACGGCAATGGTTTCCAGCTCAATTTGAGGATCCACGACCATCTATGGCAATCTGATCAATTGTGATCCTGTAGCGGTGGTACAGTGAGGTGCCATTTGATGAACACGTTGAAGGCCTGATCATCATCGAGCTGACGGGGCGTCTCTCTTACACAACGCAAACGGTAGAACAACATTCGAGCAAAAAGAAGATTATCAAAAAACTATCATATGACATATGTCATTTCGTTCTAATTCCTCAATTTGGTTTAAATTAAACCATTTCTGATCAAAATTTTTTATCACTATGACATCGTTGCTTGTTATTTTCAGAATTCACACAAGCCACCATCAGCAGCTCTTATTATGAGAAAAATTAAAATAAATACATTCGTGATGCCCTTGGGCGACAGTGTCGTTTGACAGATAATTGAGCAAGAAAACGATTGACAAGTTGCAGAGGTGTATTTTACTTTATGCTTCTTTCCCTTCAGAATCAGATTATGCTCTAGATTGTAAAATTCGATAATGAAGGGAGACGTACACTGAAGAGAAAAATCCGTAGAAACTGTACCGAATTCCGTAGATGTTGCCTACGGATCCGTATTTCCGCAAAAATTTGTAAAATCCGTAGATCTACGGAGATTTCCGTAGATCTGGCATCTCTGATTCCACCTCTGTGTTGTGTTCAGTGTGATGTAAACAGGTGTGGCAATAGAGATTCGTCATCTCCTTCGTTCTCCCGTTGTGGTTGACGGAGTTTGACGTCAAACTCCGTCATCGATTTAATCAGCAGAAGAACAAAAGAGACGACAAATTCTCTGTTTACATCTTGTGTTGTGTTGCTAAAACTGGAAATCAAGCTGAACATTGCATTAAGTCCTAAGTAACATTGGTCGATTCTCTTCGTCGACTTTCTCTTTCGTTAACAACATGAGCACATAACCGTTTCTTGTTGTGTTTGTCGTATTAGATGCTAGATAAAAACTTCTTTTATCGATCTGTGTGCTGAGAATACCTGGAAATGTCTTTAAATGGCCGTGAGGATACGAAGAGAAAGTCGACGAAGAGAATCTGCCAATGTTACTTAGGACCTAATGCAATGTTTAGCTTGAAATGCAACTTACACACTTATAGCGAATTCAGTGCCAATATTTCAAAGGGGCGTAATTGCTTTTGTAAACAATGGCTTTAGACGTCGATTTCTCGCAAATCAAAACCCACCCCTCCAAATTACAAATGCTAGCTGATACAGGAAACATTCCTCTGCATGCTGGTGTCATTCATTTTCATGAGTGAGCTTTCATTCGCAAGAAATCGACGACTAAAGCCATTGTTTACAAATGCAATTACGCCCCTTTGAAATGTTAGCACTGAATTTGTTTATTATCGGGGTTGGAACCAGTTCCAACCCGATGTCAATTATACAAGGTCTGGTCTAACCGGCTTATTGGTATTAGTGAAATGTGGAGATGTCTAGTGGTGGTCGTATTTCATCGCAATGTTTATCTTTTTACACGAAACAGCTGTTTTCTGTGACGACACGTCTGCTATTCGCAGTATGGAATGTTGTGCTGCCGTAACATCGGCATTCGCTTGCCCAGCAATGTTTACAATATGATTGACATCGGTTATAAACCACTTGTGTAACCGAACTTTTTGTCAGTGCGAACCTGAACCTAAGGTAGATTTTAAAAACAAACGGTCAAACTGACGTTTGTCAGAAAACAAGCAGAGTCGAACAGCTAAACATTCGGTAGATCATTGACTTTCATTTTGTGCGGATGAGCCTGTTTTACTCAAGCATAATTTCAAACACGTTCAATCTTATTGAAATGAACAAATCGACAGTGAGCATGCATAAGGGCGAATACGCGCTGATCGATTCTCTTCATCGATTTTCTCTTTGCATTGCTACAGCTAAGCGAAACAATTTTCTAGAATTTGTTCAATGCAAAGTAGTAACAGGTTGTATTGGCTATCAAAAGCAACAGCAAACGCACCGATAAACGTTAAATCTAGCGAGTTATGAACGAAAGAGAACATCGACGAAGAGAATCGATCATCGCGTATAGGCCCTTATGCATGCTCACTGTCGAAATCTTGTCATTGAAGTGAAGTTTTCATTTTCTTGTATCATTAAAACAATCAAACTGAACTGCCTTGATTTTACCCAATAGTTCAGCTGTTGAGATTTCGGAAAATGTTACCGAAATCCACGATAATTACTAAGTGTGTACCATTCAAGCTATGGCCTGGGAATGTACTGAATTCAAATCCAAATAGCATATGGGATTTGATCTAATAGGGACCAACATGGAATATCTCGCGATCCTGGACATATAGAAGGGTACTGTCTTCGGCAAAGTTGTTTAATAGATCAAGACCTGATGGTTGGTGGACAGAAGTTTGCATTTTTTCACTACGCGGCGCTAGTGTGCATGTATTAGTGATTTCCTTTTTATGTCATATCTTGAAATCATTGCCATCTAGGAAGTTGCTGTCTTGAGCAAAGTTGTTCAGTAGATCAAGACCTAATAGTTGGTGAACAGAAGTTCGGAATTTTCTCACTACGCGGCGCTAGTGTGCTTGAATTTTTGATTCCCTAGTCTTCCGAACTTCTGTACACCAATCATTAGGGGTTGATCCAATGATCATCTTCACCAAAAGTAGCAACTTCCTAGATTAGAAAAATATCTAGATATCAATCAAAATTCAAGCACACTAGCACCACGTAGTGGGAAAATTCCGAACTTTTGTCCACCAACGATAAGGTCTTGATCCATTGAACAACTTCGACGAAGAAAGCAACCTCTTAGATGGCAAGGAAATGCAAACTAGCGCCGCGTAATGAGAAAATTCCGATGTCCACCAACCTTTAGGTCGTGATACACTAAACAACTTTGCAGAAGACAGTAACCTTCTATATGTCCAGGATCGCGAGATATTTCATCTTGGTCCCTATTAGGTCAAATCCCGTATGCTACGTGTACTCCATTTACGCGAATTCGATTTACGCGGTACGTTTTACTCGCGCTCTTCGGGGGGAGAGTGTATTAGTTTTTGTTTTAAATTACGTATGTATGTCACATTGAAATTGCTGTATCTTTCTATGTTTATATTAAGCTACAAAATGTCGGTACTATATCCAAAACTCAATCAAATGTGATCTCGTGAGCTCAATCCTCGAACATGCCTTCTCAAGAGGAGACAACATTGTTATGAACAGTTTTTCTGAAGACAGCAAATCGATCAGATTTACTCTTAAACAGTTATTTTAAATCATGACCATCCTCTCACAAACATCAACATCACGCCAAAACTGTATTATTCATGTTTATTTATATTTTATGCAATCCTTATGAATTTTAACAAGAAACTTCAATCGCCAAACAATCAGTCAACCGCACCATTTCGTTTACGTTCTTGTGTCTCTGTCTGTCACCTTATGTTTCACATATCCAATGAACACCAGAACATTCAACATACTATCGACAGCGCTCTCTTTCTTTTAACTTGCGATCAAACTCGAGCTGAATGTTACTTGCCAATAAACTGCAGATACCACCTTCGAAAGGATCGAACATCTGTAGACTTCGATAAACTATAAAAGGAAAATGTTACTCGTTGTTCACCACAACCGTATCCAGGCTTGTATAATTTTGAGCATCTCTATCTTTCCCACACTCATAACTACAAACATTCATTCAACAACAAATTTAATATAAAAAAAATATTATAATGAAAGCAATCAAGTACCACCACTTAAAACAAAAAGTGATTGTTGAGACTAATCGAAAGAAAACAATCAAGTTCTACTGCTACTTACTAGTACTTCTTCTACCACTACCACTACCAGTACACTGCCATTGACGACGGTAGCCCTAGGTAGGATCAACGCATGCTCAAGTTATTCGTATCCATCATCAACTGCATGGTAACTAGGTGGCATGGTACGAGAGGAATGTGCACGCGAAAGCACGTGGCATGCAGCATGAGAAGAAAGGTTATGCCTTGTTGTTGTTGAAAGCACTACAAACGCAACCGGAATGGCATGAGTCCGAATGAACCAGCACAACAAATTGCATGACTCTACTTTGCATGGGAATGCTTCACCACCACCACCAACCCCCGTCTTTCAGGATGCTCCTTTCTTGCATGGGGACTGCATGATCCTTGTACCCTCCCTCTCTGTGCTTGATAATTGCCTGCTCCTGAGCCTGCCGTAGCCAAATGCATGTCCACTACCATACTCCTCTCCCTCTCTAGTCACTGCATAAAGTAAATGCTTGCGCTTTTCCTGTATTGCATGTTGGCGAATGATTGCATGAAACACCCCGTAATCACAATTCCGATCTAAGCATGCTGCTTCTATCTGTCCTTTCTACGCTAATCTACTACCGCATGAATCGAATGTTTATTTTTTTTTGTTTGTTCCATTCAAGCTAAATGACAGCCGACCACTGCGATGGTCGCACTGCCATTTAGAACCTTTTCTTCCTTCATTAATTTCGTTCCGATTCAAAACTTTTCCAAACTAACTTTTGATTTCCGTTGTCCCTCAGATTTCGTTCCGATATTTTGCCTTTCTCTCTTTACTTCTCGTTAGCATTTTTTCTCAAAAACAAAAGCAAAGTTTCTCCCACTTGTCCCGTTTGATTTTTTCACTCCCCCTGCGACATTTTTGTACCGTTTCTTTCCGAACAATTTTCCTCCCAAATGTCAAACTTCTTCTATCTCATTCTCCTATTTTTTTTTTCGCTTCCGAAAAAAAAACCCCTCGAGAAACAGCTGAAGCTCATAATTTTTAGGAACCCCTCAGTCAGCTTCCGAAAGCGAGAAACCAAATATATCTAAACGAAATAAGCTCTCTCTGGCGACAGTAGGGACCAGATAGGAAATGCCAGCCCAACCCCCCGATCCCTCCTCTTGCTCCGAAATTTAGAACTGTAAATATGCCTCACTTGCACCAATCTGCTGCTGCGGAGCAAAATATGGAATCAATCGATCAGAGCAGATTGAAAACCAACCCCAAATTTGAAAGCTGATAGCTAGAGAAACCCCCGCCCCCGTAAAACCAACAAACCCTCCCCCCACCACCCCCTGCCCTTCGACGCAAAATACACACGTAGGAAGTTACACATAGGCATCCCTATTAACCCAGAAAAGATCCCCGAACCCCCTCAACTCAGGAAGATATCCCCCTCAGAAGTTTAGCTAGAATGTAAAACTAAATTCCACACCGAAAATAAAAATCAATCACATGTTTGCTAATATTTAATTTTCTTCCCCTCAACGCCATCGGCCCTCAACCCTGTCGTCGATCCGTCATCATCAATGCTGTCATCCCAAACCGACCGACCGAACCAAACACAGGAATACAGTGTACAGCTAACATTCCGAGAGCAGTGGCTGGACGAGAGGCTCAAATTCGACGACATCGGAGGTGAGTGAAACATGTTTCGAAGCAAACAAAAAATTAGGTTATGATTGGTGTTTCATTGTGTGTGAGTGCCATCCGTACGATCCGTTGTGCCCGAGGGAGGCTTGAAAAGCTGTCGGATAATGCGCCGTCGTAATTGATGGGGATTTCAATCATCTGGGGCAGGCTGTTCGGTCATTTGTTTTACAGTTTTCGAACTGTAAATCACAACAATTACCGAACATTGAGCTACAGCTTTCCCCCGAAGAACGCGTTACCCACTGAGTTGCACCCACCGCTTTTTTTTCCTTTGGTTTGTTTTTTTCCGTCGATCTTGTTTTCCGTGCTGAGCACCAATGCTACCGACGTGCCAGGAAGGCAGCTCCCACACCTGGACCCTACCTATCGACCCATCAACTCATGAACCGGGGACCAACGGCTTTACTTCCCATCCGAAGGGCCCACCGCTTTGTCTCGGTGGGGTTTCAACGAAGCGCTCTGATTTTCTGCGAGTGACTAGTTCTCCAATGACTCTACTCACATGCAAAAAATCAGTCCGACTGGTTGAAATCGCGCCGAGAAAAAGCGGTGGGTGCAACTCAGTGGGTAACGCGTTCTTCGGGGGATAGCTGTAATCTCAAAAAAAAACTACTGACGTTCAGTAGTTTTTGCGAGAAACAACTGAAGACGGTAATAGCACAAACGAAGTGACAGACGACTAACTGGCGAAGAAATCCATTAAAATAATGTGGTTCACTGTAATAGAATTTTCTTGGAAGCTTGTGCCATCATCCACAAGATGGGTTAGTTTTTTTGTTTTGATTTGAACAAAGTTGATTTTGTGTATAATGATTCTTTGAAGTGTGCAAAGAGTGTATCATTTTGTCATTTTTTATGCATTTCAGTTTTGAGTTGTTACCGTTTGGGTACTTTGCCCTATGAAAAAAGCTCGAGCAGAGAGATAGCAGTGCGGTAAAGAGCGAGCACTCAACCGAACGAGACAGCAATCCACTAGTATACTGCTGTTCGGTGCGCTAATGTCTGAGAACCATGATAGTTTATAATCAGTAATGATTGATCTAATGTTTGCTTAGAATTAATGATATTATTAGTCATATTGTTGCTAAAACTAAACAGTGAATGAATAGTAGAGCACTAATGGCTCATTCATATACATAAAACAGATAGGAATTAGGGAACTGAATTAAATGAACTCCAGTACGAACGGTCGAATTAAATACAGAAACATACCAACTGTTATACACCTACACTTAACATACAGAAAACAACACCCACCACCCGGATCATGGAGGAGAAGGGAAATTTGGAATGGGACTAATGGATCAAGAAGGAAAGGGACATTTTGGGAAAAGGGAAATATATGGTCTGCTACCGGTCCGAAGAATAGCACTAGTTCTTTTCCACGCCAACCTTTGAGAGAACAAGTTCACCAAGTTTAAGAACAAAGTGTAAAAAAATAGTGAACAGTCAAATACGGGTGGAAAAAACAAAGCTGCCTAATATATTGAAACCGTAAAATCAGGTAGGACTATATAAAACGGACTCCGGTAGCATAACTTTCATCAGACCCTTTTCCTATTTCCCACGTGCCCTCAGGACCCATTGAGTTTTACCTCAAAACCGGCTGTAAAGCCTGAGTCAGGCCACGGTCTGTTAAATCAGCCCGAGAACGCACTAGGCCAGGTAGTGCTCGATCGACCGGCTATACGTGCCAACGAGCCGACGTTCAACCTTGGTAGGAAACCTGGTGCCGCGAGGAGTTCGCAGCTACAGAACCTCGTGCCATCCTGCACTGATACCACTGTCCGTGGCAATCGTGCCATTCATCGCACTCAACCAGCAGTCCCCTGCGTCCAGCGCAAGTGACGCCGACGCCGCCGACGTGCAGCAATATCAGCGATCATCCGATCGCACTCGTAGCCGCCCCGTCCGATTCCCCGCAGCAGAGATCCACGTGCCGGCCGGCCCTTACACACACACACACACCCCCAGAATTTGTAAGTAGGTTTTAATTAATAAAAGTTAATTAGTGAAAGATTAGGTGACCGTGTTTGCATTTGCTGATCAGTGTCCCCTATTTGTCCGGAGCCGACCTTGAGAGCTCCGTCTCTCAAGCTCGAGCTAGTCGCCGCAAAAGAGGCTGGTGGATAGCCCACCCCGTCTGGTCCCCGTGGCTTTAGACCAGGGACCTGGGGCATTGTAGTCTTAGAGAGAGAGAGCACACGCTGTGAGTAACAGAGTAGAGTGAAAGAGATAGAACCAAAACATTCTAATACATTTGGTGAAATTGCTAGTACAATCCAGTAGTAGTGTTGTCATGTGGTACAATCCAGTAGTAGTGGTGTTGCCATGTGGTACACTGAAAAATTGCAATAGCAGGTTAGTCACCAAAGTTTTCGAGCCGCTCCGTCTGTCACTTCGTTTGTGGTAATAGCAAGTACTGAACTTACCGTTAAATAACAGCTTTGCGAAGAATGGCTAAAACTCAGTCAAATACAGTACCGAATTTTCAGAATTCGTTATGTTTTACTGGAGCAGTCAGCAATGACCAAGTCGATCGACCAGATTTCTACGGAAATGTGACGTTCCAAATGCGTTTTTTACGAATCTGTAATTCATTTTTAACGTACCTCTTATTTTCACTTAAATGCTTATACTAAACTTTTTAAATCGGTTTATTTATGAACTCTGGTTACGGAATTGGATTCCACGGGAATTTTTAACCCGATTTCATATAAATAACATTATACTTAAGTGCATTCTAGCTAATTTGAGGACCAAAGACATTTTTTTATTTGCATCCCTTCAAGGGGTGGTCACTCTACACACTCATTTTGCGCCAACTTTTTTCTCAGTGTTTCTCAGTGTGCCGCAGCTGTACCGACAGAGCCGAGAAGTCATTGAACTGACTTGTGTTTGCTTGTGAACAATGGCTTGTTTGGCAACCCGTTTACAAAAACGACACGGACTCCAGTTGGGACTACACATTACAAGCAGCCGTCTCCAAGGATGCCTGCAACGGACGAGCCCCGTTGCTACACGATCCTACCATCTTCGGCGGAAAGCGACCGTCAATCTGTAGTCAACCATGGATACGGATACGTCTATTAACGTCTCTTTAAACTGTTCCCCTACAAGAGGAGAATTTAGTTCATTCGAGACGGGTTTTAAACAGCAGCTGTTTCATCATTGTGTCCCCCGTTTAGGTCGGTCGAGGGAGTACCTTGGTCTTTAGGACCTTTAGGACTGCCTCTTGTCGAATGAAGTGGCATGACTACCAGTCATTTTCTTTCTAATGCCACTTCAACTTACTCATGCTTATATCATATCGTATAAGTCTAACGCCCTCAGGAAGTTGAGTACAGTTTGCTCTGTACTCCTGTCGTTGAACAATACCTCACGGATTGAACCAACGACACCCATATCTTCCCTTAATTGTGCTCTCGCCGGGCACTCCACCAATAGATGATTTACATCTAATACCGCACCGCATCCCTGGCAGTAGGCCACACTGCCGCTAAATCGAGGTCCATGAGTGAGCCGTGTATGACCAATCCTCAGCCGAGTCAGAACTTTCTGATCTCGAGAATTAGGTGCATCCTTCCACTCTTGTGTAGTGTTCTTGATACGACGCAGGAATGCATCATGGTTGTTATGCCAAGACACATTCCATGCGTATCGCGAGGTCTGCTTCACCCAGCGGGTAGCGTCACTATAGGGCACCGGAGTGGCCTCTAGTTGAGCAAGACGACCCTGGTTAGCTAGTTTATCAGCAGCCTCATTCCCTGGTATACCTGCGTGTCCAGGTACCCATGCAAAGGTTATGTTAGCGTACCGTTGCACCTCTAACAGCCACGGGTGTCCAACCTGCCTATGCTCAAGGGCAGAGAGACAACTCGCAGAGTCAGATAATACAACAGCCTGAGAGCCATTTGCTAGCCTACAAGCTTGCAGGAGAGCATAGGCCTCAGCTGAGAAGATACCACAGAGACCGGGTAACCGGCCGCAGCGGCTTATGTCCTCCCCAGACACCCCATAACCAACCTCCTCTTCGATTAATGAACCGTCCGTAAATAGCTTGAGCCTTCCCTCGTATGAGGCAGCGACCTCCCTAAATGCAGCTTTCGCCACACTAGAGCTAGCCCCCGCCCCGCACATAGCTTTAACCCTCCAATCAACTTTCGGGGCAGTAGCATCCCATGCCCGTTGCCACAGCCTAGCTCGCTGGGCTAACGTGGGAAAATCTACTCCCGTCAAGTCGCTCCACCATTCTCTCGCCCTTGCAACCGTAGGCCTGGCATTGAGAATGGGATCCCTTTCTAGGAGCCTTAGCGCCTTGGTGGCCAGGTCTTCGGTGACAGCATTCACCAAAGGAACCTTTCCATTCTCCACCAACAGAGAAGCTATTGGTGAAGACCTCAGCGCTCCGCTACACATTCTGTACGCCTCATTGTACTGAGGTTCCAGAATCTTGAGCAGGGAGACACCACCCCTGCTCCACAGTTCCGCCCCGTAAAGGATGCTAGGGACAACCAGAGCCCTAGCAACCTTGGTCAATGTACTACGAGAGGCTTCAGAGAAGCGACCATTTAGGGTCCGAAGGATATTCAACTTGTTGTTGACGTTATCCTTCACCAACTTGGCGTGCTTAACAAATCGGAGTTTGTTATCAATAGTCACACCAAGCAGTTTCATCTCGCGTACGGCCTTGACCGCATGCTCACCGATACTAACATAAGGCAGGTTCAGTCTGTGATGATGACCAAAGCAGACGTGCAGCAGTTTGGACTTCTCGGGGGAAATCACAAACCCAACACCATCTGCCCAGTCAACGACAGACACCCTACCGTATTTACCTAACACGATAAGGGTAATATCATCGGCGTATACAATGATGTATACTTCCTTGGGAATGCGTTCAAACACTGAGTTCATCGCAATGAGAAACAGTGTAACCGAAAGGACAGACCCTTGCGGGATGCCATTCTCCAGCAACCTCGAGGCAAGAAGAGCCAATCGGCCGGCAAGGGGTAATCTCCTAAGCAGGGGATACCCGATGTCGTCAGGGCCCGCAGCCTTACCAAGGCCGCGGCGCAGGGCCCAGTTGAGCTCTTCAAGCACGAATACCCTGTTGTAGTCTTTTACTAGACTACACTGCCTGTCACGGGAGTAGCGGTACTCCCCCTCAGCCAATGACTTTACACGCAGGAACTCATCACTGTGATTGCTGTTTGCCGACACCTTGGCAAATTGATCAGCAAAGGCCTCACTGATAAGTCCTGGGTCTTTCGTGTAATCGCCATCCAACTTAATCGCCCTCTCAACATGTCTGTTCTTACCACCGACAGACTTTACCTTTCGCCATAGCTCACCAGAGCTAGTGGTTTCCGATATGTCTGCGGTGAAAGCAGACCATGTATCCCGCTTTGCAGCTTTGATTACGCTTCTAGATTTAGATCGAGCAAGCTGAAACTCCCTCAATCTATCGGCCCTAGAAGGATCATCAAGCTGCAACCTACGCAGCGCCCTTAGACATTTACGTCTAGCCTTAATCGCTGTATGAACTTCTGTCCCCCACCAAGGGACAGTTTTCATACCTCCTCTCCCTCCAGCCTTTGGGATGTGACGATGAGCGGCCTTACTCAAGATTTGGGTCCAGTCGCCTGGTCTCAGTATCCTGTCATCACCAGGCAGTTGGCGACAGACTTCTTTGCCAAAGCTGTCCCAATCTGCCTTCTCAAGGTTCCATCTCAGCCTTGTCACAGTAGACGGGAGGTCTACAGCCTGTGACAATGAGATAGGAAAATGATCACTTCCGTGTAAGTCATCGTCAACCCGCCAGATAAACTGGCTGGCTACATCTCAAGAGGCTATGGCTAGATCAATCACGGACTCTACCCCGGTGGTGGGATCGAACCGAGTCGGTCTGCCATCATTCAGCACTGAACAACCCAACGTGTCCAGTAGCTGATACAACCTCTCACCACGAACGTCCGTCTTATGTGATCCCCAGGAGGGGTGATGCGCATTCAGATCGCCCACTATCACATAAGGGACAGGCAGCTGCGAGATGAGATCTTGCAGTTTGCCGATGACGTTCACTTCCTTGCCAACCCTATTCCTCGGAGCCATGTATAAGCTAACAACAGTCAGCTTATACGGAAACTGAATGGTGACCGCGGTGGCCTCCAGTTCAGTATCCAACTGCTCTACCTTATGTGGTATATCTTCTCTAATAGCCAATCCAGTGCCGTGGATGTAGGCATTAATGTGAGGCTTAATATACCACTTATATCTACCACCGAGATAGTTTGGAGGTAGATCTGCTACCTTGGCCATCGTTTCTTGGAGAGCGACGACACAAGGCTTCAGTTTCTTTGTCAATAGCAGGATCTCAGATAACTTTGATCGCAACCCATGGACATTCCATTGCAGTATTACGTTCGATGGCTCTTTACCATTCTGTTGTGGGACATCAGACATGGTAATTACTTTTTACCGGCAACAGCATCGCTTTTGCGCTCCGATACCGAGTCAACAGGGGGAGAAGGTGCTGTGTTTTCTCCTTTTTTACGGCTCTTCTTACCTCGAGTGTCCTCGAGGCCGGCGGTCTGCTTCCGTTTCCTACGGGTCACGGGAGCAGTAGCCTCGCTCTCACTAGAGTCGAGGTTAACGCCAACTCTTTCGAGTTGTCCAACAAGGGAAGCACATTCCATCTCAAGGCGAGTCTTCGACTCCTTGAGCTGTTTGATCTTCCCCTTGCCAAGGGCGACCTCCTTTCGCAGACTTTCCACCAACTTTTCCAGGAGCTGTTTGTCCTTTTCGGTTGGTGTTTCGGCATCAGGCAAGGGGTCGGTGCCAACCTCTTGGGTTAGCATTTTGCCCTCCCTACCAGTAGCCTTTCCACTCTTGGTAGCAACTTGCGTGAGACCGGCAGGTGGACTAGCACCAACCCCAGTACTCTTGCACTGGGTAGTCCCCTTTTTGCCGGCCTTCGCACCCTTAGCAGATGGAGCTCCGTCTGTTCCCTTGCCCTTAGGGTTCGACTTCGCAGCTCCCTGCTTGGCCTTCTTCTTCTTCTTCCCTTGGGAAGAGAAAAATGGCACCTGCTGACCCTTACCAGAGTCAACAGGTGCCGTCCCAGCAGCAACCGCTGCATAAGACTTACCGCTTCGCTCGTCGCTATAAACCTTCTTGGCATCCCCAAAGGAGACACCAAGGTTGGTTTTTATCTGTAAAATATCAACTTCCTTCACGTAGGTAGGGCACCTACGGTTAGTCGGCTGATGATTGCCTCGACAATTGGAGCAGAAGGCCTTTGCTCCACATTTCTCGGCAACCGGATGGACCCCTGAACAGACCCTGCACCTGGTCTTGTTCTTGCAACCCGCGTGACCATGCCCATACCCATAGCAGTTGTAACACTGCAAGGGCAAGGCGTAGTACGCTCGGGTCCTAATGCTGAGGAGACCAAACTTAACCGTTTCCGGAAAGCTGGTCCCCTCGAAAGTTAACACCACGGATGAGGTGTTAACCTTCCCCTCGCCACTACCCTTGCAGATTCTGTGGACATCTACTACACCTTGTGTAGCAAAATGCTCCTTCAGAATCTGCTCCGATTCGTTGATGATATCAACACTTGATATCACGCAACGAATTTTGTTCAAGGTAGGGTGTGCACCCACCCGAACCTTGAACCCTCCGCTAAGTTCAGTGATCTGCTTCAGCTTTTCAGCATCAGCAGGATCACTGACCTCTAGCACGTAACGCGAACCACCCCGATCCGTGTGGGCCTCAACAGTATGCCCAGCAGAACGCTGAACCGCTGAAGCCACGTCGAGATGGTTCCACGATACTTTACCGCCTCCTTCGATTGCCTCCATGAGGAGAACAATCATCCCGCTGCGTTTATTTTTCGCCAGGGTCCGTCGACCCTCACCATAGCTGACTGTGTTTTTCATTCAATCAACTATGTCGTACGGGAGAGACCCTCTCGGGCCGAAGCCGCCGGAGTCTGTTCCCAATCTATACCCTTGGGGAAAAAATATAGGACAGTGCCTCACCCCTGTCACACTGAACGGAAACACTTAAGACGGGAGGTTCCATCTGCCAGCCCGAATCGCTCCGTTGCTTCAAACGTGGACGCTAGAAGCAGGTCCATACACTCTGCCTACAGAATGCATTCATCCTGAACAAACTTTAGCCACACGAAATCCACTATCTACAATTGTTTAAAGTCCGGTAGACAACTGACTGCCGCCAGAAAGACTGAGCACGGTAATCGGATGAGCCTAAGACATGACTAGGTCCCATCCTGCACACACTCAAAACCTTCGGACTCCCCCGTTCTTGTTCGCGTTTCTGGCTACAACGCATAATAGCCAGCAATCCCACCGAGCACCGCGTGGAGGTAAGAATCGGAGTTCAGATGCACAGATATCGCAAGTCGCCGATCGTCTGGCAGAGCCCGACAACCGTTGACGAGCGTTCTTATGCACTGCTTTACCCGGTAGTCAACCATGGTCGTTCCATCATTCTGCAGGATTTCTTCATGCTGGGTGGTCGGAATGATTGTACGCAATCCGGCGCGAAATGATGTACCTAGTTCATTGGACAGGCATCAGGATGTGCGCTGACAATTCGATTTAGGAGAATCCATGGCTAGACTTGGTGGAGATGCACGGTTGTGTTTTGAAACAAATTGATTATATTGTGGCAACATCAATAACAAATTTTGACACATGCACATTGCACAGGCGCAGAAAAAGTTCAGTGTTGCCAGTAACTTTGAAGATCAGAAAAATTGTAACCATTGGTGCCAAACAGTACCAATGACTGTGCCCAGGTGTGTTCAAGCTTGTTTTTGGCACACTGAACGGAATGACTAATTTCGAAAAAAAAACCGTTATTTTCATTTCCGGGAAGCTTTAAGGTACGTTCAAAATCCTTGAAGGTACGCTATGCTACGCTATTAGTACATTCCAAAATACGTATCGACTTTGAAATTCGTTAAGTTTGTCCTGCTGGATAGATTGACGTAATTCGCAACGCTTTTGCTTGCATCTGAAGCAGTCTTAATCAGACTTCTCTTTTTGCTGCAAACTTCCCGATCTTCAACGATCAGAGAGGTTTGGTCAGAATGTCGGCGATCATCTCTTCAGACGGACAGAACCGAAGTTCTATCTCCCCCGACGCACACCGGTCTTTGCTATAGTGGAAGCGAGTGTTGATATGCTTTGACCTGCGGTGCTGCTGATCGAGTGCTACGAAGTCCATACATCCTTTGTTGTCCTCGTGAATAACTCCAATAGCGCTACGTACTCCGCCTCTACGGTGGATGTTGTTACGCTGTTCTGCTTGCGGATGGTCCAGCTTATTGTGGCTCCCCCTAGGCGAAACAAGTAACCGCTGCACGACTTGCGATCGCTCGTATCAACCACCCAATCGACGTCACAGAAACCCTCCAAAAACTGCTCTTCGGCTTCAGTTTTTCCACCGAGCTTCAAACCGTAGTCCATTGTGTGGATCAAACACCGGACGATCCTTTTGGCCTCGTTCCAATCAAGTTCCGTAGGGCAGCTTACCTTACGGCTGAGAATTCCCACGCTAGCCGCAATATCCGGACGGGTGTTCGTTGCTAGGTACAGCAGTGATCCAATCAGCTTGTGATACTCAATGTTGTCCTTGAGGTTTCGGCTCTCCTTCATAACTTTGAAATACCCAGGGTCGAGTGGATACTTCGAACCTTTCGCACCTTCCATTCCGAACAGTTTTACCAGCTTTCGTATGAAAACGCTTTGGTCCAGAATGATGAATCCATCGGTGTTCCTCGTGACTCGTATTCCGAGAAAACAGTTGATGTCACCCAGCTTGGAAATGCTCAGCTTCACTTGCAGTGACTCTTCAACCTTAGTGATCTCCTCCTGATGTGCACACGTAATCAAAATATCCACGTAGATTAGAAGATATAGCCAATCATCGCCTTGGAGCCGCTTCCGGTACAAGCACGTGTCCGCCTTGCATTGCTCGAACCGCATGCCAATGAGAATGTCCGTAATTGTCATGTGCCAAACCCTGGCCGCTTGTTTGAGGCCGTAAAGACTTTTGCGCAACCTACAAACCTGATGCTCTCTTCCTTTGGCGATGAACCCTGGTGGCTATCTCATAAAGATTTCTTCTCGCAGTGTAGGCCGTTTTGACGTCCAGATGCTTGACGATCTAGCCACGCTGATCTGCTACAGCCAGTAGTACGCGGAAAGTACACTGCTGTGCCACTGGAGCGAAGATCTCGTCGTAGTCCGAACCAAAGCGCTGGGAAAATCCCTGAGCGACTAGTCTCGCTTCAAATCTGTCAACGTTGCCTTCAGAGTCAAGCTTTCGCTTGTAAACTCACTTGTTCCCTACGATGGTTCGTTTCTCTGGACGGTCTACAAGCTCCCAAGTCTCGTTGGACATCAACGAACGATACTCCTCTGCCATCGCATTGATCCACTCCTGCTTATCGACACCACTGATCGCTTCCTTGAATGACGTCAGTTCGTCAGCTTCCATCGCCACCAAGCCCATCACATAGTCACTGAACCTCGCTGGCAAAGTTCCACGGGATGCACGTACTGGCATCTGGCGTTGGTCCGGCTGATGAACGTCTCCTTGCTCGATATCAGCTTCTTCACCGTAAAATACTTCTTCGGCAGACTAATACTCTAGGAAATCTTCCTCGTTTTCTTCACGCTTCTCTTCAACTTTCTGCATCGGCTCCAACTCAACCATTGAACTTTCCACTTCAGACACCTGCTCGGGCTTGCCCGATGCCTGCTTCGCACCAAAATCCACATCTTCCAAGAAACGAACGTCCCGGCTTATTGTAATCCGTCCGCTGTTTTTATCAAGAAAACGGTAAGCTTTCTGTTGATTGGAATACCCTACGAAAACCAGCTTGCGGGCTTTCACCTCCATCTTCTTCTGCTTTTCCGCTGGAATCTGCACCCAAGCTTCACTTCCGAAGATTCGCAGGTGTTCGAACGAAGGCTTACGACCGTACCAACGTTCATAGGGACTCATACCAATCGATCGTGATGGCAATCGATTTTGAATATACGTGGCAGTCAACACTGCCTCGCCCCAGTATGTCGTCTCCCACCCGGCTTCCAACAGCGTGCACATTGTCATTTCCTTCAGATAGCGGTTTCATCTCTCCGCCACCCCATTCTGCTGCGGGGAGTACGGAGCAGTCAACTGGCTGACTATCCCTTCGCTTCTCAGAAATCCTCGCAGTTCCTTCGCAACATATTCTCCACCACCGTCTGACTGCAGCACACGAGGAGTTTTCCCGACTTGAGGTTTGCAAAAACGAACGGTATCCTTCACCTTCACAGCGACCTCTGATTTTCTCCGCAATAGATGTACGACGAAGGTCATGCAAGAATAATCGTCGATGAAAGTCAGGAAATATTGATTGCCGCTGGAAGTAGCAGCCAACGGACCACTGACGTCACTATGGACGACATTCAAAATTTCCTTCGAACCTCGGTTGAACTGACACACCGTACGCACACCACGATCGACCAACTTCATATCTTCAACTGTGCCGTTCCTGTGAATGGCCTTGATCACTTCCGGGTCACGATGGCCGAGTCGTCGGTGCCACGTATGCTGGCAGTTGAGCATGTGGGACAGCTGGACGCTCACCATCGCTTGATTTGGAACGCGTAACTTGTAGAGACTACCGCAACTATCAGCCACTACCGCAATTTCTCCACCGATTTTCCGGATTTCACAGCCATTTTCACCAAATAACACACAGAAGCAGTTTTTTGCGAAAGTACTTACCGAAATCAAGCCGCTTGCCAATTTCGGAACATACAGCACAATATTCACCGGACATCCATCTACCTGAACTCCGGTTATCTTTCCGCTGCCTACACCTTCGACGACTGCCTTTTCACCGTTCGCCAGCATCACGCTCATCCCCTTCTGCTCCTGTAGAGATTCAAAGAAACTTATTTTTCCCGTCATATGCTTCGAGGCTCCGCCGTCCACAAACCAACTCCCATGTTCTGCATTCCCAGCAATCCAAGCAAACGGTCCGTCGAAAACATTTTGCGCCTGCTTTGCCATTGCTGCGTCTGCCTTTTTTGGCTGGCTCGCTGTGATTTCATCCTGCTTCTTCCCGGATGCTTTCTGCAGACTCCGATAGTTACGCTTCAGATGACCAGGTTTCTTACAATGGAAGCAAACCCGTGTCTCTTGACTTCGACTAGCACTTCGTTGCTGACGGGGCTGGTGACGATATTCCACCTTTAACGCTTTTCCTCCTGCAGCAGCAGCTGATCTGGACCGTTCACGTCGTTTTTCGGCTTCGGAAAGTAGCTTGGATTTCACTAATTCCAAAGTAAGCTCTGCACTAGGGTGCTGCTCGAGAGCCGTCACTAAAGCATCAAACGAATCCGGCAATAAACAAAGCAGCATCGCAACCTTCAACTTATCCGTGATGGGATCTCCAACATCCGCAATACGCTGCAACAGCTCGGTAAACTGCTGCAAGTGTTGTTCCATGCCTCCATCTTCACTCAACTCCAAATGCGTCAGTTTCTTGAGCAAGTACACCTCTGATCCCTTGTCGTGGTAATCCTTCAAGGCTTTCCATGCATCCTTGGCACTGGTACAAGTTCTCACCAAACTTTTCTGACTGTCATCAATGCACAGCCCAATCGTCGCGCGAGCCTTCAAATCCGCCTTGGTCCAATCACTCTCGTCCGTAACAACAGCCGGCCTTGGCTTACTGATAACCTGCCATAAGTCCTCCCGAACCAACAACATCTCCATCCGGAACTTCCAGGATTGGTAATTGTGGTTCGTTAGCTTCGGGAGCGGGAAACGTTGCCGATCCGCCATCTTCCTTTCTTCTCATTCGCTCACGGGAACACCACTTTTCTGCTACGGGAACCGCCGGAAACTTTCGCGATTTTACAACCGAAATTTCAACCAATCCGCACCACTAACACTGGGCCCATAACCTGTGGGCGGACAGGGGGCACAACAGGTAAAAAAACACAATGGAAAATCGATTTAACAACGCGGAATAAACGTACAAATCGCGAGAACTTTTCGGAAACGTGTTTTTATTAGTAACGATCAAAGAAAGAACGTTTTTGTTAGAACCCAGCAGGTTCAATCCCAGTCAGCGCCGCCGGGATGATCTGAGGCATAACATCTCTGATCACGCCTTCCTTCGGAATAGAAGTAAAGCCGTTGGTCCCCGGTTCATGATATGATGGGTCGATAGGTAGGATCCACACACTTAAATTTTTTCGACGGTATTCCAACAGTCGAGTAGTACTGCAATTAATTTTGCTGAGATTCAGTAAAACAAACAGATATCATCTAACAAACAGATATTTTGCAGAGATAAGAGCAAAAGTAAATGCCGAGGTAATCGGCTGTTGGAGATTTTGTCGAGCTAGATTAAGTGTGCAGGTGTTGGAGCTGCCCCCCTGGCGTCGGTAGCATTGGTGCTCAGCACGGAAAACAAGATCGCATAATTGGTCAAAAAGACGAGCCCCCAAACAGGAAGGTGCCCCAATGAGTGGGGAGAAGAGCACGCTCTTTATCCACGAAATGTTATCAACAGAGAGTTGGCATTCCCAGTCTACCCGTCCAAATCGCTTTAATCGGGTGCCCTGATGGTCCCTTATGTGGTGAAATATGAAACGCACCTTTTAAAGTGAATTGCACATAACAATGTCCTGTGTCATCACTTACTCACGCATGGCATCTGCCCCGACCAACCTGGCACAACCAAAGAGGAAGAGGAGACAACTGGTTTCTTACTCTTTTATCACGAGCTGGTTCCCGTTTGACAGAAAAGTGGTTCGTTTTTGTTGGGGGCAAGACACCTTTCGATCATGAGTAAAACCGGAGTTAATTTTGAGTAACTCTGAGTAACTCACGTTGCTCAATATCTTATGTACACATAGCAACCTGATTGTTAAATTGAAAATAATGTTGAAAACGATGCTGTCAAGCAAAGTAAGTTGTAGTGCTTTCTTGGAATTTCTGTGTAGGGACTTTCAGGGCGGTTCGATAGGTTTGGATTAGGCTAAAATAATTCAATAAATTCAATTCTTAGAGTAATATAGTTCGCATTTTTATTTGTTTTAACTTCCAGAAACTCAATGAAAACCTCGATGAAAACGAAATTTACACAAATATATAAAAATAATAGAGTACATACAGGAATCTGCATGATTTCCAAAAAGATAAAAATACAGTGTCTTTCCATTATAGGTAACATATGATTTAAGCATGTTATGCTATCTATAAATTCATTGAAAGCTCTATTCGATTTATGATATTACTCGATCATTCTTTAGGGATTAGACGCTTGATATGTCATTAAATGTTGTGTTCTGGGCACAACATTGAGGAAATAAACATATGAGGCCGTGTTTCCAAAAACGGTACGGCACTGTTTTTGGTTATTGGTCATGGACTGATTATTAATGTTAAGCTTCCACAAAGGGTAATTTATTTATTTACTTCTTCTCTTTGAAATATCCTTCGATAATCATTTTCTAAATGTATTGGGAAAATTCATTGGAAGTGTATATCCCCACACCAAAAATGCTCATGTTTCATAAATATCAACTGGTATGGTGAGGAAAATTTAACCATCTTTTTTCTTCCTGCATATTTCAATACAACAGAAAATGTGATGTATGTGTATACTAATGATGATGATTAATGAATGTTTCAAAAATAAGACGAATACAAATTAAATTGTTGAACCTTAATAAACTCCACGAAGCTGGCCAGAGCTAACCTCATCTGGCCTAGAATCAGCAGCTACATAATATACCACAATCAGCAGTCAAAGACCAATTCTATTTACCGCGAAGGAAGTTTAAAGCTCAGGTTGTACCTCAGGTAACCGAATAGGAGCATTCCCATTTTGAAACGGGTCACTCTAGAGAGGGTCCTGTATAGACCCTCTCTAGGTCACTCTCGTCACTCCTGTATCGCCCTAGGTCTTGTTAATCCTCATCAAACGAGGGAAGGCGCCTGAAAGGCATCCAAGCTACCACCACAGAAGCATTTCGTTTGTCCACAATTCGATTTGTTAAACGAGCTTGCCTTGGGGCATAACGCGCCCTAACCCTCACTGAACCCACCTTTTGTCCATAGCCCAAATTGCATTTCCACTTCAAGGTACGGTCTATTGATGAATCTACGTTACGGTCGACCAGCAGATGGAAATGATGATAAAATGAAAATGACGTTTGGCTACCTGTCAAATCGTATGGAATATTTTTTAGTACATCATCACTTTTGTGGTTTTGGATTTCAAACCTAGGTGTCGCATGCACTGGTGCAGTTTCGCGTAGATTCATCAATTGCGAAAACTTCAATAAAATCTTCCAAACATGCAGTTCTAGATAGAGCTGGAATTAGGGCGTAGCAGCTTTTGCAAACAATGATTTCTCTCGATGATTTCTTGAAAGCCAAGGCTCGTTCACTCAAATCAACGTTACTATCGGATAGGGGAAGTCTTCCTCTTCCCGTTGGTTATGTTGATTTGCGTGGCCGTGACTTGAGTTTCGAGAAATCATCGAGAGAAGTCATTGTTTACAAAAACTGTTACGCCCTAATTCCAGCTCTATCAAGAGTTGTTAGGACCATTTGAACCAGTTGAGCAGATAGGACCATTAGAAATGTTCATCGAGAGTTGTCTACTCGATGAACATTTCAAATGGTCCTATCTGCTTTGATCGATTCTCTTCATCGACTTTCTCTTTTGATAACCACGCCTACGCAAATGCATTTGGTGCTATTTTTGCCACACAGTTTGATAGCAGAAGTTGCTATCTTGTGCTTAGAACATTGAACACAGCAGGGAATGCTTTTGAAGTTGAGTTATTAATGGAAGAGAAAGTCGATGAAGAGAATCGTTCGACCTTCTGAAATGTTTATCTAGAACTGTCAAAATCGAGTTCAAAATACTAGCGATCCCTAATAACACGGCATGCTAGCTTTAAGTTTAACAATTCCATCAAACGAACTCACAGCAGCACCTCAAAACGCCTCGTGCGTTCCTCAATAACTCCAAGGATCAACAGAGTCACTTCGGTCAAATGGGCCGAACGAACTATCATCTTCCATCCGAATGAATAGAGCTCTTAGTCTCATAAAAATAAATAAACACTCCGGAAAATCTTTATTTTTGTTCGGTTCCTCTGTCTCTCCCTTGAAGTGGATAACCAAACAGTGAGTGGTGGAGAATGTGAATTTTGTTTACATAAAACTCCTCATCGCATCAGCTTTTGCTCGTAGCTTATTCTGCCCCGACTTCTTTATAGACAGTTTGATGCCACCCATATGCGATGGCGTGACGTTGATAAATCCTTTCTCGTCAGCATAATTTCAGCAGAGGAGGAAAAAACTCCATATGTATGATTGTATGGCGTTTCCCAGTCTCCACGAAGAACATGTACATAAATTGAAAAAAATGAAAAGTTTTTCGGGATGAGTTTCCTTTTTTTGCTTTACTTCTCCCACTCCCACATGAGATGTCAGTGTGATAGCGTCAAGGACGAGAAAAGGATTTTCATCAACTCGTCAACGCCCTTGTTTTTGGTCGAGCGGAAATGTTCAAAAGAAAATTTACCTCAAGAGAAATGCTGATTCGAACGATTTGTTGCTCAAATCGTAGCTAGCGATGAAATGTGTTTGTTTTTCAAAATTAACCATCTCATTCGAGCAGTTGAAAATGACGTTTCCTACCACTCGAGCTTCGAAATAAAACAACATTTTGAGATTGTCGAAAAGTAACCAAAAGTGGTGCGTTTCATAATAGTGAAATCCAACCAGCCACGGCCACCCGTGACGCCGTTGTCGTAGCGGTGATAACAAATGTAAACAGCTTTTGAATTTGAAAACTTGCATTTTTCTGTACGTTTTGATGATCAAAAGGCTTATAAAATAATAGGAAAAATGGTCTTCTACACAATGGTAAGTCGCTTCAATAATATAATTGCTTGCAATCAGGAAAAAAGTTGATTTGTAGACTACTTAAATTTAAGCTCCACCGCTTAACATTACCTTTGTTGTTGCAGGATCGCTGCATTATCTCGGGATGCAACGGAGACAAATTTCCAGCTTTTCGGTTCCGAACTCGGGGAGCAACAAATGTGCGCATTGGAGAAAGGTTGCCACTGTTTACGGGACAGGGACAGAGCGGATATGCTCCCATCATTTTGTTGAAACAGCTTGTTGTCGTGGGGTAATTTGAGATTAATTTCATGTGGCCGATCCCCGGGATGGGAACTTTGCAACATAAACCCCTTCCCCTCAATTCTTGCTTTGCTGCTGATCTACTGATCAGCAGCTACCAGGCACACAATATGCTAGGTCTGGAAATCCGCAAGCACGTAGTCCCCAACATAATCCAGTATATTCAGGGCTGAAAGTCTCCTTAATAAAGATATAAAAAAAAATATTCAGCAGACTGACTTGGACGTTGATTTCGGGATGGGAATCTGCAATCATACAAATCATAACCTCAATAATTCGTTGGTCCCAGGAGGCTGGCAACCCCATTTAAATCTTATACGTTTGACAGTAGGCAACATCACGGGCCTTATTTAAATCTGGGACGGGACTTGATTTCGGGTAGTGATTTCGAGCCAATTTGCTGTCAAATCCAAGCCAGTTTCTAATTGGTCGATTTGACAGTAGCAATCGCGGAGTAAAAAAAACAGAGGGATTGCATCAATCTGGCTGGCAGTGATGCCAGAATCAATGTTGACGTCAATGGGGTTGTTAATTGTTTATATTTTCGAAAGGAAAGTTGACAAATTGAGTGCACTGCGTGTTTTAAGCGATGAATATTGTTTTTTATTGATGTTTGTTTTTATTGTGTTGAGCAAAATTGATGTACAAGCTGCTAGACTGCAGTAGAAACTCCGAATAAAATCCAAATTAAAATAGAAAAAATATTTTACATTCCTGGCATCATTGGTCAAATCCGTCAAACACCACGCACAACTTTCCGAAGGGCATTCTTCAAAAACATTAAGAAGAGTGAGAAGCTCGACTGACAAGTTCTGTCCCGGATTTAAATTCGGCCCGCCTGACGTATACATGGTGGAAATGGACGGAAAATCGTGTTATAAGCAGAAAGACAAGAGCAGATGATGATCTGCCGGCTCCGGTGGTGTAGTGGTAAGCGTGACTGCTTTCTAACACCCCAATGGGTCTGGGTTCAATCCAAAGCCGAGGTCGGTGGGATTTTTCTGAGGCATAAAAATCTCTGGTCACGTCTTCCTTCGGAAGGGAAGTAAAGCCGTTGGTCCCGGCCCATGTGTGTTGAATGGGTGCGATATCCTACGCAGGTGTGGAAGCTGCCTTCCTGCGCATTCGGTTGCCGTCAATGGATGGCAATCGATGTCAATGGACATTTATATAAGGTCTGGGCCAGCAGGCAGCTTGCTGATGTTAGAAGCAAAAATGTTGTAAACATTGCTGAACATCTGCGAACAGATAGAAATACGTCACTGCCAACAGCTGTTTCGTGTAAAAAGATAAACATTGCAATAAAATACGAACACCACTAAACATTTGCACATTTCACTAACACCAATAAGCCCTTTGGCCCAGACATTATATAAACGTCATTGAATCGATGTCCGTCGGTGATTGGCACTAGATTGCGGAACAGAGACCGACGTTAAATAAAGGAAAAGAAGAAGAGTAGATGATATCATCTAAAACATGGCCGCCAGTCAGGCCTCTGGTTGGTAAAGTTTTGTGAAATCGCGGGTAGAAAGTCATGCTTGAACTGCTTGACGAATGGCATTCACCACCGATGTGTCATTTAAAATGTAGCACCCAATTCCACGTTACGCAATATTCATACTTTTCGACGTTCGCAACCGCAAATTATCCTGTGACAGCTTTGATGTGCTCTACATAAACCATAAAGGACTCTTTTACATCCACGGCAGGAGCCACGTTGAACCCGATCCACCGTCGTCCATGCCAGGGAACAGCACCGGTAGGCACAACAGCAGCGTAACCACAGCATCCCTGAACTGACATGAAAATATGATACATTATTTATCGCTTTTAAACCAGCTTCCCCCTGCCCCCACTCCGTCACTCTGCGCCAAACAACAAGCCATTATTGCTTTGTGCGTAACAGGTCCTTATCGACAGGAAGTTGCTCTGCCTCGGCGTCGTCGGTTGTAAGCGTGTGTGTGTGTGTCTATTTCACCATGTTTCGATCGCTCTGAGGGGAAGCGGAAAACCGAAGCAATTTCCGACAGTGTTTTGCTGAGGTGCGAGATGCTGGTTATCTGCTTCCTCTCCTCGTAGCACATACTTATTACATTTGCATTACAAAAACCTATTTCTGTCTCACCTTGATTCAAACAGGACGCCTCAAGTACCTGACACTGACCGAGGCCAACCGAGTCTGGATGCCGGATTTGTTCTTCTCGAACGAGAAGGAAGGCCACTTCCATAACATCATCATGCCGAACGTGTACATCCGAATCTTCCCGTACGGCTCGGTGCTGTACAGTATACGAATCTCGCTGACATTGGCCTGCCCGATGAACCTCAAGCTGTACCCGCTGGATAGGCAGGTCTGCTCGCTGCGGATGGCCAGCTGTAAGTATTTATTGCCCCTCCCTATCGCCGGAACTTGTTTTTTTTTTTTTTTGATAACAGAGTAAACGTTAAGGGTGTGCGATGTATCGAGATATTCCGTGTATTTTGCTTCGAAACGAAATCTTTTGAAGCTGTTTCGCTTATTTCACTGCCAACATTTCAAAGGGGCGTAATTGCTTTTGTAAACAATGACTTTAGCCGTCAATTTCTCACGAATGAAATATTGCCTCTCCAAAATTACAATGCTAGCTGCTAGAGGAAACATTCATCTACCTGCTGGTGTCATTATTTTTTATGAGTGAGCTTTCATTCGCGAGAAATCGACGGCTAAAGCCATTGTTTACAAATGCAATTACGTCCCTTTGAAATGTTGGCACTGATTTGTTGTTTCATTTCATTCCGTTTATAGTGGAAAATTGCGTTGAATGTCGTCTATTCACAATATTCCTATCAAAACACATTTCCGGAAAACGACGAAATAGAATATGTTGTCCTTTAAATCTGGGAGAGAGTGATAAATGAGTTATAGACCTGCCTAGTAAATAGTAAAGATTGATGATGTTTTGAGGTTGCGCCAATGCATTGGTGAATTACTATGAGAAATTATTGAGTTTCACTTATAGCGAATTCGTTTATTAGCGGGGTTTTTGTCAGTGCGAACCTCAACCTAAGGTAGGCTTTAAAAACAAATGATCAAACTGACGTTTATCAGAAAACAAGCAAACCCAATCTTGATACCCGATCCAGGTTGGAACTGAATAATAAACGAATTCGCTATTACATTGCTCTAACCTTGGTTGTAGTTGTCCAAACATTGAAAAAATGTGATATGTGGTTGTCATGACAATGATTAACAAGCCTGTTGTTGTGATGAAATTGATACTGTTGTGTTGCACATTTTCATCTGTCAAATACCATATTTTGCAAGGGGCAAGACAGCTGTACTGGTGTTGTTGCGATGATCCACATTTAGCACAAATGGAACATTGACGAATGCAGCCTTTTATGTAGCTGTTCATCCCAAGTCACAATAGATTAGTTTTGGCCAACTTCATAGTTGATTCTATTCCGATACTTCGCTCATGTAGATCATCGAAGGGATGCAGGAATTCTTTCATATCTTTTTTTGTCATGCTATTTAGAATTATTCAGAATCCTCCATTTGGGATGACAGTAGTCCTCCCTCAATCATTCGCTGGAAGGGAGATATGATTGGTTCTACAAGCACTGCGATAACTTCAGGCACTCCGTAGCCATCGGTGTGCTTAGGAGCATTCCACACCAAGTTCTTGACCTCCAAACCGACCTACCAATCGTTGGCGTTCGCCTCAAGAACCCCGCTAACTTAGCTATCGGCTGTGCGTACCTGCCCAACTTAGATGGAGACTTAAGTGCAGCTATTTCCAAGCTTCCGGAACCGCGGCTCATCGTCGACGACTTCAATGGGCACCATCCGGACTGGGGCAGCCCCCACCCAGACCCCAGAGGTTCTACTCTGGCGAAAATCTTCGAGAGTGAGGACCTGGTGGTGCTGAACGACGGCACTCCCACCTTTCTTAATAGACGGCACACCACCGCGATCGACATTGCCACTGCCAGTCGATCTATCGCGAACAGGACACAGTAGAATATCAGTAACGACCTGCATGGTAGTGACCATTACCCGATCCGTATACAGCTTTCCGTAGGCGCGGCCCCTCCAACGACTCGGAGACCCAGATGGCGCTACGAGGAAGCCAACTGAGACGCCTTCAGGGAGAAATCTGACGCTCTCCTTCAGCAACGCGATCCGAACGACATCTCGAGTTTCACGGAAGTACTCTACGAAGCTGCAACAGTATCTATACCAAGGACGGGTAGGTACCCGGGCGAAAAGTCCCACGTTGGTGGAACGAGGATACCAAATGTGCGGTGAAAGCGTGATGCAAAGCTTTACGCCGGCTTAAGCGTCTCGCCTCAGACGACCCTGGGAGGGAGGAAGCGCTGAAGTTTTACCGAGAACGCAATCTCTCGTGCAGACAGGTGATCCGTGACGCAAAGCGATCTAGCTAGATGGATTTCTTGGATTCAATCGACGAATCCCAATCGTCGAGTGAATTGTGGAATCGCGTCAACGCTCTGAGTGGCAAACAGCGGTATACTCCACCTACTATCCAAGCTCATGGCACCTCGATCTCAGAACCGAAGGACATCGCCGACGAATTAGGAAAATATTTTGCCGGCCTGTCTGCTGTCAGTGGCTACGACAGCGATGTCGTCCAGCGCGTAAAAACCTTCCACAAGCAACATTCGCGACTTGCGAATTCCACCCGATGTTCCTGCTCTCCAGATCAACGAAGCTCTTACATTCCGGGAGCTCCAATTTGCCCTCGGCAGCAGTAGTGATAAATCTGCCGGGCCGGACGAGATTGGAGGTATTAAAAAACCTCTCCCTCGACGAAAAAATGAGGCTACTCACCCTCTTCAACAATCTATGGCTCACTGACTCGTATCCGGACCTCTGGAAACAAAGCGAGTGAAGAAGCCTCCTCCTTTAGGCCGATTGCACTCACTTGTTGCGCGGCAAAAGTGATGGAGAGAATGGTAAATCGTCGTCTTCAGCAGTTTCTGGAGTCAAACGGCCTCCTTGACGAACGGCAGCATGCGTTCCGGCAAGGACACGGCTCCTCCACTTACTTTGCAGCCTTTGGGAATGTACTTAAGGAAGCCCAGGACAACGGTCACCATGCGGAGATAGTCTCCCTTGATATTTCAAAAGCGTTCAACAGGCCATGGACACCTGGTATCATCAGACAGCTCATCGGCTGGGTCCTGGAAGATCACATCACACATTTTGTACGGAATTTGCTCCTTGATCGTATTTTCCAGGTGACCGTCGGGAACACTCGCTCGGATCCGTTCCCCGAACAAACTGGAGTGCCCCAGGGGTCCGTCATAGCGGTAACGCTATTCCTGGTGGCAATGAACGGGGTATTCAGCCGATTGCCCAAGAACGTACACGTAATCGTTTATGCCGACTAAGAGATGAACTAGCCTATGGCTAAAAATCTCTCAAATAAAGGATAAAAAAAAAAAAGTTTATGCCGACGACATACTCATCGTCGTAACGGGACGAACGACTAAACGGACCAGGAACATAGCTCAAGCAGCAGTCTCCGCCGTCAGCAGGTGGGCGCTTTCGGTTGATTTCCAGCTCTCCGCTCCGAAGAGTGTACGGGTGCCATATCTGTCACTCGGGCCATCTGATTCGAGGACCACCGATCACCATCCAAGATCACCCGATTCCGCTCAAGAAAACAGTGCGTGTTCTGGGGGTAGTACTGGATCGCACCCAAAGCTTCAACCAGCACTTCAGGATGGTGAAAAAAAACTGTCGTAACCGCATCAACATAGTCCGGACAATCTCCCGCCCGCATCGCTCCAGCAACCGTGAGATCAGCCTACGTGTCGCTCGGGCTGTTATCAACAGTCGACTTTTCTACGGCCTCGAAATAACCTGCTTAGCCACCGAGAAGCTCAACAACACCCTCGCTCCGGTATACAATACCTACGTACGCATCGTATCCGGCCTTCTCCCTTCCACGCCTGCAGACGGCGCATGTGTGGAAATCTGAATCCTCCCTTTCCGCTATCGATCTACTGCAGCCATTGCTACGAAAGCCGCTGCCCTCGCTGCTAAGACATCCGGGAATGAAAGGGTCTTTCTCCTCAACGAGGGGAACAGAGCCCTTCGCACTGCAGCCAACCGTGACCTCCCCCCGGTGGCCAGGGTCCACTGGCATGGAGAGAAGAGTTGGCGATCAAACGTCGTCAAAATAGATAAGCGGATTAAGAGTGGATTCCAAGCCGGAGATAACTCTGTAGCTTTGAGACATTCTGTTGCACAGCTTCTCTGGTCGGTTTATCCGGGGCAGGACCATAGTGGCAGGACCGAACACTGCAACGAATCAAAGTCTACCGGAGGAGTGTTCCGTCTTTTCCGCTGAAGCCGCAGCTATTCTAGACGCAGCCATCACTCCGGCAGATCAACCGATCCTCGTATTAACTGACTCACACAGCGTCATCCAAGCGCTGGAAGCCGAAGCATCGGAGCCACCCCTGGATACAAGCCATTACACGGTACGCCCCACCTTCAACCGTCTTTACGTGGATCCCCGGACACTGCGGTGTTCCCGGAAACGAGGCTGTGGACAGGTGGGATCTGGCGCATCCCGTCCCCGCTACACCAGGAACGTACCTCTCCTCGACGTCAGGCGTTGGATTGTGAATACCATTATGGAAGCCTGGCAGCAGGAATGGTTCCAGTCGCGGACCATTTTCCTGAGGAAGATCAAGGAAACCGTACGCTCCTGGCCGGACAGCCAAAAGTACAAGGACCAGCGGATCATCTCAAGACTCCGGACCGGCCATGCGAGGACTTACTGTAATTTCGGTGGGACACCTTTCCGCAAGGTCTGTTCAATTTGCAGCATCCCCGCCTCGGTGGAACACGTGCTGTGTGTTTTCCCGGAGTTCCAGAAGCTACGCGAACAACATGGACTCCCGGAGAACGTCAGTAATCTTCTTGGTTACGACCCCTCGACGTTGGCTGCGCTAATCGCCTTTCTGAAAGAAGCTCACTTGTATGACCAAATCTAGCCCCCCGTCGGTAACTGCACTGATCGTGTGTTTCTATTTTTTTCTGCCGTCGGGGTTTCTCCGCCGGACCAGGCACTGTCTCCTACGGTGGAGCTCTACCTTGTTCGCGCACCCAGTCCTCACCACAGCCCCGATCTAATCCTCACCTTACATTAAGTTTTTTAAATGTTGTCTGTCTCATTCGTTGGGTAATCAGAGCCGGTTATACGTCACGTTCATGTCAAATTGAAACCTATTTTTTAGGCAAGATCTAGCCTGACCATCTGCTGTATAACGTGATGAACTAGCCTACGGCTAAAAATCACGGTAATAAAGGAAAAAGTCCTCCTTAAGATTGTCTGGAATCTCCCTGGAATTGTACTGAATCCTTTCTGGGATTGTTTGGGATCCTCTCTGGACTGTCATGAATGCCCCTTAATTTTTACTGAAATCGTTCTTTTGACTGTCCAGAATCCCTGTTGAGTTTGTCCGAAGGCCCCTCTGATATTGGCCGGAAGCCGTACTGAGAGTGTATGAAATCTTTTCGGATAACCCGTAGGCTAGTTCAGAGTCCTTCCGTCATAAATCCCCTTATCGATTGACTGGAATCCTTTCAGAGATTGTTCGAAGCCTTCTAGGGATTGTCCAGAAAATCTCTGGGACTGTCCTAAATCCTTCTTGTGATTGTCCATCATAATCCGTATTATGTGATTGCTAATGTTTCGCAGCGTGATATATAGAAGTGCAATTGCCTTTCCATTGCCGAAATATCTTCTCGGTTAAGATTTAGTTGTTGAACAATGCGAGTTCTTCAGAGTTATTCAAAATTACTCTCTTAGAGGAGGGAGTTAATACGACCGGTTGGGTTGAAACATGAGACTAAACTATACTTTATTGATGCTGTACTGTAATTTCACCGAGTTGCTTTGATCTCCTTCACTCCTCCTCAAGCTCGGTGAGTTGCATCGATTACTCCTCCTCAAGCTCGGCGGGCTGTAGACCAATTTTCAGGCGCATCTTTTCTATCTTGACGCGAGCCAATGGTTTTGTTAGACCATCGGCAACCATTTGTTCCCTGGGGCAATAGCGAACGTTCATCACACTATTGTTGACCAACTCCTTCACAAAATTATAGCGATTGTCGATGTGCTTTGTTCGGTTGCTACTGCCGCCAGATTTCAGCATCGCAAAACAGCTTTGATTGTCTTCGTGTACAACTACAGAAGCCAGAATTGGTTCTCCGACGTCCTTCAGTAGCTTCATCAGCCACATTAGCTCGCGGCTGGCTTCGGAAAGCGCCACGTACTCCACTTACGCATGGTTGTTTTCGGGCTACCCAACTGATTGGTCCTCCAAGACAGAAGACGAAACCGGTTTTTGATTTCCGGTCTGTCTTGTTACCAGTCCAGTCTGCATCGACGTATGCTTCCAGCGGTCCGGATGAACCCAGACGTAGGCTCCAACCCACTGTTGACTGGAGATACCGGAGCGTCCGTTTTGCTTCGGTCCTGTCTGCTTCCGTTGGTCGACTCACCTTGCGGCCCAGAATTGAGGCGCTTATGGCGATGTCCGGTCTCGTGTTGACCGCGATGTATAGAAGAGCACCCACCAGGCTCTGGAACTCGTCGTTTCTGGGCATGGGCTCCTCCTCCTTCTGCTGTACATTCGGGTACCCGGGATCCATCGGTATCGGCGAGCGCTTCGCTTTTGATTGTCCGAACCGTTCGGCTACCATCTGGATGTAGGTTTGTTGGTTCAGGAAAAACTGTCCGCCGGATCTTGTCACTCGGATTCCCAAATAGTGTCGCACGTCTCCAAGGCACGTTATGGTAAAGTGCTCCGCTAAATGCTTCCGGACGGCTTCGTATTCCGCTTCTGTGTTAGTGACAATCAGCATGTCGTCCACATTAGAAACACTGAAATAAGAGACCAGCGGAGAAAAAAACATGAATTTGGCAACAAGATAAACATCACAGCAATCCTGGTATCACTTGCATTTGTAACTGCTTGCGAGTGACTTCGCCAATGCACCGACGAGCGAGTTCATGAGTGATTGTTAAACGATTTTAATACTCCTCCCTTATTGAAGCAAACCATTTGTAAACATTGCAGATTGGAACCGATTTTGACAGTTCGATTGGAACCATAACAGTGTCTCCACTGGTCTCTTATTCCAGTGTTTCTAGTCCACAGATAGTAATATGAACGTCTTCTTCTTCCAGGTTTTTACGAAACAGGCATGGGTCTGCTTCAGATGGCACGTAGCCCAGCTGCTTCAAGACTTCGGTGATTTTTTTCATTCCACACCCTTCCAGCCTGCTTCAGACCGTAGAGACTTTTTCGTAGATGCAGAACGTTGTCCTTGACCCCGTTATGGAATCCTACCGGCTGCTTCTAGAAAATGGTCTCCTCCAGCTCTCCGTACGCCGTCTTCACGTCGACTTGATTCACCAGCATTCCTCGTCTGGCGGCGACACTCAGCAGGGTCCGAAAAGTGGTTTACGCGGCGACTGGCGCAAAGACCTCATGGTAGTCGGTTCCGTATTTTTGATTGAATCCTTGCGCTACCAGCCTGTTTAACACAGTGGATCAGGTTTCCACCCTCGTCCATCTTCTTTGTGAATACCCATTTGCTGCCAATAGCCTTCTTGTTTGGCGGCAAACGGACGACATCCCATGTGGAATTCTCTTCATGCACCTTCAGCTCTTCCTCCATGGCTAGCCATTGCTACTTCGAATGTGCGTGGCTCGTCGACATATTGCGCTGCTATGCGCACGGTGTATTGGTACCGTTCTGGCGGGATGCCCTTTGTGGTACGCTCCGATCGTCGGACTACTGGTACATCAACTTCGCCGACGACGTCTTGCTCCTCCTGATAGTCGGATGTCTCAAGCTCCTCCTGCGCTTCTGTTTCCACAAACGTCTCCTCATTGGCATCGTCGTAGCTGGTCTCAAACCCGAGTAGATCGGACTCATCCGATACGTCCACGCTCTCGTCCTCGTCGAACCCGAGTAGATCGAACACATCCGATTTGTCCTCGCTCTCGTCCACGTTTGCTTGAATAACGGGGACCTCAGCTTTCGGTTGCTCTACACACTTAATCTAGCTCGGTGAAATCTCCAACAGCCGATTACCTCGGCATTTACTTTTGCTGATATCTCTGCAAAATATCTGTTTGTTAGCTGATATCTCAGCAAATAGTTATTTGTTAGCTGAGTCTCGGCAATTGTTTTACTGAATCTCGGCAAAATAAATTGCAGAACTACTCGGCTGTTGAAATCTCGTCGAAAAAATTTAAGTGTGTAGGAGTCTAAATGGATAATCAACGATACTTCCCTTCTGAGGTTCGGCACTCCGAACCTCGTCCAATGGCAGGAACCTGCTGTCCCGACTGACGGTCAGCTTGTCGTTGTTCGGGTCCATGAATCGGCCTTGTGTTGGGAGGAATAACCAACGAGCAGCAACTTCCGAGATTTCGCTTCTAATTTGCTTCTCTTCTCTCCAGGGATCCACACGTACGCCGGTGAACCGAACACCTGAAGGTGACTCATGTCCGGCTTCGTGCCATACCACAGCTCGTACGGCGTTTTTTTCAACGGCTTCGTCGGCAAACGGTTCTGTAGATAGTTCCCAGTGTTAACCGCTTCCGCCCAGTATTTCAACGGCATTCGGGAGTCCAGTAGCATGCAGCGCGCCATTTCCACCAGTGAGCGGTTCTTCCGCTCCGCAACCCCGTTCTGCTGCGGAGTGTAGGCGGTGGTAAATTGCTGACGTATCCTCTGCACTCGGCAGGACGCATCCAACACGTCACTCCGAAATTCAACTCCCTGGTCGGAACGGATGATCTTCGGGGTTTTTCCAAATTCCGTCTGGGCGAACTTGACATACTCTTGAATACGCTGGGAAACCTCGGACTTCTGCTTTAGGAAATATACAACGGTAAACCGGGTGAAGTCGTCAATCATGGTGAGAAAATAACGACACCCACCGGGTGTCACGGTTCGCATGGGTCCACACATATCGGTGTGAATAAGGTCCAATGGTTGCTTAGACTTTGGCTTCGACTTCTTGGGGAACGTAAGACGTGTCAGCTTGCACTCAAGACAGCATTTCACAGACGACTCGGCACTCTTCCATCTCGATTCCAGTTGCCATACCCTTGCAGCTCACGGACGGCTTCATCGTCCCGATGCCCCAACACACGGTGCCAAGTGTGCTGACAGTTTGACGTATGGTGCTTCACGGTCAGTGCTTCCTGGGGTACCTTCAGGGAGTACAGTCCCCCAGAAATCGTTGCTGCCGCAATTACCTTCTTGTCCTTCAAGATTCGACATCCGTTGACGTCGAAAATGACCGTAGCTCCGTTTGCCGTCAGCTTCTTCACGGAAACCAAGCTCGATTCGAAATTCGGTACCAGCAGCACCTCCTTGAGGGATACTATTGATGGCTCACCCTCCGGAGACAACATGGTTACCTGGCATGAACCGATGCCTTCGTTTGAGAATCGACACTTTGGACGTCAGTGTTGCCTTCTCGTAATGTCCTCGCAGCTTCTCCCAGGTCACTTTCGCCGTTTTGCAGTCCTTGATTAGGTTTAGCTGGTTATCCTCTAGCAGGAGGCCGATCGTCGCCCGCGCCTTCTGGTCACCGCTGTTCCACGCTGCCCTGGTAGCTTCAGTGGCTGGATTGGCCATGGTGTCCACCGGTCCGTCACCGGTAATTTACTGCCACAGGTCTTCATTAATTAGCAGGAACTCAACCTTGGTTTTCCAGACGCTGTAGTTCGCTCCGTTGAGTTTCATTATTCCCAATCTCTCCATCGTGAAATTTTTTTCAGATTTTTCTTTTTTTTTCCGGTGATATGGTAACGTCCTCTCTAGCAATGGCCCATAACCTCTTAGAGGAGGGAGTTAATACGACCGGTTGGGTTGAAACATGAGACTAAACCACCGACAAACCGACATGAAACTAAAACTTTACTCTTGATCGAGAATCCATAACGGCGGATTCAAATGTGCAGCGATCCCATCTGTAAAAACCATACAAATTTGTTATCTAAATAAAAATAATTTGCCCGGAATAGATTAGACACGAACCAACTCTACATTTAGTATGTGTGTTCGTGGCTAGGATACACATTTTTCGCGAACACGGCGGCAGATGTCAGTTTTGTGCTTTGATCAGAAATTTGATGATACCACAGACAAACAGACGTAACTCTTTGAAAAACTTGTTCTTGAAATAATAGTATCTCAAAACATATAACCTCAGTAACGACATCTCTCGGGCTTCTTGCGGAAAACAAGCTTGCTCGCTAACTCGTGAGCAATATTGCATAAAAGTTCTATAGAATATATATAAACGTCAAAGTGATCCGATGCCAGCGCTGCGGCGCGTAGTTCGCGGAACTGATAATAATCAAATCAACCGTTAAATGCATGAACGAAGATACACAATGAAAAGTTACGTCTGTTTGTCTGTGCTGATACTTTGTATGATCATTCATGTCGGTTTTTCGGTGACTAAACTATACTTTATTGATGCAGTACTGACATTTATAGCATACTACACGGCGAATGAGAACGACCCAAATTTGAGCTTAGTTCACTCATAATCGCCAAAAGTGCAGGACCTCAGCTATGAGTAAAATTTGACTCAAATTTGGGTCGTTCTCATTCGCCGTGTAGGATTATTATAATTTCACCGAGTTGCTTCGATCTCCTTCATACTCATGATCGAAAGCTTGCCCCAAGCAATATTCAATATATTTCATGAAATGTATCTTAATTTTACATTAGATATCTAATGTAAATTTGTATGGTTAATAACGCTCCATTTATGTGCATCATGTTTCCCAGAAATTCAAACTACTTTGTCGAATTGGGTATATTAGTACTGCAGTCTTGCCACTAGTTCATAATGAAATCACTAAAACATCCTGTTTCCATCCCCCGCAGACGGCTGGACAACCGCTGACTTGGTGTTCCTGTGGAAGGAAGGCGATCCGGTGCAAGTGGTGAAGAACTTACACCTACCACGCTTTACATTGGAGAAGTTCTTAACAGATTACTGTAACAGTAAAACCAACACCGGTAAGAACACCCCCATGGCGGCAAGCTAGTTTCTCGATTAAGCTTCATTCTTTTCTCTCCTTCAGGTGAATACAGTTGTCTCAAAGTGGATCTTCTCTTCAAGCGAGAGTTCTCGTACTACCTGATCCAGATCTACATTCCCTGCTGCATGTTGGTCATCGTGTCCTGGGTGTCCTTCTGGCTCGATCAAGGTGCCGTACCGGCGCGCGTTTCACTCGGCGTCACCACACTGCTCACCATGGCAACGCAGACATCCGGCATCAACGCATCGCTTCCGCCCGTGTCCTACACCAAGGCCATCGACGTGTGGACCGGCGTCTGCCTGACGTTCGTCTTCGGTGCCCTGCTGGAGTTTGCTCTGGTAAACTACGCATCCCGTTCAGGTTGGTACGCGGTCCCATGACTGTAATGATAACTGTCGTTATTATCTTTGAAGTTAACATTTACCGTAGATGCTAGTTCGTAGGCAAACTCTAATAACTATATAATACTGACTTCACCTGCAATTTTCGGTTTCTGTTTATTTCTTTTCCCTTCATTTCACATCATCATTCACACCGCTCGCTTAACCGAATTACCCCCTTGAACAACAATCCGGACCTCGTACAAAAAACAATCCGCGGTGTACCGTAAAACTCCCGTTCTTTGACCCACTTGGAATGACGCCCGAATATGCGCATATAAATAATTATGTTAACGTCCCGATTACTATGATTAATTCGTGCTCTCCTACAACCGAAAATGTAACGTCACGTACAATGTGATCTATCACTGTTTGACACTTGAATGTTTGTCCTTGACACCTTGATTATACTCTGTAACACTGTAATCGAAAACTGTCAAACACTTAACCAACAAACGACCGCGTCTCCACACTGCGTCTTGGAACACATAAATTCTTGTGCGCTTCTTGTCTGTCTTGTCGCCCGTTCTTTGTCATTCATGCGCACTCGAAGCGGACAGGGCTGCGGACATTCAACGGGAGAACATGAAGAAGAAGCGACGTGAAATGGAACAGGTCAGCCTAGATGCGGCGTCTGATCTACTGGACACCGATAGCAACGCCACCTTCGCAATGGTACATGACGTTTAGGGGCTGTAAATCGCCATGAGTAACTTTGCTTTCATTTGTAGAAACCCCTGGTACGTCACCCGGGTGATCCCATGGCCATGGATAAGCTACGGCAGTGCGAGGTGCACATGCAACCCCCCAAGAGGCCCAACTGCTGCAGAACATGGTGGTCCAGGTTCCCAACAAGGTAGGTCAAGCACGATCCAAGCATGCCATGAAAATTCTACCCACACAAACTCGTAACTAGATGTGTACTACTGTAAACAAACTATTAAATGTTACATTTTTTGACATTTTGTTGATCAGAGCGCTGTCAAAGCTCAAAAGCACTCCTCGATACAATGACAACAACTTCAGGTTTAGCAAACAACTCTCCAACAGCACTCTTTGCTCATCTCACAACAAACCAATGAACACAATGTCAAAAATCTACTCGCTTTTACTCCTGTCACTTTCGCATTCTTCATTTTCTTTTCTACACTAGGATTAAGAACGCAAAACACTATTTTCCCATTCAAAGTCTAAATTAAATTGATTTTTGTTGTTATTCCACCCTACCCTTCGGCAATGGCACTAGCCCACTTAAGAAGGTCCCATGCTTCGGAAGGGGGTAATTATATGAATTGTAACATAAGTTTTTCTTCCCGAATTTCGTTGCATAGCTCAAACTCTTAGTCAAACAGATCAGCCAAATCTAGTCTAGATTTTTCCTCCTTCACTTTGCTCAATACAAAACAAAACTCTAACGATTGGCAAGCCTACTACAAACATAGTTGACAGCTTACAATACGCTACCGTAACAAGTTTTCTTTTTCGTTTATGAACACACTAGATATTGGTACTTTTCTTAGTTAGAGAACAAAAATCATTTAGAACCATAAAATAATCATATCGACTAAAAAGGAGCAAATCCGAATCCCACCAACCGATCCTAATCATTTGTACAAAATAAAAACGAAACAACGATCATCTCACCACCCTTCACCATACGAGTACGAGTGTGTAAAAGTAACCAAAACCCCCTACCCACTTTAATAGCAATTGAACGAATGAGAGCTACCTAGTTGCACAAAAATCAATTTAATACGAGTATAAATTGAACGGTTTGTTTTTTCTCCTAATTGAATTGATTTATGACCCTTCAGTAACACATCACACACGCACACATCCGCACAGTTTCACAGCTACTTACACGCACACAGCTCACAGATATACTAAAAGCAGTACGATGAGTACGCGCCCAATTGCTTCGATGGCTGATACACCTTAGAAGTTATAGCTACGACGTTTTTTTCACTCTCCTCTTTCGATTACTCAGTTTAGTGTTGATTTTTGGTTCGATTTTGAAGTTTTCTAGTTGGATTTGAACCTTTTCTCTAGGCATATGTCTACTTAGTTTTTATTTTTAGTACTTTCATAATTCCCCAAACAAAGCGAAACTGATTCTGAGGATAATTCATTGGAATAAAATTTGCATCAGAGCATGCCAAGACGAAAAAAAAAATATCGGTTACCTAAAATTCTAGCGTACAGAATCATAAGGGGCTGCCAAGGGGTGATCACTCTACACACTTGTTTTGCGGCAACTTTTTTTTTTTTGCGTACCTCAGTGTGCCGCAGCGGGCACGGCAGTGCCAAGAAGTAATTGAACTGACTTTTGTTTGCTTGTGAATAACGAATTGTTTGGACGAAAGTCGATTTTGAAGAATCACTGGTGGAGATTCACGGTTGTGGTTTGTAAATTGTATTTTGGCAACATTAATAACAAATTCTGACACATGCACACTGCGCAGGCGCAGAAAAAGTTCAGTGTTGCCAGTAACTTTAAAGATCATAAATATTGTAACCATGGGTGCCAAACAGCGCCAATGAATGCACCTGGATGTGCCCAAATTTGATTTTGGCACACTGTGTAGAGTGACCAACTCCTTGGGGCCTGCCTAAAGGCCCAAGCGCAACGACAGCGGAAGCGGAATGGCAGTGGCAGAGTAAAAGCTCGATTTAAGTAAGCCTACTTGTCGGATTGAAAACTAGTTAGAACCAAATCGACTTCGGTTAGGCTTTTTGATGTCATTTGTGACAACTGTCAAACTTTCCGTTTCCGTTCCGCTTCCGCCCACATTGCGCTTGGGCCTTAACGATTACCATATAGGTAACTCTAATACCAGAAGGTCCCGAAGAAACGTGCTCAACTTTTTGGCTCAGCTCTGGTACTAGCTTCGGTTCCAAGCTAATCGATGCACCCCTCGAAACATAGGAAAATCCACGAACTTTCATAGCGAAACAAAACAAACATAGTGTAGTACTAGAATGTCAACTAGAATGCGATACGTAAATTGATTTGCTTGGGACCCATAGGCTAGTCAAGTAGTGAGCCAATTTTAAATCGTTAGTTTCAACAGGTTGGTAATACTACGTTCACACTACAGTCTATATTACGTGATATACAGGGTGAGTGATAATTCCTGTCAGTAACGTATATGGTTATAAAAATGAGAAACTGGAATGAATTTCAATTTTCAACGTATGTCCTGTTAGGTATATCTATAACAATTGTCTTGACTTAGTGCAGTGCAAATCTTTCTCCCTTTCCCTTAATTACCAGCCACATCCGTCTTTGAAAAGCGTTACAGCTGGCACGCACGATATCGTGAGGCATTTTGTTCTAGTTTGCCTAGCATGTAGCCCCATCCATAGAAGTTGACTGGATATAAATCGGGTGAAGAGGCAAGCCACTCTTTCGACGAAATAAAATCCGGAAAATTGACCTCATGTCAAGTCTGTGTACTTTTTGCCTGGTGTGAGACAGTGCAGAGCAGGGGTTGAAACAGTTGACGTTTTTTACTACACTCGCTTCATTGTCGTGCGCGACAGTCTGTTTGTATTCGAACACTCATGCTCTACCGTCGTCTCTCTCACACAATACGAGCGGTAGAATAACATTCGAGCTAAAAGAAAATTATCAAAATAGCTATCATATGACATGTGTGATTTCGTTGTAATTCCTCAATTTGGTGTAAATCAAACCATTTCTGATCAGAAATATTATTACTAGGACATCATCGCTTGCTATTTTCAGAATGCACACAAGCACACCATCAGCAGCTCTTATTATGAGAAAAACTAAAATACATACATTCGTGACGGTCTTCGGCGGCAGTGTCGTATGACAGAGCCTTTTATATGACATTTGAGTTTGGTACTGTACTATGATAGCTTGTTTTGCTAGTGGCGGAGGCAAAGGCAGTCAATTATCACAGAAAATATGTCGACTACCGTGACCGCTTACAAGACTGGTGCAGAGTCTTATTAGAAGTATGGTGCATTCTTGAAGTGTTTATTGATGAAGGCAGGGCTGGAAAGCACCTCAGAGCGTTAACAAAGTAACATTGTGCATACATCTCACAACACTCGACAAAGAGTGTGTGGTTCTCACATTTGCTTCACACACTCTTTTCTAACTAATCTGTGAGAAAGCGATCCACACAATGAGCGGTACACTCCGTGCGGCGCAGGGAGCGAATATAATACAACAAGCGGTAATGTCTTCTTTGAGTTCTTTGCAGACTTTGCTTACCACGACTGCATGCATAGGAGGTGAAGAAGGGCATAACAAAGAATAATTTTGTCTTTTTGTTGGGTTTCCCATTTGCAACCCTACACTGAGTGGCGCTCTTTGCGTCGGAGCCGTCGGAGCGATGGCTACACATTGAGCTTTCGTTATTTCTGGGTGTGTGTATGTCTTCTCTTCTCCGCTGCTTTACACTTGCGCAGGGTGAAAGACAAGCAAACTTTGTGTTTGCTTGATTCTCACTTTGTATATTTCAGAAAATCTGTACATTGCGCGCATTGAGTGATCAGATTACAGCCCTGGATGAAGGGAAGCAAATGATTCTTCAAAACATTATCTATCTACTATTTACTGTTGATTTTAACCCTGCAAACATTCTGGAACGTTTGAACTGCTAGTTTGTCACAAGGAATATCATTTTGCTGGTTGTGATGATCATGTAGCAGGAACATTTGCTCGTCCGAAAACAGAAATTCACTATCACCGTGCCGAAAACAGGCAATAAATACACTCTAAATGAAAAATATGCAGACATGTATGTGATTAACCCATCCGAAACTACAAGTGTTTAAAAACACTGACAGGAGTTGCCACTCTGTAGACCTCCTTAAGTACCAGAAGGTCCCGGAGAACCGTGCTTAACATTTTGGCTCAGCTCTGGTACTCTCTTCAGTCCCAAGCTAATCAATGCACCCCTCGAAACATAAGAAAATCCACGAACCCCTCGGTTTGTGTAACGTCATTTATATGTATAACTACCAACAATCAATACGAAACTAACGATTTTAAATTGGCTCACCACTTTAGTAGCCTATTGGTCCCAAGCAAACGATTAACGTACCCTATTCTAGTTGAAATTCTATTACTACACTATGTTTGTTTTGATTCGCTATGAAAGTTTGACAGATAACATCAGGGGTGTGTGGATTCATGCAGAACATGCAGGGGTGAGTGAAATAGCTTGGGACTGCTTGGGACCGTTGTTCTGGTACTGAGTGAGCCAAAAATAATAATGATTTTCTTCGGGACCCAGTGGTCTTAGAGTTACCTCTATGTAACTACCCTACCAGCTGTAACGTGCAATACAAATAAACAATACAACAGTGCATTATATTCCTCCGCCATGGCAGGATCCATAATTCTATCCGTTTTCGTAATTATACAATCAACACAACGTAGGGATCCCATCCGTGCGCAATCACTCTCATTTTATCTGTCAAACTTACATAGCGAATCAAAACAAACATAGTGTAGTACTAGAATTTCGACTATAATGGCAACAATCAATACGAAACTAACGATTTAAAATTGACTCACTACTTTTTTAACCTATTGGTCCCAAGCAAATCGACTAACGTACCCCATTCTAGTATAAATTCCAGTACTACACTATGTTTGTTTTGATTCGCTATGAAAGTTTGACAGATAAAATGAGGGGTTAGTGGATTTTCCTATGTTTCGAGGGGTGAATCGATTAGCTTGGGACCGAAGATAGTACCAGAGCTGAGCCAAAAAGTTGAGCTCGTTTCTTCAGGACCTTCTGGTCTTAGAGTTACCTCTATGATAATGGGGTTAGTTCATCGATGTGCTTGGGACCGATAGGCTAGTCCAGTGTGAGCCAATTTAAAATCATCGTCATCCATTGCGCCATTCCTAAAATCGAAACATGGATTAAAATACAGTAGTTGGTAATAATTTACCTATGATCAATTGCTTGAAGTTATTCGACAGCCACCAATCTCGTACTTATTACACACAAAGAAAAATCGTTGCTAAAATTTAAAAAAAAACACATTGTTATAATTAAAAGTTTGCATTGGTTCTTTTTGGTAGAGAGCAGTTAGCTTTCAAAACGAAAGGCAATCAACTGTCAATTCAAAAGTTTTCCGGCCATTAATTTTAAAAGTTTAAACTTTCAAAACGAATTGTACTACCATACTCTAAGACTAGAAGGTCCCGAAATAACGTGCTCAACTTTTTGGCTTAGCTCTGGTACTCTCTTCGGTCGCAAGCTAATCGATTCACCCCTCGAAACATAGGAAAATCCAATAAGCCCTCATTTTATCTGTCAAACTTTCATAGCGAATCAAAACAAACATTGTGTAGTAGTAGAATTCCGACTAGAATGGGGTACGTTAATCGTTTGCTTGGGACCAATAGGCTAGTCAAGTAGTGAGCCAATTTAAAATCGTTAGTTTCGTATTGATTGTTGGTACTACTGTCAAAAGAAAAGCCAGACAGTGTTGAAAGAAAAATACTTTTTTTCTAATTCAAATCAAATTTTAAAATGACAAGGTGTATTTTCAATCGTAAAATTAAATATTTGCAGTTAAAAAATCAGCATTTTCAATTTTATCACGTCGCTTTACATTTTAAATTCTAATATATGTTTTTATTTGTTTAATACCTGGATCCAGAAATATTTTTATCACCTAACATAAATAACAATAACAATAAATCATTATGACTACCCGATTTTCAAAGACGTCGTGGCAGTGGGTTGCTTCCTTCCGGACCAGTGCGCAAAACAGTCAGGTTCATTGAGTCATTTTGATATGAATATGAACTGCCATCTGCCTCATCATTCACTGCCTCGTGAGAGTCTGAATGATTCAGAGGTAAACGAGTCACTGACAGCCGAGCACTCAGTCAGTAGCTCAGTCAACACGTTTATTCTGCCGTGATGGTACCCAACATTTGTTTTGAATGACTGAGCGTACTTACATTTTCTATGGAAAAATGACTCAATTACATGCTGTGTGAGCGAAGGCAAGCGGTGTGCGTCGCCTGCTCGTGAGTGACTGAATGTTTTTGTTGGCTCTTTCATTGCCTCGTCCTTTACCGTTTGGTACAAACGGTCTGCACAGAGCAATGGATTGATTAGTGCAGTGCTTTCACACTCAGCTTAGGCAGTCAATAATTCTAAGCTCTGTTCCGGACATCAGTCACTGATTTGGCAAAGGAGGAACTATTTGATTTGATGCGCTATTTGTTGTTGAAAAACTGAGGCAAATATGTGATTACTGCAGAATTCCCATCACCGGGTTGAAGACTCGGTTGAACAACACATGCTGATGTCGTTGCTGCACTACGTTGATCACGTGCATGGTAAATCCTCCATCACACACAAGGGGAACAGAACAGGCATCTTTAGGGTGACGTACGGAAATCTGTGGTGGAATCATTCGAATCGGCGGAACAGCCGTAAATCGAAAATATTCAGCCGATGATTCCGTATCGGTCATGGGTTGATTTTCGATATTGGGAGATCGAACCAGAGCGTTAGACTGGGTCATTTGTAAGAATGAGTTCCGTTCCACTGAAAATTACAAAAAAGTTTGAACAACTCTTGAGGTAATGTCCTGCACAGCAAAAAAATAATTTTGATATCACGTCAAAGTGGATGCACTACAATCATGTCGAAAATATGGTGTAATATTACTTGCTAAAAAGGACAAAATTATCATTAATACAATGCATGAACTGACATTACGCTGCTTTTACTGCATTTGTTTATTTATGAGGTCATAAAAATTACATGAAATTTTCGACATGATTGTAGTGCATCCACTTTGATGTGATATCAAAATTATTTTTTTGCTGTGTGAATAATGTAATGCATAATTGCCTGGATACTAGATGAATTCAATCCGTTGAGTCAAGTTTGTCCAAATCTGGTGCTCTGAACTATGATGAAGTCCAACATTGGCCCTGCGAAACATCTTCAGGAATGTCGGAAGCTGAAAGCGATAATCTGCATCCCGGTTAGCTTTCCGGTTCCGGTTCCGGTTCTGCAAAATTAAAATGAATGAAAACTATTTATGCGATCATTCCCAAAAATTCTCACCTTAATGATTTTCTGCCTGGTAAATCCGGTGGAAGCTGGGGTGGAAGCAAAGTGAGTGAAGTGTAAACTTCATTCAATTGGAAGCTGTTTCGCCTTGTTTTGTGTCGCTCGTCAAATTTAGCGCCAAACTGAAGTCCAGTGCTGCCAAAAACATTGCAATGAAGAGGTATTTTTGACAGTTCAACAACTTTTATTTCAAAAAATCACTTTTGAAATTACGTGTCGAAAAGTAAAAGAAACACTTTTAAATCAAAAAAGTAACTTTTGTTTTGAATATTTTCAATGTTAAAACTACACAATTTGGGAAAAATTTAATTTAAAATTGCATTATTTGTATAGCAACAATATTTGTTCTTTGTGTGTACTTATTAGCCGTTATGTGATCGACAGGGTACCCGGGTACCTTTTCAGATTTCAACCAGAATTCAGTGACATTTTAGAACTCATGCAGGGACAACTTTTCATGAAGAAAGATTTCAAATTGCACCAAGGGGCTTCGAAAGGAGGGGGGCGAGGGGGGCGACTCTATCTAAGATGCAGGAAATTTTTAGCTTTGCTTTTGTGAGATGCACTCGCGCTTAATAGATAGAAACACGATTGATTGTGATTTTGAAGATTTCCTGCATGAAGGTGGAGAACGGAGCGAGTAGATGGGTTTAGATGCAAAAGATGAAAAAAGATTTTTCGTAGATTGATTCGCTAGTGTGAGATTTTTCGACCGTTTAAAATCGAGATTTAGATGTGTCGCACCCCTTGGAGGGGGGTGCGGGGATGTGAAATTGTTTACCCTTTAGAAGCTCGACAAGGGTACCCGGGTACCCACAAAATTGAAATACTTGCTACTGCGGCCAATTTTGACCGATTCTGAATCTTTTGGCACCTTTGGATTCAAAAACTTATCTTCTTTCTGGACATTGCCAACAATGTCCATCCAGAATCGCCTGGTTCCCGGAAATCCGGATTTCCTGTATAATGTTCCAGAACTAAGCATTTTCCTACCACTTGCGCTAGAATTGTAAAGTATCAGAATCTCCTTCAAGAAACAATTTCAGCTTACTTGAGGACCAGTTTAAGATTTGTACCCGGAACGGCTATTCCGGCGCAGGTTCCTGTAGGGCCTCTAGTGTCCATAGAAGTGTTTGGGAAGAAGCCCCTGCAATAGTTATGTGCTATTGAAATTCATGAATTTACAGCAGGAGACTGTTTATCATAATTTTGTGATCATCCGATGGATTGTCCTCGGAACGGTCATTCCGGAGTAGGTTCCCGTAGGGCCTCTAGTGGCCATAGAAGTGTTTGGGAAGAAACCTCTACAATATGGGTATTAAAATTCGTGAATTTACAGCAGGAGACTGTTTATCATAATTTTGTGGCCATTTGATGGATTGCCCTCGGAACGGTCATTCCGGCGCAGGCTCCTGTAGGGCTTCTAGTGGCCAGTCAGGAACTTCAAACCTCGCCATTCATTTTCCACCACCGCAACGAAAGCATTCTTTAGCCCTCGTGCATGTCAACAATACAAGGACGACGTGAAATAAATAAATAATAAACACATGATTTTAAAATACTGCCTTTTTCTTAAATTCTAACTTCAATCTATAAATGATCTTAAACTACTTTTATTATGTTAAAGCTACAAACAATTTAGAAGTAGTTTTGGTTCAGAACAGATTAATGGTAATATAATTTAAATTTAATAGTATCAGCTGCAATGCAATAAACTTAATAATAAATTTTATTAGTCTTACAAATATAAATCATTTGCAGTGAGTATTCATAGTCATAAGACTGGCATTAAAAATCAAAAGAACTGCAAATAAAAACTATCTTGATGGAATCAACAAGATTTCATCAGCGTTACACATATTTTCCATATGCAAAAGTAACTGGTCAAATTTTAAGTGCCGTGCATATGTATATAATATGCATGAGTGTAGCTGATTTCTAGCAACACTGCCAATGCAATCAACATAGAAGCTGCTCGTTTGATAGTTCGTTTGGCTCAAAACCAGCCAGTCTCTAGTAAAAGTAAAAGAAAACAAAGAAAAAAGTTTTTTTTTTATTGGCATTTTAGCAACTATTCTCACCTATGAAAATTGTATTTTGGGCACGTCCCCGCTCTCCAGGGTTGCTTCGAATCACTAGCTATAGAAACTTGTAAGTTACAAGAAGAGGTTGTTAAACTCATTTCACATTCAGAACGTCACAATCAGCGATTTTACGCTCACGAATCGTAAAATCGCTGATTATGACGCACTGAAAGTTGAATTGGCAGATTGTTTGTGTCAACCTCTTCTTGTAACTTACAGCAACTAATTTACACTATAACATAACTTATTTCATAATTCTGAAAAACACATTTTTATAACAAGTGAGTGGAAGCAACTATGGTGCTCTCAAATCAGCCTTCTGATCATTCTTTTATGAAATTGATCCCAAACGTAAACAAACCATGTAGGTTTATGATGACTTGCTTAAGTTTGGAACCAGTTATACGTAAAGCCCTTTAAAGTACGTTCAGACTACTACTACGCTTAAACGCTGTCCAGACTGGAGAGTTATAACAGTTATAACATGTTATAACGGTTGTCAACTAATTGCAACACAGAAACCACCATCAAGATAGCGCTATAACATGTTATAACTCTGTAGTCTGAACGTACTATTAGTTAAAGTATGGACGACTGTCACCACAAAACTGAAAAAAAAGCTGTTCCAATCGATCAAAGTGGTGCATTTTGACGGTTCGATTGGAACAAGTTTTGACAGGCGTCCATACTTTTACTTTAGGGCTTTAGTTATACGAGGTAGACGACGATTGCTTGTATTTGACAGCTACATCCAACCCCTGGTTTTGAGAAGTCAATCTGAACAATGCATTAGGTCCTAAATAACATTGATCCATTCTCTTCGTCGACTTTCTCTTTCGTTAATAACATGAGCACATAACCGTTTCTTGTTGTGTATGTCGTATTAGGTGCTAGATGAAAGCTTCTTTTATCGACCTGTGTACTAAAAATACCTGGGAATGTCTTAAGATGGCCGTGGGGATACAAAGAGAAAGTCGACGAAGAGAATCTGCAATTATAGCAATATTGTTTACATCTCTGAAAAAAAAGTTATGAAAGATAATCGTCTCTTTATAGATAGGGTGCCCCGTTCAACATGCTCGCACATATGGGGCGAGCATGTCTAACTGGGTAGATGCTACATACATTCTAGTTAACTACTGTTTACTCATTCCCATGGCTCAAAACACTTCCTAGTACCAGATTTAGGTAATAAGGTAATTTGATAAAAAATGATTATTTCTGCGATAAATTCCAAGATGAAAGAAATATATACTGTTCCGAGCATTAGTTTATTGTGTTTACCAAATCTGCATGCTTATTTTGATTTGAAGCTCGGAAAGTAACCTTCTACTTGATTTGAACCCCTCAGAATCAGTTTCCAGCTTTTGAAAAGCAATGACACTCCTCCACTAGAAAATCTAGCTAAACTTTGCCTATGTTATATTTAAAAAACTAATGATCCTCTTACCTTGTCTCGCAAATGACTCACCCATCAGACAATGCTCCCGCTCGAAGCGCATCGACGTTATCTCGCGGATAACGTTCCCTCTGGTGTTCGCCCTGTTCAATCTGGTCTACTGGAGCACCTATCTCTTCCGCGAAGAGGAGGAAGAGTAGATCGTTGCAGACGGCAAACGATCGAGCCGCCGCCGGAACATCACACACCAGCATCACAGCATTACTTCTATATGGTTATTGAGAATTACAATATTATGAATATAAATAGTGATAGCGGATAGGAGCTGCGGGAGACCGTTCTGTAGGAAATGGGAAGCATCAGATTAACTCGACGGCAAACGGTCGGTAGCCAGATAAATAGTTTATATACGGAAATAAGTAAACAAAACAGTTTTTAAAATTCATACCAACCTACATACCGAACAGATCAGAAGCAAAACCGTTGTAGAAACCACATCCACACGTGAAAAAATACTGCTCAAACAGGAACCTCCAATGAATCCAAGCAACCAAGGCACACGAACAAAAGTTTTAAACCACAGTCCTCCAGGCACACTTTGTCGATCTCACCATCAAAAGTCAAATTTTATCACCATTCTCTCACCCCTGCATCATCGCTGGCAGCCGTGTAATCAAAATCAAACAAAAGTCACAAGAGAGCCTAATAGACATATACACACATAATCTTAAAGGGACAAAACGATACCAGGATGAATGTCTATATGCAAGTACGTAGATGAAAACCAAGAGGAAAAACTGTATGACGTACGGACCCTTCCAAGCCTCTTCCAGTAGGCTCTGTTTTTGATGTTGTTTAGACTTGAGCTGTTTCTCTGGACAATCCTATCAGCTGTATCACGAATTTCAACTGTGCTCAACTGTTGTCCGCCGCGGTAGAAGTTCAGCGCGCGTGGACCGGTAAGCCGGTCCACGTGGAACGGGTTTCTACTTTTAGGTCGAAGACGTCTTTTGTTTTAAGTTGCTATCTACACACGCTTAGATAAGCTCTCTGTCTGATTAATGCAGTAAAGCAAAAATCGTGTTTTTAATCTGTAAGAAGGAATCGTTTTCCGGAGCATTGTTAAATGTAGTCAATCTGTCAATCTATAGGTAAAAAACTGTGACGCAAATTTTAAACCACAAACACACCTACTACTGCTGACACTGTTATTGGGTAAAACATTTCACTGTCATACTACTAACCGCTGAACGGGACTGTAAGTTTTTCTCAATGTGAAATCACAAACGGAAGAAAAATCAAATCTTAATCTAGCAGGCGGTGAAACTAATAGCACTCAAACGAGCCCAAGCCCACTTTGATGCATTGCATTAGATATAAACCAAATCAAATTTAACACACACACAAGAAAAACAAAAACATACAGGGTTATCAATTGAGTTGATCATACATACTATGGAAATACACAGTTTATATGACACGGCAAATATTCACAAGACAATTGACAAAGGAGATGTAAACATAAAGCAAACAGAAGCCACGGTTGATGCCGGAACTCCAGCGGGAAATCAAGGAACAGGACATTGGGCGATAACTTTAGTAGTGTTTATATTAGGATCAAGGGAAAAATCAGCATCTTATGTCTACTTTATGACGAATGAATATAATCAAACGGCGGTTGCAGCATTGGTCATCAAACAAAAAGTAGAGGAACTGAAGTCTGTAACGTTTCATGGTACTGTGGTGTAGTAGTAGTCTTAGAAATGTGGTCGGCGAACAGAAAAATCAACTGTGGAATTTTTTATACCTAGTGCTGAAAAATAACAACAACAACAACAACAAAAATTGCCACGCGTGTGTGTGTGTGTGCGCGTTATGAATAATAAGAAAAGGATGAATTTTTCATTAAAAATAACAGCAATGAAATTTCTTTATACATTGCTAAGTCAAATATCGATTTCACCGTAGGGTTTAGTAACGTTTGCGGATGAATGTCATAATGCAACCGAAAACCAAAAAAAAAAGTGGTGGCGATTCATTCGTGAGCGCATGTACATAAGTTCTTTAACAGTTTTATAAATTTCCGGAAATATCCGGCTACAAATCAGAACCGAAACAAACAGCGTCATATTTGAATCAGATCAAAATTGACGGAATGACGCAGCGCCGATGTAATAGAGATGTCGGTGGAAAAGCAACTTGACATGCGTTACCTCTGTCATTTGACGGACGAACTCCTTCGTTAACGCTTGATGGTGACGCAGTATTGTGGGTCCCGGTTAACCATACAATCAATGAGTAGGCTGTGAATGATATCACTTCACTAAACGGCAAAAGGAAGAGCAACCGGGGGTTATTCGTTGCCGTATCTGCTGTCGATTTATCGAAACTCTTAGCTCGCCCACACAAATTAACACCAGCATCAGATAGGGAAAAATTGTCCCCATCATTATGGTGGCGTAAGTTTGCGTGGCCGAGCTAATAGTTTCGATAAATTGACAGCTGAATCTTAGTTTACAAAAGCAGATACGGCTATTTCAAAATGCACTCATGAAAGCAGAACGATTTTCAAATATGGCAAAGCACCAGGAGTACAGAAAAATTACTGCACTTAATTTTGATTGCCGAATCTCGGGTATTTGATTGCCGAATGCCGTCATTTGAACCAGGCTTGCTTAAACTCCTCGAACTCAGATTATGCCGTATAGATGCTCATTCATCGTGAGCTAGTTCATCCCTCACATATAAAGAGCAATGGTGTCAAATCCAAAGAGCGCAAAAGAGCTCGAGCTCAGATTGATGCTCAAGCTGGATTTCCACAAACACGCTTCACGATGAGTGATGCGGGGTTCGTTCTTGAGTGAGGCGTGAACTGCCGAGGGGTCGGTCATAATGTTTGCTGAAATCTGATCATATCCAGTGATGCCAAAATTCTTGGAGGTTATTTCCGTCAGCCCAGTGGCAGGCCCGTAGGCAACATGTTATACAGTGACAGCGGGCCCAGCACAGCAAAATAAATTATTTGAGCCCGGGACATGCTGCCTACTGTCAAATGCTGCTGTTGGTATAGGCCTTGTCACTGGCCTGATTTCCGTAGATTAGAGGTACTCAACATGATAATCCCGATACTTTGAGGATGCCCAAGGAATTATTCAAAGGCGAGGGGAAGACGGCTTTCATTTGAGTACATCTTTTACTCAGAGTTGAAAGAGTTACTCTGCTTTGCTCTGAGATCTGATCTAATTTGACGAAAACAAAATAAGTAGGGCATATAGTTTTGGAATCTGACCATGCAAATGTCAGTTCGATAACAAAACGAAAACAATAAATGAAGAAAATAAATGAATGCAATATTTAAATAAGGAAATAATCTCGTTTTCTACAACTTCATTGAAGTTTTGGCTATTTTCTTAAATAACTCTGATGATGGCTTTCTGCAGGGCACTTTTCTCTATGCAATGATAATGATATTGACCAGGATCTTGCTACCGTAGTACTGGGCATCCAGATGCTTAGAGCAAGCGAATTGATATTCCCTTCCGGCTACCAGCTCCGGTGGGAACATGTACTTGATGATGAGTCCTGTGAGGCCCATATATTTACCCTAGCCCCTAGCCCCATATATTTTGTATCAAAATAGCAACGTTAGTGCATGATGTTTGTTTTGCTAATAGGTTCTCCGATGAATTGAGTGTATTTGACGACAATCGAGATAATAAAATCGTTCATCAGAGAGCAAGAGTTTTTCAGAGTTACTCTGGATTGCTCTTAATTTCTTACTGTCTTCCCCCTCGTTCAAAGGTACCCAAGAATATCGAGAAGTCCCTGCAAGACCCTCGATGGGTTCTTTACTCAGTGATACTTTCGAGGGGAAGTCGGAATAGTCCAAGGGGGGCCTATGATGCAGGATAGATTTTGTTCTGATGTGGTTAGCTGCGCGCACGCTGATTAGATAGAAAGAAGATTGAAGACGATTCTGAAGATTTCCTACAAAAAGATGATGCACGATGCCAGTAGATGCGAGAAATGAAAGAAGATTGTTCATAGATTGATTTGCTAGTGTGCGATTTTTCGAGCAGCTAGAATTGAGATTTAGATGTGACGCCACCCTTGGAAGAGTCTTCCAGCGGGTGTGTTGGGAAGCTAAGGCCTGTACTCGAAAAAAATGCACCAGACAAAAGTGTTCGCCAAAAATTTATTTTAAGTCGAATTTTCTTGAAGCTTTCAGGGCATGAACTAATACATATTTCCTTTCCATCGCTGAAAGCCCGCACCTTTCCCTTAAGACCCCTCATTACATTTTGTGCAATGGTGGAGCCGACCTTTTCGGTCACTTTCATCCATTATTTCTTCAACTCCAGCTCGTTCTTAAACACCTTGGACGATTTTCGAACTTTGACCTTCATTATGGCCCAAAATCTTTCCACCGGACGAATCTCTGGTGAATTTGGGGGGTTGGTGGTTTTTGGTACAAAAACAACGTTATTGTCTCTGTACCAATCCAACGTCGCTCGCGCGTAATGGCATGATGCCAGGTCCAGCTAAAATAAGGTCTCGCCTCCGTGGGACCACAGCAAGGGCAACAGACGTTTCTGGAGGCACTCGGTGCGGTTAATTTCGCTGTTGATGGTACCCATTGTGATGTACGGTTTACTCAGTTTACCGCATTGGTATATGGCCTGCCAGAGCATGTATTTTTCGGCGAATTTGTCCACTTTCTTCTTCCTTATGTCTTCCGGAACATTAAACCGTGATTTGGCAACGTAGAACTCCAGCCACGGTATCTGCTTTGCGGCTGCCTTGATGTAGGTTTCGCCATCAATAACCACACACATCGGTTGCGTTAACCACTCTCGATACAGGTTCCTTGCGCGGGATTTGGCCGCCGTGTTTTGTTGATCACGCCGGTTCGGTGCCTTCCGGACCTTGAATACACGAAGCCCAGCTCGTTTCATGGTTTGCTGAACGAACCAGGCGGAATACTTTGCCTTCAGAGCCGCGTCGCGAATCGGTTCGTCCACGGCAATCCGCACCACGAAGAAAAATATGTAACTCCGATCACCAACAGCAGCACTCACCACGAATGGAATTCTTTCCATCACCGGCAGCTCGTACAACCGAGAATTGAATTTTCACCCGGCACGACAAACCACGCCGTTTCGCGTGCTATTCAGACGAGGACAAGCAAACTTTTCCTCTGCCGATTTCTCTACTTCGCTGTCGATGATGTTTTCGTTGTTTGGTTCGTTTCCCATTTGAGACCCATGCAGCATCATTGCTTGTGCACGCTCACGTGCGATTACTCACTAGTTGTGTCAACCGAGGTGTCAACAGCTTGTACTTACACACTATTTCAAAACTACCCAAATTTGGGTAGGATCCACCCAGATCCGTCAAAACTGAACCTACCCAAAAATGGGTAAACTGTGTTGGGAGTGACAAGTTGACAAATGAACAACGTCGATCGGATTGATGTCAATGTTGTTCATTTGTCAACTTGTCACTCCCAACACAGTTTAGCCCATTTTTGGGTAGGTTCAGTTTTGACGGATCTGGGTGGATTCTACCCAAATTTGGGTAGTTTGGAAATAGCGTGTAGGCTGTGTTCTATTTGGTGAATTTTCACTTAAATTTGACAGATGGAAAATTGTCAAATAAACCGAGGGGGGCGACACATCTAAATCTCAATTCTAGATGCTCAAAAAATCTCTCACTAGCGAATCAATCTTCGAAAAATCATCTTTCATTTCTCGCATCTACTTCATCGTGCATCATCTTTTTACAGGAAATTGACGAGGCTCGGTAGCTCAGTGGTTACCGTTTCTGCTTACTGAGCAGAAGGTCGGGAGTTCAATCCCAGGCCCGTCCCCTTCCTTGCAATTTTTCACTTTGCCTTATTCTATACCCACTAGATTTTAATGAAAACAAATTCTTCTTTAACACCGATTGCATCACCTACCACAGTGTGGGTCCTGATCTAAAAATAGAAATTGGATGAGTGCGCGCGCGTGTGTGTGTGTGTGTTTGTGTATTATAATCGCTCTACCAAAAACGATCCCTGCGTGTGCGTGCAACCTTTCCCCACATCCAACATCCCAGTGATTTCTCGTGGAAGCGCAGAGGATTTCTCGGTTTCCTTCACAGCGAGTACCACGTCAACACATTCCTTCCCATTCCCTTAGTTGACCTGCATTCGGACACGGCCGGTGCTGGTATTGCTAAATATTAGATCTCCAGTTCTTACACATTGAGGATGAATGTTAGTCCCAAACATCATCTGTTGGTTCTCTGTGTAATTGCAGCTGATCTGGTTATAACAGAGCAGCAACCGTGGGCGGTCAATCTGATTTTTTGATTTGATTTCATCATCTTTTTGCAGGAAATCTTCAAAATCGACATAAATCTTCCTTTTATCTACTCAGCGTGCATGCCACAGCTAAACACAATCTTTTCTGCATTGTAGATAGAGTCGTCCCCCTCGAAATAAACCTGCTATTCCAGCAGACTTATTTATGACCGACAAGGAATCAATTTGACAGACGCTTTCTCGAAATCGGCCGATCAACAACAGAGGGATTTTCGAACATCTTAATTTATTTTCGAAGTGTCAAATCTAAGTGTAAATTTTCACTTAAATTTGACAGATGGAAAATTTTAAAATAAACCTGCTATTGTACCAGATTTATTTCTGACCGACAAGGAATCAATTTTGACAAACACCTTTTTGAAAATCGGAAAATCAACAACAGAGGGATTTTCGAACATTATAATTTATTTTCGAAGACCAAATGGAACACAGTCTTATTTCAAATAGCTTCAAAACTAAATGCAAATTCTAATACGTAACAGTAGTTGAGTGCTCTTTCGTGTTCATTCGCGACCAGGAGTGACCTTCGGCTGGAACATTATTGCGAATGCTGAGTAGGGGGTGATGAAGATCTATTGGCAGCAGAGATTCCTCAGCAGCATATACCACAGCACAACTGGTCTCAGGTGCGAAAACCAAATCGAGAGTGCGACCTAAATTATTCAGCTGAACGTTAACTTGATTCAGGTTCAAGAATTCCATACCAACAACAACAACAACAACAACAACAACCAAAGGGTACAGTTGAACTGCAGATGCGAAGTTTATCTGGATCGTGCACCATTTCCGAGGTGCATTGGCCATTAGTTTTGATTGGTGGTACATCTGCAAAGGATCGTGAACTTGATAGGCTTGAACGTGTGTAATTGAGATGGTAGGAGACGTCATAATCTCCGATACGTGACTCTTGGGTGATGCCTTCGAGGTTGCGTAGTTCTGAGTCGATCAGAACTGGTTCGAGGATGTTGTTTCTAGGGTTGGAGTGAACTTTCGTCCGTTCGAGTTCTGGGTTTGATTTTGTCGGGGAGCATCTTACTGGCACCTGGTGAAAATTTCGTCCACCGGCCGTTTCTTGTGGACGGGTCGTATCGGTTGTATTGCTTCCACTGCCCAATCCACTCTCATTCTAATGAGAATGAAGCTTAATATTTGCCATGAACCATGGTGATAAATTAGAGAAGTTGAAAGTGTAAATCACTTTAGCCTACTTCGGAATAATCGACACAACGCTTGGCACAGCTTTCGGCACTGATAAACATCTTGGCACAGATTAAGGTGTGCAGATTTGAATACCCCTAGCAGTGAATGCAAAATTCCGTTGATAGGTGGTTGGGAGATTTACAGCGACATTTGCGAAATATCAATTGAAAATTGATTTTCAACTGTTTAGATTTTGTCTACGAATCCGTAAATCCATATAAATTGTCCCTTAAATCTACAGAGGGGTTGCGTAGAAATGGCATCACTCCATTCACAACCAACATTCTTCGAAACTCGGCAATTAAACGTCACTTTTGCTGTCTTCCCAGTCAAATGTGTTTGTCCGGTGCTCGGCAGTGCAAAAATTACCGAGATTCAGCAAACAAAACTAAATGTGTCGGTGCCCTTCGTAAATTCATAAAGTTCACAATCATCATTTGTCTACTAATAACAAATGATGTGTCAAATTCGAACAATATTTTGATTTGGGCCATCAGTAGAATATGAGGAAGACAACAAATCAGGTCATGGTTCTGAAGATTGCATAGCAAATGTTCTTTGATTTTGATTTCAATTTCAATTTCGTAGAACGAAAAATTCAGCGGCCCGTAAAATTGGCCCCACTGATAAAGGTTTCTGTCGCATGCTGTAAATTGATATAGGAATGGCCAGCATTAATTCAGCGGCAGTGTTGCCTCAATTAATTTCCGTATCATTCACGATTTCCACTGGAGGAGTTTTCCCCGGCATGAAGCACTCGCTTTTAGGAGAAAATTTACGGGACTGTGAAACAGGATCCAAGTGACAAATCATTCGAGCAGTTTGCCAACATTTCGCCAATAACTCGAACTCCATCACCTAAAGTGTTCTGCTCATATTTTTATCAGTAGTTTTACCTCTACAATTAGGTTCTATCAATCTTTACAGATTTCATTGCAAATGGTTCTAGTATTAAAAATAAGGATTTTGGTCAAAGGGCAAAAAACTGCTTGGCTGATTTGTCGAACTGTCCACAGAATGACAAGTTTTTTTTTAGTTTCTGTACTAAAGTAAAATTTCGACAGTTGCGGATTTCAAACTGATACTCACCGCCTTCGAGATGAAGGTTTGTTTACACAACAATCCGCCTCAAGATGTCCGAAGTGAAAAGCCAAAGAGGCTGTGAAAAAAAACTCGTTCAAAACAACCATAGCATGCTTCGACAAATGTACGATTCAGCGAAATTACTCACTTTTCAGGCTTAACCCAAACACAATGGCTTCTGCAAAATGAACACAAACAAAAACAAACCCGTCTACTGTACACGTGATTTTATTTTTCTTTGTTAATACCGACTACGACTACGGAATAGAATCGCTAGCGCATACACACCACGAATGGAAGAATTTTATTACTCGTTAACTAATCTAATGATGGATAAGGAAATTTAAGAAACCAAAACAAAAAAAAAATACAGTGAATTAGCACAGAAGAAGCAGAAGAAGAACAATTACAGAGTTGTACATTTTTTACTAGCTAAGATTTTTCTTTCCTTTCCTGTACTTTACGAAGAAGAAAAATGCTGTGTATAAGTTACATAAATAAGATTTAAGAACTATTGTTTAAAAGACAAGGGAGGAAAAAATAAATTATATACAAAATACTCGTTTAACTAATCGCGTCTTCTCTTCTTCTATCACAAATTTGTATCGTTATTTCTCCTTATGGCGATTGTTGTTTTCCCGAGGAAGTTCCCCTCTCTCTCTCTCTCTTTCTCCCTCATTTCTTGGTGTTCTCCCGTATCCACTCCATGTACTCGCTCACCCTGGTATAGACGCCAGGATAGCCCGGTTCGCCGCACTTGTTCCCGAACGAAACCACTCCGACCTGCGTCCAGCGGGCTTCGACCAGCATCATCAACGGCCCACCGGAGTCCCCTTGGCAGGCGTCGACTCCTCCCTCCGAGAAGCCGGCGCACAGGAAATTATCCGTGATGGGCTGGAAGTACGCATGGTTACAGTCCTCGTTGCGCCACACCGGCAGCGTGGCCTGCTGCTGCTTGGTCGACTCCTTCCCGCCGTAGTAGGTCGTACCCCAACCGACCACCGTTGCTCGGCGACCTACAACAACAAGTCAAACATCAATAACTCACCCAACCTCTTCCCGCCCGTCCCCAGCGCACTTACCAGCCATCCGATCCTTCGACGGCAGATTCGACTTGGGCGTGCACACCGGAATCACGTACTTGGACTTGCGAACGGGCCGATCCAGAACCAAAATGGCAATGTCATTGTAGAAACCAACCCGGGAAAACTTCGGGTGAGCTCGCACTTCCGTCACCTTGAACGTTACCGGCGCCGATGGTTCGGAGTCCGTCGACAGATCAATATCCCCCAACCGTACGGTAAACTGGCGAGCTGCGAACGGCCGCTGTCGAGAGTCCCGCGTACAATGCGCCGCCGTCAGGATGTACTTGGTCCCGATCAACGAACCCCCGCACCAGAATTCCGTCCTCTTCGGACCGTGCAGGAAAATTGCGGCCATCCAAGGCCACTGACCAACGGGAGCTTCGATACCACCGACGATTCGCCCGGAAGAGTACTCCTGCTGTCCGCAGTCCTCCGGATCAACTACGTTTTCTGTAATAGGCCTCAGCGTGGCAGCCAGTATCTGTTCCGTCGATGTTGGAACGGTGAACACCGGAACCAATGGACGCTTTGTAGTCGTCGGTTTATGGGTAAGTGGACTGAGCACTAAGCTCTGTGACGTTGTCTGAGGTATCGGGCGCTGGGTTGGTCGCTGCGTCGTGAGCACTGTACTGGTCGGAGTCGGGCAACACACTCCCGGTACGAAAAGACGTTTGAAGCACAGCGACTCTCGGAGATGTGTCAGATCCAGCAGCAGACCCGGACAGGTACTCAGATCTTCACAACGCCCAGGTCGACCATCCGGTGTTGTGCACTGATTCTCCGCGTCCTTGGTCGATTCAACGATTTTGTCTGGGAAAAGATTAACAAGGTTACAGAGCTGTTATCAAAACAGTCCCAAATAGATACTCACTAGCTGTAGCAGGTTTCTTGGTGGTCTCCACGTGCGTTGGATCCTTCCTCTTGACCTTGTTCTTCTTCTTTTTCTTCTTCTTTTGCATAGCGCTGGATGGAGTCGCGGCAGCGACGTCCTCCTTCTTCTGTACCACCAAAGGCTGCTCCTCGGTTACCGCTTCCACAACCTCAGTCGTAGACGTGGTCAACTCAGTGGTCGTCGTAGTGTCCGTAGTCGTTGGCATCGTCACCGCCGGACTGGTCGTGGATTCTACCTCTGGCCCTCCCACACGCTTGATTAACGGTTCAATGGTCTTGGTAACATTCGCTCCCAACATCGTTTTCGTCAAGGTGAGTATCGCATCTGGGACGTTCTCCTTCCGATCTATGTTGATCGAGTTGACCGGAGCAGCTTCCTGCCCCTTGGTGATATTCACAATATACCTACCGACCGTGTTCAATGCCCCCAAAGTTTGGGAGATCTTATTGAATGCATCCGCTGACCACAACCGACTAGCGCCGTCGGTGCTGGTTTCCTCCTCGGCTTCCTCTTCCTGTTCTTCCTCGTCCTCCTCTTCCTCATCTTCTTCCTCTTCCTCATCATCGTCGTCGTCGCTATCATCGTCATCATCACCCAGGAAGTCCAGGAAGTCATCCTCATCGTCATCATCATCGTCCGTACTGGGCTTCTTTCGCTTTTTCTTCGTTGTCGTCGTCGTTGATGGCGTAGTCTGCAAACGAGAACCTTTTGAAAGATGACTGGATATTGCTTGCTAGTTCAATGGGGGGAGTGGTGGGTAGTCGCCGCACGGATGGTTCCCAGGATTTAGATATTTTCGTTTAGTTCGTGATCTCGGAAGTGTTCAATGTCCCGGATGTGATCATTTCTGAGTTGCAGAAGAGTAGTTAAAAATGGCAAAATTGCGAAACAAAAAAAATATTAATTTATGAACCGCCTTCTCCGATTTGTATGAAACTTTGCTAAACTGTGTGTTGTGGGAAATTATTTACATTTTAACAAGGACACTTTAAAACTGACAAAAATCGAAGAACAATATTTTTTTGGTAAATTTTTTGAACTTTTTGTTGGTACGTTTTTTTTTTATTTTCTACGTAGTCTACGTCAAACGTCTTATGGGAAGGTACAAGGGGTGAATCGAAAGTCTAAAATTGTGGCCGTCACGAAAAGTTGTTAGGTTTTGAACGCTTATAACTTTGTCATTTATGGATGAAATGAAAATCCAAAAACACCAATCGATAGTATATACCTCTACAAATCTATTGAAATAAATAGTTTTCCAATTTTCCATTAAACAGCTTTTGAAAAATGTAGAAATAAATAGTGATAATGTAGTTATTGTTTTCATGAAATATACGTTTTCCCAAACCCAGACGTCACAATCGAGTGATTGCGCATCGTTCTGCTTGAACCTGTAAAGTTATAAAAGAGTGCTACTGTCACGCCTTCGCTAATTTTTGCATCCGACTATCAAAACATTGAACAGGTGGAGAACGAGCTTAGGCATACGGTCGTTAGGCATACGGACGTAAGGCATAATGTACAATAGGCATAATGGACGTTGGGCATAAAGGACGTTAGGCATAATGGACTTTAGACATAATCCACCCGATGAATTCCAGAAGGGTAGGGACCGTCTATTGATTGCTGACTTCGGTGACAATAATGAAAGAGCCTTAATTTTTGGAACTCATGAAAACTTGCGACGTCTTGGAAAGGCAAAGTGTTGGGTTACAGATGGTACGTTTACCACAGTTCCTTGTTTGTTTCGGCAACTCGTCACTGTTCATGGAAGTATCGCTCCCTCACATCAGCAGACGGTTCCGCTAGTTATCATTCTGATGACAACAAAAACAGAATCGTTGTATCGAAAAGTATGGCAGGAAATCCTGGAAGCAGCAGGTATGTTTTTTTTTGTTATTGAATGAAAATCCACAGAATTCACCATTCTTTTTTCATGAGCTGTTCTGTGGCGTCATCTTTTACTCCACCTTAGCTGTTGTTTTGTTGTTGAATGAAAAACAACAGAATTCACCATGCTATATTTCGTGAGCTGTTCTTTAAGGAAAACCTTTTCTTCTTTGACAATTGCAATATGTGTGTAAGAATATATTACAACAAATGTGTGATTTTTTTTATTTCTAGATACGATTGATTTCAAGATATAGTTCAAAACTGTGCTGAGTTTTCATTGCCAGAATACTTAACCGCTATCACTACTAATCTTGGATATAAGTAAATATGTAGCTACGTCACTTATGATATGATAAATAATGGATTACAAACTGTGCTTGATAAATAAACTATGTTTGTATAAATTGTTTTATCTATTATATAATGCTTAGCCTAATTTAAGCATTGTTTACCATGCTCGAAACAGGTTTCTACAGTTGCACAGCAGCAAGGTATTTTATGCCTAACATCCATTATGCCTAACGTATATTATGCCTAACGTCCATTATGCTTAATGACTTTATGCCTAACGTCCATTATGCCTAACGTCCGTATGCCTAACGTATTTATGCCTAATGGGATGCACTCAGCTTTTGCTTTGATTTTGAATAACGGAATCCCCCTAATTAGCAAATAATCACATAAATGCTGTACTAAGCACCTCCTTATTGTTCCTATACCGTACGTCATCCAGGGGGAACGACACTTCAGGATTCTCTCATTTTTACCCTAAACCTCTCATATAATTTTCAACGTGCATAAATTTTCAATCCATCCTATGCCAACTATGCCGTTTGAGTAAGAATAGTGGTTTTGACAGAATGGTATTAAATTTGTTTATATTTATAGTCAACTATACTGAAATCATGGTAGATTTAACGGCATTAAGCGTAGTTATACTGAAAATAGGTGTTTTCTGCAAAATAGGTTTCCTACCGCAAGGATATCCACAAAGCCACCTGGAGATCACCTGACCAACACACAGAAAACCAAATCGATCACGTTCTAATCGACGGGAAATTCTTCTCCGACATTATCAACGTCCGCACGTACCGCAGTGCGAACATAGATTCGGACCACTACCTAGTTGCACTATGAATGCGCTCAAAACTCTCGACGGTACAAAACACACGTCCAAGTCGAACGCCGCGACCCAACATTGAGCAACTACGGGACGTCGGAGTTGCCCAGGACTACGCGCAGCAGCTGGAAGTTGCACTACCCACGGAAGAGCAGCTTGGCGCAGCTTCTCTTGAAGATGGCTGGAGGGACATCCGTTCAGCCATAGGTAGTACTGCTGTAGCGGCACTAGGTACTGCAATCCCGGACCGAAGAAATGACTGGTTTGACGGCGAATGCAAACTGTTAGTAGAGGAGAAGAATGCAGCACGGGCGAGAATGCTGCAACACCGCACGAGATTGAATGTGGAGCGATACAGACAAGCGCGGAACAGACAAAACTCGGTTTTCCGAAGGAAGAAGCGTCAGCAGGAAGATCGAGATCGCGAGGCGATGGAAAATCTGTACCGCGTAAACGACACACGGAAGTTCTACGAGAAGCTAAATAGTTCGCGCAAAGGCTACGTGCCGCAAGCCGATATGTGCAAGGACTTGGACGGTAACCTTCTCACGAACGAGTGTGAGGTGATTGAGAGGTGGAAACAGTACTATGACGAGCACCTCAACGGTGAAGCAGCAGAAAACGAAGGTGGCACGGCAACAGACCTTGGAGCACGCGCAGAAGACGACAGGCTACCGGCCCCTGATCTTCAAGAAGTTGAGGAGGAGATCGGTCGGCTGAAGAACAACAAAGCAACTGGTGTAGATCAACTACCAAGTGAGCTATTGAAATACGGTGGTGAAGCACTGGCTAGAGCGCTGCACTGGGTAATTGCCAAGATTTGGGAGGAGGAGATATTACCGGAGGAGTGGATGGAAGGTGTCGTATGCCCAATCTACAAAAAGGGCGACAAGTTGGAATGCTGCAACTACCGCGCGATCACACTGCTGAGCGCCGCCTACAAGGTACTCTCCCAAATTCTATGCCGCCGTCTGTCACCATATGCAAGAGAGTTCGTGGGGCAATACCAGGCGGGATTCATGGGTGCCCGCGCTACCACGGACCAAATTTTCGCGATTCGGCAGGTTCTGCAGAAATGCCGCGAATACAACGTGCCCACACATCATTTGTTCATCGATTTCAAATCCGCATACGACACAATCGATCGAGATCAGCTATGGCAGATTATGCACGAGTACGGATTTCCGGATAAACTGACGCGATTGGTCAAGGCGACGATGGATCGAGTGACGTGCGTTGTTCGAGTATCGGGGACACTCTCGAGTCCCTTTGAATCTCGAAGGGGGTTACGGCAGGGTGACGGACTTTCGTGTCTGCTGTTCAACATCGCGTTAGAAGGTGTGATCAGAAGAGCTGGGATAGACACGAGTGGCACGATATTCAGGAAGTCCATCCAGCTCCTTGGTTTCGCCGATGACATTGACATTATGGCACGGAACTTTGAGATGATGGCGGAAACGTACATCAGACTGAAGGCTGAAGCTAGACGGATTGGACTTGCCATCAACGCATCAAAGACAAAATATATGAAAGCAAGAGGTTCTAGTGAAGACAATGTTAGCCTCCCACCCCGAGTTCAGATTGACGGTGACGAAATCGAGGTGGTCGATGAGTTCGTGTATTTGGGCTCACTGGTGACCGCCGAAAATGATACCAGCAGAGAAATTCAAAGACGCATTATGGCAGGGAATCGTGCCTACTTTGGACTCCGGAGGACGCTCCGGTCGAATAAAATTCGCCGCCGCACGAAGTTGACTGTCTACAAGACGCTGATTAGACCGGTGGTCCTTTACGGCCACGAGACCTGGACTATGCTCGTGGAGGACCAACGCGCCCTTGGTGTTTTCGAACGGAAGGTGTTGCGTACCATCTACGGTGGAGTGCAGATGGATGACGGAACGTGGAGGAGGCGAATGAACCACGAATTGCACCAGCTGCTGGGAGAACCATCCATCGTCCACATTGCAAAAATTGGGCGACTACGGTGGGCTGGGCACGTCGTAAGAATGCCGCACGACGACCCAGTGAAAATGGTTCTAGAAAGCGACCCAACAGGAACAAGAAGAAGAGGCGCGCAGCGGGCAAGGTGGATCGACCAAGTAGAAGGTGACCTGCGGACCCTTCGCAGACTACGAGGCTGGCGAACTGTGGCCATGGATCGAGTAGAGTGGAGACGACTTCTTCGGACAGCAGAGGACAACAAGGCCTTAGCCTGATTGGTAAGGTAAGTAACCTATGGTCTTTGTTTCAGTGTACTCTTTATATTCCCAACTTATCCCTTCTGCATGCACACAAATTGTCAAGCAAACCGTTCAGTTTCTGGTAGTTTTCAGGTCGACTGCGAAGCACTCTGCCATACTCACTGTCAGTTTTCAACAATCTCCACAACAAACACCACGTATGTCAGCTGGCCATGACGGACCACTCGTCTTTAATCGGTCACAGGGGCAAAAACATCAAGTGCATCACGCAGAAGACGGCAACGCACATCCATTTCCCGAACTCAAACCGATCGAATTCGACGGATAAGAGCCCAGCATGGGCATGAAGCGTGGAAGTTGCCGAACAGGTACGAAGCAACTGTTGATTTCGTTCGAACTGCTGATTCTAGCCCCGGGAAAAGCCTCACCAATCAAACCCTACGACAAGCAAGTGGAAAAGGAATAATTCCTTATTAATAACAACTTATTGAATTATTCAGGTCATTTTTCCACTCGGCCCAAGTTGTACTCGTCGCTGCTGCTGGTCAAAGGTTCGGAGAAGAAAGAGCTAATGGTGAAGGAAGACACTCACCGGCTGATGGAGTTTCTGTGCGATAATATTGCGAATCAAATTCCCGTCCAAATACAGCTGGGAATATTAACCGGAACCTAGTAATCCATCGCCACAACCCGTTCCTTCTACAGTGCCGTTTCGACCTATTCGGTACGGAACCGTTTTATGCACTTGATCTGTGAGATTTGGTTAATATTGTTGGGCGGTGTCCTTTAATTTCATTATACAGTCAGGAATCCTTATTGCCGGATTCCTTATTGCCGGTATCTCTTATTGCCGGATCCTTATTGCCGGGCTATCCGCGAATAAGGATACCCACAGCTTATGGGATTTTCACTAATGGGGGCTGTAGTGGATTATCTCATTTGTTTCAATACATAAAGCTATACTGTCTTCGACAAAGTTGCTGTACTGGGTTAGACCAACAAGCCTGTGCCATTGGATTCAGGTTAAATTGGGAACTACGCCGTTAGAGGCGCTTCACTTTTATGTTACTTATGACGGGCGCTATAATATATGGATCATATTTCCAACATAGAATATTTCGTGATCCTGACCATATAGAAAGTTACTGTCTTGAGCAAAGTTGTTCAAGTGACCAAGTCCTTTCGGATGGTGGCCATATAAGTTCAGAACTCTCTCACTACGCAGCGCTAGTGTGCATGTGCAATTCCTATATAAACTGTATCTCGAGAGCCTGGTCATATAGAAAGTTGCTGTTTTGAGCAAAGTTGTGCAGGTGATCAAGTTCCTTTCGGATGATGGTCATATTAGTTCAGAACACGCTCACTACGCGGCGCTAGTGTGCAAGTGAATTTCCTGTATAAGCTGTATCTCGAGAACCTGGCCATATAGAAGGTTACTGTCTTCAGCAAAGTTGTTCAGGTGACGAAGTCCTTTCGGATGGTGGCCATATTAGTTCATAACTCTCTCACTACGCAGCGCTAGTGTGCACATGAACATCCTTAATATGTTATGTCTCCAAAGCTTGTCCATATAAGATGTTGCTGTGCAATGTGAGAACAGGAACCGGAAAAGGGCTGACGTATAGAGGCCGGAAATCGATGTCAGATGCCATTTTGGAATCCAATATGGCGGCCATAGGTTCAAGAAAAAATGTCAAATACCCTACAATATGGATATTTTTGGAAAGAGGACGACGTGTAGAGGCCGGAAATTGATGCCAGATGCCATTTTGTAATCCAAGATGGAGACCATAGGTTCAAGAAAATCTGTCAAATACCCTACATTATGGATATTTTTGGAAGGAGACGACGTGTAGAGACCGGAAATCGTTGCCAAACGACATTTTGGGATCCAAGATGGTGGCCATTTTGTCAAGAAAAACTGTCAAATACTCTACAATATGAGTATTTCCGGAAAGGAAACGACGTGTAGAGGCCGGAAATCGATGCCAGATGCCATTTTGAAATTAAAGATGGCGGCCATTGGTTCAAGAAAAACTGTCAAATACCCTACAATGTGAAAATTTCCGAAAAGGGACAACGTGTAGAGGCCAGATATAGATTCCAGACGCTATTTTGGAATCCAATATGGCGGCAATATGTTTTCCATGGTCACCATAGCCGGTTGAACTCCAGACAAAACTAGAACCGCACTACCGTTCATACTGGTGACAACGCTCTGATGAGACAACGAAACCTTACCTCCAAGCTCCTCCCCTGATCCTATCCTTCGACAATGTACCTCTCTTACCTCGAGTAAGCCGCGAGTATTCGGCTCAACTCCTACTAGACATAGAATTAAGTGAATGTTGTTACAAACAAAGAACAATGAACTATCGGCTCCGTAAAGCTAACGCGATTGAGCCTTCCAAATAAACGAACTAGTTAACAAAAACATGTTTTCCATAAATAAGGCTTACCAAGAATATTGCGTATAATTTATTGTGTATAGCGTATCCCTGAGCAAGATCGCAACGTAACGTTGAAAATTCCTCAAAACAATAAAACGCTTTTAATTGTTTTGTTTTTTTTCTATCGTAAACTACATATTTATTCCTGCAACCCTCTACAGTGAATATGGATGATATTTTCATCCACCACCTGGTGCGGCAGAAATCGAGGTAAAACTAAATCAACTCTCCTAGGTCGAGAGTTTCAGCACATTGGACAGCAATGTTGAACGGAGTGCAAAAATTCAAGATTTTCCAAATGAAGTCGTGACCCTTCTCACGGAGTGGAAGAACGAGAGTGACTAGAATGCATAAAACATGACAGCGCTGGTTGTTTCTTTGTTATCGAAAGAGAAAATAAAATGTGGAATAAATCTGTAGTTTACTATAGAAAAAACAAAACAAATCAAAACGTTTTATTGTTTTGAGGAATTTTTCCACGTTACGTTGCGATCTTGCTCAATGATACGCTATACACAAAAAATTATACGCAATATGCTTGGTAAGCCTTATTTATGGACAACATGTTGCCGCCATATTGGATTCCAAAATAGCGTCTGGAATGTATATCTGGCCTCTACACGTCGTCCCTTTTTGGAAATTCCCACATTGTAGGATATTTGACAGTTTTTCTTAAAACTGATGGCCGCCATCTTCGCCATCATCCGGCCTCTACACGTCATCCCCTATCCAGAAATACCAATATTGTAGGGTATTTGACAGTTTTTATTGAATCGATGGCCGCCATCTTGAATTTCAAAATGGCATCTGGCATCGATTTTTGACCTCTACACGTCGTTTCCTTTCCGGGAATACTCATATTGTAGAGTATTTTACAGTTTTTATTGATAAGATGGCCACCATCTTGGATTACAAAATGGCATCTGACATCGATTTCCGGTCTCTACATGTCATCTCCTATCCGAAAATACCCATATTGTTGGGTATTTGACAGTTTTTCTTGACCCGATGGTCGCCATCTTAGATTCCAAAATGGCGTCTGGCATCGATTTCTGGCCTCTAACACGTCGTTCCCTTTCTGGAAATACCCGTATTATAGGGTATTTGACAGTTTTTCTTGACCCGATGGCCGCCATATTGGATTCCAAAATGACGTCTGGCATCGATTTCCGGCCTCTACACGTCGTCCTCTTTCCAAAAATATCCATATTGTAGGGTATTTGACAGTTTTTCTTGAACCTATGGCCGCCATATTGGATTCCAAAATTTCATCTGACATCGATTTCCGGCCTCTACACGTCATCCCTTTTCCGGTTCCTGTTCTCACATTGCACAGCAACATCTTATATGGACAAGCTTTGGAGACACATATTAAGGATGTTCATGTGCACACTAGCGCTGCGTAGTGTGAGAGTTCTGAAATAATATGACCATCATCCGAAAGGACTTAGTCACCTGCACAACTTTGCTCAAGACAGTAACCTTCTATATGGTCAGGTTCTCGAGATACAGCTTATACAGGAAATTCACTTGCACACTAGCGCCGCGTAGTGAGCGTGTTCTGAACTAATATGACCATCATCCAAATGGAACTTGATCACCTGCACAACTTTGCTCAAAACAGCAACTTTCTATATGGCCAGGCTCTCGAGATACAGTTTATATAGGAATTGCACATGCACACTAGCGCTGCGTAGTGAGAGAGTTCTGAACTTATATGGCCACCATCCAAAAGGACTTGGTCACTTGAACAACTTTGCTGAAGACAGTAACTTTCTATATGGTCAGGATCACGAAATATTCTATGTTGGAAATATGATCCATATACAGTCAAGATTCCTATAGTACGGATTCGTTCTTGCCGGATTCCTATAGTGCGTTCGATCCGGCATTAACGAATACACGTAGCATATGGGATTTGACCTAATTGGGGCCAAACACTGATTGTAGGGTAATTTGAAGAGATAACTTCCTGGTGTTTTCTGAACAGTTATTAAACAGAATATTTGCCAACTTTTGGGAACATTTAGCATCCGGAAAGTCACAAGTCTGGTCCTGTGGAAGACCCGGAACATCCGTAAAAGTGGTCAATTCATGAAACTAATCCTAGAGCTCCGCGGTTTTTTCGAAACCGCTCATAGACGTTTTATCAGAATGAATTCGGAGTTGTGACCTGAATATGAACCCAGAGGACCACGGGATGGTCCACCGGAAGATCCGGAACATCCGTAAAAGTGGTCAATTCATGAATCTGATCCTAGAGCTCCGCGGTTTTTTCGAAACCACTCCTAGACATCTTATCAGAATGAATTCGGAGTTGTGACTGGAATATGGACACTGGAGACCACGGGATGGTCCACCGGAAGATCCGGAACATCCGTAAAAGTGGTCAATTCATGCAATTTATCCTAGAGCTCCGTGGTTTTTTCGAAACCTCTCTTAGACGTGTTATCAGAATGAATTTGAAGTTGTGACCAGAATATAGACTCTACGGACTACGGGATGGTCCACCGAAAGATCTGGAACATCCGTAAAAGTGGTCAATTCATGCAACTGATCCTAGAGCTCCGTGATTTTTTCGAAACCTCTCGAAGACGTCTTATCAGAATGAATTTGGAGTTGTAACCAGAATACAGACTCTGAGGACTACATGATGGTCCTCCGAAAGATTCGGAACATCCGTAAAAGTGGTCAATTTATGAAACAGATTCTAGAGCTCCGCGGTTTATTGAAAGCACTCATAGACGTTTTATTACAATTAATTAAGATTTGTGACCAAAAAATGGACGCTAGGGACTACGGGATGGTTCACTAAAAGATCCGGAACGTCCGTAAAAGTGGTCAATTCATGAAACTAATCCTAGAACTTCTCGGTTTTTGCGAAACAACTTATAGACATCTTATCAGAATGAATTCGGCGTTGTGACCTGAATATGGCCTCTGTGGACCATGGGATGGTTAACCGGAAGATCCGGAACATCCGTAAAAGTGATTAATTCATGAAATTGATCCCAGAACTCCGCGGTTTTTTCGAAACAACTTATAGACATCTCATCAGAATGAATTCGGAGTTGTGACCTGAATATGGATACTGGGGACCACGGGATGATTCACTGGAAAATCCGGAACATCTGTTAAAGTTGTCAATTCATGAAACCGATCCTAGAACTCCGTGGTTTTGTCGAAACCACTTATAGGCGTCTTATCAGAATGAATTCAGAGTTTTGAATGGAATATGGACTCTGGGGACTATGCTATGGTCTTCCGGAAGATCCGGAACATCCGTAAAAGTGGTTAATTCACGAAACAGATTCTAGAGCTCCGCGCTTAATTCGAACCCACTCATAGACTGGTCCATAATTGAAATTGATCCTAGAGCTCCACGGTTTTTTCGAAACCACTCATAGACATCTTATCAATATGAATTAGGAGTTGTGACCCGAAAATGGATGCTGGGGGTCACGGGATGGCTTACTAAAAGATCCGGAACATCCGAAAAGTGATCGATTCATGAAACCGATCCTAGAACTCCGTGGTGTATTTGAAACCAGTTATAAACATCGTATCAGAATGAAATCGGAGTTGTGTTTGGAATATGGACTCTGGAGACTACAGGATGGTCCTTTGGAAGATCCTGAACATCCGTAAAAGTGGTCAATGCTTGAAAATGTCCTAGAGCTCTGCGGTTTTTTCTTTTCGAAACCCTTAATTCAGAGTTGTGACCAGTAAATGGACGTAAAGTATACCATAGTACAATCTGTTAAATATGTTTACTATTTCAATTGCTAAAAAAATATCAAATTCTCCAAAAAGTGCACAATCCAATGGTCTCTTCAATATTTAGATGGTTATGAGTAGTATGGGTTCCCTTCACCTTTCTAAGTAGATGATTGATAAACTTTACATCCGATCCCTTGAAATTGGATCAGTTTCATGAATTGAACACTTTTACGGATGTTCCAGATCTTCCGGTGAACCAATCCGTGTTTTCTACGATTAATATTCCGGTCACAACTCATAACATTCTAATAGGACGTCTTTAAGAGATTTCGAAAAAACCGCGGAGCTCTTGGATAAGTTTCATGGATTTACCACTTTTAAGGATGTTCCGAATCTGCCGGAGGACCATAACGTGGTCCCCAGGGTTCATATTACAGTCACAACTCCAAATTCATTCTAAATAGTCGTCAATGAGAGGTTTCGAAAAATCTGCTGAGCTCTAGGATCAGATTCATGAATTAACCACTTTAACGGATGTTCCGGATCTTCCGGTGGACCATCCCGTGGTATCCAGTGTCCATATTCCAGTCACAACTCCGAATTCATTCTGATAAGATGTCTAGGAGTGGTTTCGAAAAAACCGCGGAGCTCTAGGACCAGATTCATAAATCGACCACTTTTACGGATGTTCCGGATCTTCCGGTGGACCATCCCGTGGTCTCCAGTGTCCATATTCCAGTCACAACTTCGAATTCATTCTGATAAGATGTCTAGGAGTGGTTTCGAAAAAACCGCGGAGCTCTAGGACCAGATTCATGAATTGACCACTTTTACGGATGTTCCGGATCTTCTGGTGGACCATCCCGTGGTCTCCAGTGTCCATATTCCAGTCTCAACTTCGAATTCATTCTGATAAGATGTCTAGGAGTGGTTTCGAAAAAACCGCGGAGCTCTAGGACCAGATTCATGAATTGACCACTTTTACGGATGTTCCGGATCTTCCGGTGGACCATCCCGTGGTCTCCAGTGTCCATATTCCAGTCACAACTTCGAATTCATTCTGATAAGATGTCTAGGAGTGGTTTCGAAAAAACCGCGGAGCTCTAGGATCAGATTTATGAATTGACCACTTTTACGGATGTTCCGGATCTTCCGGTGGACCATCCCGTGGTCTCCAGTGTCCATATTCCACTCACAATTTCGAATTCATTCTGATAAGACGTCTAGGAGGGATTTCGAAAAACCTGCTGAGCTCTAGGACCAGATTCATGAATTGACCACTTTTACGGATGTTCCGGATCTTCCGGTGGACCATCCCGTGGTCTCCAGTATCCATATTCCAGTCACAATTTCGAATTCATTCTGATAAGTTGTCTAGGAGTGGTTTCGAAAAAACCGCGGAGCTCTAGGATCAGATTCATGAATTGACCACTTTTACGGATGTTCCGGATCTTCCGGTGGACCATCCCGTGGTCCTCTGGGTTCATATTCAGGTCACAACTCCGAATTCATTCTGATAAGACGTCTATGAGCGGTTTTGAAGAAACCGCGGAGCTCTAGGATTAGTTTCATAAATTGACCACTTTTACGGATGTTCCGGGTCTTCCGGAGGATCAGGCTCTTGACGTTCCGGATGCTAAATGTTCCCAAAAGGTGGCAAATATTCTGTTTAATAACTTTTCAGAAGACACCAGGAAGTTATCTCTTCAAATTACCCTACAATAAGAGTTTGTCCCCAATTAGCTCTAATCCCATATGCTACGTGTATTCGTTAATGCCGGTTCCTATAGTGCGGTCCCTATTAACCGTACTATAGGAATCTTGACTGTATTATAGCGCCCGTCATAAGTAACATAAAAGTGAAGCGCCTCTAGCGGCGTAGTTCCCAATTTAACCTGAATCCAATGGCACAGGCTTGTTGGTCTAACCCAGTACAGCAACTTTGTCGAAGACAGTATAGCTTTATGTATTGAAACAAATGAGATAATCCACTACAGCCCCCATTAGTGAAAATCCCATAAGCTGTGGGTATCCTTATTCGCGGATAGCCCGGCAATAAGGATCCGGCAATAAGGGATACCGGCAATAAGGAATCCGGCAATAAGGATTCCTGACTGTAGATAGAGATTAAAGAGTAAGAAGCCAGTTGTCTCCTCTTCCTCCTAGGTGATTTATATATGTGGGTACACTTTGTGAAAACCAAAAATGGAACATGTAACGACATTATGTATTTTCAATACATTCAATAATTTTATCACCAATCAATCAGAAACATCTCCAGCAGTGCATCTGACTGATTTTCAAAAAGAAACTATTAAAAAAATGGTAAATGTCAATCATTGTCTAAAAGCGTCGAAATAACTATCAAATCCACCAATTACGTACATGCATATGCTGCTTCCCCAACACAGTCATCAGAGAGTCGTTAGTAGACGAAACAAGTCGAAGTGGCATTCGCCTCCGATCTTCGAGCGTGTGCAAATAGGGAGAATGCAATTGCGTAACATTTTGCACACTCATCGCCACATTCAAAATCACACGTCCCCAACGACCACACAAAATGCTCTCGAGAGTTGTAATCTTGTAACCAAACTTGGAAGCAGGGGTGCAAGTGGTTTTGATCGATTCTCTTCATCGACTTTCTGTTTCATTAATAGCTCGACGGCAAATACATTCATTGATACGTTTGTGGTTCTGGATGATAGAAGAGCATAGCAGAAATAGTGCGAAATAGGTTAGTGAAGCCATGGTCATCAAAAGAGGAAATCGATGACTTTCACCCCTCTGTTTCTAAGTCAGTCATCGTCTTAGCAATAAAAACTAGCATCGCACCGCTTTTGGTTCTTGCGTTACACTTGCTGGTTGCAATTCTGCTGTTGGACATTTTCGAATGACCACCAAAAAACATGAAATTACACTATTTTCTAGGGATGCCTAAAAGTCCAATTATTCGATTAACGACTATTCGTAAAGATTTTTCCAGCTATTCGATTAAATTATTATCGAATTTTCAATTATTTGAGCGCGCAACCGACATCCCTTCTTATTTCTTCTCGTTTGATTTAGCGCAGTAGAGAAAATAAATAAAAGTACTAATTTATCTGAACAGCAATAGAGAAGAACCATGACGTAAAACAGGATCATAAATTCACCAAAAAAGTGTTAAGCGTCTTTCTGCTAAAGGTTAAGATTTACCAACTTGTTGAAAGAAGGAGGTTAACGAGAAAAACTAAAAAGGGTAGGAGCTTTAGCTGGGTGGTGGGTGATATTATGCAGCCTTACAACCTGTCGCAGACACCAGTTCAACCCCTGTCCAGCAGCAGGCGGGCCGAGAATCTTGCGAGTGCCCAATCATCGAACCGAAGAATATGGGATTGTCCGGTCCGATTTGCTGATCCCACTGCCTACACGTTATCATCTTCCAAAAGCTTAAAGCCTGTACTACCATCGGCCCTTTTCAGGGCCACCAAGATTTTCCAAAAGAGTTAAATTTCTGAACATGTCCTACCTAAAATTCATATCAAAATGTTCTTTTCAGGGTTAGTCATACTAAAGAGTATAAACAGAGAGAACCCCGCTCAAATTCCTATTCCTACACAAAATACAAGCTCCTGCTACAGTTAACAAATAGCATTTATTATATAAGATCACGTTTCCTACGTCACCATTGCGTACAACCCCATAGGGCTGTCCCTTGTAGTTTTTACGGTGTTCCCTGCTCAAAATTTTCCCCAGAATTTTCCATTGAGTGTGCCTAAAAGCAACCTAACATCATCTTCTGTCGAACTGTGGTGCGAGCTTAACGAGAAATTCGTTTATTTAGCCGTGGTAAACCAAAGAGAAAGTCGATGCAAAGAATCGATCAACGAGGATAGGCCCTTTTCAAAATATCATCATTAAATTTAAAACAACAAAAATGTAAGCCCTTGTCAAAAGTTGGTCGTGAAATGATGAAAAATATTTATATTTATCTCATTCTATCAAACCATCCTTCGATCTATCCTACTCTGAAATTCTTATCCGTGCGGCTGATTTTGCACCGGCTACTGCATCTGTTACCTTTTGCACCTGCCTTCACTGTCGTCCCAAACCCGGAGTCGATCAGGGTCGGCGTCTTCCGTCCTCCTCCGCCGCCTCCTCCTCCTCCACCTCCATCTTCCGCTTGGCAAACTGCAATCACGAGCATCGTCACGATCAACGCTACGGAGAAAAAACAAGACAGAAAATGAACAAAAATAAGCACACCGGAGGATTAGGTAATCCACTTAACACCTGAGAAACCAGGTTCACGCGTTCGAAAATTTAGGCCATCACCACCGCTGTCGCCGTCCGAATGCAACCCACAAAGCACACATTTTAAGAGGAAGTGGGAGAGGTAGACGGAGTTAACGCCACTAAGTATGTTGCACCCCCTGCTGGATCTCTCTAGGCCTAGGCCGCAGCCCAGTGATTGAAAAATCGCCGATTATCTAATCGATCGGACGTGCAACGGCGCAAACGGTGGTGGCGTCCATCCGTTCGAGGCATGTTTTGACGTTCGCTCGCTCTCTTGCACGCAATGGCCATTCATTCATGCACAGTTCCATTCAACATCGTCGCCCCTTGGACCCCCCCATCGGTGTGTCTCGGGGGCTGGTTTGTCAAAATACATTAAGACCTTGTCCAAACCATCGTACGCCCCTGAAGCACGTGGACGTCAAGACAAACACGCGGAAATGCTCCACGACGTTGTTGCTGCACGGGGTTGACTAAACGGAACTTGTTACTTGATACGTGGAGACGAGGGGTGGACGCCCCGCACGAAGAAATGCCTTGTACGAACCGACGTTTAGCTACGACGACCAGGCCGATGGCAGCAAAGCGATGTATTGCGACGGCAATAACCAAAACAAACAACCGATAGGGTTGTAGAGCAAAAAGCGACAACGACGCTGGCTGGCTGGTTTTACACGCCGATCGCAAATAGATAGACTGTAAATGGCGTGAAATTGCTGTGTGCATATCTCACGCTAAGACCCTTGCGGCATTGTTGCTTACAAATGCTTACCGTCCAGACAGACAGCCAGCGCGGGGCGGAAGCAAATGATAGAAACGTTCAATGATGGCTTGGAAAAAAAATAATAAAAGCCGATCAATTGATCCGCGGATCAAAGGCCTCTGCTGGTTTGGCTTTAGATTGCGATGCGATGTATACACCCTTTTTGTCTGGGAGCGATAATTTTTGCTAGATATCGGGAAGTGGTTAGGTATTGGCAAGCCGCAGTGAAAGTGACTTATGGATTGACAGATTTGCGCAACACACGTCCCACGTCGTCACGTGTTTGTGTTAAGCGCCAGTTGGAGATCCGCTTCAAAGAATGGCAATCATTTTGTGATTTTGGTCCCGTCGAGATTAATCTGGGCGTGAATAGGTGTTAGGTCATGAGTGCGACGACAATAGCTGTTCCGGATGTTTAGTATTATTCGTACGATGATTCACAAATGAAGATTGGATTTCTTTACGTAGACGTTTGGAGATTCGAAACAAATAATGTACAAACAAAAATGCCCGCAAGACAAACGCTGTAGACAATCACTTCAATAAAGCTAAAGCTAAAGTGTCCGAAGCACGACCGCATTATTGACTTTGCATCCAAGGGGTAATCAACTCTGCACACTGTGCCGAAACACATCACGGTACTATAACTGATGTAAGAACTCAGCACTCACCAACTACCTACTCGGAGATCAAACATACAGCACCCGGTCGACTCAGGCGACAAGAGCAAACTCCGGAACACCCAGGGTCGGCTAGCTACCGGGTAATCAGAGGGTTTCGCGATACAAAAAAACGAAGAACTTTCACTTTTCTTTAAAGGCGTTTATTTGCCACTTTCTGTGTTGTGTGCGTGTTGTTCTGTGTTCATAATTTCGTGTAATATGTGTCGTGTAGCCTAATCGTTGTTTACTGTACCGGTACATACCTCTGCTGCCGTTGATGGTGAATCGGGATGGCCGACACAGTGACTCCTGTCCTACTGTGCGGCCGGAACTCTCGCCAGATTGGCGAAGCGAGCGGATGAAAGGCCAGCGGGCGTTGCTGGACGGTGGGATGGCAGGCGTCGTCCTTCGTTGGCACGATCGGCCGACCGTGGCAAGGCCACCTTGGTCAAGCCGAGAAGGGAAAACTCCTTTGCGATTATGGCCTACGTTTGGCCAGATAGTATTGTTTCGGCTCGGAAACTGTTTCCAATATTTCTCGAGCCGGCCGTGTGCTGACGGATGACCTGAACGTTAAATTTCCCTAGCGCACACTAGCTGTTGCTAGGGGGGGGGTCCTGGTTCACGTTCAAAAACAGCAACCTCTTCTTCTTCTTTTTCTTGTTCGCATTTCAAGCTTATTACTTAGCGCATATTAGCTTATTGCCTGCTCTCAACTTAGTGTTCTTCTAATGCACTTCCACAGTTATTAATTGAGAGCTTTCGATGCCAATACCAATGCATGAATTTATATATTGTGTGGCAAGCACAATGATACTCTATGTCCAGGGAAATCGAGAAAATTTCCAACCCGAAAGATTCCCTCGACCGGACAGGGAATCGAACCCGCCGCCTCTGGCTTGGTAATACCGTGCCTTTACTGACTAGGCTATGAGGCCACAGCAACCACTGTCATCCAGTTATGCAACTAACGTGATTGCAACAGTGGCTTGTCCTTTCCGGCAGTGACAATATCGGTAATCACGGTTTACATGGGTCAATTCCACAGGCACGGTGCCAAGTTACATAGCGTCATACAAATCATCCTCCTCGGATGATCGTTCTTCATAGCCACCCTGTTTAAGTAATCAGGATTCGTTCAATAAATATTATGATACCCTATTGTGAAGTCTTTGACAGATAGGTTATTTTTGACCTTGTAAGTTGCGGGTAAACCTGCAGCCTATAGCTGGCCCGATTTATCCCGGCGGGGGCGGCCTGGAGCAAGGGTACTTCTCCAAAAGACGTTCGGATTTAGGTGAAACAAAACAACAAAAAGAACATGCAATTTTCGACGTCTACTTATTTTGTCTAACCTGACCTTCCCTTTTCCTCCTCGCTATCATCGGTGCCTCGATGGGGTCCTTCTATGGCAGCGGCAGCGGTTTCTGTTCACGATCTGTGCGGAGCGTCTTTTCTCCTTCACTTTTGGCCTTTTTCGGAACCCCCCGGCGACGTTGGTGAAGAATCACAGGATTACCTACTCGCCGTAGGCAATCCCGGTAGACACCGCATTGTTTCTGCCCAGGCGGACTCACCTCTGGGAATGCCTGCTTCGTCCTGCTTGACGATTAACTGCGGTGGCGAGACTAGCTCTATTGGCTGAGCCACCGCAGTAAGGACGGCGGTTGTTTAACGGATCCTTAATGGTTCGCCGGGAAAGCGAAAGACTCCTTCACGCTTAGCTTCCCAGTGGCGGCTATCCAACACCCTTCACTATGCCCAGTTCACAATTCACTTTTCGGGGGAACTCCACTATCACACACCCGACGATGCTGGAGATGATACACTAGACTGATGCAAATTTTGACATTTTCGCTCCACAGTGCTCAAACGGTTCCAAATTGGGTCCTGATTAGTCTCCCAAAATTTAAACTCATTTGAAAAGAAACTGACTTGGCACAAACCATTTGAAGTTTATATGGAAATTACTATGGGAAATCCAAACTTTTTGTTCATTGTCTTCTTACCTTTTTCCATATTGCACTGTTCAAAAATTCAAAAGCTATACTTATGGAAAATTTTCTAAGCTTCAACTTAGCAGAATATAGTTGTTGAGCCAAACGTCAAATAAAATAGTTATTAATTGTTTAAGAGATTGATAATCTTATGGCATGATCAAGCAGCTGTTTTGTGAGCAACACTGTATCTTGCAGTGTGACATAGTAGCCATGATTTTTGTGCTCTATTCCAAGCGCCAGAAACACCAATGTTGCCTGCTGAACAGTTGATTGAGCATAATCTTAAGACATTAGTGGCTTGAATTATTAATAACTTTTGATGCTAACATTATATTGAAAAGTGGTTCAGGACAAAGTTGTAGTTGAGAAAATTTTCTACGAGCTCAGTTATCATTTTTTAAAGCAGAGCTATATGGTAAATTGTTAGATGGATATGAACAAAACATTTGGTTTTCCCATAGTAATTTCCATATAAACTTCAAATGGTTTGTGCCAAGTCAGTTTCTTTTCAAATGAGTTCAAATTTTGGGAGACTAATCAGGACCCAATTTGGAACCGTTTGAGCACTGTGGAGCGAAAATGTCAAAATTTGCATCAGTCTAATGATACACCCAGCTGACGCACGCCACGAAAACCGCAATTTCACTCTTTTACCGGAAAATCAACGGACCGGGCAAAAACGCGTCGTGCTCCTTTAGTGGATTGTAACTCTCTCTCTCTTTCTACTGACAATCACGGACAATAACAAAATCGCCATCATTCTCCTACAACCGCGCTCGACCGTTATGCTGATTTATGTTTTCGCCTTATTTTGCAGCGGGAGGATAAACGGGACCTAACTTCATTTCAAACGCGAAACAATTTAAAACAATCATTTTTCCCTACATTCTAGAACACCTAACAGAACTATTTGAATAAAATTAAAGACAATAACTACGATTAAAAATATATATTACAAAAACAGTGGTGAGCGTGCGTCCAAAATAAAAACAAATCATGACAGACAAGACACACGCTCATGGCAAACACGTTAAAGGGGTGGTTAATAATTGTCACCCTTGACGAGGGTTACAACTTCCATCGTTGATATCTTACAAATAACAATTCCATTATTCAAATTACCATGACCAGTAGATGGAGGATTGTCGATTGTGTTATTACTTTGCTTGATTTAATGATTGTTAGCTAGAAATTAGCGAAGGAAGTCAAAAGTGACAGTTACGTTACGTCGATGTATACCTGAATACATTTCAACAACCTAAACTCGATCCTCAACCCCTTCGAACCCTTTCCTTGGCATACAACAGAATCACATTCGACACCTCGAAGTTGTTCACCTCGAGCACAGAGAACAGACATCCAAGCTTAAACAAATTGTTTGGAAAATTATGTGTAATAATTCAAATTAAAATACGCTAGAAACACTACCCTAATAAAAATGTTATGGTTAATTTGCTTAACGACGTGTTCAAGGTATCATCCAAACCATTTGTGGAATAGTTCAATGATTTGGATTATCGTTCGTTTATGGTAATTTTTTATTAGGGTAGCGCCGCCATACGGAATGTTGCGACTCGAGTTATCACTTTTTGGGATTAATGAGTAAACTGAACTAAAATTTGGGTTGATCTTGTTGACCGTTTTTCGAAATGAACTCTCAAATCAGTTCAAAACAAACAAGACAAAACAACGGAAATAAATCGATTTTTAGCGGAACCATTATTTTCGAATAAAAAACTAAACTACACTTCCTACTCTAAGTTTCCTGTAGATCTACAACCGTTATTCGTTCCAATTTTAACTGGGCATAGTAGTCAGGAGCAAAACTGACTTTTCTTAAGTTCACTGGCAGCGTATCTTCAAATGATTCAGTGAGGGTGTGAACTCCAACTAGCGCTGATTTAAATTCAGAAAAATGTGGTAAGATTTTAACACTGCTTGCCCTGCATCCGTTCTTCCAGGAATTCGAAAAGCCTCCGGGGGAAGTGGTCGGAGCATAACCTTTTCGTTGCAAGCGCTTGGAGTTCACGTGAGAAGAAAATCTCCTGTAGTTCGGGCAATTCAGGATCCTTAGGAAAATTGTGAAAATATTTTCGCTTGGTAACACCTTGTCTATTTGCGCACCAATAAAACTCACACTGTTTTGATCGGTTTTTAACAAACAATGTTTTGCTCACAACAATTTTAACATCATGTTAAATTGACGTCTGCCGGTCATCGACGTCGATGGGCAGCGACACTAGCGCCACCACGATATTGCTAGTTTCAAATGTCTAAATTTCTTACACACTTTAGGATTTTGACATGGATGCCTGTTCCCTGTGCCTCGAGGAAATCGATAAACTTTTTTTTTCAAAATCCCCGCTAATCTTTATGTAGTTGTCCTCCGCTTGCAGCCGATTGATTTGTTCCGCCTCCATCTCGCAGTTGTTATCGTTGTAGTACTGCTCCATAATCAATGCCACGGATAAAGAACCACATCCAGCTTGTAGAAATCCATCCGACGGAGTAAAGCTAAGGAATCAGCATGCACCAGCGCTACAATCAGTCTTCTTGGAACAGAATTGGTTTGGTTTGCTTATTCTGGTGAAATTTCCGTGCTGTAGCAGTGATTTTAAACTTCTTTTGGCATAGCTTTCGGCACAGCGAAAACTATCGGCACAGATTGAGCTGATTACCCCTTGCGTTGGACCCATCATGGGAGAATCAACTCTACACACTGTGCGGAAACACAGTACACTGTTCGGCACGTTAAGGCACACGCCAATAGATAGAGCTGGAATTAGGGCATAACAACTTTTGTAAACAATGACTTCTCTTGATGATTTATCGGAAGCCATGGCTCCCCTGGCAAATCGACATCACCATCGAGTAGAGGAAGACTTCTCCTACCTTGAATTCCAACAAATCAACGAGAGAACTCATTGTTTACAAAGGCTGTTACGCCCTAATTCCAGCTCTATCTAGATATAGTGAAACGGCAAAACTGTTGAGCGTTGCAGATTTTCTAATCGATTTACCCGTTGCTAAGGATTGTTTATTCCAAATGAAAATATTCGTTAATACTGGTGCAACAGTGATCAATCCAAGAATTTTAAAAGTTGATTGAGATTTACCAAGTTTGGTACCGTTTTCAAAATGAAAGAGGCATGGGATGAGGTAAGTATTGTCAAAAGTGCTGCTCGATTGAAAAACTATTAAATATAATATACAAACTCAACTTTTAGGCGTACTTTTGGAAACAGTTGGAGGCTGGAGTATCCACATCAAGCATATCAATTCTTACCCAACAAACAATTCACAGTCACAAATAAGCATACACATTGAATAAATGCTGTATAACAGTGTACCATGCTGAATAAAACAAGATGTCGAATTATGTGCTGAAAAAAGCTCATTGAGATCGATAGATGCGCCTTTATTCCGCCGTTTGCTCTGATATGAATAATTTACTTATTAAAAGCTTTATAAACGTTGACTGTCTTCCTGATTCAGAACCAGAAGTTTGATCTAATAACAAACTGAATAAGTGTAATGTTCACATACATTGTCGCTTTAATTCGACTGTTTTCAATTGCTTTAATAAATGCTTTAGTAGACGTCTTATAAATGTTTTCTAGCTCCATTATTAGATTTCATTGCATTGCTTAACAATATTGCTGTATAAAGGTGAATACAGTCAGCAAAATAGCTCTTATACCACTATGCGTCCATGTTTTAGTTGAATGCTTTGTAAATGCTTTATAAACCACCTATTAGATTCATTATTCCACAACACTGCCCAAAAACAATTCAGAGTCACAAATAAGCATATAGATTGAATAAATGCTTTATAACAGTGTACAATGCTGAATAAAACGGGTTGTCAAATTATGTGCTCAGAAAACCTCATTGAGATCGATGATGCGCCTTTATTTCGCTGATTGCTCTGATAATATACGTAATAAAATCTATACAAACGATGACTGTCTTCCTGATTCAACATCAGAAGTTTGATCTAATAACACACTGAAGAAGTGTAATTTGCACATACATTGACGCTTTAATCCGACTGTTTCAATTGATTTAATAACATGCTTTATTATACGTCTAATAATTGTTTTCTAGCTCCATTACTAGATTCCATTGCATTGCTTAACAACAATTGCTGAATAAAGGTGAATACAGTCAGCATAATAGCTCTTATACCACTATGCGTCCATGTTTTAATTGCATGCTTTATAAATGCTTTATAAATGCTTTACAAACGGCGTATTATTCCACAACAGTGCTTCAGGCTAACAACAAAATGAAATTGGTAGCATAGTGGTTACCGTTTCCGCTTTCCAAGTAGAAGGTCGCGAGTTCAATCCCAACCTCAACCCTTTTTTTATTTATGTTCTACTCCTAATTAATTTAAATCATAATCATAAATCGTATCACTTACGACAACCAATTCATAGATCTATAGAAAAGAATAGCATCCTTTCCATCGAAATTAGAGATGGAGAGGTAACGTTGGTCAAATGTTAAATAACTATGAATGAATTAATAATTCTCACATCTCCTTCAATTAGTTAGAGTTACGACTGGAAGTGCTGATAGGTTTTCAGATTCAAGCTTTTATTGCTTATTTAGCTGCTCATATGATGTATTCTAGGATAGCTCAGATGGCAAGGCAAGCGGCTGGTGATCGGAAGGTCATGGTTCGAATCCCACGACATGTGTGTGTATGTGTATGTATGAAAAATAAATTCGACAGAAATAATGACTAACGAGAGAACACAACCCTGCTCCGTGCCGTTCTTATTTTCGGATTAATTATCCCGTAGTTGAATAATCGTTTAATAAAGGTATAATGATGTCATAATTAAACATTATTTCACATGATAATCAAGCGTCTATATACACCTCTATACCATCGCTGTTTAAGGAAGTACAGATGTTTAATAAACGCTGAATAATCAAAAATTTGATCGAATAAGCTCTGTTTACAACTCTTGTGAGTCGAATAAAAGCTTCTCGACATACCTTATTCAACCAAATATTTCGATTTTGTGGTTGAATAAATTCTCCAGATTTGTGTGAACAAAGCCTGAACAGAAGTTATTATTAAAAATAGTACAAGTATTATTAAGCATGCAGTGGAATAAAATCGTCAAGAAGTCGTTTCTTCAATAGGCAATTGTTTGTTGGGTAGTTCAGTCTCGAGAGAATAATACCCCTGAACAATTCGTTTTACCGATTTAATCAAGCCAACCGTGCGAGACAGTATTCAGAGAGCTAAGATCTATGACGACCATGAACCACACTGCCGTTAATTTCACGATGAAGGAAATAGAACAGAGTATGTAGTGGGTGCAAATGAAATTATTCATTTACACTGTAATAAAATAGCGCTGAAGATTCCAAGTCTGCTTAGACAGCAATCTAGAGCTCGTTCAGCTCCAACTTTTGAACTACCAAATGATGACGATATCCGAAGATCAATTTAACGGCAAAACACACGGGATTTACTCGAATATGCTGGATGTGCGGTAAAAGATATTGACTTTACTAACAGTGTAATAATTCGAAGTTCTAAATATACACCGAATTTCAATTTGTTGATCTTAATAATGACAACGATGTTTGTAGCAACAGCTTGAACGAGCGTAGGTATTCTTTACATTGAATCAAGGGGTTGGCCACTCCGCACAGTGTGCCAAAAACAAGCTTGGGCACACCTGGGCACAGTCATCGGCACTGTTTGACACCCACGGTTGCAATTTTCCTGATTTTTAAAGCTACTGGCAGGGGTTGAAACAGTCGACGTTTTTTACCACTCTCGCTTCGTTGTCGTGCGTGACAGTTTGTTTGTATTCGTACACTCATGCTCTACCGTCGTCTCAACAACACAAACGTTAGAATAACATTCGAGCAAATAGAAAATTATCAAATAACTATCATATGACATGTGTGATTTCGTTCTAATTCCTCAATATGGTGTAAATTAAACCATTTCAGATCAGAAATAATATTATTAAGACATCATTGCTGCTATTTTTAGAATTCACACAAGCACAACATCAGCAGTTCTTATTATGAGAAAAACTAAAATGCATACATTCGTGACGGTCTTCGGTGACAGTGTCGTATGACAGAGTCTGTCATATGACATTTTAGTTTGCTACTGTACTATGATATCTTGTGAATCACCACCAAAACTCGCAATGGACCTAGGGGCAAGACAGCTTTTGATCATGAGTTAAAACCGAGTTAATTTTGCGTAACTATGAGTAGCTCAAGTTACTCTAAATGCAAAACAAGAAGACTCAGCAACCAGCTCAGCAACCATGTTTTTTGTGCTTATTCCCCAGTAGTCAAATATCATCTAACTGCGTTTCATACCGGATCATATTTCTGAAGTTTTGTGATTGTTCGTCCTCCGAAATGTACTGTACATCATTGATCGATTCTTATCGATTAATTCGACAGTGGGCATGCATAAGGGCGTTAATAGTAATTTGTTAATAGCTCGCTAGGATTAACATTTCTTGGTGCGTTTGTTGTTTGTTTCGGTAGCCAAAAACAACCTGTTACAGCACTGTATTGGACAAATGTCAGAAAATTGCTTCCTAGTTGCAACAATTTAAAGAGAAAATCGATGAAGAGAATCGATCATCGCTAATAGGCTCTTATCGAAGACAACAAATCAAGAAGACTGGCAACTTTGCCAGAATCCAAGCGACAGATACAGTAGCTTTGCGCTTGAGTGAAGGTGGAAGGAACGCATAGAAAAATGAGCAAATACACAAACGCTTCGTCTGAGGATGTAATCTTTGCTATCAAATTCGTTCGAAGCATTTACCTTTGAGCGGCAGATGACGCGATTGTACCTATCTCATAGCGTTCGTATGAGAAAATGGAAGAGTTGCCAGTCTTCTTGATTTGTTGTCTTCGCTCTTATGCATGCTCACTGTCGAATTGTTCCATTCCATTTTCAGATTATAAATCTTGCATCACTTTTAAAATATAGCAATCCACCTTGTTCGATTATCTATGTTTCTACGAACATAGTCTGTTTAAAAAAAAATAATATTAAGCATTTTGGAGGATAAGAACAGCTGATCATGTTTTTGAAGCCGAGTTATTAACGAAAGACAGTCGATGACGAGAATCGATCAATCTAGATTGGTCTATTTGAAAGGTGACGCGAAAAATAAGTATTCAAGTCGCAACCTAAGAGTACTTACTGGAAGACATTTTGCTTGGCTGGCCCTCGACTGAAATAACCACGGCTGTCACAATATTTATATGATTTGTACTGGAAATTAAATGCAGCAGTTTAATGCAGTTGCAGTTAGAAATTATCAAGCACAATATTCCTCATAAGTGCACCATGGTTCGACGACAAACACCATTGTTTAGAGAAGGTTTTTTAGTTAGGAATTTCCAGTTACCGATGCTTACAAATTTCAAATTCATGCATTTGGCAGGCTTATTTTTAACGCAGACATTTTGGGATGAAATATTATTTATTATTGTTTTCCCATGTTACTAACAACAGTTTTTGTTTGATATTAATTGTAACCAAACTGTTACAAAAAAATTCATAATTATTTTTAAATCGACACCATATGATCGCGTATTCAGACTCTTTATACAACAGTAGTGGTAAAACCCACATGGCCGACGACACCGACATGCTTAACGGTCGATTGCAGACTAAAACGTGAATAATCACAGTGAAATGGTGACACGGAGACACAGGTGGTGCGATGCTTAGCCGACACTTTCTTCTTAACGGTTCTGTCAATAACAGACATAGTCAGAAGAAAGCACATGATCATATCAGGACCAGTTCCAAACTGCTATACCAGTCGACCACCAAACTGTTATCTTCCTTTAATCGACGGTACACTATAAGCAACCTTGCTGATAGGATAGGAACAGTATCATCCACCATATTTCCGGAATCGGTTCCGGAACCTAATCACAAGTGTTCGTTGGAGATTTTGTAGGTTGGATTGAAGGTCAACCGAGTCACTCAAGACAAACACAGGCAAAACACGATATATCATTAAATGATAACTGTATGAACACTTGAAACTAAATTTCAGCACACAAATTTACAAATCTAAAGCAAAGCATATTTAATTTGCTGACGAAAAATACGGAGCAAAAGAACAACACGTCAGTTTTCAAGCGTGGTCTACTGCGATCTCTGAAAGGGAACGTGAAAGAGTATACTAAAATAGAAAGTTTTTCCTCCGACTGTTTCATCTTAGTATTCTTCTTTGGTATTACCTCGCCAATCGATAATTTTCATTGCAGAAGTTTGAAAATTGCAAGGGGTAAGTCATTCGATTGTTGTAAATAAAATGGAAGCTCTGCTAGACAACTGTCATTTAAGTTGTTGACAACATTACGTGCTGTTTGACTGTATATTCAGGAACATACTCTAATAGAATATACCAGAGGAACTCAGACCAGCAGTTCACTTATAGATCTAAATAAGAAACGTAGGTCTAGAGTGGGCTCAAGAGAAAGAGACAGTTAATCAGACCCCATCAGTACCCTTAATTCAAATGATGCTGCAACTCACACAAAACAAACTACAGAAGTCTATTAATCATCCTTTATAGTCACCCTAATAAAAATTGTATGGTTAATTTGCTTAACGACGTGTTCTGGGTATCATCCAAACCATTTGTGGAATAGTTCAATGATTTGGGTTATCGTTCGTTTATGGTTATTTTTTATCAGGGCAGTCTCCAACAATGTTCCCTACCGGTCCCAACTCTTTCCGACCGCTGATAGACCGTTGCTTTCACATCACGAAAGGCTAGGTTTCTAGTCTGTCTTTGAGGGCATTATAAAACCCTAAAACACAGGACTTTTGTTATCCTATGAACACAAAACACCAAAATTTAGACAACCTCAATCCGATTTATTCTTGCGATTTCAAAACCAAAACATTCAAGATGTCAAAAATGTGAGACTCTGGGGACAGGTTAACGAAGTGGACAAACGTAGTTGGGGAAAATACGAGAGGAATTCGGAAGTATCACCGGAGAACAATAAAGAACGCATGCGATCTCGATTACAAGTTTATCAATGTTCAGAAAAAAAAGTAAACAGTGTGTTTTTCTCTAATAGAGGCTCGCACGTTAGAGAGGCGCACCAGTGCTGCCAATGTGAGGGTAGACCGTCGCTCCATTCTAACAAGAAAAACCGGGTTGCCGTGATGGATATTTTAAAGGGTGATACGGTCAAAATTTGGTCAATATCAACTTGACGTATTTCTTTCAATTTTGCATTTAAAAAACCTGAACACCCCTCATTTTGAAGGTGTGTGTGTGAAGAATGTTGCTTCTATTTTGATTTTAGAATTCACTCTTCAGTTGTCAAAATGCCGTCCAAGCAAGAAGAGCAGCGTATCAAAATTTTGCTCGCGCATCGCGAAAATCCGAGCTACTCGCACGCAAAGTTGGCAAAATCGCTAAAAGTTGCCAAATCAACCGTTACAAATGTAATTAAAGTGTTTGGGGAACGTTTGTCGACAGCCAGGAAGTCTGGATCGGGGGGAAATCGAAAACCGGAAGCCGCTGAGACGACAAAGAGAGTTGCCGGTAGTTTCAAGCGAAACCCTAACCTCTCTCTCCGAGATGCCGCAAATAAGCTGGGTGTATCGTCTACAACCGTGCATCGAGCCAAAAAACGAGCCGGACTATCGACTTACAAGAAGGTAGTGACTCCAAATCGCGATGATAAACAAAATACGACGGCCAAAGCGCGATCCCGGAGGCTGTACACGACGATGCTGACGAAGTTTGACTGCGTGGTAATGGACGACGAAACCTACGTCAAAGCCGACTACAAGCAGCTTCCGGGACAGGAGTTTTATACGGCAAAAGGAAGGGGAAAGGTAGCAGATGTTTTCAAGCACATGAAACTGTCAAAGTTCGCAAAGAAATATCTGGTTTGGCAAGCCATCTGTACCTGTGGCTTGAAAAGCAGCATTTTCATAGCTTCCGGGACTGTCAACCAAGAAATTTACGTGAAAGAGTGTTTGAATAAACGTCTGCTGCCTTTCCTGAAGAAACACGGTTGTTCCGTACTGTTTTGGCCGGATTTGGCATCTTGCCATTACGGTAAAAAGGCCATGGAGTGGTACGCCGCCAACAACGTGCAGGTGGTTCCCAAGGACAAGAACCCTCCCAACACGCCAGAGCTCCGCCCAATTGAGAAATACTGGGCTATTGTCAAGCGGAACCTAAAGAAGACCAAAAACTGCTAAGGGCGAGCAGCAGTTCAAGGCAAACTGGCTTTCTGCGGCGAAGAAGGTGGACAAGGTGGCTGTACAAAATCTGATGGCAGGGGTCAAGCGTAAGGCCCAGCAATTCGGATTTGGAAAAGCGGAAGCCTAACTGAATATTTTTCCTGAATTTTATACTAATTGAACTTGAAAAAGAAATTTAATATGATTTTTTAAATAAACGATTTCACCGATTTACACGCGTTTTCCCTTGACCAAATTTTGACCGTATCACCCTTTACAATCAATCGCAGCTTGCTATATGACCGGCACACTTGCGGCACACTGACAAAAAAGATGACTCAAGATTGGTGCGCGGCGTGACCTACCCCTTGGAAAATTGTCAATTTCGAACGTTGAAGAAAACTGTTTGTTTATTTCAGAGATTCTGATGACGTCTCAAACAAAAATGACAGTCGCGGAGTAGCAAGCCATGATCGCACTAAAGCTTCATGTTGATATTAGTACAGCATTTTCTCCCAACTCTGAAAATCGTTAACTTCACGTACGAAATAACAACACACTTTGGTTGAATATATTTTTAATATTCATCATTTCAATTTGACAAGGATAGTATCAAAAAAAGGATCTTAAATAGAGAGTATTTAGGCTGTGATTTTCGAGAAGGTGTTTGTCAAAATTGAATCCTGGTCGGTTAGAAATAAGTTTGTTACAATAGCAGGTGTATTTGAAAAATTTCCATCTGTCTAATTTAAGTGAAAATTAGCGGCGCCGGTGGTGTAGTGGTAAGCGTGATTACCTCTCACCCCAGCAGGCATGGGTTCAATCCCAGTCGGCGCCGCCGGGATGTTCTGAGGCATAACATCTCTGATCACGCCTTCCTTCGGATGGGAAGTAAAGCCGTTGGTCCCCGGTTCATGAGTTGATGGATCGATAGGTAGGGTCCAGGTGTGGGAACTGCCTCCCTGGCGTCGGTAGCATTGGTGCTCAGCACGGAAAACAAGATCGACGGAAAACAAATCAAAGGAAAAAAAAAAAAAAAGTGAAAATTGCCCAAATGGAACACAGGCCTTAATTAAAGTTCCCCTATGCTTCTGACGGGACTTCTTTTGACAATGGGGCTTGATCCGAGAATCAAAGTGATTCTCTGTCACTGGTGACGGGACACTCCGTGCAAATGAAATGCAGTCAGGTTCCCAACAAACAATTTTAGCTGCAGACTAGCTTATGCAGGCAAAAATTAGCTGTATAAGCCAATTTTTAGCTGTATAAGCTAATCTGCAGCTGAAATTGTTAGTTGGGTTGTTATCTATCGAATAGAGTAAATAAGTATTCTGCATCACACTACTAACCGTACAATGTACTCAATTGGTGAATGTTTTGGCTACGCTCCTATTTTGGATTTATTTAATGTTTTAATTTTAAATGCCGAGAATCTCATTACAGCACGAAAACTGTAATATGTATAAGAATGTTTCTGCTATTTAACTAAAACTGATAGCCGTAGCCTCAGACAGCATATAAATAGTATAAAGAATATAAACGCGATCAACCCTTTAAGATTCTGCACTGGGAAACTAACACAAATCTCAGCAGCACGTCATCCATCCCCCGTAAGTCCTCGTGCCACCAAGTCGAATGTTCGGCTTCTCTATCGAGTCATCGTATTTCCTCGTCCCCAACTCTTCTGCCACCGCATGGAACACTGCCTCCACATTTTCCGCCGTCCGAGCCGATGCTTCAAAAAACATAAATCCTTCGCTCGCGGCATACTGTTCGGCCTCCTCCCGTCCAACCTTCCGGTACCGTTTCTTATCCAGCTTATTGCCAACAAACGCAACCACCATTCCTTCCTCCTGTGATCTCCGCACTTCTTCGATCCACACATTTTTGGCCTGCTCGAACGACTCCCGGCTCAGGATGTCGTACAAAACGATTGCCGCCCGAGCCCCCCTCAGGTACATGGGCGTAATTGCACGAAATCGCTCATTCCCGGCCGTGTCCCAAATGTCCAACTTGATTGCCGCTCCATTGCTGGTGATAAAAAGCTTCTCGAAATTTGCCACCGAGGCAGTGGCAATCTTTTTTTCACTTTGATGCAGACCACTGAACCGCATCGCAAGGGTCGTCTTACCGACGGATGCATCACCCAGCATGACCATCTTGAAGCGGCCAACGGAGGGCGGTGGCAGGACAGCCGCCATTCGACGGTTAGAAGTTGATTCCACACGCACGCCTTTCAATGGTTAAGTTCGAACTGTTGCGCCAGTCAGTCGAAATCGAAATTTAGCACCAACTTAAACAGGTTTTTTTTTATTATTTTGAGGACTGAGGAGAAGACATCTTTCACGAGGCTTAGTAGTTCGTTTCGCTTGTGTAAGTGGAAAGCGAAATACTTCAGGGAATCCCCGAAAGATTGAACGCAAAACAAAAACTATTCACATTCGACCTTCTCCGGCTTGCATGAAACTGTGCTTAGTAATGGAAACTTGACCAATTTAGATGGTCAAGTTTTGAACCCACCACAGCATTCGCGAGAAATCGACGGCTAAAGCTATTGTTTACAAATGCAATTACGCCCATTTGAAATGTTGGCACTGAAATGTGAAATACTGTGGTAGCCACAGCACAGTTCTGTCAAAACCTCAGCATCTTCATTGATCCATTCCAACCACCGGCCACCAGTGGCGCTATTGTCGTAGCGGTGATAAAAATGTAAAACATCTGTCAAACGTGACTCATACAAGAATTTTCGGTTTTTAAATTGGATATTTGCCTTGTTTTGTACGTTTTTAGTTATCAAAAAGCTTGTAAAATTGTAGAAAAAGAAGCCTTCTTCAAAATGGCAAATGACTTCAATGATATCACTGGTTGAAATCAGGAAAATAGTTGATTTTTTTTAAACGTTAAGCTCCACCGCTTAACATTTTCATTGCTGTTGCAAGATCGTTGCATTATCCCGGGATGCAACGAGAACAAATTTCAACTTTTTCGGGTTTCGAAGTCGGGGAGCAACAAATTCGCTTAGTGGAGAAAGGTTACCACTGTTTACAGGGACAGAGCGAATAAGTATAAAATAAGTTGCAAAGTTTTTTGTCGTGGGGTAATTTGAGATTAATTTCAAGTGGCCGCTCCCCGGGATGGGAATTTTGCAGCACAAACCCATTCTACTGGTGTAGCCCAGGCACACAATATGCTCGGTCTCTAAAACCGCTAGTCCTTCCCGTATAGGTCGCATGGAGTCCCAACATAATCCAGTATATCCAGCAGACATGGACGTCAATTTCGGGATGGGAATCTGCAGTCACACACAACATAACCTAAATAATATCGGTGCATCAAAAAACGCATTTTCATTAACTTTCAATCGCAGTGCAATGAAAATTTACATAATATTGCATTATTCGACGAATTTCCTGCATGTATCATTGATAAAAATGATCGTTTCTCACTATTTGAACTTTTTTTTTTCAATAATTTATCATTCAAACTCTGGAATTTGAACCAGCTGTCATAAATGGATCATTGAAGATGCTGAGGTTTTGACAGCACCGTACTGTGGCTACCACAGTATTTTACATTGGTTCGTCCGTATACAGTAGCGCCAAATGAAAACTGTGGTGGGTTCAAAACTCAGCCATCTAAAATGATCCATTTATCACCATCGACTGGTACTATTTCCAGCCACTAGTGATGCATAAATTTCTCTTGGATTCTACTATTCCCTACTACAGGTTCCCCCCAGGGCATTCCAGTCAATGTGGTCATCCCAGGAAAGGTCAATGTGGTCAATGATCCACTTCAATTCTATAGAAAGCATATTCATGAAAATCCATGAAGAAAGAGCTGTCGCACGGCATGTTTTCGAGTAAAAACGCAATTGTCCCCTGCTACAGGTTCCCCCGGGGGTATCCAGTGGTTCCGAGAGTGGCCAATGTGGTCAATGATTCACTTTAAGTCTATAGAAAGAATATTCATGAAAATCTATGAAGAAAGAGCTATCGCACGGCATGTTTTGGTGTAAAAATGCAATTGTCCTCTGCTACAGGTTCCCCCGGGGGCATACCGGAGGTCCTGAGAGTGACCAATGTGGTAAATTATTCAGTTTAATTCTATAGACAGAATATTCATGAAAATCCATGAAGAAAGAGCTGTCGCACGGCACGTTTTTGAGTTAAAACGAAATTGTCCCCTGCTACAGGTTCTCTCGGGACATCCCAGTGGTTCCGAGAGCGACCAATGTGGTAAATGATTCACTTGAAGTCTATAGAAAGAATATTCATGAAAATCTATGAAGAAAGAGCTGTCGCACGGCATGTTTTTGAGTAAAAACGCAATTGCCCCCTACTACAGGTTCCCCCGGGGGTATTCCGTGATTCCGAGAGCTGCCGATGTGGACACTGATCCATTTGAAGTTAATGAATGCCTATTCATGAAAAACCATGAAGAAAGAGCTGTCACACGGCATGTTTGGTGTAAAAATGCAATTGTCCTCTGTTCCAGGTTCCCCCGGGGGGCATGCCGGAGGTCCCGAGAGCAGCCAATGTGGACATTAATCCAATTAAAGTCTATCAAAAGCCTATTCATGAAAAAACTTGCAGAAAAAGCTGTTGCACGGCATGTATTGGTGTAAAAACGCAATTGACCCCTGCTACAGGATCCCTCGGGGGTATCCCATGATTCCAAGAGCGGCCAATGTGGTCAATGATTCATTTGAAGTTTATGGAAAGCCTATTCTTGAAAAACCATGAAGAATGAGCTGCCGCACGGCATGTTTTGGTGTAAAAATGCAATTGTCCCCTGCTCCAGGTTCCCCCGGAGGCATACTGGATGTTCCGAGAGTGGCCAATGTGGCCAATGACGCATTTAAAGTTTATCGAAAGTCTATTGACGAGAAACCATGAAGAAAAAGCTGTCGCACGGCATGTTTTGAGTGATTAAATGATCTGTCCGCATTCAGAACCCTCCACCAGAACCGATTCCAGGGAAATGGCCATATCTCGGTTGATTATAGGCCGATTTTAGTTCTTGGCATATGATTCACTTTAGAAATGGTTCTTCTTTCGTTGTATTTACTAAAAATATATATATTTAAGCAGCATCATATATAAAATTTTACCAAAAATTTAGCAAGTTAGACAAGCCCTCCGGAAACCCGGAATATCTCCGGTATCCGGTGACCAGGATTATTTTCGTGGCTACACCGTAAAACAATATTAGTTTTCCAGTCAAATTTGCCTATCCTAGTTATTTTGAGTAACCCCTGTATTATATTATCTCGAGCAACACGAGAAAAATGCCTATCTCGCGCAACACGGAAAAAGGGCCTATCATTGTTGATCGATCCTCTTCATCGATTATCTCTTTCGCGAATAACCCAAGGGGGGGGGGGGGGTGTTGACTGTCAAATACGAACAATCGTCGCCTACCTCGCATAACTGGTTCCAAACGTAAACAAGCCATAAGAAACCTACAGTGTGTTGTTTCAGGCGTAAGCTAACATAATCTTCTGTCGAACTCAAGCTGAACATTGCATTAGGTCCTAAGTAACATTGATCGATTCTCTTCGCCGATTTGCTCTTTCTAACTTGAGCACATGACCGTTTCTTGTTGTGTTTGTCGTATTAGATGCTAGATGAAAGCTTCTGTTATCGATATATGTGCTGAAAATACCTGGGAATGTTTTAAAATGGCCGTTGAGATACAATGAGAAAGTCGACGAAGAGAATCTGTCCATGTTACTTAGGACCTAATGCAATGTTCAGCTTGAATTCGTTTATGTAGCCATGGTAAACCAACTAGAAAGTCGATGAAGAGAATAGATCAACCAGGATATGCCCTTTTCAAATATTACGCGAGATATCAGCTTTTGAATACAATGCATTTGATCGTCGGTTAGGAGTATCTGGCATCTCGCGCACGCATACTTAAACAAAACGCATACTACGCATATTGTTTGTTATTTGATCTAAAATCCGGCCAAATTTTTTGTATCTAGTTCGTTTATTTGTAAGGCTCAATCGCGGTAGCTTTACGGAGCCGATACTGCATTGTTCTTTGTTTTTAATGAAATTCACTTAATTCTATGTCTAGTAGGAGTTGGGCTGAATACTCGCGGCTTACCCAAGGTCAGAGGGGTACATTGTCGAAGAATAGGAAAAGGGGAGGAGCTTGGGGGTAGGGTTTCGTTGTCTCATCAGAGCGATGTCGCCAGTATGATTCCGGCCCATTTTAATCAGGCACAAAACATCAAAACGGCGTATTCACTATTTTTCAACAAATCATAACTCGAAATCGACACATGCATTGCCAGATTGTTTTCAGGCTTATCGCTATCAAAGATTTAAAAAAAAATCGGTATTTACTATTTTTAAGAATTTTAAATTTTTGCGGTATATTATTTTTCGTAGGAGAAAATTTAAACTTTTGCACTGGGAACGTCCTCGGAAGACATTTCCGGCGAATGTTTGAATCAGCTTCTGAAATAAGCCGAAAAAACTTCCAGATAAGGAAGAAAGAAACTCTTCTGGAGGAAGTTGGAAGCAAGTTCTGAGAAAGTCGCAGACTTATGCAGTTACTCAGTTTGATGGGTTCTAAGACAACAAGACCTAAGACCTGAAGTTTGTTGGTGCTTTCCTGAAGTTTCCTTAATTTCCAAGACATTCTCGGAACGTTCTTAATGTTCTGCCCTTTTTCCTGATGAGCCCGTCATTTTCCTGATATTTTCGGAATATGTACACGCAAACCAAAAATCTATTACAATGAATGTTAGTTCCGTTTCCTATCATCCTCTGTTCATGAACATCGCAACGAATGTTAGAAATTGACCATGCAGGCGATGTAATGGTTTTTTGTCTTTTTTATTTCGTGTTCCATCTACGCTTTCGACTATACCAGTAAGCTTGTAGAACGACGCACATTGTAGAACATTGTAGAACGACGCACACACTTGTCTCGAATCTCTCCAGCAGAAAAAGCATACGAAGTCGAGCATGCGAGAAAATGAGCGCTTCATGTTTGCTTTTAGGCTGACTAAGTTCAGAAGCATGGAGAGAGCAATGGAGAAAGCACAGGTCTGATAGTCGCAACGTCTGTGGTTCGAGTCCAGTCGGCAACCTTTTTTCTATTTTTTTCGACATTATTAATTTCACTCACTAATACACTCCTCATTTTTTTGGTCTCCAATTTTCTTACATCGGACCGCAGCTAGGTATATCGCATCCTCGGTTCATGCGGTCTCCACTTACATCCTCTGATGATGAATCCCACATAATTGTAAGCGAATCTTACATCCACCGGTTGGGTGTAGTGACAAGATGGAAAGTGCTCGGGAGTTTTTGCAAAATGTTGCTGCCTCAGCTGCTGTTACCCCTTATCAAATTTGGATGGTTATTTTGCTGAACGACGTGTTCAGAGTACCATCCAAACCATTTGTGGAATAGTTCTATCATTTGGGTTATTGTTCGGATATGTTTTTTTTTTCATTAGAATACCATATGGGGAGTCTTGCTTCTGACCGGCTTTGGCTTCCTCGATCCCTCTCGACACCGGGCACTCGGGTTGGAATCCTGTTTAGCTGCAGGTGCAGGTCCATCAGCGAGATGCCGGTAATCGCATTCATCGGATCGAATACAATCTTAGCGATTTGGACATCTTGCGTTCGGGAGCATTCATCTTTCAGCAGGTCCGTGTATCGGTTTATACAATTTCGATGGAGTTTATTTTATTTTTGGTTTCAGCAAGCAAAACAAAACAAACGAGCTGTCCAAATACCGGGTTGCCAAATATGTAATTATTCACAAGCACTGCCAGCACAGCGTGGCACACTTGAGGAACACTGATAAAAAAGGTAAGTTACGGTTTACCTGCCAGCCTATAGCTGGCCAGATTTTACCCCTGTGGGGCGTCCACGAGCAGCCTTCCCCCAAAGCCGTTCGGATTTGGGTGAAACAACAAAACAACAAGAAGGAATCAATTTTAGACGTCTATTATCTACTTATCTGTGTCCTCCTCCTCGCTATTGCTGCTGCTGTTCGGTGGGGACCTTCGACGACGGGGGTTCTGCTGCTTCAAAGTACGGACTGTGCTGAGCGGTTTGCTGTCCTTGACACTTAGCGGGGAGGATGAGCGGGGCTCGTCTGTTGGAAACGCCTCCCCTCCAACCCCCCGGTGACGTTGGTGACGCCGTAGGCAATCCTGGCAGACACCTCAGTGTTTCTGCCCAGGCGAAATCACCTCTGGTATCGCCTACTTCGTCCTACTTGACGATTAGCTGCGGTGGCGAGACTGGCTTTATTGGCGGAGCCACCGCAGTCAGGAAGGACGGCAGGTGTCAGATGGATCCTTAACGGTTAGCCAGGAAAACGAATAGATCGGCTTCCCACAATGGCGATCCAGCACCCTTTTCACTACACTATCAGCACAGTGATTTTCGCAGCCACGGGGCCGGCTTTCACTCGCGGTGCACTGGAAACATGCGTACTTGCACTCGCGACGTGATTGGGAATTCTTCTCCGAGTTGGAGTCACTTTCTCTGGACTAAAAAACGTCACGTCTCCGAGCAGAAGAACGCCAGTACTCCACCGTGGCTCGAATTGTTCTCCCTGGTCTGGTTCACAACGTCCCAATCCTTAGAACAAAAGCGCCATCGCTCCTGCAACCGCGCTCGACTGTCCTGTTGATTATGTTCTCGCCTTCTTTTGCAGCGGGAGGAGAAACAGAACCCAACATGAAACGATAATTTTATCCTTAGCTAACTTAACTAACAACATAAAAATCTAAATTAAATGACGTGCAAAATTTACAAATTAAAATTATTCAAGATAGATGTGGAATTAGGGCGTAACAGCTTTTCTAAACAATGACTTCTCTCGATGATTTCTAGGAACTCAAGGCACGCTCACGCAAACCAACATTACCGTCGGGTAGGGGAAGCCTCGGGGGATGGTGATGTTGATTTGCGTGGGCGAGCCTTGACTTTCAAGACACCATCGAAAGAAGTCATTGTTTACAAAAGCTGCTACGCCCTAATTCCAGTTCTACCTTGAATTGTAGTACGATCACTATTTTTCAGTATTGAGTCGCAATAAACAAGCACTGAATTGACAGAATACATTCTGATGTTTTTTGTCTTTATTAGAGAGAGTTTTAGCCGTTGGCTAGTTCATCTTCATAAAATAGGGGGCCCAGAGGGGGCTCAGAGGGGGTTCTGTCTGTAAATTTTGTTATGGAGTTGGCTTACAAATTTAAACAATTAAAACAGATTCCAGTAAAAGACTAACAATACAGGTAACGAAAAAAAAGCAATCTGGTACATCAAAGTTATGTAGGGTTCTGAAAGAGATCGGAACTCCACCGTAGGAGGAGTAATCCCCCGTCCGGCAGAGATGTCCCGTCAGCCAAAAGAAAGTTAAAAGGACCTAAATGTTGCAGTATAGCCCAGCGTCCTTGAGGAAATAAATAACTGTCGCTAAAGTGGAAAGTTCGTCGACAAGTATGTCCCTAATACTGTTGGGAAGTTCGGACTGCTCCCGTAGATGTCGGTATTGCGGACACAGGCATAGTTCCGTAAACGTAGCACCATAGAGGTAACTCTAAGACCAGAAGGTCCCGAAGTAACGAGCTCAACTTTTTGGCTCAGCTCTGGTACTATCTTCGGTCCCAAGCTAATCGATGCACCCCTCGAAACATAGGAAAATCCACGAACCCCTCATTTTATCTGTCAAACTTTCATAGCGAATCAAAACAAACTTAGTATAGTACTGGAATTTATACTAGAATGAGGTACGTTAATCGATTTGCTTGGGACCAATAGGCTAGTCAAGTAGTGAGCCAATTTAAAATCGTTAGTTTCGAATTGATTGTTGATAGCACATTCTGTGGAACTGCGTCCCACCAAAACTATGTGAGATCAGTGTATGGCCTGTCCTAAGACGAGAAACCACCTTCTGGTCCCGTAGTTTGGACATATCAGTCCACTTGCTCGTCGTTCCTTTGATTCTTCGGATGAAGAGGGATTGGGATTGGCACCACTCTGCTTCCCAGGCCTCCCACCTTTTGCTGACTATCCATCGCTCAATGTCCTGTAGTGGCACTTTGTCGGCGTAACGGGGGCTAGCTGGTCCAGACCCTGCCGATATTTCCTGGGATACCACAGTGCTTAGGGATCCAGGTGAACACCGTGTTCGGGGTGTGGCATCCACGATACCCTGTATCCAGGGGTGAGTCGGGCTTGTATCACGCTGTACGAATCGGATAGCACCAGTATGGGCCGGTTCGGGGGTGTTGTAACGACAACAAAGATGGTCGCAGCTTTGGCGGAGAAAACCGAGCATTGTGGCGGTAGGCTGCTACTAATCGGTGCTGAAATTCCGGGTACTCAAATTCCATTGGGTATGGGTTGGGTAGTTCGAACCTACCAGTTCGGCTACTGTTCTCCTCAGCGCTGCAGAGTTATCTCTAGCCTTGAACCTGCTCTTTATCCGACTCTCGATTTTTGGTGGATGTATGCGCCAACTTTTGTCTCCGTACTAGTGGACCTTGGCCAATGGGGGGGGAGCTCGGAATTGGCAGTCATGCGGAGAGGAGTCTGTTCCCCTCATAGAGGAGAAAGATCCTGTCATTTCCGGAGGACATTGCTGTAAAGGCAGCGGCTTCCGTTGCAATTACTGCGATTATACGATGGCGGAAGGGCAGAATACCCGCTTCGATGCATGACGATGATGACAATCCGAACGTAGGTGTTGAAAGTTGGTGCTAGTACCTGCACAAGCTTTTCGGTGGCGATCAGGGGTTGAAACAGTTGACGTTTTTGCTACACTCGCTTTGTTGTCGTGCACGACAGTCTGTTTGTATTCGTAAAGTCGTACTCTACCGTCGTCTCTCTCACACAACCAGGGCTCTACAATTTCGAAGCTCTAAAATGAACTCGTGTTTTGTTTCTCTCATACATACGTGTTCGACGCTTCATTTCTATAACGCCTAGCTAGACTATCAGCAAGAAACGAAAATAAAAAAGAAGGACGCTTGGAAGGAAAGGCTGGCTGTGGAACTTCTCGTCGTTGCTTTGCTCATCGCTTTCAATGTAAATAACGTCGATTTTCTAGTTAAACGAACTTCATTATGGCTTTCAATCCCCTTTCACGAACACTCTATCGCCGCTTTTTCAATTTGTTTAAAATGCGTTATGTCCCGTTTTCGATCATTTTTTTTAGATAAATATATGGATGGAAGATAAATTAGAAATATGACGTGTAATCTTCAAGTGTTTTGACGTGAGAAATGCTTTAAATGTGTTATTTCATTTTCCGTCATATACGTCATGAAACCTCTGTTGATGTGTTTCATGAAAGAGAAAACTATCAAAGTCGAGCGCTCTTTCGCTCATCCATTTCGACGAAGCTTGAAAGGAAGACCAATGGAGCGACGGGAGAAAGAGAGACAAGCGATTGAATATTTGTTTGTGCACGCCGACTGAGGTTCTAGAATGCTGCGAAGCTGTTCGACTTTAACAGAAAAAGAAAGCCAGCAGTCTCTTCGTCGCATCGATTTGGTCGATTGAAGCTGATATTGTGACGCCCTGCACACAACACAACCGGTAGAATAACATTCGAACAAAAAGAAAATTATCAAATAACTTTCATATGACATGAGTGACTTCGTTCTAATTCCTCTATTTGGTGTAAATCAAGCCATTTATGATCAGAAATGTTATTCGGCGACAGTGTCGTATGACATAGGCTGTCATATGACATTTTAGTTTGGCACTGTATTATGATAGCTTGTTCTGCAAATGTCGGAGGCAAAGGCAGTCGATTATCACAGAAAATGCACGTCTTCTCAAGACCGTACAGTAGGCGACTATCGATGACGGCACTTGCAACCCGGAAACGAGTGTCGCTATTTTTAGACCGGTGGGGGCGGGAGATGGTGCGGATCAAGTTGAGTCGCCTTCAAGTCGCCTTAAAGTCCTGCTCGAAGTTGAGGGGCCGGTCAACAAGCACCCCCAGAATACGGACCGTCTTCTTCAGTGGCATGGGCTGGCTTTGAACTTTGATAGGTGGCCCGCTGACACGGTGCCGGGATGGACACACGTGGCACCTGACACTTTTGGTGGCCGAAAGCTGGAAATCTACCGCGTTGGCCCATCTGGCTACAGCGGAGACTGCTGCCTGGGCCTTGATTCTGTTACGTGCTGCTGTTGTAAACATTTTTCGGCAGTCCTCCGAAAACTCCGTTCATGGCCACAAGGAAGAGGGTAACGGCGATGACTGAACCTTGTGGGACGCCCGTCTCTTCTCTGAAAAACTGGGACCTGGTGTTGCCAACTGCGAATCTGAAAGAACGATCGGTCAGGAAATTTTTGGTGAAGCGAACCATGGATCCACACAGGCCCCAGTTGAAAAACTGCTCTAAGACGAGGGGCTGATGGCGGTAAGCATCAACTCGGATCAACTTTTAATACCGTCCCTGTTTGGAAGACCTGCCAAATGATGGATTAATAGAATTGATCAACACCAAATCAACCCTACACTCTGGATCGAAATTTAATCCGAGGATAATACCGGTTGGAGTTTACCGCCACACAAAATAACTTTTTTCATCGGATCGAAGTGTGCTGTGCTCGTGAACGGACGCGATTTTTGTGTCCTCCCGTCATGATTGACGTAGGACTTCGTCTGTAATTTCTATATGGGGATACACTTCGTGAAAATGGAATATGTAACGCAATTATGAAAGATTTTGAACGTTAATAACTCAGCTGCCCCTGGACCAATTCCAATATTTTTATCACCAATCGATCAGAAATATTCCTACGCATTGATAACATTAAATAAGACTGTTGAAAAAGTGGTAAATGTCAAGCATTGTCCAAAAGCGTTGAAATAACTACAAATCCACCAATTACGTACATGAATATACTGATTCACCAATACTGTCATCAGAGAGTTGATAGTAGACGAAACAAATCGAAGTGGCATTCGCCTCCTATCTTCGGGCGTGTGCGAATAGGGAGGATGCAATTGCGTAGCATTTTGCATATTTATCACCATATTCAGAACCACACGCCCCCAACGACTACACAAAATGCTCTCCAGAGTTGTAATCTTGTAACCAAAGTTGGAAGCAGATTTTGATCGATTCTTTTCATCGACTTTCTGTTTCGTTAATAACTCGACGGCAAACACATTCATTGATTCGTTGGTCTGATTTGCTGATCCAGCTGCCTACGCGTTATCATTATCTTCCAAAGGCTTTAAGCCTGTACTACCGTATGCGTGATAATGTTTGCACCATCGTACAAATAAGGTTCCCGTTTCACCTGTGCATACAATGCCTTGGTTTTCTTTGCATGCACGTAACTAGAGTCGGTGTATCTACCGACTCTACACGTAACGTATAGCTCATACCGTAGTAGGCTGTGCATAAATGAAAATGATTTCTCGCGTAACATTTGAAAAGGGCCTAACCTTGTTAATCGATTCTCTTCATCGACTTTCTTTTCGGTTTACCCTGAGTACTGCGAACTAACTCGAAGTGCTTGTCATCTGGGAGCCGAGTCAAACTGTCAAACGGGAGCCAAACATTCAAAAGAGCTCAGAAGTCACGTAGGTAGTTACTGTTTAAACCACGAGTAAAGGTGTTGCCACCTAGTGAAAACAAATTAAGAATTATAATTATGAAACTGTCGAAACATCAACCTTAGTAGGCGGATAATTAAAATCATCGAGCGTGATGCTCGAAAAAGTGTTTTTATTTGATATTAATAATGCCAAAACTGGGTTGCTGAAACAAGAATGTAATCAAACTTTATAAGAGTCATGTGAGCTTTGTGGGCAGGTGCACTCCCATCACCATGTATACGTTATTTCTGGAGCAGAGGAGAAGGAGCCAAGAGTTTATTTGACAGCATGTATATACAATTTCGTGAGCTGTTTCAGTAAAACAATTTGAAACTTCGGAAGATTTTCAAGATGTTTTCTGAAAAATAAAATCGGCTGAGTTCGCAGTACTCAGGGTTTACCACGGCAACATAAACGAATTTCTCGCTAAGCTCGCAGCACAGTTCGACAGAAGATGATGTTAGCTTACGCTTGAAACAACACACTGAATGGGCAATTCATTTGCAGTCGGGTTATTCGCGAAAGAGAAAATCGATGACGAGAGTCGATCAACAATGATAGGCCCTTTTCTCGTGTTGTGCGAGATTTACTTAGTTTGACAGTTACACCATGACGAAGTGGCAGCGTATTCGTGATTTGTCCCATGGCAGCGTATTCGTGATTCAATCGCCGTGGGAGTGTCCCGGTGGACCGTCAAAAGGGTTTTAGACCGAAAAAAGAAAGGACAACTATCCGCGAAGGTGGCCACATGTTGTCCTAGGTCAGCTCGGGTTCCGAGGGTTATCGCTGCTATCAAAAGGAAGATTCGGGTGAATCCAGTGCCTTTAATAAGGAAAATGGCAAAGGAACACGGGATCAGTGACTTTACGGCACGGAAGATCGTAAAGAAAGATTGCGGGTCGAGGGCACGGAAAAAAAACCCACATCTACTAACGGCATCCGGGAGCTACGAGTCAAATGATGCAAGAAAATCTTGAACTTCCTTAAGCGAAAAAATCCGGTAATTCTGTTCACCGACGAGAGCATGTTTACCGTCGATCCCGTATCAAATTCTAGAACCGACCGGTTTATTAGTTCTCTTCTGGTAAAATACGTGGCCGACGAGCACAAGAACGTGTATCTGACCAAGCATCCTGCTAGCGTTTGGATTGGTGTAAGACATTAGGATTTATCCCAGGCTACTATTGTGGAAAATCGTAATTGATAGATATTGGGCGGAACGCGTCAGAATGTTTAGAAAAATAGGGCGCACGATTGATCCAGATTGGGATACATTGTTGACTGCTTTCGGGAACGTGATTCAACTTGTTTAACCAGGGCTTAAACAATCGTCACGTCGGTCATAGCTTGTTATGATAGCCTGAACAAATGATAAGACAATCTTATTCAAATGTCGTAATAATACCTCTGACCAAGGCAAAATGAATTATATGGTTTTTTTTTAAACTTGACAATACCAATACTAATAAGGAAAGGAATTCCACATTTCCTTTTTCCAAGTCCTTTTCCTCTCCTTCCCTTCAATTTTTCTCTTTTCAGAAAGCGATTAATGGCGCTATAACCATATGCCATATAGGGCTAGGACAAGAGTTACCCAACTCAAAATTTTCACAACGTAAACGCTTTACTCATTTCATTTATACAGCCTCAAGCTGTATTCAAACGTTGTACGAAATGAGAAAACCTTTACTCAACCTCTATACAAGCAAATCTGGCGAACTTAGTCAGCTACTTATGGCTGTTGTGATGGTTGGGACAAGCTCTCATTGCATATCCATTAACGCTTCTGTACAGCTGTTATCCTGCTGTTTAGTTGTGTGTCAACTTGAAAGGCGCTTATTCAACCTTTTCCCGGTTATCCAATAATCACTACACAGCTTTCTCTTGAAGCCGGGTTAAATATTGTCTGCGATATATATTACGCTTTTTTATGGAGGAATTTATTGAGTTTATATTTTGCTGTAAATCAAATTAATCCAAATTAGTTACAAGCAACACCACCAAATTATTTACCCTGCACCGGAAATCTGGAATCGAACTCGAGACGACCGCATTGGCAATCCTTGACACTAACAACTGTGTCGCGCATTTGAGTCAATGTTATAATAAGAGTCCCGCCAAGAGTGGAGCCAGAAGTACCAATCGAACTGTCAAGCGGGGTACCAAAAAGGGAATTTAAATAAACATTATTGTTCCCACAGCCAGTGAACTACAAGTATTGCACTCATTACTGGCCAAATTTTAGTTATTTTAGTTATACCAAGACGTTGAGTCCAATTTGTAATGACTCAAATCTTAATACCAGGCATGGGCACTTCACACTCCTCAGCTGTAAGTCCTGCAAAATCTTCTTTTAAAGCTTCACAGTTGTTCAATGTTTCCTGCAGTGATGATGTCACCTCATTTCGTACCTTCTTCAGATGAGTCACGTTCCTTTCGTAAGTTTTTCCGGAATCTTGATCTTCTATTGTAGCTCCTGGGTCCCGATCGATTTGTAACAGTGTATTTTGTTCTCTTGAAAGTCGTCGATAGCTTATTCCCTGGAGTGAGATTTTCCATGAGTACTGTATCGCCTTGCGCAATGTTTGACTCCTTCGCATGCCGTCTGATGTCCTCTCTTTCTTTCCCTTTTTGTTTGTTTAGATCACGATAATCAGAGGTTGGAGGTACGGTTTCAATATCGTCAACAGCTGGTAGCTTGGACCTAATGTCCTTCCGCAGAATAACTCCGTTGGCGTCTTCCCAGTTGCAGAATGCGGAGTCGTATAGTACATAATCAAGTAATCTTTTAAATCACTCTCTCAGTCTCTGCCGAGCCCGTGGCTAATTTGCAACCTCTTCAAGAGTGATCTATTTTGGCGCTCCTGTGGCCAGTATGGTGCAGAATGATTGAGAACGATGCCGTGAAATTAGCTGTAATTTTCAATTTCCCTTCCAATGAACTGCTTGGCGTTGTCGAGTGTGATAGTTCTAGGATACCTTAAATGGGTAAAAAAAATTACTTAAGCGTTCAACAGTTTTATGAGCCGTTATTCGAGTCATAACTTCCCCTATTTTTCCCCATGAAGTTAATGGCAATATCAACCCACGCCTTTGTTGATAATTGCCTGCGACTCATTGGGACTGGTCGGCTCGGAAGTCCAACTAGTTGACATCCTTCACATACCGGTATCCCATCCTCGTCGCCAGATGTGGTCCTCCGGAACAGGAACCAACTTCTTAATCCACTTCACGGAATCGGATTTACAGAGCAGTAAATAAACACGTTTTACTCTTCCAGATACACAATTTATTCTACTCGACCTTACGTATCTAAAGTCGTAGCCTACTACTAACTTACTGCTATAGTTAGCACACACTTGTTTGAAAAATTTTCAGGTTCTATAATTGTCACTGTCTCCCAGGAGCTCCGTTATCGACATGAAATTTTTCACTTCTGAATGAAAGTCATCCGATGCTAATGCAAAAAATCTGGTTGCCACTTACTCTGACGAAAAATAAATCTCATATTATAACATCCACTCTGGTCTGAATCTGATCAAACAGGTTGAAGGCATGGTAATTCCAAAACATATGCTATGCTGCAATTGATCAATATTATAAATAAAATCTTAATTACTGATGCGAAAACAAAAATGCAGTTTGAATTTGTATGAGAATATATGGGACACGGTGTATATCATTTGATACCCCTTCTAGAAGCTCATTTGAAAAATCAAAACTCAATTTTAATCAACTTACATAAATTGGGCATCCGATTCGACTCACAATCAGAATAAATATAAACATAAGCGCATTATTTCAATAGCTATAACTGAACGACGCAAAAACCCTCTCTAAATTGATAAAAACCGGTCTTCATCTCGTCTTCACTCTAACTCACCCCACTCTAATACTTAGGCACAGCATAGCTTCCTCTTAGTTTTCCTAACGCTTTCATCCAACCGAATGCCCTGCACCGGCACACAATCGTCATTCTTGGGTAACATTTCCGCAATCTCCACAAACAGCTCATAAACGTTAAACCCCGTCTTGGCAGACGTCTCCTTGAACAGCAACCCGTTGCGAACGGCATAGGACTTGGCCTCTCCGAATCCAACTTCCCTGTTTTCCTCCAGATCCAGCTTGTTGCCGACCAGTGCGATGAGAATCTTCCCCGGCAGCTTCTCCCGTAACTCGTCGACCCATCGCTTGGCCCTGGTAAACGTGTACTCCAGGTGAATGTCATACACGACAACGGCTGCTTGAGCCCTGCGGTAGTACTGGGGGGCCATGCTGTGGAATCGCTCGCTTCCGGCCGTATCCCAAATTTCAAACTCAACGATCGCACCCTCGAGGCCGATCGATCGCCGGAAGAAGGCCGAACTGATGGTACTCTGTTGATGCTGGCAGAACTGATGGTTTACAAATCGGGACACCAGGGACGACTTTCCGACTGCCAGTTCTCCGAGCAGGACCAGTTTGGTTTTGAACACTTTGTCTTTGTTGTTGGTGTGTTTTTGGGTGTAGATTGAAAACTGTCCATCGGTGGCTAGAGCCATGGTCTCTTGGAGTTTAGAAGCACTTCTCCCGTGAAGGAATGTCGACGATGAACTGCGGAGCACGGTACCATCAGCGAAATCATTTTGCCGATTTTTCTGTGCGCTGGCCTGCCCATATTTTATGGGCGGGGAATTTTAGATACACACGCCAAACAGGTTTCCTTCAGCAAGGCCTGCTTTTCACGCATTTGGTTTGGCATTGATTCTCGTCGTGAGCTTGTGAATGGATGGGAATTTCAGAACAAAATCGGTTTTTTGAAATGACACATTATGAGTATAGTCGCTGGTGATGGTGTTAGTTTGCGTAGGCGAGCCTTGAGTCACGAGACAAGAGTTTCCGAATTTTTGTTCGCAATAGCTGATGTGCTCTTTTTCTGTTATTGGTCGTGATTTGCTCGATTGGTTCCGCTATTTGACAGCTCAATTGGTTCCCGAGATTCTATCCGCCAGACTATGAATATAGCGACTATAATTATGAGCACTCTGCCATACTCACTAACAGTTTTCAACGGTCTCATTAAAATTGACGTTAGACCACTCGTTCGTGATCGGTCGCGGGGACAAAAACATCAAGCGCATCATGGAGGAGACGGCAACGCACATCCACTTTCCGGACTCAAACCGATTGAATCCGACGAAGGAGAGCAATCAGGTGTCGGTGTATATTAGCAAACACCCTACGTCGAGCAGGTGGAAAAGGAATTCATTCGGCCAGTTGTACCCGTGGCTTGGCTGGTCAAGAGTTTGGAGAAGGAAGACACCCACTGGCTGATGGATTTTCTGTGCGCGAATATTGCGAATTAAATTCCGTCCAAATACAGCTGGGAATATCAACCAGAACCATCGCCCCCACCCGTTCCTCCTTACTTTACCGGAGAGTATTCACTTATATGCTTGTTTTTCTTCCGGTTGCACCTAAATAGAAACGGGCAAGCACTGGCGTGCACAGGGTGGGGTAAGGTGGGGCAATTTCATAATATAAGGGCACTGAAAACCTTTTACTGCGTCAATTCCTTTGAGATGGTGGCTGAAAATTACTTTACAAAGGTGCATGAAGGGACAAACTTCAATGAAATTTTTTGGTCAAAATATTGCACCACAGTGGTGCATACAAAACATTTATGGTGTTTTTTTTTTCAAGGAGGGCTAAAAGAAGAGGGTAAATTTAAGATTGATAAAATTCACCTTCGTGGTGTAAATCGCTGGTAAAAGCTTGTTATTGAATATTTCTGGTGTAAATATATCATCAAGGTGGTGCATGGAGGGACTTGTCAAAATGAATAACTCTGGTGGAAAAATTGAATCACGCTAAAAATTTGGAGGTGCAAATTTAACTGAAAATTTCTGGTGAATGGTGGTGAATGTAGAAGCAAGGTTTATTCATTTCACTGGTGCATAATTTGCATCGTTCTGATGAATGCAAGCTTCATTGAAAATTTATGGTGGAAAATTTGCATGAAGAGGCAAAGCTTGAAAACTGCACCACAAAGGTGCATGGTGAAACAAACTTCACTGACAATTTTTGGTGCACCGTTCTGGTGAATGGAGGAACATGTTTTATTGAAAATTTCTGGGGCATAATTTGCATCGCCATGATAAATGAAATGAACAGAAGATTTATGGTGGAAAACTTGCACTGGTAAATGAAGGCACAAGCTTTATTAAAAATTTAACTATATTGAAAATTTCTGGTGGAAAATCTGCACCGTTCTGGTGAACGGATGGGCAAGCTTTTCTGAAAAATTTGGCTTACATTTGCATCCTTCTGCTGAACAGAGATACAAACTTTAGTAATAATTTCTGGTGTAAAATTTGCACCATTAAATTTGATTGGAGGGTAGCTGATTTACTGAACATTCTCAAAATATGAAAATATGGGGCAAGCTTTATTTGGTGGAAAAACTGCAACATTCTGATGATAGGAGAAGAAAGCTATATTGAAAATGTCTGGTGGAAAATGGAAAAAGGAAATCTGCACTAATCAGAAGAGAAGCAATTTTGCATCGTTCTAGTCAGTTGAAATTTTATGGGGGCAAGTTTGTATGGGCAAGTTTGTATTGAAAATTTCCGGTGTAAGATTTGCAACAATCTGCTGCATGGAGGGGTAAGCTGAATTGAAAATTCTGATGCATTAAAGGGCAAGCTTTATTGAACATATCTGGTAGAAAACTATAACGTTTTGGTGAATGGACGGACAACTTAAACTTGACTTCCGAGAAGAACCTCAAGGGTATTGAATTCTGAGGACAGTTCTAAAAGAAAATATTTCTGGGGATGATTCCATGAAATTTCTGCGAATAATTTCTAGTAAATCCTGCAGATTAGAGCTTCCATTTCCCGGTGGTTAGAACAAAGATAGTAAATTGTTTTAATATCGGTATGTTTCATCTCCTTCGAAGAAAGATGAAAAAATGGAGATTCCTTCAATACTAGGGACAAAAGATTAACTGACATATGTATCTTCATTTTGAAGACATTTAAAATTCTGTGAAGGTATTTTTTTCATGCAGACATTTTGAAGACATCTCATGATTTTTGAAGTTGTTTCAAGACATGCGGAAGCTGAAGCAGGCTTCAGAAGGATTTTTTTTTTAATTTTATTCTGGCATATGAAGATTTTTGTTAAATAAATGAAGTTTTTGACTTCATATTTTAAGCTTCTTCCTGAATATGTTGAATCGGATATTTCAGAATAAAATCTTGATCCAATTGAGATCTTTTGAACACTTCCTGATCAACCTACAGTTTTGGGAGAGTATCTTCACATTAATACTTGATCAACCTGAAGCCTTGAAAAAAATCCAGAGGACTTTATTGTGATCGTTGATCAGCTGGAGATCTTTAAGTAATTCCTAATCGATCTGCAATTTTGAGAGAGCCAATTAAATATTTGACTAGTTTAAAATCTTCAGATTTCATTGGAATCATCTGAACAACCAGCAATCTTGAGAGACTATCTAGAGACGTTATTTGAATTTTATGATCAGTTGAATATCTTAAGAATAATAATTGATCAACCTGAAGTCTTGAAAAATATCCAGAGGTCTTTAAATCTCGGACCAACTGCATATCCTTTAAATACTCTCTAATCAAACTTCCATCTTGGAAGGATGTCTAAAAGATGCCGTTTGAATTTTTGAACAGTTGCAGATCTTCAGAGCATTACTTGATTAAGTTGAAAAGTCTTGAATAATATTGAGAGATATCATTGCAAATCCGTGAATATCAGTTATACGAAGATTCCTGTACTTTCAAGAAGTTTCTTGAACTTACGCTCAGTTCCATGAACTCAAAGCTTATACAAAGTTCTCTGAGTATGTAGAATATTCGACGAAATCCTGGGATATTCCGTCTCTTTTAATTTTTCGATAGGTACAACTTAATTTCTGCCCAGCTTGCTGAACTTTCACATAATTCATGCGATGTTCCGTAATCATCGTCCAAGAAGTTGTTTAACATTCTACGAAGTATCCTGAAGATCTATGATGGTCCCTGTAGTTATGCGAAGCTCCACGCACTTCTATGAAGTTCTCTGAAATCAAGTGAATGTCTCTTGACATCTAGGAAGTTCCCAAATGTTACGTCAATTTTATGTTTGTCAGCCAAATTTCACTGTAGTCCGTACAGATCATTATGATTATGGTGGATGATTTCTCTCATGAATGCATTTGTAAAAACTATTTTGCCGTGCATTAGGATTACATAAAGGGTGATACGGTCAAAATTTGGTCAATATCAACTTGACGTATTTCTTTCAATTTTGCATTTAAAAAACCTGAACACCCCTCATTTTGAAGGTGTGTGTGTGTAGAATGTTGCTCCTATTTTGATTTTGGAATTCACTCTTCAGTTGTCAAAATGCCGTCCAAGCAAGAAGAGCAGCGTATCAAAATTTTGCTCGCGCATCGCGAAAATCCGAGCTACTCGCACGCAAAGTTGGCAAAATCGCTAAAAGTTGCCAAATCAACCGTTACAAATGTAATTAAAGTGTTTGGGGAACGTTTGTCGACAGCCAGGAAGTCTGGATCGGGGGGAAATCGAAAACCGGAAGCCGCTGAGACGACAAAGAGAGTTGCCGGTAGTTTCAAGCGAAACCCTAACCTCTCTCTCCGAGATGCCGCAAATAAGCTGGGTGTATCGTCTACAACCGTGCATCGAGCCAAAAAACGAGCCGGACTATCGACTTACAAGAAGGTAGTGACTCCAAATCGCGATGATAAACAAAATACGACGGCCAAAGCGCGATCCCGGAGGCTGTACACAACGATGCTGACGAAGTTTGACTGCGTGGTAATGGACGACGAAACCTACGTCAAAGCCGACTACACTACTGTCACTCGTTGTGCTGCGCCGACTTCCTATCCACTAAGCCACGACCGAACCTTCTCTCGACTAGCTCGACTGGTCAGTCTTGATTTCCTACTGGCTCCTTCTTCCGCATCATCCGCTTTGGTCATGAGCAGATCGTACTTCTGCTTCAAAAACCGTTCCTCCTCTTCGGCTAGCTTTGTTCACGCTACTGCTGGAGACGCCTGTTCCTCCAGAATTCTCCTCATCCACAAGGCTTTCTGCTCTTCCATCATCTGCATGCCAATCTCTACTCGGGTCGAGCGTTTACTGGTAGACGAGCGACCGAAGGACGTCCTCGAATGGGAAATCAAATCATCTTCCAGCGATCGGCATCGATCAAACTTCCAAGTGCGATCCGGGTCGGCGATGGAGTCCGTAACACCCGCGCAGTCGAAATGCACCCACATCTCACTCATCGGTTTTTTCACAGTGTTTTGCATTGCTGTCGCTCATTTTTCGGTTCGACTAGAACCTCCAGAAAATCTTTGAAGATTGTTCGGATAGATTGTCGGGCAGACGTAAACACGTTTTGATAGCAGCATAAGCAGCTTCAAAGTTATAATTGTATATTGGTTTTAGTTTTATGGTTTTTGAATAAAGGTATTAACTTATATTGTCGTGTTGTTCTTCCTGTTCAAACCCGAAACTATATGAACGTGAATTTTCGCTAGCAACAAATTGCCCTAGGTTTTATAAATTGTGATTAGGTTTTACAACTTTTGCATGTTCGGATAAGTTTCAATAAGTACTTACTCTTAGGTTTCTAATAGTAAACAATTAATATAAATCCATCCACACTAATAGCCGTACTAGTTATCAATAAGAAATTTAGGGTATAACTTTAGGTAGGATTTAACTTATTAATATTTTCAATTTTATACTATTAAATTAACTTTCACGATCGTTTTCTTGCTTCTTCGATCACGTTGTTGTTTGATGCTGCAAGTGACGTTTGAGCGACACGTCACCGGCTATGCTCTGTTTGACGTTTGCTGTTTGCCAGATCTTGGGTGGTACACCTCATGAGTATGCCCTGTGGTATCGTAACAGTTATATTCAGCAGAGAACCCGATAGAGGTCGTCGACTCCGGGGTAGACCTCGCACACGTTGGCTTTTTGCAGTTGAGGAGGACATCAGGTCGCTAAACGTTCGTGGCGACTGGAAGCGAGGACCGAGTCCAGTGGAGAAGACAACTTCGTTCGACGTAGAATCAACAAGGCGATTCATAGCCCATGAAGTATGTATTGAAAACGATGATGTAAATAATTCTATCGAACGTCATTTGCTGCTCTGACCAGACAAATGAGGTTGAAGCTTAGCCATCGCTATCAGAGGTTTTACGAACATTGGTAAAGTATGGAAACCGTGAATTGTCTATTTCGCAATTTCGCTGCCAGACTGTTGAGCAGTTCAGTCGATTTTTATTCTCTCTCGTTTCGTTCGTTCGTTCGTTCTTTCGCGTTGTGTAGTGACGCTCTCGCTGACCCAGCCATGGGTAAGAAATCGCGCGGTAACGCGAGTGCCGGTTTACCGGGAAAACAGCCTCTCCCATGAGACGGCGCGACCACCGAGCCAGGCCAGAAGAAGCAGAAGAAAACCCCATTGCCCGTCCCGACGGGCGTTGCGGACCCACAGCCGGGGCCTCCCGGAACTAAACGACCCAGACCTGCAGAACGGAGCCCAGCCACAGTCGGACCCTGAGACGGTGCCGAAAAAAGTGAAGTTGCCACCCTTCTATGTGAAGGGCTTCCCTCCCGGGCTATGGGAGCAGCTGGATTTCTACATTAAGCAGGGCCTTCGCTGCACCATTCAACGGTGCACGGAAGGCTACAAACTGATGGTCCCGGCCGAAAAACACTACAACACAGTCCAGGCCCTCTTGGACAGGATGAAGCTGGAGTACTTCTCCCACGACGTCGAGGCCACCAAGCCGCTGAAAGTGGTGCTGCGCGGGCTCCACGACATGGACACCACCACCTTAATGGACGAGATTAAGGCGAACGGCCTCAAGCCGGTCGAAATCCACAAGATGACCCGCAGCAAGGCCATCAAGTATCGTGACCAGCTCTACCTGGTGCATCTGGAGAAGAACTCCACAACCGTGAAGGATCTCCAGACGACACGCACACTGTTCCACATCGTAGTGAAGTGGGAGCGGTATAAGCCGACCCACCGTGGCGTCACTCAGTGCTCGAACTGCCTATTGTTCGGGCACGGCACCAGGAACTGCCGCATGGCCAGCCGCTGCATCAAATGCGGCAAAAACCACAAGATCGATAACTGCGACAGCATTGAGGAAGCCGCTCCCACATGCGCCAACTGCGGTGCCGCCCACATGGCCACGAGTAAGGCCTGTCCGAAGCGGGCCGAATACGCCGAGATCCGGAAGAAGGCCTCGTCCAACAGCCAGCCCGGTTGCAAGAAGGTTCCGGAAAACAACGCGCAGAACTTTCCTCCGTTATCACCGGTCCAACCACGGCCAATTCCAGTGTTGCCGCCGCGGTATGGGGACACTATCACACACCTTGGGGGACACTATCGCCACCTTCGCGCGTTCTGGCAAGTTTACTGCAACTTGCCAACACGAAACAAATGGTGCGTAAACGTACCAATGATTCAGCAGCGGGCCCTTCAAAGAAGGTGGTAATCCAGCACAGCGCGTCGCAGGATGACGCCGGAAAACGGGTACTGCAAGCCAACCAGTTTGCGGTGCTCCCCGAAGAAAATGGCGATGGTGACGTCGTTCCCATCGCTGCAAGAGAGCGGATTCCCCCGCTTTTCACGCCGGAGAAGGATGTTGCCAAGCTGCGTGCCGAACTGGCAAAACACAAGCTGCTGCCTCGCTTCAAGCTTTGCAGCATCGGCACCAAAATCATGTGCTCCAGCCTGGAGGAGTACAATCAAACAGGATGTTTCCTAAAGGAAAACAACGTTGACTTCTTCACGCACGATCTGCCATCGAGCAAGCCACTGAAGCTGGTATTGCGTGGATTACCGTCGTTCGAGGCGGCTGTGGTTAAATCCGAGCTGGAGCGGCTTGGGCTCAAACCTGAGGCGGTGTTCCCAATAAACCGGCGTTCCAACCACAACACCAGCTTCCGTGACCAGTTGTACCTGGTGCACTTCACGAAGGGATCCACCAGTCTAGCGGCTCTGAGATCCAAAATCCGGGACCTGTTTCAGGTCATCATCAGTTGGGAACATTACAAATCCCAACATCGTGATGTTACGCAGTGTATGAACTGCCTCTCATATGGCCATGGCACCAAAAACTGCCATATGAAGACTATCTGCGGCAAGTGTGCTGGAACTCACTCGACTGCGTCCTGTGAGCAAGATGATGACATCGAGCCAACGTGTGTCAACTGCGGTGGTAACCACCAAGCCTCCAATCGCGGATGTCCCAAGCGAGTGGAGTTCATCAATATCCGTTGGAAGGCTACGATCAATAATCAGCCCGGTCGCCTCCGTAATCATCGTTCGCCTCCTGCACGCACGGAAGTCCAGTACCCAGCTCTCCAGCCCCGTCGACATGTTCCGAACTTAGAACCACTTCCGCTCAACAACCAACAAGTCAAGTATGTGAGTATTCCTAACAATCGAACAGTCCAGCATCGTCTCGCTGCTGCTGCTGCCCAGCCAATGCCAGGTCCCTCCACGCTGGTGTTGTCTCAGGTGAGCCTGTCGACGATTCTCCGTTCACCTCGGAGGAACTTGTGACGCTCGTGGCCGAGGTCATCATCATCTTGCGCACCTGCAAGACTCGATCTGAACAGCTTCATGCTGCCCTGTCCCTTGTCACTAAGTATGGACCGTGAAGCCATCAAGATCGTAAATTGGAACGCTTGCTCCTTGAAGAGCAAAAACATCGAGTTTGTTGAGTTTCTCAATGAACGAAACATCGACATTGCCATCATAACTGAAACCCACCTGAAGCCTGAAACAAACGTCTACCTTCCCGATTTCCGGCTCGTGAGGCTAGATCGAACCAACTCTGGAGGAGGAGGAGTGGCTATTGCAATAAGGAGAAACATCTGCTGTCGACTGATGCCCAGCTTTCAGCTGAAGATCATCGAAGCCGTAGGGGTGGAAGTTTCTACTCCTATCGGCCCCATCACCATCGTCGCGGCTTACTGCCCCAAACAAGTCAACATCAGGGACGGATCAGCAGCAGATCTGCGACGAGATATTATCAAGCTAACACGACGACGGGAAAACTTTATCATCGCTGGCGACCTGAACGCCAAACATCAAGCTTGAGGCAACAATCGGCGCAATCAAAACGGCACCATCCTGAACAACGACCTGCAGGAAGCGCAGTACAACATCTTGAGTCCGGAAACTCCCACCCGGTTGAGTCGGTCTGGTGTTCACGCTACCATCGATATATTCATCAGCAACATGGGCAACAACATCGCTCAACCTATCACCTATCAGGAACTCAGCTCGGACCACTACCCGGTGGTGACTGAGGTGGGATCCTCCGTAAATCGATTTGAAGCTTTCCGGCGCAACTATCATCGTGTTGACTGGGGTCAGTTCCAACATTGCGTCGACACCGCTGTAGACTACGATGTCCAACCGGAATCGTCCGAAGATGTTGACCGGTGTCTGCGCTCCATCGATCAAGCAATTTCCCGGGCCAGGGAGCTACATGTGCCAGTATCCAGACAGGTGAGTAATACTCTGAACCTTGACAGGCCTACTAAAGACCTCATTAGACTCCGCAACACGATCCGTAGGCAGTACCAGCGTACTGGGCTGCCTAATCTGAAGACCAATTGCAACCGTTTGAGCAAAATCATCCAAGCCAGGATGGTGGATCTCAGAAATATCGATTTTGCAAACAAGATTCGCTCTCTCCCAGATTGTGCTAAGCCATTCTGGAAAATGGCAAAGATTTTGAAAAATAAGCCGAGGCCCATTCCTCCCCTTTCCTCTCCTAACCAAAATTCGGACCCATCTTTACTAATAACCCCATTTGAAAAGGCCAATGCTCTTGGACAACACTTTGAAAATTCACATAACCTTGGCCACGCCATGGTGAGTCCCCACGAGCCTGCAGTATCACAGGCAATGGCTAGTGTCGCTGCCACCCCCGTAGTTGTCCCTGACGAAAGTAGAATATCGGCTGATGAGGTGATAGCAGCGATTAAATCAACAAAGAACATGAAGGCCGCTGGTGTCGATGGAGTGGTCAACCTCGAGCTGAAAAACTTGAGTGTTGACTTCTTCAAGCACCTTGCAGTGGTCTTCAACAAGTGTTTAATGCTTGGCTACTTCCCTGCATGCTGGAAGTTAGCCAAAGTTATTCCAATTCACAAACCTGGCAAAGACCCTACCAGTGCCAAAAGCTATCGCCCCATCAGCCTCTTGTCCTCCATCTCGAAGCTATTCGAAAAATTGATACTCAGACGTCTGCTGGTGTTTTCAAATGATAATAACATCTTTCTCAAAGAGCAATTTGGGTTTAGGAAAGGCCACTCTACCATCCACCAACTCGCACGGGTTACTAACATCATCAAGCGGAACAAGTCCGTTTCCAATACATCTGCCATGGCATTGTTGGACGTCGAGAAGGCGTTCGACAATGTCTGGCATGATGGTCTAGTGTACAAGCTGCATCGATACAACTTTCCGAACTACCTCGTGAAGATCATCAAAAACTACTTGTCGGGCAGATCATTCCAGGTCTACTTGAACAATGTCCCCTCTGATACGTTCAACGTTGATGCAGGGGTCCCTCAGGGTAGCCTGCTTGGGCCTATCCTATTCAACATCTTCACGTCAGACGTTCCTCCCCTGCCGGGTGGTGGTATCCTGTCAATGTTCGCAGATGACACCTCCATCATCTATAAGGGTCGAGTGATCCGTGCTCTGGCGAGTAAACTACAATCAGGCCTGGATGTTCTGTCCGACTATTTCAAGAGGTGGAAGATTTGTATCAATGCAGCTAAAACACAAACCATTCTGTTTCCACACTCGAATTCACCTCGGCTTGTTCCGCCTGCTAACGTCAAGGTCCATGTTGATAGCACTCCTATTGAATGGTCGAGTGAAATAGTCTACCTTGGTCTCACCCTCGATAGCAAATTGCTATTCCGATCCCATGTGGACAAGACATCCACCAAGTGTAACATCTTGATCAGGTCGCTCTACCCTCTGATCAACAGGAAGTCCACCCTGTCCCTCAAAAACAAGCTTGCTGTCCACAAGCAAATCATACTGCCGGCTATTGAGTATGGTATGCCAATCTGGGAGAGTTGTGCAAAGTGCCACCACTTAAAGCTTCAGAGGATCCAAAACAAGATCCTCAGAATGATCCTTAACAGTCCACCGCGAACTCGTAATTCTGAGATTCACCACCTGGCCGGTCTTCAAACACTCGAGGAGCGAAAGACTTCCACGCTGGAAAGGTTCAGAGTCGCCTGTCTGCGATCAAACCACCAGATCATTCGTGATTTGGCAACCTAGTTTAAGTAGTTAGGTGCTCAAGTAGGTAGGTTATCAAATTTATAAATTCAAACCAAAACAATCCCGCAAAGGGTATCCTGTAAATTAGCGCTAAACGCAATCATCACATTAGAATAACCAATTAACTAGAACAAAGATGAAGAGCCAAAGGCTAACCAATTGAAATGTTAAATCAAATGTTGAAACATAAAACCCAGAAAATAAACGTAAATTTTACTACTATGGCATTAGCTCATTTTCGCTTCGGACGGCGTTGTGAACAGCAATAGCAGCAGTAAGAAGGTGGTGGCTAGTCCACTCCTTCACACCTAACAAGCAACAATTGACTGGTCGTGGAAAAGGAGGAATAGGTCTGGTAAAGGAGGCGCCAAGCGTCATCGCAAAGTTCTTCGAGATAACCGCCATCGGTCGTCTGGCTCGCGGTGGTGGTGTCAAACGTATCTCCGGTCTGATCTACGAGGTGTGCTGAAGGTGTTTCTGGAAAATGAGGTCCGTTATGCTGTCACCTACACTAAACATGCCAAGCGTAAGTGGCCATGGATGTCCTCTTCAATAAAACGGCCCTTTTCAGGGCCATCAAGCTTACATCAGTAAAGAGTTGGAATAGAATTTATCTGTGCCTGTTTGTCCATATTCAGAAACACAAGCCCCCAGCGACCACACAAAATTCTCTCCAGAGTTGTAATCTTGTAACCAAACTTGGAAGCAGGGGTGCAAGTGATTTTGATTGATTCTCTTAATCAACTTTCTCTTTGAAAAAAAAAATTACTACAAATTTGGTACGCCTACAATTCAAAAACGGAAAGAGTTAAGATAATAGATAATTGATCAATTAAAAGAACTAAATGCTCTACACATTTATTCCGTCCACTAGCGGTCCTACGTCAAGCTTCAGTTCGTGCCCCTAGGCACAGACCCGTCTACTTTTTATAATCCACCATGAATGGCTGTTCATGGCTATTCAATATGGAAATGTAAACAATCGATATAATATTCTAATCTAAAGCATTTGCAAGTCATCCTACCCTTAAATTGTTCTCCTATGATCCCTGTATGTTTTACAGCCAATTTTCAAATAAATATCATCCCTCATTTGGAGCTCATCAGTTGATGATGAATTCAACCATAAGGAAATCATCTGAAATATTGTTAAAGGGCTCGAGTATTGCCGTTTCAGGGAAATAATTCGACGCAACTGACAGCCACAGCATGCTATTAAAGCTGATAATCTGACGCCAAATGCTAATTTTTCTCTGAATTGGCAATAATACAATAATCATTCGAAGTATTGCGCATTTTTTCGTTCAGTGTATTGAAGGATAAACTAACTTTGACGTTTAACTTTTCACAGGCAACTTTGCCTCCATAAATTCTGCCATAATTTTGAACGGGTTAGAATCGTTATGAATCCTTTTCTATCTTGATTGATGCTTTTCTAGTGGATCTAGCATGTAGCTAGGGAAAATGGCTTCAAAAAGGTTTTTATTGTAGCATAAATACGGTTTTCAAATGGTTCTCAATGTGTTCGTCATTGAACCTTTTTGCAGAAAATCAGTCTTGATGAGCTTCGAGAATACACCCTTCAGAACCTTCTCCAGGGTGGGCCAACTGAACAGATTCAAGTCCTAATGAGGTTTTGGTGGATGCATCAATGGCAAAGCAGCCTTGACCAGGGTTTTATGAATGTTGTTATATAGTAGCTTTGCAGTATTTCATAGAACTTAAAATTTTACTTGGGAAGACGTCATCAATGTTTGTAAATTGACCACTTTGTCAAGCAGTTTTGGCGTGACTTTCTACCAGCAATTTTACAAAACTGGACCAACTAATTTCTATTTTTTTGTGAAACGCACAAATTTTGGCTACTTTTCTCGAGGTTCTAGAAGAAAAAATCTTAAAATAATGTTCCATTTCAAAGTTCGAGTGGTAGTAAACGTCATTTTATCTGCTCGAATGAAGTGGTTAATTCAAAAGCCCTTTTTTTTCGTTTAAATCCAAAATTCTGTCAATGAAAATGTATTCACTGTATTCCGGCAGCCAAGTAGAATGCAATGGACATAATTTCATGCGCGAAATGTTGAATCTTTTGAAGTTTGAAAATAAATGACATCCCCTTTCACCTTAAGACATTTCCGACCCAAAAGCAGACCCATTGATCGTACTCGGCGTGATATGGGATTCCCAAACTGGAAAGAAAAAACACGCAACCCAACAGAAAGACGCAGGTTCTTCACACTAATCAGGTTCTTCGCGACGCATACATAAAAATATAACGAACGAAACGAAAATGTTAAACTAGCTTTCGGTTCGGCTGAGTTAGCCCTGGAAAGGTTCGTCTCTTACACTACCATCAAACAGTCTTCTCTAAACCACCGATCGGTACGCATTTTAGCAGCGAAGCTCTATTCGAAATATGGCACCCAACGCAAAGTACAAAGTAGTTCTGCTGGGTGATGCGAACGTTGGAAAATCATCCATACTATCCAGTCTGGTGCATACGAACAAACCAAAGGGAGCAACACTGGTCACGACAAATGTCTCGCATACCATTTCCGTCGAGAACAAGAACATTTCGCTGGAAATCTGGGACACGGCCGGGCATGATCGCTTTCTGAGCGTTACCCGGATGTACTACCGACAGGCACGGGCGATCCTGGTGGTCTACGATATTACTAAACCGGACAGTTACACAATGGCACAGCAGTGGGTGGAGGAATTGAAGCAGGAAAACAGCACGAGAAATGCAGTCATCGCGTTGGTTGGCAACAAGGTTGATCGGTCTGAAAACCGTGCGGTGTCGCTTGAACAAGGAACGAAATACGCCAGGCAGCAGGAGCTGTTGTTCATGGAGACCTCAGCCAAAACCGGACTAAATGTGACGAATGTTTTCCGATGTATAGCGGAACAACTGGCTAATCGAAGCTGCTCGCAAAACAAACAAGAAGGATTTAAGCTCACGCTGACTTTGGACGAAAGAATAAAACGCCGTAAGAATAGATGTTGCAGCTGAGGTGTTTGTGGTGAACTTTATTCTGTTTTAACTATGCTAGAAAATGATCAATTAAGTGATAAGTATAATGAGGAGAAATAAATGAAACTTGTATCGATAGGTGATGCTTGCTGACCACGTGGATTTTTTTCGGATAAATATAAATTCCCCTCGCAAGAATGAAAGCCATCGTCTTTGTGAACTATACTGGGATGCTAATCAAAAAAATGGTGTGACGAAATAGTGCCAGGTTTTGAACGCTTATAACATGGTCATTTAATTTTAATTACACCCTTTGATTCAGATTGGATGTAAGATATTGTTTGGTATAAAGATGATTGTTGTTTAAAGTGGTTTAAAGTGACAGATGAAAAGCTATCGAATAACCCTGCTAGCCGAGCGTGGTTATTTCTGACAGACTAGAAGCTAAATTTTGACAACCGTGGCCAGAGTTGCAAAATCTCACGATTGTCACGAGAGTGTCACAAAACTCACAGGAAAAGATTAAAGCATTATTAAACGAATCTCACCGATGACCCCCACTGACTTGTTGAGCCATCAGACAATCCTTCGAAAGAGTGACGTTCATATCTGACATCCGGAAGACTGAGTCACTAGATGATGAGACGATGATTGTTGTTGTTGTTTTGATGATCGTGAGCTTCGTTTTTGTACTTACTTCTGTGTGAAGTCAACGATTTACATAGTTGAAGATGCTAGTTCCAAATAACAGACTAAAGTGGTAATTTTTATACGATAGACGAGGAGATGAAAGTATAGAGTTGATAGTTCCGTTAGAGCGAGCAAAAACAACTTTTTAGGAAGGTACAAATCGGTTTGATCATCTCTCTTTATCAAACTCCCCCGTTGGAGAGAAATGGTGAGGGGTATTCACCACAACGGCTTTACTTCCCTTCCGAAGGGAGACGTGACCAGAGTGATTGTTATGCCTCAGAAAAATCCCACCGACCTCGGCTGGCATTGAACCCAGACCCATTTGGGGTGAGAAAGCAGTCACGCTTACCACTACACCACTGTAGCATATTACACCTACTGTATGACTACCTTGGTGTTATGAAAGCACCATGTCTTTAACAGACCTTGCACTTGCCATCCAAGACTGGTTTTGTTTTGTCAGAGGGAAATTCGGGAGGGACGCTAACATATTTACGATATCGTGGGAGGTTTTCCATTACGTCGGACAAAGACAGTCAGGAGCAGCCAAATATCACAACCACCGGCGCCGGCGTCGACCCTGTTCCGGAAATACCAGGGCGTAAGTCACTCTGCCACCTTGTGTCTGTGCTTATTGTGTTTCATGTGTGTTTGTAAAACCTACATCAGGTTGAGGTTCACACTGACAGGAAGATCGGTTTCGCACGAATTCGCTATTACTTTGATGATGGGGATGGTGGACATCTGCTTGTAGAACATTGATGTCTCAAATCAGTTGTGAAAACCTCTCGGGATGGATGTTAATTTTTCAGAACTTTTGTCCCATTAAAGAAACTCGAAGCGAACTTCGAAGATGTCATCAGCGAGACCATTCAACCAAGGTTGACTGTGTTCAGCTGCCCAACTTTTGACGGCGGGGATTTTTTTGTTACACACGCTGAACAGGTTTGAGCGCTTCGTTTTGCAAGCCCTGGCTTCTCACGCTTGGAGTGTGCTACGTATTTTTGGCGATTTACGTTTGTTAATAGTTTTAATATTTTTGATGATATCATCTACTCTTGTCTTTCTACTAATAACACGATTTTCCGTCCCTTTCCACCGTCAAGCAGGCCGTATTTAAATAAGGCACATGATGTTGGCTACTGTCAAACCTATAGTACTGATAAATAACATTCTATCACTTTAAGTTCAACTAATTTATCCTAGGATTTCATGTTTGCTGAGAATTGCGTTATTGGCGTTGACGAGACCTCTGTAACTCTTTACTCCTATGGAGAAATCTCATATGTAACTGTCAGTCTATGTGTGAAATATGGCGGACTATTTCTTATTCTCTCACTCCAACGCAAAACCCCATAAGGAACTGTCAAAATGTGTGTGAAGAAACGTCACTTTAGGACTGGTGTCAAGGCGAATTCCCTTCTGACATGTTTCCCCTGCAATGATAAATCACTTCGATTCGTAGTGCCACATGACAGACTAAGTCAAGTGTAAGAGCATTTGCATTAGATGTGATAACTTTTTACCGTGTGGATTCAGTCCCAGTCGGCATCGCCGGGATTTTGTGAGGCATAAAATTTCTGATCACGCCATTGGAAGATTGACGCAAAAGCTCAACGCAGATGTCGCCACTGCATGATGATGATAATGTTGACAGACTGCATATAAAATTCGTGAAAATTAGCATTAAATCATAATTTTCATCAAACCTGCGTGAAATCCTTCCAATATCACATTCGAATTGAAGAAGAAAACGTTTTTACGATCAGACTGATGTGCATCTTTGACTTTTCCAGGTGAACTTCCATAAGATATATTCATTTCATTTCACGGCTCCATCAATGCTGCATCGTAAATATGATGGTAAACAGAAGTAAATTGCTCAATTACTCAAAATAAAGATGATTTGTCATCTTGTTATCACTTTGAAGACCATCTAGCACCATTTTATAGTATGGTGCGTGTTGAGTAAATAAAGTTCCGATGCGTTTTCCGTCGGAAATTGTGAGTATCAATATGTTTGCTTAAAACCTTTCCTAAGTAAATTCACTCAATTTCCACTTTCATCTTAGTGAAAATCGCACATATTTACAATTTTCTTGTTCCGTATATGTTGCTGAGCTGGCGGCAATACATTATACGCTAGAAACGATCGCCTCACTTGCACCAGATCATTATTTTATTTTTACGGATAGTCTCAGTTCTGTCGAGGCTATTCGATCCATGAGGCCGGTAAAGCACTCCTCGTATTTTCTCATGAAAATACGAGAGCTTCTGAGTGCTTTATCTTTAAGATCTTTTGTCATCACCTTTGCATGGGTCCCATCTCATTGCTCGATTCCGGGCAATGAGAAGGCTGACTCACTTGCTAAGGTGGGCGCTATGCAAGGCGATATTTACGATCGACAAATCGCCTACAATGAATTTTTCTTCATTTATCGTCAACAGTCGCTCGCCAGCTGGCAAAATAAATGGAGTGAAGGAAGTTTGGGACGATGGCTATTCTCGATCATCCCTAAGGTGTCGAAGAGTCCTTGGTTCAAGGGGTTGGATGTGGGTCGAGACTTCATTCGTCTGATGTCTCGCCTCATGTCCAATCACTATTCGTTAAACGCTCACTTGTTTCGTGTTGGGCTGGGAGACAGCAATCTCTGTGAATGTGGACAAGGTTACCAAGACGCCGATCACATCCTTTGGTCTTGTGCTGAGCATCGTGGAGTCAGATCTGAGCTATGCGATTCCCTTCGGGCTCGAGGTAGACAACCTAATGTTCCAGTTCGGGATATTTTGGCTAGACGTGATCTGGAGTTTATGAAACTCATATATGTTTACTTTAAGAATACTAACCTTAGATTGTAAGTTTGATTAACCTTGTGTTTAGTTTGTGTATTGTGCGTGTAGTTTTTTTTTTTTTAATGTTTGTCTTCAAGATGAATAGAAATAAGTTCATGTTTTAGGATTAATTAAATATTTGTATAATAAATCATATTTCAAACCTCCTTCTCCCTTTCCCCATCCAAAAAATTGTAAATCTCCACTAACCTCGAGACGACCGCGAGTAATCGGTTCAATTCCTTTAACTCTAGATTTAAGACATGAATCATGTATAATGCAAATGATAGCTCGGCTCTGTAAAGTTTATTCGATTGAGCCTGTACAAATAAATTAATAAAAAAAAAAAAAAAAAAAAATTTACAATTTTCTGAAAAACGCAGCTGCGCAGGAGGTAACCTCTCCCTGTGGGTGCAAACTTGTTATGCATAATTTGCCATGAAAACATCTCCGATCCATACCGAAATAATAACAAATAGTTTTTAAACACGTTTTCTTACACGATTCAAGCAAAAGTTTCCACGGGAAATTATTAGTTTTTCTTTATGGACCGATTTGCCCCAAAAAGCGTCTGTTTTACTTGGAAAATTTGGAAACTATCCTTCTTCTAGTAGTTCTCACTTCGAAATGTAGGTGACGAAAGCTTGGAAAAGTTTCACTGCAAGACGCCAATTCTTCAGAAGAGAAGTAAAGCCGTTGGTCAACGGTCCATGCCTCCCTGGCGTGGGTAGCATTGGTACTCAGTACGGAAAACAATATCGACGGAAAACAAATCAAGGGAAAAATAAACACCCAATTTTAAAAGTTAAAATCATCCCGAAAAGTGTCCCGATCTGGATGACGGAAGAAGAAAATTCTTCGAAAATATCGTCAAGTGTATTTTGAATGCACACTAGCATTCTCTATCAAACATATTCCCATGCATTGGTTTTCAACCGGAGCATCCCTCGTTCATGCAATTTTTTCACTATTTGAGGTTGCAAGCCTCGATCTTTTGTCACTGGAACGACGCCAGCCAAACCATCCCGCGTTGATCAGCTACGTCCATCCGCTTTGAAATTAGACACAAGCAGAGGTGGCAACAGTACATTTTTTGAAAAACCATCGGAGATAGAGAATAAATAAAATCTCGCAGCCTGATTTTTCCAAACAGTTTATTGTAATGAAATTTTAGCTGCAGGCTTGCGTGTGACAGTAAATTACCAACTCCCTTATTTACGCATAATTTTAACATCAATGCTTATGAGTGGTCAGTCTTCATTCTTATCTTTTAATTCCATGCAATAAACATCAAATACATGCAGTAATTAGCCAGAAATCAGCAAAATTCTACACGACATAAATTTATGTCGCGCGTGCCGCCGGTCTTGTCTGCTTCTTTGTACGAAAATGTTCTGTCGCTGGCAGAAAACAGTTTAGAAATGTCATGACATTTTGGCCGCTTGCCAGTTTGTTTTTGTGTGTCGTCACAATGGTTATCGCAAAAAGTATCAAATTTTAAGGAAAAAATGTTAAACTCCAGGACTCGTGCCACCACTGGACACAAGAATGCGAGACGAGCAACTAGCCAGCCTGAACCAGCTCGATGAATCAGTCATCCATCCTTTTGCACTCTTCTATCCCAGAGCATCATAACAATCATTTGTTCTATCTCCCTCGTCTGATGTCTGATGTAGTCTCGAAGCCGATCTTCGTTTTCCATGACACGAATCACATTTGTGTATTCGGAGCTTTCCGAAGCTCATACTCAACTGCTCTCGGCGCGTATGAATCGTCCAGTTATGTCATGTGTGTCGACTCCCAGTGTTGCCAAATGCACTTTGACGACTTCACACGAAATTAAAGTAAATTAATTTTTATTTTATATCAACCATATCACATACACTACACCTTGGTCTGTCAACACACCAATTTTGTTGAATAAAAAACAAACAGATGCAAGTCAGTGATGTTGGTTTGATCGAATTTTGCAGGAATACGGATCCGTAGGAGATATTCACAGAAGCTCAAACCGCCGGGATGTTCTGAGGCATCACATCTCTGATCACGGGAAGTAAAGCCGTTGGTCCCCGGTTCATGAGTTGATGGGTCGATAGGTAGGGTCCAGGTGTGGGAGCTGCCTCCCTGGCGTCGGTAGCATTGGTGCCCAGCACGGAAAACAAGATCGACGCAAAACAAATCAAAGGAAAAAAAAAAGTTTTTAATTGTGGTAATGCCAAGGGGTTGGTCACTCGAAACAGTGTGCCAAAATCAAACTTGGGCACACCCGGGTGCAGTCATTGGCGTTCTTTGGCACCCATGGTTACAATTTTTATGATCTTTAAAGTTACTGACAACACTGAAATTTTTCTGCGCCTGCGCAGTGTGCATGTGTCAAAATGTTATTGATGTTGCCACTCCTAGTCAAATTATTTTCAAAACAATCGTAAATCTCGTAAGGATTCTCAAAATCGTTACACCCACGGCAGTCGCATCCACATTTCCTCCCAGACGAAGAGCAGCTAAGGCCTTTCGCAATGCTGAGTTTGAAAAAATATTGCAAACTACTCGACAGTTCTAAAATTTGAAACTGTCAAAAATGAAACTGCAACATGGTCAACGCAACGCGCAGTTTTAAAAGATGTTTGGCATTCCTGTCTATATATGTGTGCGTGTGCAAAGTTTGTCTGAATTGTTTCCGTCGGTGAATTAAACACGAGCTTTGCGTATGAAATTCAAAAGTGGAAAGTTTATTTAAAAATGGAAGAGTTTAGCTTCGACCAGTTGATCTTGCAGGAGTTTAATGACGATAGCGAGGTGGAGGCTGTGCTGTACGAGATGGAAGGTAAGAATTTGAGAATAAAAGCACGTTCCAATATTGCACTGACATCAATTCCGTTTTTTTAGATGCATGTACACCTAGCTCTCAGCGAACCGGCCGGACATACATCCGTCGTGACTTTGTGATCGCTCACGAGCAGTTGATGATCGACTACTTTACTGATACCCCGCGATACACAGAGAAAATGTTCCAAAGAAGGTATATAATGAGTAAAGAAATGTTTCTACTCATTGTTGAAGAGCTACAGCGAAAAAGCGATTTTTTCAAACTGAAATCGGATGCGTTGGGAAAACCCGGACTTTCAAGTATTCAAAAATGTTCTGCAGCAGTAAGAATGCTGGCCTAAGGAACTGCTGCGGATTCCATGGATGAGTATTTGAAAATGGGTGACTCAACAGCGATGATGTGTTTGAAGGAGTTTTGCCGCATCCTCGTGGTCGCTTTTGGTGAACGTTATTTACGTTCACCGAATAATGATGACGTAAAGAGGCTGTTGAATGAAAACGATGCTAGGGGGTTTCCAGGCATGCTGGGTAGCATCGATTGCTGGCACTGGCAGTGGGGAAATTGCCCTACTGCTTATAAAGGTGAGTTGAATTAATGTATTACCAAATACAAAACCCTCTCCATTCCCCTAATACATCGCCAATCAAAAAGGGAGAAGCCTATAAGATGTGAAAGAAGTAAATCTCGATTACTTTTTCGAAGGGACGTATCAGCTTTTGTAAACAATGAATTTGATCGTCGATTTAGCGTAACTGTTTGGCTCAAATCGGTGACATCGACCACAGGTGGTGTCCCACTTGAGCTGGAATGACCCATATATTATGTATACTTATTTGAAACGAAATTACTCTAACTCTTTCCCACTCCATAAGCTTATCAACTATAAGATATTAACTAAATGATTCTTATTTCCATTCAGGTCAATTCACAGGAAAAGAAGGTAAATCCACTATTGCGTTGGAAGCAATTGCCTCCTACGACACACATATTTGGCACAGCTTCTTTGGTTCTCCTGGTAGCCTCAACGATATCAATATTCTGGATCGTTCACCGTTGCTCAACAACGTCATCAATGTGAGTTGTTTAACATCTGTCGATAGATTTTGCATACCTAAAATCTAAGATAAAGATCAAAAAAGTAAAGTGATCAAAGTAACTCAGGCTGATAAAGATATGCATTTATTTTCAGGGTAGAATGCTTACAGCTTCTTACACACTAAATGGAAAACCACGCGATCAGGGATATTTCTTGGCGGATGGGATTGAAATGGTTTTTCGGATGGGCTTTGAACAAAAGACTTACGCGAAACTTCGAGAGTTAAAATTAAACGATGTTTATTCTTTCGTGTTTAACATCAGAAAAAGAAAAGCAAAGTAAAAGATACTTGTCAAAAAGGTGAACACTAGATCGAATCTATAGTAGTAGTAGTAACAGTAAAGTCCGCAATATGGGTATACCAAGTAGCAAGGGGTTGCTCACTCTAACACCCCCGCTCAACCGTTGCAACTTGCCAACCCTATGGCAGAACGATTTCGCCGGAATGCCGCAACAGGTAATCCCTTGGTCAGTATGTCCGCCTGTTGATCCGTCGTTGCGATATACTCGAGAACTATCTGCTTCTGTTTCACCAAATCTTTCAGAAAGTAGAACTTCACGTCTACATGCTTCAGTCGTCCGAATCCTTTGGAATCCTCCGTTATACGAATCGTCGACTGATTATCCTCGTAGTACGTCACAGGAGTATCGACCGCACATCCCAAGTCTCGCAATAGACGTACCATCCATAATCCATGACAAACGGCAACACACAATGCCGTCAGTTCAGCCTCCGTCGAAGAAAGCGCAACAGTGTGTTGTTTTCGAGTAATCCACGCTACAGTTGACCCAAACACTTTGAACACGCTACCACTCACTGATCGCCTATCGATCGGGTCGTTGGCCCAGTCGGCATCCGCATATACTTTCAGCACCTTTTTCTCACCTCGGCGGTACACAAGGCTCACGTCCAGAGATCCTTTAATGTAACGTAGGATCCTCTTTAAATGTGTCCATTGTTCGTCTGTTGGGCAGCTCTGATACTGGCTGAAGTAATTTATAGCAGCCGCCAGATCAGGCCGTGTTGTCAAAGACGCATACATCAGACAGCCTACCAATTCGCGGTACGGTTGTGTAGTACGCTTCTCCTCTTCGCCTTTAGGTAACTTCAGCCGATTTTCTATGGGCGTTGAGCAAGGCTTGCAATCCTCCATTCTGAACCGTCGCAAAACGTCTTGAAGATACTGTTGCTGGTCAATTCGCATCACTCCTTGCTCCCTATCGTAGCTGATGTTCATCCCTAGGAAACATTTGATTTCACCAATATCCGTCATTTCAAATTCACGTGACAGACAACTCTTCACGCTCTCAACAGCTTGTAACGTCAAACCCACAATCACAATGTCATCCACGTATAAAACGATGATAATGATGTCGTTCTTCGTTCTTCGTATATAGAGGCATTGATCATTTAAGCTTCGTTGGAAACCCAAACGCCCTTGGATGAATTGGTCAAACCGATCATTCCATGCCTTGGAAGCCTGTTTAAGGCCGTATAAGGACTTTTTCAAACGACACATGAGATCTGAACTGCTCTCAAATCCTTCGGGCTGCGTCATGAAAATCTCTTCGGTGAGCGAACCATTCAAAAAGGCCGTCCGAACATCCATCTGGTGAACAACCATTTTCTTTTCATTGGCCATCGCCAAAACTGCACGCAATGTATCCAATCTGGCAACTGGGGAATAGGTCTCACTGTAGTCGAATCCGAACCGCTGGCTGAAACCTCTTGCCACCAAGCGGGCTTTATAACGATCAGGTTGGCCGTCAACACCCCTTTTCACCTTAAAGACCCATTTGCACGTGATGGGTGACCGGCCCTCCGGTAGCTTCGCCAATTCCCAGGTCCGATTCTTGATTAGAGATTCCATCTCTTCATTCACAGCAATCTGCCACTTATCCCAGTCGTCCCGCTTTCGAGCTTCAGCTAGTGAATTCGGAAGATTCTCCACATAGCTCGCGGCATTCAATGCGTATGCTGCGTACTCCACCTCGTAGTCCTTATGCCATACAGGTACCTTGCGTGGCCGCTTCGAACCCTTACCATTAGGTTGCTCTTCAGCTTCAACTTGAACATCAGCAACAGCGTCATCACTCTCACAGAAACTGTTGTATTCTTCATCATCGGATACTTCTGAATCGACATCGCCACTTTCGTTCTCCAGCTCGACCCCGGCTGTACCATCGTCAATTGGTCCGATTGAAAAGAAGTCATCGGATAACATACGCTTATTCGATGTGGTGGGAGGCGACGTTTCCAGGAACACGATATCACGAACATGAACTATCCTTTGCTGGCCTGGTTTCCATACCCGATAGCCATTGATGGCGTATCCAAGAAAGATTCCCTTCCATGATTTGGCGTCAAGCTTACCTCGTTGTTCCTTAGGAACGTGGACGAACACGCTGCATCCGAATACCCGCAGCTTGGTCAAGTCGGGTTTGCATCCTTCCCATCGCTCGTATGGAGTTTCACAGCTATCGATCGCACTCGTGGGACTGCGGTTCAGGAGGTATGCAGCCGTCTGGATGGCGTGACCCCAGAAACACTTATCTATTCTGGAATCCTCCAGCATCGTTCGGGCTTTGTCTACTAGTGTACGGTTCAATCGCTCGCTAACCCCGTTCTGCTCGGGCGTATGCGGAACCGTCCACTCCACCACAATCCCTTTTTGCTTCAAGAACATTTCAAACTGCCTGCTCCGATATTCACCGCCGTTGTCGCACCTTAAACGGCTGATCCGTTGACCAAACTTTGCCGTTGCCACTGCTTCGTAGTTGCGAAAACATTCGAACACTTCATTCTTCGCATTTATCAGGAATACCATACAAAAATGGCTCCAATCATCCACGAAAGTCACAAAATATTTCGCGCCTCCGATACCAACCGGCGAAACCGGACCGCACACGTCTGAATGAATCAGTTCAAGCACACGCGACGATCTCTTTTCTGTACGAGCAGGAAACGGATTCCGCGTTTGCTTGCCGATCAAGCACGGTTCACACACGACACTGTCTTTGCCTGTACGTGACAATCCCAGTCCTGTCACCATCTTGTCCCGAATCAACTTTTCGATACCGCGTACGTTTAGGTGACCAAGGCGTCTGTGCCACAGTTCCAAGCATCTTGACACCCGACCACTTGTCAACATCGAATTCGCCTCACTTTTCTGGCTACACAGATCAAGCTGGTACAACTTCCCGACTCGCGAACCACACGCTACGACCTCGGATCCACGACGGATTTCAACCTGCCCGTTTTCGTACACAACTGTCATCCCGGCTTCGTCAACTCGCATTACCGAGAAAAGGTTGCAACGCAAATTTGGCACATACAACACATCCGTTACCGTACACTCAACCGACTTGCCGTAAACATTGCTGATCACTTTCACGGTACCCGCGTACTCCGCCAAAATCGTCACATCATCCTTCGCGATGGCTATTTCAACGGGATTCTTCAGTGGCCTAATATCTTCGAACAGAGACTTGTCGTTCACCAAATGGTCGGAACAGCCAGAGTCAATGTACCAGTGAACTTTTTTTAGCCTTCCATCAGACGTGTTTTTATTCACTCCAACAAAACAAACACCATTTGGTTCAGCTACGTGGGCTTTCGCTTTGTTTTTATAACTTTTCTTCTCCAAATCACTCTTTTTCATCGGGCACTCTGCCAATTTATGGCCATCCTGTTTACACCCGAAGCACTTGAATGTCTTCTTCTTGGGGAATTGCTTCGAACCGGAAAACGCTGCCTCACTTTTAAGGGTGCACAACTCTGCACCTTTTCTTTTCGTTTCTTCGTCCAACAGCCTGCATTTCACAAACTCGATGGACAGATTCTCCTCGGGCATCGTTTCCAATGCTGTCACAACGGTGGAATATGACGAACCGAGCGTTAACAGCAGGTGACAAACTACATCGAGCTCCTCCAGCGCGGCGCCAGTAACTCGATACTCCCGCACAAGTCTGTCGAATTTGAGGAAATGCTGCTGTAAGGTTCGACCATCGAAGCGCAGAGTTAGCATTTGCCTTTTCAGGTGCATCCTGCTCGCGATGCTGTGTCGCTCAAACACCCGCTGGAGGGCATCCCAAACATCCTTCGGAGTTTTTTGATCGTGGATATATTCCAATTGCGAATCCTGAACTCTCGACACGAGCAGCGACTTGCACTTGCGGTCCTGTTTGGCGCGCTTTTCCCGGTCCTTCACTTTCTGTGCTCTAACCTCCGCATTATCACCCGTATTATCCATAAGCACCTCCACTTTGTCCGCATCTGTACGGATGCACTCCAAGAGCTCACGCTCCTCCAGGAGAATTGTCATCCTGTACTTCCATGCGGCATAGTTCGAACCGTCGAACAACGGAAGAAAATGCCGATCGAGTTGTTCCTCCTCCATCACGCAGAAAAACTATTTCTCATCCGGCGAACGAATACGACACTGGGCCCATAACCTGAAATGGTTTTTCGGATGGGCTTTGAACAAAAGACTTACGCGAAACTTCGAGAGTTAAAATTAAACGATGTTTATTCTTTCGTGTTTAACATCAGAAAAAGAAAAGCAAAGTAAAAGATACTTGTCAAAAAGGTGAACACTAGATCGAATCTATAGTAGTAGTAGTAACAGTAAAGTCCGCAATATGGGTATACCAAGTAGCAAGGGGTTGCTCACTCTAACAGGGATATATCCAGATTGGGGTATATTTATTAAAACTATCTCACATCCCAAAAATGCAAAAGAAAAGCTTTTTAGCAAAGCACAAGAATCCTTAAGGAAGGACGTCGAGCGTGCATTTGGTATTTTACAAAAATGTTGGCACATTCTGGCACACCCTGCCCGATTGGGTGACCTGAATGTTTTGAAAGAAATAATGAATGCATGCATCGTTCTACATAACATGCGCATCGAATATCGCATCGACAACGACTTCATGGACCATTATGAAGCACATCAAGACAACGAACCTCAAGCGTCATTGCAGAATTCATTCGAAGATTATTGTTCAAAGCGGGCTAAAGTAAGAGATCCCACAGAACACTACGATCTGCGAAATGATCTAATTGAACACCTTTGGCAGCATCACGGAAATATGATGGCCTAACTTATAATTTAAGTTGTATGTATACGGGGTAATTTAAGATGTAGATATTTGGGGGTGATCTAAATTGCATGTGTATGGGGGTTATTTAAGATGTTTTATATAGATGTTTGTAGATGGTAAGTTGTAGATACATGGGGGTAATTTAAGATGTATTCATGTGGGGGGATTTGAAATCCATAAAGAATCGGTATTAGTCTATGTGTCCATCTACCGTTCTCCACCGTATTCCACTCCTGTTGCCACTTAGCCAACGACTCCGTTCTCACCACTTTCCGTACTCTTCTGGCTTCTCTTCGTATGCATCACTGTCCTCCGCCAGGGTGATGCCTATAGGGGTTGATGCATATATTATGTCACGCTCTAAGGGGGGAGGGGAGTCTAAGATTTTGTGACAAGCAATGCATTAGGTATTTGGAAAACGTGACGATAGGGGGGGGGGTAAATTTTTCCTCGATTTAGCGTGACATAATTAATGCATGGGTTCTAGGGATTATTCCGACGATAACGTATACTCACGCAGAAAAAACGCTCTGTAGTGAATTAATAAAATATTTTGTTATTTTTCAATACAATGTCTCGGTTTGTTTCAGTTCATGAAGAAGTTTTAAATTAATATAGCACTCCATTCACATCAAATCTATAAATTTTATTGAATGCATCATTAATGCGATTGATTTAAATAAACGAAATTTGGTTTGTAACAATTATATATTTTATTCAATCCAAATGGTTACTTTGATTGTTTTAACTGAATATTTTTTTAAGTGCACGTTTCAAACAGTCAGTCTGGCAGTCAGGCATATTTGACGTGGCTGTTGAAGTTTAGTCGGTCACGAGGGTTGCGACACATCTAAATCTCAATTCTAGATGCTCAACAAGCGAATCAATCTTCGAAAAATCTTCTTTCATTTATTGCATCTACTTGCATCGCGCATCATCTTTTTGTAGGAAATCTTCAGAATCGTCCTCAATATTATTTTTATCTACTCTACAAAACAAAATCTTTCCTGTATCGTGATTGAGACGTCATTCGGACGATTTTCCTGGTTTCGGCAGCAACACTATTTTCTGTATCTTTCACCTGAGGGAAGTGACCCTCGTCAAAACATTTCTGCAACACCATCCTGAATATATCCGCAGACGTCTGGATCGCCGCTTTCAACGTCACGTTGGGGATTCCATTAGGAACGCGTGCTTTCTTCACCTTCAATCGAGCCTTCAATCCTTTCGACACTGCTAAGAGTTCCTCGTTCGTGACTTCGACGTTATCTCCCTCTCCCTCTCCATACGGTGTAGGTGGGCATATTTTAGAGGACATCATTGGACCTCTGATCTTCGCCATCACGACTCGGTATGCGTTGCGTGCGTGTGTGTGTGTGTGTGTGTGTTTTTTTTTTTTTGCAGGTGGGAAACCTTCAAAAGGCCGTCATGCCACCGCTTACTGACTGGGCGCACGGTCGCGATGACATGGTGTGTGGGAGTCTTACCCACTAAAACCTCCTTAGACGCCTTGCCCGTAATCCCCCGGGACCACTTATCGTATTACTTCGGAGGGGGCTATGCATTCCGCATCTCACTTTGCCTCAGCTAACTGGCGCGTCTAGTTTGCTGATCGTCTCTCCAGTTTGTGAGCCAATTAGCTCCCAGCGTAGTTGCGTTCTACTCAGCATACCTCCTGCGGTGGATTCAACCTACTCCGATGGAAAGATCCCTGGCGATGAGAGTTCTCCCGGCTCCGTTTTTCACTTCACACTTGGGTGACCACGTTACTACTTTCTAGCTGGTCTTCTCGCCATTTTCGCTGCAGCGCTGACATGATCTGCGTTACTGCTCTGTTGACGGCATTCCAAGTGCCCTCGTCTCGACACATTTCATCGACGATATTCTCCACGTTGAGGACGGGCATCTCCCTTCGCACTGCCTCGAACCTGTGACAGTCGAAGACCACATGCTCCGGCGTTTCGTTCACGTTGCCACACTCCGGACAGAGGGGTGAAGCAGCCGTGGCCAGATAGGAGCTGCGTCAGGTGAAAGTGTTTCTCCGTGTTTTCTGTTCATCCAGGTCGAAAGAATCGGTATTAACCGATGTGTGCATCTACCGTTCTCATTCGTGTTCCACTCCTGTTGCCACTTAACCAACGAGTCCGCTCTCACCACTTTCCGTACTCTTCCGGCTTCTCTCCGCCTGTAGCACTCGCTGTCCTCCACCAGAGTGATGCCGATAGGGATCATTCCGGCGATAACGCATACTGCTTCCAACGAGATGGTTCTGTACGCACTCACGACTCGCATGGCCATGAGCCGGAACGTACTGCTCAGTTTTCTTTGGTTCTGCTTGGTTTCCAGCGCTGCAACCCAGGCTGGACCTCCATACCTCAGTATCGACGATGACACACTGGCCAGAAGACGCCTCTTGCTACTACTGGGACCAGAGTTGTTCGGCATGATTCTAGCTATCGCGTTGATGGCCTTCGAAGCCTTCTCACAGGCATATTCGACGTGGCTATTGAAGTTTAGCCGATCGTCGATCATCACTCCCACATATTTCAACACGCGCTTCGAGGCTATGGCGTGCTCTCCGGCGGAGATTTCTGCCCGCTGCACCGCTTTACAGTTACTGACCAATATCACTTCCGTTTTGTGGTGGGCTATCTGCAGCTTCGCTCCTTGCATCCAGTTACCAATCATGTCGATCGCCTCGGTGGCCAACATTTCCACCTCTTCCAGCGTCTCGCCTGTTACCGTCAAGACGATGTCGTCCGCAAAGCCAACGATCTCAACTCCTTTGGGCAGCTTCAGCGTTAGCACGCCGTTGTACATCCCGTTCCAGAGCGTTGGACCAAGGATGGAACCTTGTGGAACTCCCGCCGTGATCCTAATCGATCTCTGTCCCACGTCTGCCTCGTAGACCAGAACCCGGTTCTGGAAGTAACTCCTCAGGATCCTGCACAGATAGTCAGGGACCCTCATTCTATGCAGCGCCTCGGCGATGGCTTCACAGCTGGCTGTTGATCGCATTCTTGACGTCGATCGTTATCACGGCGCAATATCGATCTCCTCTCCGCTTCTGTTTGTACGCCTTCTCGGCACAGTCCGAATTGCGGTTGGGTTGTTGCACAGAGCAACACATTTCTCGACCACAGTCCGAATTGCGGTTGGGTTGTTGCACAGAGCAACACATTTCTTCAGCCAGCGCTTCCTGATCACCGTTTACAGCTCCATAATTCTTGCTATGCTCAGAATATAATCTGGATTTAGTATACTTATTGTTGCTCTTCCTGTTCCATGACGTGTGGTTTTTCTCATTGGGATTCAGGCCTTAACATTCCGGATGAATTGAAACAATCCTCGCCACCATCTGACGAGTTACGGGAGTATCTTGGAGCAGGAAGTCTATAGAAAAGGCAGAAACATACCGTAGGAAATACCAGATACTGAAATCTCCGATGACGGCACATACAGCACAACATAAAGCACCAACGCGAAACGAAAACAAAAACAGTCTTTGACAGATTCTAGTACCGAATCATATGGGGTACACCATACACAGCAAAAAAAGTTGTTGAATATTACATCGAAACTGCTGCAACCAGGTCAATCCATCGGTTGTGTAATATCACATTGTACGATGTACATCGATTTTGCTTACAAAATTACATCCATTGATGTAATATTGTATCTGCTTTTCGCTATTGTATCATTATTTCATACATCAGCTTGAATTAGGTAGATCGATATTACATTTTTTTTTTTTGCTGTGTAGGAGTACTTGGGACCAATAGGCTACTCAAGCAGTGCATCAATTTAAAATCGTTACTTTCTACCCGCTGCTAGTTCTGTTAACCCCATTTAATGATAGAAAATAAAATATGTCGATGTCATTGATTCTTTACGGATAACAGTTATTTAAACTTTTACCAAGTTTTTCAGCAATTCTAAGACCCTGTAAAAAAATAGATTCCTGCAAAATAATTATGTGTGCAAATATTGGACTGTTTTGCGAATGTCATCAGTATAGGCAGACAAACAGACATAACACATTGAAAATTTCTCACTGCAAACAACAAAACCGCCATCTGTTGAGTACACTGTGGTGGGTAGTACCATAGAGGTAACTCTAAGACCACTGGGTCCCGAAGAAAATCATTATTATTTTTGGATCACTCAGTACCAGAACAACGGTCCCAAGCAGTCCCAAGCTATTTCACTCACCCCTGCATGTTCTGCATGAATCCACACACCCCTGATGTTATCTGTCAAACTTTCATAGCGAATCAAAACAAACATAGTGTAGTAATAGAATTTCAACTAGAATAGGGTACGTTAATCGTTTGCTTGGGACCAATAAGCTACTAAAGTGGTGAGCCAATTTAAAATCGTTAGTTTCGTATTGATTGTTGGTAGTACGCTGAACAGATGGCAATAGTGTGAAAACGTCAAACGCAAGGGTATTGACAATGCGCGCCAGAGGTGGCGGTACTTCCAACTAAGATACTTTTAAATTGACCGATGAATGCTTGTTCGATGAACAACTTGCGAGTGTTATGTCTGTTTGTCTGTGGACTTCCGCAAATCCAGATCATTTCCAAATCCACTCAAATTTTGGGGACCTCAATACACATCGGAAGAGAATGGGGGAGCAGGGGGTTGTAATACGCCATGTAATCTAGACCCATCCTATTGCATATGAGTTAGGGCGTAATTTAGAATGTTCGAGTATGCAGTTAAGGCGTTTACTTCATGAATAAAAAACAGAAACCATCGTTAACCATATTTCATTTTTGAAATTCAATTAAATTTATTGAAAGAAAACAAGAAAACCCTACTGACGCCAATCGCCACCTTCTTCAAATTCCACGTACATCTGTTGTTCCGGTTCTAATTCATCATTCTCTGAGATTATGTCAAAATTACCGTTGGCATTGCTGCACGACATTTCTTCGAGCAATCTTTGTTTCTCGAGAAGCAGTATTTTTGCTGAATATGGATCCAACCCTTCCAAGCGAGCGGTTGCCACTTTTATCATGTTTTGTTGCTTCAAGGCAGCGGTGTACTCCTCGAATAAGTGATTTTTCTTTTCCGAGGCTGCTGCAATCCTTTCCAAAGCCTCGGCACGTCTGGACTCAATTGCATTCGATCTTAAAGCACTTTTAGCAGCATTTCTCCCTATTGGTCTTGGTGTACCTAGTCCACTTGAAGTTTCAGGTACTTCAGAAATGGGAGTGGAAGGTGTTGTTGTACCTGTGAGGTGCATTAGAAATTACAGTACAAACTTATTTGCGTTTAATTTTTAGCATAAGTATCACATTCAAAACATTAATCGCATCGCAAACATGTCGTTTTCGTTTTTGATTTAGTTCCAGCCCAATTCCAACCCGACATTTTTGTTAGAGAAAACCTCAACCAGAACCAGGTTACAAAAACGAGCGATCAACCTGGTGGTTGCTAGAAAATAGGGGAAAAAAACCACTTTAGTCTGTTATTTGAAATTAGCATTCTCAACTATGGAAGCAATCCCTATCTTGATACCCGCTCCAGCTTTTTTCTTCTTGATTTGTTTTCCGTCGATCTTGTTTTCCGTACTGAATACCAATGCTACCGACACCAGCTCTCGCACCTGGACCCTACATATCGACCCATCAACTCATGGCCCGGGGACCAACGGCTTTACTTCCCTTATGCCTCAGAAAATCCCAGCGGCGCCGGCTGGGATTGAACCCAGGCCTTTTGGGGTGAGAGACAATCACGCTGACAACTACACCACCGGTGCCGCTTAGCCGATCCAGGTTGGAACTGAATTAAAAACGAATTCGCCAATGTCTGGCTTTTTTGTTGCATCTTTAAAAACTCAGCTACACGAGGCACCCTATCCTAAATAGGTTTTTTTTTTTCTTTTTTCATTTATGTCTACATATTTTTCTTACCTCCAAGATTGTCTGTACCAAATTTGGGACACCTCTTTAGAATCTCCCAACATTCCATAAAGCGAAAATCTTCACTATTTTCACTTTTGAATAGTTGCACCGCTTTCTCCACCTTATCCTCGTCGTTCGTTCCACTCTCGTTGAGGCGAACGATGTTCTTGTAGCAGCCACTAAATTTCTGAACGGCTCGGCTGACAACGCCCCAGCGTTGTCTTAATCCATCAGGTGTTCTCGCTGCAAAGGACTCAAGTTTTTGCATTGCATTTTGGTGGACTGCTGACCAAAACAGCGTTAGACTTTGGTCAGTCCTCTTAATCGGATCTTCTGATGTTTTCATCCAAGAAAGACACAGTTGCTTGGTTTCGGCGGCCGTAAAACTTTTACCACGTTTTCCTTGAGAACTCTGAGTCATGATCTATTGTATAAGATGGACGAAAATAATAATTGGATATCACTTTTGGCGATCCAAGTAATCCACAATTAGCATAGCAATCGATGTTTGTTATAGCAATAAAAAAAAGTACATTCCACTAATTCCACTAGTTTATAAATAGGCCCTAAGATGTGATTTGATAATCATCTTGTCATAATCATGACATTTCGACCATATGGAACAACAATCCGGAATATCCAAAGCTATTTCTAAAGTGGCTATGAGAGATGGTTTGGCCATGTGGAACCTTGATCCAGAATATCCAGAATCGGTTTTACTGTGCCCATTGGCCATGATTGTCGTTTTGAGAGCCATTTGGTAATATTTCGTCGAGTATATGTGATTTGATATGCTGCTTGATATGGTTATGAGATATGTCATTTGACCATGTTGACCATAAACCGGTCCATCCAGAACCACACCAAATTTCGTAAATTGTATCGGTAATTTTTTTTTTGCTGAATTCATCCGGTAAAATATAATTTTTACCGATAGTTTTGTGAAATGTATTGTTTTACCATCTTTCCGCAATGAAAATTTACAGAAAATTACCGAAAACTGTAAACAAATATTGCTGATCGAAACTGTAAATGGCTTAAATTTTACAATACTGTAAAAAAATGTGACGAACGTACTGTAAATATAGCCTTTTACCAAAATAAATGGTAGTGAAGTGCCAGAGAAAAGTAAGTACTTATGTTTTTTTGCTATGATCTATGTAATCTATAAAGAACGGATCTTTATTTTGCATTCAATCCTAGGCCAATCACTTTTACTCACCAGTCATCATGGACGATAAGCAACCGAAAGTCTACCATGAAACTACCATGAAAAAACAACCAATATTTGCGCAGTTTTTAATGATCCTCCTTCATATACCAGTTTGGCACCGATAACTTTATCCATGTTCGAGGTCTCTGTTAAACGCACTATGTAAGTTAAGTACAGCACTTTCCTGAAATCATACCAGAACCCAATTACAAGCAATTCAACAAATTCCGAGACACAGCAACGACACTATCGACAGGAACTTCAGTCGATATCAGCAATAATAAGACACAACGGCAACAACAACAACAACAACAACAACAACAACAACAGCAGAACTGCATCCTAATGCATAATCATATTTCTGTATATCAGCATTCCCATTCCTTTCCACGAGGCGACCATCCATCAGCGACACCGAGCCGGTTAGCAGCAGACGAAACATAGATAGCATATAAGTAATAATTCGCGCACTAGGCGTTTTCCATTAAACCCTTTAGTATATAGCACATTGTAACTTTTTGCTTTAGAAGAATAAATTCATTCTAGTTCAGACCTTCAGTCGAGTAAGTTCGTAGTTCTAATTTTATTTTTTAAAAACGCCCCCCGAAGGCCCGAACTAATAACTGGCGCAGTCGGTAGGATTGTGCTAAGTATCCGCGAGTGTTTTTGCAAGTGTTCCGTGAAGATTAATCGACGGTTTATCGAAATCAACGCCTTGACGAGAGGACATCGCCAAGTTGAGGACATCTGTACCAGCACCGGAAGACGCGCAATCCGAAGAACCAGACGAAGGAACATCGTCAAATCAATCAACCGGATCGAAGGAACATCGGTCAAAGTAAATCGTAAGTACCCATTTCCTATCCTTCAAAACCAATTCAGAAATAGAAACCCGGCATAGGTTCACTACTTCTGACCATCCTCTAAACACTACTAATAGCACAGTCTGGCGGCCCCACCCGTGGTAACCAATAGACTAAAATATCACAGTTAGGCCGCGAACTAACCTTAACAACACAAAAAATAAATAATAAATCCAACAACAAATAAATTAGTGAACTAAATAAATTAGCAACAAAGTGAATTATTTATAAGCAGTCAGTGAAGTGAATAATATTTTTTTTAGTGCATGTTAACAAGAAAAATGTCCGAGACACTAATGGACAAAATCGAAGAATTGGAGCAAATGCTGCTTCAGCAAAGAAGGCAAATCGAATCGTTGCAAAACACCCCGCGAAGCGTTGAGCAGCGCCCACAACAAAATTTTGATGTAACGCGTATTCCTGACGTGATTAAAATGATCCCAGGATACGATGGTGAAATCAAGGCTTTGCCATCTTGGCTTGCCTCGGTCGACCAAAAATTAGAATGTGCAATAAAATTTGTACCAGATGGTGATACGCGCACTGTGCTACCTATCTGGACATCAATTATCCGAGATAAAATCACTGGTAAGGCCAATGAAGCCTTAATCAGCAACAATACTGAGTGCAAATGGGATGCCATAAAGCACACATTAAAGGAAAGATTTGGTGACAAACGAGATCTATCCACAATTTTGAGCAGGATACCTTACTTGAAGCAAGGTTATCTTAGCGTAGAAGATTTTTACTACAACTGCGATGGATTATTAGCAGATATTCGAGCTAAGGTTATGTTGGACGATAACCTCAAGCCCTGTTCTACAACTGTCATGGCAACATACGAAAGTATGATGACCAATGCTTTCATTGACGGTTTACATGATCCGATATCTGCACTTACCAGAACCAGTAGACCTGATAGTTTATTTTCAGCATACCAGCATGCCCTAGATCAAGATAATGCTGCTAAAAGAACAAAAGTTAGTCAAAAATCAAATTCAGAACCTTCTAGATTCTCTCGATTCCAACCACCGCCTAATCAAAATGGAGCATGGTATCACAATAACCTACAACCAGCTGGACCACAAAATCCACCTGTATTATCTAGACCTCAGCCAATGAAAAATGCGTTCTATACGCATCGACCCCAATTCTCGACAAATTCTTTCCCTACATCAAAACCACCGTTTAATCCAAACAGAGAAATCCCAGCATACATGCAGAATACCGTACAACCTGGAACACGGTTCCCCTCCATAAAACAGGAAAAACCATCATCTTCAAATTTTAAACAAGTTAGAGGCAATCAAATTAATATGCATGACAAATATCTTGATTCTGCTGATGTCGGCACTGAAGAATTCACCGAAAACGAAAACCAATATCAGGAGGAAGAATTAAATTTTCCTTCAGATGTGGGGCATCAAGAAATGGATTGAGTTTCCTTCCTTATTTAGAAATCCTTTCCAAATCAAAACCTCCCCTTAAACTACTTATCGATACAGGAGCTAATAAAAATTATATTTCTCCTGAAATCGTCCCCTTGCAATCTATACGTTTAGGCTCACAACACAAAGTAAAGAACATAAATGGATCACACAAGATAGAGCAATATACCTTCTTCAACCCGTTTTCGAAATATTTTAAAAATATTCCTTGCCAGAAATTTCACCTATTCAAGTTCCATGATTTCTTCGATGGATTGATAGGATTTCAAACTCTTCATAGATTAGGGTGCATTATAGATGCATCAGCAAATACGCTTGTTCTAGACAATACAACTATACAACTAAAAAAAAAATTTCCTGGTACAATTGAATTAAATTTTCATGAATCAATGCATATGATTCAAGAAATTCCAATCTCTATCAACTCAGGAGACTTCTTTCTTGAAAATGACTTAGAAATTACATCCAAAGTTTATGTCCCGTCTGGATTATACAGCGTTCACCAAAACAAAGCCAATCTACTCTTTGTCAATATACATCAAGAACCCTCTGTAGAAACTATAGACTATGAAAAAATTACCACTGAAATAAATAACTTTGATGTGATGGATTTCCCATCAAAAGTTCCCCCTACAATTACTAAAATAGCACAAGATATCGGAAAAGAGGTGCGAACTGATCACCTTAACTCAGAAGAACGCTTAAAATTACTTAGATTGCTTCGAAAATATCCCAATGTTTTCTACACGGACGGTGATAACTTGTCATTTACCAACGTAGTTAAACATTCTATAAACACATGCGACGAATTACCTGCCTATACTAAAAATTACAGGTATCCGTTTGTCCATAAAGATGAAGTACAAAAACAGATTTCAAAAATGCTCGACCAAGGTATCATAAGACCTAGCACATCCCCTTGGGTATCACCCATATGGATCGTACCAAAAAAGGCAGATGCATCTGGCGAACAGAAATGGCGTTTAGTAGTTGACTATAGGAAGCTCAATGCAAAAACTATAGACGACAAATACCCTTTACCCAATATCACAGAGATACTGGATAAACTGGGCAAATGCCAATATTTTAGCACGCTCGATTTTATTTATTTATTTTATTTATTTATTTATTTCATCAACCGATGTAGACTAGTACAAATACATATACAAATTTGTTTTTCTTAAGAATATTAAAAAATATATTGTCAGCTATTATATTTTTACTTCCTACGAGTTATGATTCCGTATGGAGTTAAAATATTGTTTTAGTTTATGCCGAGACATTGAAAAGTCAATGGTTTCGCAGTATTGATTGTAAGACGCCATCATGCGATTTAATGGCCCAAATTTTGCATAATTTGTGCGATGATGGGTTACGGCAAATAAATTTCGATTTCTGAGTTGTCGAGTAGGTACATAAAAATTTAATTTTGATAAAAGTTCTGCTGAGTTAATGCGCTGCGAAACGATATCGTTTACAAACGAAACCATTGCATATTCACGACGCTCTTTTAATGTTTGTATGTTTATAAGCATGCAGCGTGCTTCATATGATGGAAGAGGAAATGATGTCCAACCTAATTTACGAAGGGCATATAATAGAAATTGCTTTTGTACTGATTCTAATCTTTCTTCGTGCGTGATTGAAAATGGAGACCATACAATGCTGCAATATTCCAGTATTGACCTCACATAGGCAATATATAGTGTTTTAATTGTGTATGGGTCCTGAAAGTTATAGCAAAAGCGCTTGATAAAGCCTAGCATGTTATTTGCCCTGTGAATAATTGTATTGTAATGGTCTATGAAAGTTAGTTTGGAGTCTAAGATAATCCCTAAATCCCTGACTCTTTCACATTTTTCTACATTCTGATTTCCTAATGCAATTGAAATGTTTGATGGTGTTCTTTTTCTGCTAAATGATATTAAGTTGCATTTTTTTACATTCAGTTCTAATAGGCTTTTTTTACACCATGTGTAGAATATGTGTATTTCACTCTGGAATATATTGATGTCTTCATCATTTTTTATTTCCAAAAAGAGCTTCATGTCGTCGGCATAGATTAGCAATTTTATTTTTTTGAGAATGAAGGAAATGTCGTTTACGTACAGAATAAAAAGAAGAGGTCCCAGATGAGAGCCTTGCGGGACTCCTGAGGTGACTTGAATTGGGGTCGATTTCTTTCCGTTGAATTTAATTATTTGTTGGCGGTTAGTTAAATATGATTCAAGCCATTTCAGGAGTCCTGGCTCAATTCCAATTTTTTTCAATTTGAAAAGAAGCATTGGTGTGTCAATTCGGTCAAATGCCTTGCTAAAGTCTGTATAGAGAGCTTCTACGTGGTTTCCATTATCCATTGCATTTAATGAATAGTCTATAAATTCAAGTAAATTTGTCGAGGTCGAACGTCCTTTAAAGAAGCCGTGTTGCATGTCAGTAATTCTATTTTTGGTTTGAAGAAATAATTTTTCATTTACAATTGCCTCGAAAAGCTTTGGAATGCAAGAGATAATGGCTATTCCACGATAATTACGTACGTCAGATTTTCGGCCAGATTTAAAAATAGGTACTAAAAATGAGCTTTTCCATATTTTTGGGAAGGTTCCGGATTCCAGTGACATATTAAAAAGCCAAAACAATGGAGCAGTGAGTTCCATTGCTAGACTTTTTAAAAATACTGGAGGAATTCCGTCAGGTCCAGGACCTTTTGAGGCGTCTAAATTCTTTAAAGCCTGTAAAATATCCTGCACTTGAAGTTGATTGACGCCAATGTCCCTTGAAAATTCTGGATGAAATGCAAAATAATCGCGGTCGCGATCTTCATCGGAAAATGTCGTATAGATTTCTTGAAAAAAAATTGCAAAAAGCTTACAATTTTTTTCCGAGCTATCCCCGACACGTTCGTCAAGATGCATTATTGATGGAAAATTGTCAGATTTTAATTTGGTTTTTACGTAATTAAAGAAGTTCTTTGGGCAGGACTTTATTTCAAGTTCAGTTTTTGAATTAAATTCTTCAAATGCATTACTGATGGCTAAATCTAGTTGATCGCATAAGTCCAAATAGATAGCCAAATTTTCACTATTATTGTGTTTTTTGTAATGTTTATGTGCTTTCTGTTTTCGATTTTTTAAGTTTTTTATTTGTCTGTTATACCAGACTGGATTTTTTGTGCTTCTGTAGCGTCTTTTTTTCTTCAAAGGTATTTCTTCCAAAATTATTCCTGATAAAATTTGGTAGAAGATGTCTACAGCAGTTTCGACATTTCCTTCATTCCTTAGAATTATTTGCCAATTGACGCTGTTTAATTTATGTTTGATTTTTTCGTAGTCTGCTAATTTGTATTCAAAGACTTCCTCGTATTCGCAGTCGTTGGGTCTTTGGTATTCGTGTACAAATAAAGAATATTCAATTGCTGTGTGAAACGCTTCGTTTTTCCACAATGGGTTTAATGATTTGGTCACACAGAAATCTTCATAAATATTCGTTAGTAAAAAGTCCAAATAGCAATTTTGTTGATTTTTGATGTGGTTAATTTGGTTCAGTCCTAAATTAGCAGTTTTGTCAAAAATGAACTGCAATGTTTCATTATCCCCAACGACTGGGAGTAAGATACATTCATTTTCAGAGTCCAGAATGAAGTCAGCATGGCGTTGATTAAAGTCTCCATAGATGTGAACTTTAACCTCAGGAGGAAGCTCAGATAGAATTTGTTCAGCACTTTGGAAGAAGGCTTCATAAGTGCTTTTATGAGCATGGTCTGGTGGAAAATACACTGAGGCGAACACGTGCGTTTCACCGGCAATGTGTGATTTCACCCAAATATGCTCAAATTCTGTAAATTTTGGTGTAAAGATAATTTCTGAGTTAAAATTGGCCGAAAGAGCTATAAGGACTCCACCGCCTGACTTCTTCTGAGTTGCATGAAAATTTCTGTCATCTCTGAATACATTAAAAGCATTTCCAAAGATTTCTTCACTTTTCACGCTTTCGTCCCAGCTTGTTTCAGTTGCCAGAATGACCGAGAAGGATGAGCATAATAAATTTTGATAGATTTTTTTCATTTTAGCTGGGCTTTTCATGCGATTGAAATTTTGACAGTAAATCAAAATTTCAGTCGCATTCTGTTTATGTGAAGAGATTTTTGGAAGTACGTCGGTTGATAAAATATTTTCATTGGTATTATTATTTACCTCTTTCTCGTCGAAAGGAGTCATTGCTTCCGAAAATTCGGGTTGTGAAATTTGTCGGCGCTTTCCCTTATACGCTGCAGGTGTTGGATCCTCTGGTTGTTAAGATGACGCCGATAGGATTCCAAATCGTCAGATGCCGCCTGTTTTGGTACACCATGTTCTTCATGCACCTCGAAAAAGATTTTCCTAAGGTCCTCCGCTGAGGTCGGTAGTCCTTCGGATGCCAAATTAATTTTGATGCTAGTAGTGGTCATTCCTTCATGGCAAAACGATGGCTCCTTGTCATGCATATATGCCAAATAAAGGCGAACGATGTACATTATTTTTGTGTCCCGTAGTCGTGCTTTCAGGAAACGCCCGTCCCCATCAGCTGATTGCTGCGTCAAGCTTACGATGGGTGGGCGCATAGGGTCGAGTGACCATCCAGATGTTTGATTTGATGTATTTGTATTTGATTGCAATGATGACGGCGTTTCAGTCTTGTTGTTGTGTTGTACCTGATTTTCTGTCCGGTATTGGTTGATGGTTTCACCCTTCCTGAAGTTGATGAATTTTGGGACCGAGAGGGCTGCAATTGGGTGGTCGGTGGTCAATGGCGGACCAGCAAATTGTACTTTCGCTGTGGCCAGTAGTTGCTTGTCCGATCCCTTGGCGCGGCTGTATTCATTTCCTTGGATGATGTTTTTGGTACTGCTGGTGTGGATTTGTTGTTGTTTTCGTCGTTTTCTGCTGCGTTTGGATTTTTCAGCAGCTTTTTCCTGCAACCTGCGAGTCCGTTGTTTTGCGTCAAATTTAGACCAGTCCTGCTTCCAGTGCCATTTGTTGCCTAAAAACCGCCATCCAGGAGATGAATGGTCAGTTTTTGGAGATATTGTATTTTTGTGTACTGGAGGACTTTCAGCTAACTCTTCCTCCAAGGTCTTCTGATGAGGTTCTGCAGCATTTATCTGAAGACTAGAAACAGCCCCAGATACAAATTTCACTTCCTCAAGAATTTCCAGAAGTTTCGGCTCTGGATGATGATGATGAGGTGATGATTCGGCCCCTTTTATTGAAAGTGCCATGTCATTAGATAAGCTTGATAGCCGTTCGTCAAGTAATTTTGTAATTTTTTGTGACATCAACGAATTTGATTCGTTGATGCCGGTTATTGTCGCGTGCGCTTGTGAATCACACGTTTTCATATGCTGGCCGACCGCGCTGCACATGTTATTATTGTTTTTATTTATTACTGCCAACGTTTCTTTTACGTCATTTAGCAGGTGCTCAATGCTGTCGAATAATTCTGATACTAAGCAGAATTTTTTTAGGTCAGCAGCAATGCGGTGGTTCGCGTCCGTTTGAGAGTGGATTGCTTCCACAAGTTGCTCCTGTTGATGAAGCAGCTTCCTCACGTCGGCTTCCTTCCGTAAAATGTGCTGGCAGTCAGCACACATAGGCACCATGAATGCCGTGATGAAATGCTCCCGTTGTCGCTGTACTCCGACACAGGCAGCATGGTATTTTTTGTTGCAAAATTCGCACTTCCATAGAAAGCGGTCGTCGTTGATGCTGCATGATATTACACCGCACGGCATAACTGCTTATGTTTTAAATATTCGACGCGATACTATAAGGTACAAATGGCCAGCGAGACCCACACGCGTCGTTGTCGAAGTGTAAAAAAAAAATATATATATATATACAAATTACTTGCGGACCAAAATGCAAATGCGTCCGCGCCCGAAGACAGCTCGTTGGCCTCAGGTTTCCATCAAATCGAGGTGGATCCCAGAGATGTACCAAAAACAGCATTTCAAGTAGATCATGGTCTATACGAGTATTTGCGTATGCCATTTGGTCTAAAAAACGCACCAGCTACTTTCCAGCGCGTTATGGATCATGTACTCAGAGAATATATTGGAAAATGTTGTCTCATTTATATGGATGATATTATCGTTTTCTCTACCTCTTTGCAGGAGCATTTAGAAAATTTGGAAAAAATATTAAAGGCCCTTGAAAAAGTAAATTTAAAATTACAGTTAGACAAATGTGAATTCCTAAGAAAAGAAGTAGCTTTCCTAGGTCATATTGTCACCGATCAGGGAGTCAAACCGAACCCCAATAAAATCGAAGGTATCAAAAATTGGCCTTTACCAAGAAACCAAAAACAACTTAAAGGATTTCTTGGAATTCTCGGGTACTATCGGCGGTTTATTCGCGACTTTGCGAAAATTACCAAGCCACTTACAGCTCAATTACGTAAAGGCGAAGTAATTGAACACACACCTTTATTTGTGAAAACCTTCGAAAAATGCAAGGAATTGCTTACACAAAGTGATGTATTGCAATACCCTGACTTCAATCAACCATTCGTCCTCACTACTGATGCAAGCAATTTTGCTCTTGGAGCAGTTTTATCGCAAGGCTGTATAGGAAAGGACAGACCAGTCGCGTTTGCATCTCGAACGTTAACAAAGACTGAGGAAGGTTACTCCGCCATAGAGAAAGAACTTTTGGCCATAGTATGGGCGACACAATACTTTCGACCATATTTGTTCGGAAGGAAATTTACCCTATTTACAGATCATCAACCACTTACCTATGCACTAAACCTGAAGACACCAAATACCAGATTAGTGAAGTGGAGGTTAAAACTTCTCGAGTTTGATTTCGAAATCAAACATCGACCAGGGAAGCAAAATGTAGTGGCAGATGCTCTTTCTAGAATCACTCATGAAATTAATATTAACGAAGATGACCCTACGGATGAAGACTCTGTACATTCCGCTGATTCAGACTCTTCAGATCTTATAGAATTTACAGAAAAACCAATTAATTTCTTCCATAATCAAATTATCTTGAAAATTGGAGAAAATGATTCTGAAACTTTTGAAACAATCTTTCCAAAAATACATCGTAGAACAATTACCAAATTCCACTTCGGGGTCCCCGCATTAATTAGAATTTTCAGAGAATGCATGGATCTCAAGAGGCAAAATTGTATAATGTGCCCTGAGAGCATGATGCAATCCGTGCAAATGGTCTATAAGAATTATTTTAGTAGGTGTAGAACTTTTCGAATAAAAATATCCCAGAAAATACTTATTGATGTCCCTGATGAGAATGAACAAGATTTGTTAATCGAGCAAACTCATGAAACCTCTCATCGAGGAATTCGGGAAAACCATGCCGAAATTCTGAGAAGGCATTTCTTTCCCAGAATGAAATCAAAAATTAGAAAATACGTTATTTTTTGCGAAATATGCAACAAAATGAAATATGAGAGGAAGCCATACGGAATCCAGTTAGGCGAAACTCCCATTCCCAAGAAACCATTGGAAATCGTCCACATGGATATTTTTATATACAGCCAAGTATATTTCTCTCGGCTGTTGACAAATTCTCAAGATTTGCATCTTTGATTCCAATTAAGTCCAGATCTACACCAGACATAAGGAAAGCGTTAATTAAATACTTTTCTCTTTACGGACAACCGGGTCTCATCGTTTCTGACAATGAGCCAGCCCTAAAGTCTATTGAGGTTCGAGGAATGCTCGCCGACTTAAGGATTCAACAATATTTCACACCAGTGAATAATAGCGAAACCAATGGCATAGTGGAACGCTTTCATTCAACCTTGATTGAAATATTTAGGTGTAATAGGCACAAATATGCCAACCTTTCACTTAAAGAGATGTTTTTACTTGCCTGCACATTATATAACAACGCAATCCACACTTCCACCAACCTAAAACCACGTGAAGCGTTTTTTGGAGTAAAGGATGGGGAGGAGAGACCTCTCAACAGAGAACAATTATTTCTAGCCCGAGATAAGCTCTACGATGAAATTTTATTGACAAATACTAAAACGCAGACCAACCAGCACACCTATCATAATACTAACAGGGAAACACCACCCGCACTCGAAATAGGACAACCAGCTTTCGTAAAAAGTCAAGGCATAAAAGCTAAACGCAGACAACGGTTTGAACCGACAAACGTACAGAATGACAGAGTTCAAACATTCTACGACGAAAATGAAAGAAAATTTCATAAAAATAAAATGCATCGCATAAGGAAATAGACACAGGTTCGAGTGGAACACCCGCTCTTAAAATGTCAACACCAGCAGTTGTAAGACCTTGACAAACTTCATCGTAAATAGTTGTCTTAAATCATTAATCTATATTATTCAAACCATACTAATAAGGCATTCCTTTTAGGAAACCCGACGAAGGGAGAAGAAGAAAAACCCAACTTGACGTCGCGATGGAAGTACGCATCACAGTATGTATCGGCATCCTATCCTTCCTTCTTTCAAAATCCCATGTCCATACCCAATCCATAAAAATTACAAATTTAAATCCAAACCCTGGTCTAATCACACTCCAAGAGGGATTTAGCTTTTTGAAGATAGGAGAACACAAACTCTTCCATACGATCAACTTAGATAATTATAACCCTATCTTCAGGAAGCTACGGATAAATATTAACGGAATTAACTCTTTTGGCAATTTTACCGAAATGACGGACCTCCTAAGCACAAAACTGAGCAATACCTTGCAACTATTCACTGAGCTACAGCCTAGATTTAGAGCCAAGCGAGGACTGTTCAATTTTGTAGGGAGCGGAATTAAAGCTATCACTGGCAACCTTGATGAAAATGATTTAATTGAAATTTCAAAAAGTATTCAAGATTTATCTATAAACAATAAAAATCTTATAAACGAAAATAATGAGCAGAGGAAAATCAATTTTCAATTTCAAGACAGAATAAACAAAATAATCAATCAATTATCAAGAGAACAAACACAAATTAGTCAAAATTTGATACTAGCTAGAAATAATAACGCAGGAAAAAACTTTACTGTTTTTAAGGAAATTTTTAAAATACATTTCAACCTAGATTATTTAAAGGATCATTTAGAAGATATTTTTGAGTCAATTAAATTAGCAAAAATAGGAATTCTGTCAAAAAACATTTTGTCACCCCAAGAATTAGATTTTGCAGCTAAGAAATTAGAAGAGAAGGGAGTTGTACTCACCAGTCTCGAAGAAACATATGATTATTTAGATTTATCAGCTTTTCATAATAATTCGAAGATCATTTTTGTTATTTTGATCCCTCTGATAGAGGATTCTGTTTATGAAAAATACTATCTAGAACCATTGCCATTAGGAAATAAGATTCTAAAACTTCCGGAGACCCACGCCATGAGGAACGACAAGACTACTTTCATCATCATCAACAAATGCAAACGTATACAGAAATTATCTTTGTGCACCCGGGATAACGTACAAAATATTACCCAAGATAAATGTCTACCAAACCTACTTCAAGGACATTCAGCAAATTGCTCTTTTACAAATTGCAAGAACCCTACAGAAATTAAACTGATCACAGGAAATTTGCTAGTACTAAAGGAAGTCCAATCATTGGAAATCAAATCCACCTGTGGAATCACGAGCAGGAACCTAACGGGATCATATCTCATTGAATTCCACAATTGTTCACTGAGCACAAACGGATCAAAATTTGAGAATGCCGAATTTTTCCAAGCCGAGCCTCCAATAATGTTACCTTTGGATGGTCTCATAATTGCAGAAAGTAATTTCGAACCACTATTGAGGGTGAAAGAAGTCGACATAATAAACAGACATGCGTTGGAGAATTTCACTAATCATCATGAAATTCGAACCATCACATCCCTAATCATGTCAACCATAAGTATCATGATTATCGTCATTATCATGACATACGTAGCTAGGAAAAAACTCAGCCGGAAGCTCAACAGTGTTGCTAGACAACAACCGTTAGATGCATCCACTATCCTCTACAAAAAAGCCGACGGTCATTCAACCTCAGAAATTGAATCGGGACGATTCGAACTTGAAGGAGGGACGAGTTAAGTACAGCACTTTCCTGAAATCATACCAGAACCCAATTACAAGCAATTCAACAAATTCCGAGACACAGCAACGACACTATCGACAGGAACTTCAGTCGATATCAGCAATAATAAGACACAACGGCAACAACAACAACAACAACAACAGCAGAACTGCATCCTAATGCATAATCATATTTCTGTATATCAGCATTCCCATTCCTTTCCACGAGGCGACCATCCATCAGCGACACCGAGCCGGTTAGCAGCAGACGAAACATAGATAGCATATAAGTAATAATTCGCGCACTAGGCGTTTTCCATTAAACCCTTTAGTATATAGCACATTGTAACTTTTTGCTTTAGAAGAATAAATTCATTCTAGTTCAGACCTTCAGTCGAGTAAGTTCGTAGTTCTAATTTTATTTTTTAAAAACGCCCCCCGAAGGCCCGAACTAATAACTTGTATACATACATATAAAAATAAAAGTATGTATGAGTCATAAAAACCGTTTGCATTGTTTTTATCATCAAATTTAAAGAAAACACACAAATGTACTGTAAAACAAAAAATTACCGAACCGATTACCGAATGATCTGCTGTTCCGAATTCGGTAAAAAAAAATCTTAGTGGTATAGCACTGTGGATGTCGTTTTGCATACCATTTATCATATTTCGTCAACTAGATTTACCATTACCATATTTTACCATAGATACTATAGATTTACCATAATCCGGAATATCCAGAACCGGTTTTATGGTGATCTTATGGCTTTATGGTTGTCGTTTTGAATACCATTGGTCATATTTCATCGAATAGATGTAATTTGATATGTCGCTTGATATGGTTATGGTAGATAATAATTTTGATCATATGGATCAAAAATCCGGAACATCCGGAACCGATTTCAAGGTAAACATGGGGTCTTATGATTGTTCTCTATAATTTTCGAGAGTTTCACAAAACAAATCAATATGTTGTCACAATAAGTAAGATATATGATAAAGATTGAAAAAACACCCCCGTGTAAACACATTCTTAATATATAACGAGGGAGGGGTCTTCGAGAGAGTACCACTCAATAGATGTAAGAACCACTCACCGGAATGTTGTTAAAAAGTTTCATAATAAATAAATATATAAATAAATAAAAAGTTTGTCCCGGGCTTTACGGGTTAACAGAAGATTCTCAAAGCAGTTTAAACAAAAAAAAACGCTCTAGAAACGAAGAATGAATTTTGGTGCTGGAAGCGTAGGATCCGGAGACACTGGAAGCGGTGCGGCTACATATGGATCAAGAGGTTCTTAGGATCCTAGAATGATTTGTGTGACCAGCGGAAGCAATGTAAGCTCTGGCGATCGAAAAGCTAAAGGGCCGAGAGAATTATGTACCATGAGCGTTCGACATGGAAATGACGTTCATCAGGAAGGGTTTCTGGTCGGCTGTGATTTTTTGTGAGAAGTCGTGGATGAAGACTTCCAAATTAGGGCACTATCCACGATCTGCCTAAGTCTCGAGAGGACGATCTACAGTCAGGTGATGTATTTCAAGATGACGGAATTTATTGTCGACAGTTTACTTCGATTAAACTTGAGAATTTCGTATTTCGTAGAAACGTATGTGGATGCACTGGTTTCGACAAGTCACAAACTTGCGGACATAAATTTGCCAGTACCTGACGAGTGGATCGCTTCGTTACTTTGGATGGGATTGCCGAAGTATTACGCGCCAGTATTACGTGAACCAGAGCGGTTTCTAGGAATCGAGGATTAGGGGGTAGAGTTGTCGATCAAATAATCTACAATTAGAATAACAAGCGATGTTTGTTACAGCAATAAATAAAATGCTACTTACCGACAAACCTTTAAGACCAATTCACTTTAATGAAATGGAATGAAATGAAATGAAAACGTTTTCGGCTGTTCGCCTACCATCAATATCATGGATAACAGGTCCGGCGATAAAAATCTGTTGCCTCTTTCATTTTTTCGCCGTTCTTTTGCAACGATGAGTTTGCGTCAAACTGTACGTTACATGAGAGTAGCGGGAGAAAGAAAGAGGTGACAAATTCACATTGCAGAACCTGTTCTCCATGGCATTGACCTACCATCTGTCAACAGTAAGAAGCGCACACATATACAACCACAGAAATTTGAAACACAGCTCGCTTCGTGGTTCAAACCCGCACAGAAATAAAACAGAGTTGTCGAGCAGTTGCAAATCTGATGCAAAAAAGTGCTCGAAAAATGAAATTACAACTCGGCATTGAGGCCGTTCGCAATGCTGAGTTTCAAAATTGTTTTAAACTACTCGTCAATTCTATAATTTGAAACTGTCAAAAATAAAACTGCAACACGATCAGCGCAACGCACAGTTCTAAAAGATGTTTGTAATCATCAAGTTCCATAAACTTTACTGTTCTCTATGAAATTCTCCGTTTTTATTTGTGAAGCTCTCGAAACATCTCTAACACATCCAAAGAAATTTGAAACAGAGTTCCAATCGTGTTTCAAACTCGCTCAGAAATAAAACAGAATAGTCGAGCAGTTGCAAATCTGGTGCAAAATAGTGCTCGAATAATGAAACTGCAACTCAGCATTGCGAGAGGTGCGTTTCTGTTCTAGTTTCAAATTGAAACAGTCCGTATAAAATACAACAGCATTGCGAACGGCCTGAGAAGGGTGCGTTTTTGTTTTTGTTTTTAAAAAACACAGCCCATATAAAAAAAAACACTGCATTGCGAACGGCCTAACAGCTGGTCCGTTTTTTTTTTTTACGGATTTTAGAGGAAACGGACCAGCAGAAGGAATAGCAGCAGCAACAACTAAAGCAGCAGCAGCATTGGAAGCAGCCGCAGCAGTGGGAGTTGCATCGATAATTCGTGTAGCCGTGGCCGACGCTGGAAATCTTGGGCCGGTCACGACAAGCGGTGCTTGAGTTTTAATCGGAAAGTCAACAACCAAACAAAAACTATACCATGCGACCATTCGAACTGCTCAAATACATCCATGGCGGTGGCTGCTACACCAATCATTGGTAGATCTGTTAATCCTGCATAAGAATCTGGTTCAAGACGGTGCGATGCTAGACTCTCTAGAGCTGCCTCCATGACATTCGCAGAAACCACAGGAGAACCTGTTTCTTGGCTAGAGCTACTTGCGGAAGGCTCCAGCTGAAGCACTTTGTTTTACAGAAGCGTACTCATGCTTACAATTTTGTTGACACATTTCGCTCGAAAATGCCGGATGCCTTCATTCTTTTTCAAAAGGTGAAAAAGGTTTTAACGGCACTGGTTGTTTAAAAATTTGACAAGTTGTAACTGAGTGCTTATCACTGTTTTAAATTGATTTTTGACAGCCAACTAGTTCTATTGTGGCTGCTTATTAAATCAACATTGGGTGTTGGCCTGCATGGCCAGCGCGCACACCTTCAACACTATGCACCTTGCAACCAACCGACAGCACCGCGTGGCGCACCCCTGTGGCCGTTCCAAACACTGCGGAGTGACAGGTTTGATGCTCTGTCACACTGGTGAGTAGAAAGACAAAACAAGGAAGTATTTGCGTGAGTTGCATTTTTTTGCAAATTCTTAAAATTATATGCCCTTATAAACTAGAAAATAGTAAAAAAGTGAATTTTGTTAAGTGATCCTAGGTAATATTATTGCTGTTCATGAAATGCTTAAAAATAACTTAAATTTACTAGTTAGCCCCTAAAAACTATAAACCGAGCATTGCACCTATCCACCTAACCTGAAATCTAAAATATAAGCCTAAAACTGGTAAGAATTATGGAAAAACTACAATATTTCTTCTAAAGTTAACACTATTGTATTTATTGCTAGATCCTGCTACTAGAGCCTTGAACAATAGCCAGAAAACTTACATAGGGAGACTAAACGTAAGTAGTTTTGAGCTTATAATCTAGAACTAAACCTAAGATAAGATGCGATCTAGAATGATGGAATGTAGCATTTGTAAAGCTATTCGTCAATGAATACTCGAATTTCCCCTTGCGAACAATTCTTTCTTAAATTATATAAACCCTAACTACATAAAACACTAATGTAAACAATGATTGCTGCTTCCACACCAGGAAAATTATATTCTCCCCAACAACGGATCAAATTGCTTGTTTCATTTCCGTACCGGAGAATAATAGTTTTGGAAACCTCCCGTTGAACTAAATTCAACATTGGGTTTGTTTGTTGAGTTTTATGAGAGCAATTTAAATTGGCTTTATCGGGCACTATAGAGCAATCATAAAACCTTTTATAAATTAAAATATAGCATTAGCATCAGTTTGTTTTATAATATGATTTATACGGGGTTTATAGATAGCTTATAGTATGTTATATGACTCAATTTTCACCTGGAGATCACCACAGCAGACGGAATCGCACTTCTCCGACATTATCGACGTCAGGACCTATCGTGGCGCTAACATCGACTCTGACCACTACCTGGTGATGGTCAAACCATAGAGGTAACTCTAAGACCACTGGGTCCCGAAGAAAATCATTATTATTTTTGGCTCACTCAGTACCAGAACAACGGTCCCAAGCAGTCCCAAGCTATTTCACTCACCCCTGCATGTTCTGCATGAATCCACACACCCCTGATGTTATCTGTCAAACTTTCATAGCGAATCAAAACAAACATAGTGTAGTAATAGAATTTCAACTAGAATAGGGTACGTTAATCGTTTGCTTGGGACCAATAAGCTACTAAAGTGGTGAGCCAATTTAAAATCGTTAGTTTCGTATTGATTGTTGGTAATATCCTCGTCGGGGCGACTCTCGAGTGCAGTCACCAGCCCATTGTACGTTTCCGGAAGGCTTCTCAAAACCATGGCCACTTTCATCTCCTGCTCGAGCTCCAAACCAGCCGCCTGCAACCGATCAAAAAGCTCCTCGACGTCCAGCAGGTGCGATTCCATATCGCCTCCTTCGTGCAAATTCTTGTTGCATAACTTTTTGAGCAACGAAATCCGTGACGTCACAGTAGCCTTTTCGTGGTGCGTTTTCAACGCATTCCACATCGCACGCGCACTCGTTGCATTTTTGAGCAACCCTAGCTGATTGTCTTCGATGGTGAGACCGACGGTAGCTTTGGCCTTTTTATCCTCCTTCGTCCACTGCGCAGTGACGGGCTCGGGCTTGGCCTCGTCAATGACATGCCACAACTCCTCTCGAGTAAGCAGCATCTCCATCCGGAACTTCCAAACGTTCCAATTCGTGTTGGAAAGTCTCGGGAACGAAAACTTCGCAGCGTCCGCCATCTTCCTCCACCTCGAGAAAAAAAAAATCCTCGTGCGCGCGACTGACCGAAAACTTCCCGATTGTCCGCACGAAAAAAACTGGGCTCATAACCAGTCGGAGGTTTGGGCAGTGGAATCCGCGTTATTCAAGTGTGGAATTCGGGGTAATAAAATATGACTCGCGATTATATTGTACTTAACTGAATTGCGTTTTATTTGTAACTGATCGATAGCAAAAACAAAGAGATAGAATAGGGTTACCAACTCTGTGACATCGCACTATATGCCCTGTGGGAACAAGGCGGTTCAACACATCGAACGGAAGGAGAAATGCGGTCAGAATGGATGTTCTATTAGTGATCAGGATCACAAGCGTGTCGTGAAAGTGTTTAAGCGGAATTCCAATGCTTCGGTGAGGGATGTGGCCAAAAAGTTGAATCTGTCCAAGTCTTTCGTTCAGAGAGCCAAGGACCGGGAGGAACTGCATACGTACAAATCGTGACTTACGGCAAAATACGGTGGGAAAGTCACGGGCCCGGAAACTGTACACCCAGATGCTGATGAAGCCTCATTGTTTCATGATGGATGATGAGATTTACGTCAAGGCGGACTTCCGGCAGCTTCCGGGGCTACTGTTCTTCACCGCCCAGCACAAGCATCTGCTTCCTCTGTTGAAGCAACACGAGGGCCCTACGATCTTCTGGCCGAATCTAGCTTCGTGTCACTATTCAAATGTTGTCCTGGAGTGGTACGAAGACAACGGGGCCACTTTCATACCCAAGGACAACGCACCGGAACTAAGGTCCATCGAAAAATACTGGGCTATTATGAAGCAGGCACTACGGAAGCATCCCAAGAAGGTCTAATCTGAGGGAGACATGAAGAAAAAGTGGGTTTCCGTACAGAAGAAGCTGCAGCCAGATGTTGTACAGAACCTAATGAGTGGAGTTAAGCGTGAAGTGCGAGCGTACGGTTATGGTATTGATGTTGAAATAAATAAATATGCCAAAAGCTTACTAATGGGTTATATCTTATTGTCTGAAAGTTTGAAAAGGATCGGTCAACTAGGTAATTTTCCACAGCGTTCTTTTTTTCCGTGATGCAATTTGATGAGGGACACCCCAATTTATCTTTATTCTGCATTCACAATAAGTGGATCGCTATCAATGAATGATTGAAAACCACCCGAATCGTGTAAATCAATTTCTTCGCTTGATTACCATTATCTGAAAATCGTAGCATAAAGACCTAGTTTCATCGAATTACAGCAATTTTCAGTCTCACAGCCGATCGGCACACGACGCGAATTGCTTTAAGCGCTTGAACGTTGGGAAAATGGCAACCAAAAACAAAATAATAAAGGGGCTGAGAGATGGATATCCACAGCAAAATCTTCACCGTTGAAACGGAAAGCGATTTTACCTTTCGGTTGAGTCATTCTTTGTGTTTGTAAACAGGCCGTGGAAGCAAAGCGACCTTCAACCAATTTTCCTTTTCACTTTCGTTTGAATTTAAACCACGTGCGAGAGTTTTTAGACTGCCGTCGGTATCTGGGGGGGTGGGGGGCTGCAAATCAAATTGGTGCGGTAATATTTAATCGATTGTGCGATAATTACCGAGCACTGGCCGGGGCGTAGTGTCTGGATGAATTTGTACCGTCTCTAATACATTAATCGGATTTGGAAATAGCGGGCTCTGAGGGCTTAAGCGGATCTCGATCTTTGGATCCCGTCACAACTTGTATAAGGCCCGAACATTGAGCAGCTACTTTTTTTTTCACCGTGCAGAGAGAGAAAAAAAACGGAAAGCATAGATGTTCAATGTTGTTACCGGTTTGGCATATTTTCTTTCCTATGCGTAACGCAACTTTAACTTACACAAGAGTGCTTAGAAAATGCAACTATTTGTTTACAAAGGAGGGTTTGGTCGCTTCTCCGCCCCATTAGAGTGGGTTACCACACATCAACACCGAGGTGACCGGTTACCAATCAACTGGTATGTTGGCGTGCGTGTGTGCGAAGTGTGGTATTCATTCGGAAGATGTGAAAAAATACTATTGATTATAATTGCGATGCCAGCTGGTGATAAGAAAGACGGAAAAAACGGCGGTAATCGGATGTGATACCTTTGCATTATAACGTCACCGGGTTGCTGGCCGTAGGCAGGACAACACTCAATCAAGGGTGATTAATGCACTCATCAGTTAGAAATTTACTGCTCTTGGCAGCGCCTACTAGTAGCTTCCGGACATGTTTGACAGCTAGCGGCGAGGCGGCGCTGATGTGTTTTTAGGGAGGTTTTAATTGAAATCATGATTAGAGCGCAGGGCAGTTGATGAATGCACGCACTCTCGCAGATTGATGGAGTTGAGACAGTTTTATGTAACGCATTACAAAATATAGCACCCTTTTGCCTTTTTTTTTTCGCTTGGACGGCAAAAAAGGGGTTTGTTGGTGGAGAGTGGTTGTTGTTGGTGCAATGACTTGTTGTAAAATGGCGATGGAGGCATCCAGTGGAACATATGTTTATTAGACACGTTGGTTGATAGCAATCTGTGCGGTAGGATATCGTGTGAAGTATGAGGAAATGCTTGCTAGTGGGATTGAAGTTGTTTTCCAATACAGCATGAAGATTTTCAATTTCACTGTTTCCAAAATATGTTTGATGTTTTCTAAATTTATCAGGATTTCTCTGGACTTAAACTTCTCAAAATTTCACTAGAATTCATAGAGCTATCGAGAATTTGCAGAAATTATCCTTTACAGAACTTTCCAGAACTCCCAAATAACCAAAAGTTCCGCATTCAACGATTAAAATCACTTTCAAGTTCCGTAAAGTTCAAATAAAGTTCCGACCGAACCTTCAAGTTCCATAAAGTTCAAATAAAGTTCCGACCGAACTTTCAAGTTCCATAAAGTTCAAATAAAGTTCCAACCGAACCATCAAGTTCCATAAAGTTCAAATAAAGTTCCGACCGAACTTTCAAGTTCCATAAAGTTCACATATAGTTCCAACAGAACTTTCAAGTTCTATAAAGTTCAAATAAAGTTCCGACAGAAGTTCCATAAAGTTCAAATAAAGTTCCGACAGAACTTTCAAATTTCATAAAGTTCAAATAAAGTTCCAACCAAACCTTCCAGTTCCATAAAGTTCAAATGAAGTTCCGACCGAACTTTCAAGTTCCATAAAGTTCAAATAAAGTTCCGACAGAACTTTCAAGTTCCATAAAGTTCAAATAAAGTTCCGACAGAACTTTCAAGTTCCATAAAGTTCAAATAAAGTTCCGACAGAACTTTCAAATTCCATAAAGTTCAAATAAAGTTCCGACAGAACTTTCAAGCCACATGAAGCAATCCGCACAAGTCTTTATTAGTAACAAAATTTAATGTACGTAAATATTAAATGATCAGTGGTCCGAATAAATCATAATTCTTATATTTATGCAGTGCATCAACATTCTATAAAAACATTAAAAAAAAAATTAAAAAGTAATTTCCTGGATTCGAACCCGTGTATTCGGCATGCGATCTACTAACGCTAACCACTGCGCCACAAATGTGTTGGAATACTATGCGGGCAAATACCAATTTCAAATTCATCAAGGTATTGTGTTTCGTATGCAAGTCAGTCAGCTGGCACTGAAAACTCCAACAGTAGGCGGGACAACAGCTCGCTTTAATATATTTCAGATGACGCAGCGGTTCGTGCTGGGGCTCTCACGCAGAAGGACTGGGTTTAATTCTTCAAACAGCTCCAAAACTACTAATGAAGATAAATCAATACACATTAATACCTGCCTTTAGAAATAATTTTCATAAAAGTGCGAACTAAACATAGAATTGGTGTAGAGGGCAAAAACCTTTTTTAATTTATTTTCTAAAAGTTCCGTTCAAGTTCCGCCAGAAGCTGCTTAGAATTCTCTTCAATTATGATACCGGAACTTTCAAGTTCTTATAACGACTTAAAAATGAGGCTGCTTAGAATTCTAAAGACCATCACTAACTAAGCTGCTTAAGCCACAAATGGCCTTTTATCAGAACTTTTGGTTACTTGGGCTGCCCTCAAGATCCCTGGGTTTGTCTCAAGTACTCGTCTGAGGTTCTTGGAATTTCTATAAAGTATCAACACGTGAAGTTATCTTGACTTCCCAGACGATCTTAGAACTTCTTAAAAATTCCTGCAGTTTCCATGAAGCTGATGGAACCACCTTGAAGTTCTCAAAGCTTCCTTGAAAAATAATAAAAAATATATGTGTACCACTCTGAAGTTCTCTAATCTATCATGCAATTCTCGTTATTCTTCTGATAATATTTCTGGAGCTGCCCAGAAATCAATGAAACTGTCCTGAAAATCTCTTAACATCCCGACGCTTTCTGCAGTTCCTTGAATTCATTGCAGCTTCTCACATGTAACAAATCTAGAGGTGCTCGGTTTTATTTGAATTTTATAAAGGTTTTGTTGCGGCAACAACAATTTATTATAGTTGTACGACGGTCATACGCATTATCATAAAAATCAAGTCATACATACATACATTTATTTGTACAACATCACATTTAAGATAAGACATAATCAACAATAGTACGTCACAATACTCGGTTTGCGGCTGCCGCTCTCCATCCTCGGTCATGCCCAATGCTCGCTAGAGCACGCTCTACCTGGTCCGCCCTTCGTGCTCTCTGCGCCTTCTTGTGCCAACCGGATCAGTAGCGAACATCAACTTTGCAGGGTTGTTGTCCGGCATTCTTGCAACATGCCCTGCCCACCGCATCCTTCCGGCTTTGGCCACCTTCTGGATGCTGGGTTCGCCGTAGAGTGCAGCGAGCTCGTGGTTCATTCTTCGCCGCCATTCACCGTTCTCCTGCACACCGCCGAATATCGTCCTTAGCACACGTCGCTCGAAAACTCCGAGTGCTTGCAGGTCCTTCTCGAGCATAGTCCATGTCCGTGTCCATAGAGGACCACCGGTCTTATTAGCGTTCTGTACACGGTACATTTGGTGCGGGGGTGAATCTTTTTTGACCGTAGTTTCTTCTGTAGCCCGTAGTAGGCACGACTTCCACTGATGATGCGCCTTCGTATTTCACGACTCACATTGTTGTCAACCGTCAGTAAGGATCCAAGGTAAACGAATTCCTCCACTACCTCGAAAGTATCCCCGTCTATCGTGACATTACTTCCTAGACGAATCCTGTCATGTTCGGTTCCGCCTACTAGCATGTACTTTGTTTTTGACGCACTTTGCTGCTTCGTGTTTCAGGCGGGTGTATAGTTCTGCCACCGTTCCAAATGTTCTTGCGATAATGTCCATGTCGTCCGCATAGCACACAAATTAACCGGATTTCGTGAATATCTTACCCCGGCTGTTGAGCCCGGCTCGTCGCATTACACCTTCTAGAGCGATGTTGAAGAGTAGGCATGAGAGTCCGTCACCTTGTCGCAGTCCCCGGCAAGATTCGAATGAACTGGATAGTTCACCCGAAGCCCTGACGCAGTTTTGCACACCGTCCATCGTTGCTTTCATCAGTCTGATCAGCTTCCCAGGAAAGCCGTTCTCGTCCATGATTTTCCATAGCTCTGTGCGGTCGATACTGCCGTATGCCGCCTTAAAGTCGATGAACAAATGATGCGTTGGGACCTGGTATTCGCGGCATTTCTGGAGGATTTGCCGTACGGTGAAGATCTGGTCCGTTGTCGATCGGCCGTCGACGAAGCCGGCTTGATAACTTCCCACGAACTCGGTCATTTTAGGTGATAGACGACCTGGGATAGCACTTTGTAGGCGGCATTCAAAATGGTGATCGCTCTGAAGTTCTCACATTCCAAATGGTCGCCTTTCTTGTGAATGGGGCAGATTACCCCCTCTTTCCACTCCACCGGTAGCTGTTCTGTTTCCCAGATCCTGACTATCATCCGGTGCAGGCAGGTGGCCAACTTTTCTGGGCCCATCTTGAGGAGTTCGGCTGCGATACCATCCTTACCAGCTGCTTTGTTGTTTTTGAGCTGCTGAATGGCATCCTTAACTTCCCTGAGTTGGGTCAGTTCCGTCCTCTGCTGCACAGACGTAGTCGTTTCCTCCATTGCGCTGGTCTCCAGTGCCTACGTTCTCCTCGCCATTCAGGTGCGCCTCGAAGTGCTGCTTCCACCTTTCAATCACCTCACGTCCGTCCGTCCGTCAAGAGGCTCCCGTCCTTATCCTTGCACATTTCGGCTCGCGACACGAAGCCGTTGCGGGATGCGTTGAGCTTCTGGTAGAACTTCCGTGTTTCTTGGGAACGGCACAGCAGTTCCATTTCCTCGCACTCCGCTTCTTCCAGGCGGCGTTTTTTTCTCCCGAAAGATGCGGGTCTGCTGTTTCCGCTTCTGTTTATACCGTTCCACGTTCTGTCGGGTTCCATGCTGCAGCATTAAAACCGCGCTGCGTTTTTCTCCTCCAAAATCGCTCTGCACTCCTCGTCGAACCATTCATTCCATCGACTTCTTTCCACGTACCCGATGGTGCTCTCGGCTGCGTCGGTGATGGCTGCTTTTACTGTACTCCAGTAGTCCTCTAGAGGGGGCACATCGAATAGCCCTCCTCTGGCAACGCTGCCTCGAGATTCTGTGCGTATGCTAAGGTGACATCCGGTTGCTTCAGTCGCTCTAGGTTGTACCGTGGCGGGTGTCGGTACCGTACATTGTTGATGACGGAAAGTTTTGGGCGCAGTTTGACCAACAATCAATACGAAACTAACGATTTTAAATTGGCTCACCACTTTAGTAGCCTATTGGTCCCAAGCAAACGATTAACGTACCCTATTCTAGTTGAAATTCTATTACTACACTATGTTTGTTTTGATTCGCTATGAAAGTTTGACAGATAACATCAGGGGTGTGTGGATTCATGCAGAACATGCAGGGGTGAGTGAAATAGCTTGGGACTGCTTGGGACCGTTGTTCTGGTACTGAGTGAGCCAAAAATAATAATGGTTTTCTTCGGGACCCAGTGGTCTTAGAGTTACCTCTATGATATTACGATGGAGCTGGTGAAGTCAAAACTTCGAGACGAATACCAGAAGCGGATGGATCGTGGTCGCAGCTCCGATGACAGCAAGGCACTGAAGACGATGGCGAAATCGAAGTCTGCGGAAAAGGTTTGCTTCCATTGTAATAAGCCCGGCCATTATCGCAAGAACTGCCGGAAGTATCTGGCTTCACTGAAAGGCGAGCCGGATAACCAGAAGCAGCAAGCATCAGGAAGCAGCAGGAGTTCCAATGGACCAAAGGCGAAGCAAGCACAGGATTCCGGTGCACCCCTACTTTTCTGGGCGAGTGCAGGTCGAACCACCGATGCCGAGGAGGTGAAGTGCTGTTTTGCAAACGGTTTGAAGAGCTACTGGTTCGTCGATAGCGGCGCGTCGCAGCATATGACAGGCGACAGGAGATTTTTCTCGGAGCTGGTGGAAGACGTGCATGTCGATGTTACTCTTGCGAACGGGAAGAAGACAGTTGCTGCAGGCGTCGGCAACGGGATGCTGCTGTGCGTGAACGGCAACGGAAAGGATCAAGAGCTGGAAGGTAGCCTGTTGTCAGTAAGTAAGCTAGTAGCTAAGAATATTTCTGTTGTGTTCGATTCACATGGATGTCGAATCCGAAATACCAAGGGCCATACGGTGGCCGTCGCGGACCTGTGCGACGGGATGTATTTGTTGAGATGTTCTGCGAGGTCTATGGTTGCTGCTACTGCTCGGCATACCGATTTCTGCCAGCATTCGTGGCATCGTCGTTTTGGCCACAGGGACTACGACGTGGTGGACCTGATCAACAAAAAGGAGCTCGGCACCCAGATGAAGGTGGTTGATTGCGGGATAAAGCTGGTGTGCGAGTGTTGCCTTGAAGGCAAGCTGCACCGGCAGTCGTTCCCGAAGGTAGCGCAGAGGCGTGCAACGGAAATACTCGAGCTAGTGCATTCGGACGTGTGCGGTCCGTTCAAGCACGTCCCCCCAGGAGGAAACAAATACTTCCTCACATTAATCGACGACTATAGTCGATATGCTACGGTCTATCTTCTGGTAAATAAGTCTGATGTGCCTGGGAAGATCAAGGAATTTGTGAATATGGTTAAGAACCAATTTGACCGGAAACCGAAGGTGATAAGGTCAGATAACGGTGGCTAGTTCGTAAACAACGAGCTCCGAAGTTTTTTCGCTGAGGAAGGCATTAAAGCTGAGTACACCACCCCATACTCCCCTCAGCAGAATGGGGTAGCCGAACGAAGAAATCGTTACCTCCAAGAAATGGCATTGTGTATGCTTATCGATGCCAACCTTCTGAAGGAATTCTGGGGTGAGGCAGTGTCGACAGCGACGTTTCTCCAGTATCGGCTGCCATCCCGTTCCGTCGACCGGACGCCATTCGAACGCTGGTTCGGACGTAAACCAGTGATGCGGGATCTGAAAGTTTTCGGATGCGAGGCCTATGTCCACATCCCAAGCGAGAAGAGGGGAAAGCTGGAGAGCAAGGCCAAGAAGATGATTTTCATTGGCTACTGTAGCCAAGCCAAGGCGTATCGGTTCCTCGATTTGGAGACTCGACGGGTGACTATTAGCAGAGACGCTCACTTTCTGGAACTGGGAGCCGAGATCCGTTCAGAAGGAGATTGCGGCTCAAAGGATGTTGAAGTCGTGATCGGCCGAACCGAAGAGGATTTGATTCCGGAAGTGGTCCCGGATGAGGATGAAGAAGATAACGAAGACGGCGATGAATCTTGCTATTCCGGATCAGATGAGCAAAGCGATTCAGCGGGAGATACGGACGGTGAAGCAACAGGAGGAGAAGCTAGTGGCCTGCGCCGATCGCAACGAAGCACGCGGGGTGTTCTTCCGCAGCGGCTGAACGACTATGCAGTAGGTGAGGTTAGCCTAGCTACCTACTGCAGTGAAGAACCGACGACGTACGAGCAAGCGATGGCTTCCGTTGACAAGAAGAAATGGCTGACAGCGATGAAGGAGGAGATGCGTTCCCTGGAAGAAAATGATACCTGGGCGTTGGTGAAGCTTCCTGCGGGGCGCGAACCCGTTGGTAGTCGATGGGTGTTTAAGAAGAAGGAGGATTCGGATGGTCAAGTTGTGCGCTTCAAGGCCAGGGTTGTAGCGCAAGGCTATTCTCAGCGATTCGGGCGTGACTTCGAGGAAGTGTTCGCGCCGGTTGCGATGCAACAAACATTCCGGGTACTACTGGCTATGGCGAGCAGCAAGAAGATGGAGGTGAGGCATATTGACGTTAAGTGTGCTTACCTCTACGGCCAGTTGAAGGAGGAGAATTTCATGACTCAGCCACCCGGTTTCGAAGTTCCCGGAAAGAAGGACTGGGTTTGCAAGCTAAACCGGAGCATCTATGGCCTGAAGCAGGCCGCTCGGGTTTGAAACCATACTATAAAGGATTTCCTCATTAGCATTGGGTTCCAACAGTCTGCCTCGGATGCCTGCTTGTTCATCAAGGATCTGAGGAACGGAGAGCGAATGTACCTGCTCTTATACGTGGACGACATGATCGTCGTTTGTCGTCTGCAGGAGGAGATCCGCAAGGTTGAGGAGCAGTTACGGAAGAAGTTCAACATCACTTTCTTGGGAGTAATCCGTCATTTTCTTGGGATCAGTGTGAAACGAGGAGCGGATGGAGTTTACTCAATCAACCAAGCATCTTTTATCCGGAAGATTGCCAAGGTCTACGATTTGGAGGAGGCGAAACGGTCGACTATTCCGATGGATACTGGCTACTACAAGAGCAGATTGGAGTCGAAGAGCTTGGCGAACAACGTCGAGTATCATGGTTTGATGCTGTATATTGCCACCAATACCAGGCCTGATATAGCAGCATCAGTGTCAATAGTGAGCCGGAAGATCAACAACCCCTTGCAAGCGGATTGGAATGAACTCAAGCGGATTGTAAGGTACTTGTGCGGAACGGTGGACTACAGATTGTACTTCGATGCTGGCAACCTGAAGCTGGAGGGTTTCTGCGATGACGATTGGGCAAGTGACACTGCTGATCGGAAGTCGAACAGCGGATTCGTCTTTCTTCTTGGCGGTGCAGCTGTGAGCTGGGGAAGTCGCAAGCAATCATGCGTGTCTACTTCAACGATGGAAGCCGAATATGTGGCGTTGGCAGAGGCTGGACAAGAAGCTGTGTGGCTGCGTAGGCTGTTGAAGGAGCTCAACGAGGAACAACATAGTCCAACCATCGTTTGGGAAGACAACAAAAGCTGTTTGGATTTCGCTACTCTGGAGAAGCAGAACCGTCGTTCCAAGCACGTAGATACTAAGTATCACTTCACCAGAGAGCTTTCATCATCAGGGGAGATTATCCTGAAGTATCGCGAAACGGACAACATGGTCGCGGACATAATGACAAAACCGTTGGGAGCTGTCAAGGTTCGGAAGTTTTCCGAAATGCTGGGCCTCCGGAGTGAAGCAGCCGGCCAACCCTGAACATCGAGGAGGAGTGTTGAACTGCCTTGTTCCCACAGGGCATATAGTGCGATGTCACAGAGTTGGTAACCCTATTCTATATTCAGTTAAGTACAATAAAATCGCGAGTCATATTTTATTACCCCGAATTCCACACTTGAATCACGCGGATTCCACTGCCCAAACCTCCGACATTCAGGACCACCATAAATTTGTTAAGAGTATTATTTGGACATTTGTCAAGGTCATCAAATCCCGCAAGCAGCTAGCTGGCAAGGCTCAACCTGGTCTCTATATAAGGTGTGGAATTGTAGGCCCGAATGTATTGGTGAGATTAATCATCGTCCGACCATTTTCCAGAACACGCTGTTAGGAAGTGTTAAAAATCCATATAGAATTTGAGAGAAGTGGGAATAATTCGCTTTGGGTGTATATTCAGTCCCCAGAAAGCCAAGAAAATCTAATTTGTGAGAAAATTAGCTCTCACGAGTTCAATCTCTCGAAGTCCCTCCTTTTTTACATATTCTGCTCAAACGATACATTCCGCCCTGCCCCATTCATATAATTCGGAAGGAAATCCTGTGAGGGGTTAATTGAATACTCTTTAATACAAAAATGCACAAAACTTAAAAATTCATAAATAACAAAAAAATCAAAATACACCTTTTAAAGTCGGGTAGATGCATCGAAAATACTCAAGTTGACAGTTCCTTGGATTCTCTTCATCAACTTTCTCTTTGAAATAAATACTACAAATTTGATACGCTTACAAATAAAAAACGGAAAGAGTTAAGATAATTGATGATTGATCAATTAAAAGAACTAAATGTTCACATTTGTTCCGTCCACTAGCGGTCCTACGTCAAGCTTCCGTTCGTGCCCCTAGGCACAGACCCTTCTACTTTTTCGAGCTGTGCGATACTTAAATCTTTCGGAGCTGATAAAACATTTTCGGACAATTTGAAAGGTTTTTTGAAGTATTTGGAGCAACGTCCTGAAACCCTCTGCCTTGAGCGGCCATGTACATTCCATGTTTATTTTTAAAGTACACAGTTCGAAAAATAAGTGTAAATTTCTGTTCAATATGATGCACATAAATGGAGCGTCACATATCATATAGGGGAAATGCAGGTCGGCCTAAGTGTCCCTAATTTGGGCCCATACATAAATTCAGCAATCGACTAAATTTTCAATAGCAACCAAAAATATCCTTTAGTAACGCCCCAATAACTGACTTTGGTTAGGCATTTTGGTGTCATTTGTAACAACTGTCAAACTTTTCGTTTCCGTTCCGCTTTCACCTACATTGCGTTTGGACCTTAACTCTTCTATTATCAACTCTGTATCGAATGGGGATGAAAAACCCGTTTCATAGTTGTGGTCCAAAAATCAAAGTAGTTTGATGCACTACTAACCAAGGAGGTGGTAACCAACAAACAATTCACAGTCACAAATAAGCATACACATTGAATAAATGCTGTATAACAGTGTACAATGCTGAATAAAACAGGATGTCGAATTATGTGCTGAAAAAAGCTCATTGAGATCGCCGTTTGCTCTGATATGATTAATTTACTTATTAAAAGCTTTATAAACGTTGACTGTCTTCCTGATTCAGAACCAGAAGTTTGATCTAATAACAAACTGAATAAGTTTAATTTGCACATAAATTGTCGCTTTAATTTGACTGTTTTCAATTGCTTTAATAAAATGCTTTATTAGACGTCTTATAAATGTTTTCTAGCTCCATTATTAGATTTCATTGCATTGCTTTACAATATTGCTGTATAAAGGTGAATACAGTCAGCAAAATAGCTCTTATACCACTATGCGTCCATGTTTTAGTTGAATGCTTTGTAAATGCTTTCCAAGTAGAAGGTCGCGAGTTCAATCCCAGCCTCAACCCTTTTTTTTTATTTATTTCTAATCATCTAATCATAAATTATATCACTCACGACAACCAATTCATAGATCTATCGGAAAGAATAGCATCCTTTCCATCGAAATTAGAGAGATGGAGAGGTAACGTTGGTCTAATGTTAAACAACTATGAATGAATTAATCATTCTCACATCTCCTTGAATTAGCTAGAGTTACGGCTGGAAGTGCTGATAGGTTTTCAGATTCAAGCTTGTATTGCTTATTTAGCTGCCCATATGATATAATCTAGGATAGCTCAGATGGCAAGGTAAGCGGCTGGTGATCGGAAGGTCATAGTTCGAATCCCATGTAACGACATGTGTGTGTATTAGACATTAGACTGATGCAAAATTTGAAATTTTCGCTCCACAGTGTTCAAATGGTTTCAAATCGGGTCCTGATTAGCCTCCAAAAGTTTAAACTCATTTGATAATAAACTGACTTGGCACAAACCATTTGAAGTTTATATGGAAATTACTATGAGAAAACAAAACTTTTTGTTAATTGTATTCTACTCTTTTTCCATGTTGTACTGTTAAAAAATTCCATTGCTATTCTTATGGGAATTTAATCAGCTACAACTTTGCACAACATCATTTTTCAGCCAAACGTCAAATTAAATAGTTATTAATTGTTTAAGAGATTGATAATCTTCTGGCAAATTAAGCCACTGTATTGTGGGCAACACTGTATTCTGCAGTGTGACATAGCAGCCATGATTTTTGTCCTCTATGCTACGCGCTATAAACACCAATGTTGCCTGCTAAACAGTTGATTTAGCATAATCATAAGACATCAGTGAGTTGAATCATTAATAATTTTTGTTCCTTACATTTGATCGAAAAGTGGTCTTCAACAAAGTTGTAGCTGAGAAAGTTTTCAACAAGTTCAGCTATCATTTTTTAAAGTAGAGTGAAGTGGTGAATTTTGAGATAGATATGAACCAAAATTATGGTTTCTCCATAGTAATTCCCATATAAACTTCAAATGGTTTGTGCCAAGTCAGCTTCTAACTAAATGAGTTCAAATTTTGGGAGGCTAATCAGGGCCCAATTTGGAACCGTTTGAGCACTGTGGAGCGAAAATTTCAAATTTTGCATCAGTCTAGTGTGTATGTATGTATGTTATAAATTTTCTAGTTCTGTGTGGTGGGTGCGTGCTTCGACAGAAATAAATGACACAACACAATCACTAACGAGAGAACACAACCCTGCTCTGTTGTGCGTATCCCGTAGTTGAATAATCGTTTTATATAAATGTACAATAGTGTCTTATTAAACATTACTTCACATGAGAATCAAGCGTCTATATACACCTTTATACCATCGCTGTTTAAGGAAGTAAATGCTGACTAATAAACACTGAATAATCAAAAATTTGATCGAATAAGCTCTCTTACAACTCTTGTAACTCGAATAAAAGCTTCTCGACATACCTTATTCAACACCAAATATTTAGATGTTGTGGTTGAATAAATTCTCCAGATTTGTGTGAACAAAGCCTGAACAGAAGTTATTATTGAAAATAGTACAAGTATTATTAAGCATGAAGTGGAATAAAATCGTCAAGAAGTCGTTTCTTCAATAGGCAATTGTTTGTTGGGTACCTGTTCACGCCCAAACGCGAACGACAGTCAGTGACCGTCGTAAGCCCCACCCATTTGTTAAATTTCTCTCAACCAACGATCGAGCAAGGCGAAAACCAGAAGATGAAGAAGAAGCAGTACGATAGTATATAAGCAGCGAAGCTAGTGGCATTAGTATTAGCATAGAGGTAACTCTAAGACTAGTAGGTCCCGAAGAAATGTGCTCAACTTTTTGGCTCAGCTCTGGTACTATCTTCGGTTCCAAGCTAATCGATTCACCCCTCGAAACATAGGAAAGTCGAATAACCCCTCATTTTATCAGTCAAACTTTCATAGCGAATCAAAACAAACATTGTGTAGTACTAGAATTTTGACTAGAATGGGGTGCGTTAATCGATTTGCTTGGGACCAATAGGCTAGTCAAGTAGTGAGCCAATTTAAAATCGTTAGTTTCGTATTGATTGTTGGTATTAGTATGGTTTTAGTTGTCAAACTGTATACAACAAGAGAAAAATAAATAAGTGAAGCTATCCTTGTTTTTTTACAACATCCTCTGATCCGACATTGTGTTCAACTGAGGAGGAGCAGTACAGCGTTTTAAATACAGTCCACCGCTGGTTGAGTGCTTGCTGTCGACGGGCTTGCGGAATCCTAACCGTCCTTATCAGGACAAGAAGAGTTTTTCGTTATCCCAAGCGCCTGAGCAGAACACTCATTTTACGAAGACTTCCTGTTTCAGCGGCACCCTTTCCCTTTCCTGTCTTGTCAGGACACGATTAGTTTTGCCGCAAGAGAACTAGGAAGTCCCACCATTCCCTTCATTGGAGTCTGGTACGGCTCCGACAGTACCCCTATCTCTGCTTATAATAAGTAGCCATAGCGAGCATAGTCGCGGGCCCACGTTCTGGGCCCGCTTGGATTGATATGTGATCACGTTTTTATGCTGGCTAAGAAAAAAAAGGTGGTGTGTCAGGCCCTTGCTACTAACACACTGGAATACTTTAAAACGTGCTTGTGTAATTGTGTACGTGACTACGCCGCCTAATCATAGCTGGTATTCTCCATGTACAGTGGCACTCACTTTTTTGGCTCAGCTCTGGTACTCTCTTCGGACCCACGCTAATCGATGCACCCCTCGAAACATAGGAAAATCCACGAGCCCCTCATTTTATCTGTCAAACTTTCATAGCGAATCAAAACAAACATAGTGTTGTACTAGAATTTCAACTAAAATGGGGTACGTTAATCGATTTGCTCAGAACCAATAGGCTAGTCAAGTAGTGAGCCAATTTAAAATCGCTAGTTTCCATCGGTTGGTAGTAGTTAGAGTCGGTGTATAATGAGTCACGCCAAGAGAAAAACAGTTTAACTCGCATCACGGTTTTCGAAAGATTCCCTTTCTTTTAACTTGGCAACAGAGGACTTCTGCATCAACTTCAAATGACTTCTAGCGAGGAAAAAAAATAACGGCTGTAGTAAATCATTATATCAGTGATTTTGTCGAATTATCTTAAGGAAAAATAGTAGAAATTGTCATTACTGATCATTACAAAACGTATCGCACGACAAATGTAATGCTCACTGCGTGTATATGATCATTTCTTCGGTTATATTTAATATTTAATTGCAATACCTTTCGTGGACCTTTCATAGCATCGTAATGCTTGTTTACTTTGCACGATAGGTAGCCGGTTTGACAGTTCAATAGGTAGACTTGGCTTCACTCTTGGCGTGACTCATTATACACCGACTCTAGTAGTAGTGAGTTATTAGCAAGCTAGCAATGCTGAGTTAAACTTCAAGTTACTATTAATTTGTCATTCAGGGAATCGTTACCCTCCATGGTATATTCCAGATATTGTTCTATATGGTAGAAATAGTATTATAATCGGATGATGAATCTTATGGTGATTACAACCGGAAAGGAACATTCATAATAGTAATGATACATCTTATGGTATATCTCTATTCGGCTCATCGATATCTATTTGATATGGATGTGCTTTTTTCTGAACTCTTCTCGCACTGAAGAAACTCGAAGCTTACTTCGAAGATGCCATCAGCGAGACCATTTAGCAAAGTTTGTCTGGCCAACTTTTACCGACGGGGGTTTATTTGATAAAGGGTGATACGGTCAAAATTTGGTCAATATCAACTTGACGTATTTCTTTCAATTTTGCATTTAAAAAACCTGAACACCCCTCATTTTGAAGGTGTGTGTGTGTAGAATGTTGCTCCTATTTTGATTTTGGAATTCACTCTTCAGTTGTCAAAATGCCGTCCAAGCAAGAAGAGCAGCGTATCAAAATTTTGCTCGCGCATCGCGAAAATCCGAGCTACTCACACGCAAAGTTGGCAAAATCGCTAAAAGTTGCTAAATCAACCGTTACAAATGTAATTAAAGTGTTTGGTGAACGTTTGTCGACAGCCAGGAAGTCTGGATCGGGGGGAAATCGAAAACCGGAAGCCGCTGAGACGACAACGAGAGTTGCCGGTAGTTTCAAGCGAAACCCTAACCTCTCTCTCTCCGAGATGCCGCAAATAAGCTGGGTGTATCGTCTACAACCGTGCATCGAGCCAAAAAACGAGCCGGACTATCGACTTACAAGAAGGTAGTGACTCCAAATCGCGATGATAAACAAAATGCGACGGCCAAAGTGCGATACCGGAGGCTGTACACGACGATGCTGACGAAGTTTGACTGCGTGGTAATGGACGACGAAACCTACGTCAAAGCCGACTACAAGCAGCTTCCGGGACAGGAGTTTTATACGGCAAAAGGAAGGGGAAAGGTAGCAGATGTTTTCAAGCACATGAAACTGTCAAAGTTCGCAAAGAAATATCTGGTTTGGCAAGCCATCTGTACCTGTGGCTTGAAAAGCAGCATTTTCATAGCTTCCGGGACTGTCAACCAAGAAATTTACGTGAAAGAGTGTTTGAATAAACGTCTGCTGCCTTTCCTGAAGAAACACGGTTGTTCCGTACTGTTTTGGCCGGATTTGGCATCTTGCCATTACGGTAAAAAGGCCATGGAGTGGTACGCCGCCAACAACGTGCAGGTGGTTCCCAAGGACAAGAACCCTCCCAACACGCCAGAGCTCCGCCCAATTGAGAAATACTGGGCTATTGTCAAGCGGAACCTAAAGAAGACCAAAAAAAACTGCTAAGGGCGAGCAGCAGTTCAAGGCAAACTGGCTTTCTGCGGCGAAGAAGGTGGACAAGGTGGCTGTACAAAATCTGATGGCAGGGGTCAAGCGTAAGGCCCGGCAATTCGGATTTGGAAAAGCGGAAGCCTAACTGAATATTTTTTCCTGAATTTTATACTAATTGAACTTGAAAAAGAAATTTAATTTGATTTTTTAAATAAACGATTTCACCGATTTACACGCGTTTTCCCTTGACCAAATTTTGACCGTATCACCCTTTACCACGCTAAACAGGTTTGGCCCCTACCTTTTGCAAACGCTGGCTTTTCACGCTTGGGCTGTGATACGTATTTTTGGAGATTTGCGTTTGTTAGTAGGGTGTGTGTGTGTGTGTGTATGTGATAGGGATTTCTGAAAATATGGGATCTTTCAACTACTATGCACAATACTGCAACACTTCTTCAATAACTTTTTCTTCTTCATGTTGTTAATTGAGATTCTAGGCGTGAGTCTGAACAATTCTTTTACCGGACAGGGAATCGAACCCGCCACCACCGGCATGGCATGCCTCGCCCTTGCTGACTGGGCTATCAGCAAACCTCTCCGCTACAATTATGTGATGTGAAAAAAATCCCCAGATATGACATCATTATACAGGTATGCCAAATTTTGAGCTCTCAATCTTTAAGAGCAAACTAAAAAAAAACACCGGTTTAATTGAGGGATTTTCATTCAAGAATTTAGGTAGACGGTCTTATCCAAAATAATTTCACATTCAAACATCACATAGTATTGGTTTATTTCTCATAATTGTAATAACCCCTTATTTCATAATCTTTTAGCTTAGACACTACCTTAAAACTGAACACAGTTCACCACAGCCTCATCAAATACAACACTTGAGCTTGCGTTTTCTCTCTTTTTTTTCTTGATGGAGCGTAATTCCATGGTCTATCAATCTCTCACTACCTTGTTCAGCCAGCCGTCCGGCAATCTCCCGGAAAATGTTTTCCACATTCCGCCCGGTTTTGGCCGAGGCCTCCACAAACAGCAGTCCCTGCTGCTTTGCGTAATTGGATGCCTCTTGAAGCTGGACCGCACGGTTTTCAGCTTTATCCACTTTATTGCCCACCAGTGCGATAACTGAATCCTGAGTGGTGGGCCCCTCACTCAATTCTTCCACCCACTGCTTAGCTGCTGTGAAACTAGCTTTATTCGTAATATCGTAGACCACCAGGACCGCCCGTGCATTCCGGTAGTACATCCGAGTAACGGACACAAAGCGATCCATTCCGGCCGTGTCCCATATTTCCATCGAAATTCTCTTCCTTCCCACGTCAATGGTGTGATTGATACTCGTCGCACATAGAGTCGCGTTACGCGGGTTATTCGCTTTCACCAGACTGGATAACAAGAAGGATTTTCCAACGGCCGTTTCACCCAGCAGAACCACTTTATATTTGTTGTTCGAGATACCTTGGTTGGCGGGTTTCCAATTTCTCGCCATGTTTAAAATCGAAACACGCTTTAGTATGATTCTGCGATACAGGGATGTGCTGCCACGCGTACCGTCCGGTGGGTTTTTGCAGACTGGCTAGTGGATTTTAATTTTCGGTTCCATCGCTATGATCTGGACATGTCGTCGTGCAGAAGCAGATTTCGCGTGGAATTGTTGGAACGGTGTTGGTGATCGTTCCGTTCAAGTTAAGCTGAATGTGAATATATTATTTTATTTTTGGAAAAACTGTTCGAACGAAAACGAGAATATGGGTGAATCTCACTTTATCATACACATTCCGGTTGGACGTTGTTTTCCTTGCTGTGGTTGTTCATTAAGGCACACAAATGTTGACTTTGATTCCTTCGGATCACACGGATCACACATATCTTCAAGCATTCCAACAAATTAATGAAAATGGTTTCTACGCTTATTGGCCAGCAGATGTCACTACTGTTGTTTTGTGGCGACATCTATCGGAAATTACGCATAAACTGTTTTCCGTTAGTTGTAATCAGAGTTACAAAATCAAGTAAACTCAAAAATATTGTTTGAGTTCCAATTTGAAACCATCAAAAGTTCGGAAATTTGAAACCATCAAAAATGAAACTGCGACACGATCAGTGCAGCGCACTTTTAAACGGTGTTCGATAGTCAACCCTAGATATGTGTGCGAGTTCGAACCACGAGAAGACGTCCCAGACTATTCTGCTGACGAAACACGTAAAGAAAGTATGATTGTTTATGAAGATCGCTGAGCACCTGATGGTCTTTGAAATAATTTCTGAGCAACCTGGTATCGTGGGTGAAAATCTGAGAGACGTAATTTAAATTGTTGGGCAGTTGAAGACCTTCAGAATTATACTAAATCAACCTGAAAACATGAGAACATCCTAAGCAGTTTTTGGAGATCTTCAGGAGCCTTTGAAATATAGCGAAGACAACATATCAAGAAGACTAGCAAATCTTCCGTTTACGTCCACTATGAGACTGGTAGAATCTCATCATCTCCTGCTCAAAGGTAAATGCTCTGATCGAATGTTATATCAACCATAGAAGGAAGGTGTGTGTATTTGCTTATTCTTCTATACATTGCTTCCACCTTTTCCCAAGCGCAGCGCTATTATATCTATCGCTTGGATTATGGGAAAGTTGCCAGTCTTCTTGATTTGTTGTCTTCGAATATAGTCACCTAATATCATGAGAGAATATCTGGGAGGTGTGATTTGCATTGTCGGATAGTTTGAGATCTTCTTCAGAATAATACCTGATCAACCTTAAATCTTGAAAAATATCCAGACAACACATGGAATAATGCCTGGCATCATATGGGGATGTGATTTGCATTGTTGGATAGTTAGATATTTTCAAAATAATACCTGATTAACTTGAAGTCTTGAAAAAATATCTAAAGGACTTCATGGAGGACTTAGAACACCTGCAGATCATTGGAATAATATCTGAGCAGCCTGGTATCATATTTCTTGATGTAAAAGACGCAAGCGCTTTCATGAAATTCCATGAAGTTGAATAATATACTATGAAATTCATAGAATTACTAGGTGTTCACCGATCTTTCATGAAATACCTCTCACTTCTTTGAAATTACCTCAACTTCAATGATACTCCCTGAAACTTTAAAAAAAAATCCATGCAGTTCACTGTTGTCTATGAAGTTTCCCCGATTTTTGTGAAGCTCTTTGTTATTTAAAAGGAGCTGTTCAAACTTCTATAAATTATCCTCAAACTTCTCAGAAATTTCCAAAATTTCTGTAAAATTTGCAAATTTCTATTTAATCATCTCTGCTTCTATGACGTTCCCTGAACATTTACGAGAAACACCAATAAATACATCCAAGAAATTTAAAACAGAGTTCCATTCGTGTTTCAAAACCCGCTCAGAAATTAAACCGAATAGTCCAGCAGTTGCAAATCTGGTGCAAAATATTGCTCGCATAATGAAACTGCAACTCAGCATTGCGAGGGGTTCGTCTCTGTTCTAGTTTAGAATTGAAACAATCCATATAAAATACAACAGCATTGCGAACGGCCTAATACAATTCGTCGGTGCCTAATAAAGGCTGACTTTAAAGTAAATTGGTACGCCCCTCGCGCGCCGCTAGCACGCCTCTAGTGTTCGGAATCGAAAGTCTTTGACAGTGGTTTGTTTACACTTCTATAGAGAACAACTGGTGCAAGTTTGATCAAAGCAGTCGATCGCGTTCAGAAATAACGTCAAATAGAACTCGAAGAAAGAAAAAATATTGTGCTCAAGGACTCAAAACCAACAAGGAAACCCTGAGTGTGGAAAGGAATCAGCGAAGCTACGAAAATACTGGAACCAGCGATTGTCAGCTGCGCAGCAAGGTGTTGAGGTGCGTTAAAGCCTACCCCGGTCTTTCGAACCGAGATGTGGCTAGAAGGTACAACGCCAACTTTCAAACGTTGCGGAACATCCTTGCCGGGGAAGGATACAAATCGTACGAAGCCAGTAAACATCCGAACCGGCACATGAACTCGATTTTAAGCAGCTTCCCGGTCAAAAGTTCTACATCGCGACTGGACGTGGGGATATTCCGGGAAGATTCATGTTCGTGTTTGCCGACAAGTTCGCGAAGAAGGCCATGATTTGGCAAGCGATTTGCAGTTGTGGTCTGAAAACGGAACCATTTGTCACGTCCTCGACGATGACATCCCAAGTTTACTTCGAAGAATGCCTGAAAAAGCGTGTATTACCGTTCATCCCAAGTAACAATTCAGTAACCATTTAACATCCACTCGGATTTATGATGGTTTTATAACGGCAATGAACAATCCTTTTAGTTTAAATATAGCATTTCAAAGTGTAAAACATTCCTGCTTAGTAATTCAGCTTTTTGCTGTTTTAAAAACCTATTATAGTCTGGCAAGAAAGTTAAAAACTGTCTTGTTTTAAAAATAAATTTAAAACAGTTATCAATCCCTCTTTAAAACTGTTCTGTAATTCAAGCATAAACGTCATTAGCAATTGTTTATTAATGTCTTGATAAAATACTTTATAAACGTGTTCTATCATTATAAAAGCAACCATAAAACCATTAGGTTTTGCATTAGAGAAAAAAAAAGCATTTATTGTTGCTGTTCAGGCTTTTTAAAGTGCATCATTAACTCCCCAAGTACTCTGTTTACAAATTGAGCTTAAAAGATGGTTCCTCATAGTTAATACATGCCAAATTTATGACAAGGAAATCTCGAAGGATAGACGAAGTAGGATGAAAAATTCAAGTCGATTTCAGCAAAATTTACTTCTCTAGAAGAACCAGTACACCATCAACGACTGACTATCTGACTGAGCGGAGCCCTTGAATTCATACAACATTGTCGAAAGTTTAAAAAACATACCAGCCTTCTCCAGAACTTTCGAAAAGATGACAACCGACAGCAAACCACTGAAACTGTTAGTTAGCGGAGATTAGCTAGTTTCTGATCCATAGCAGCGATTTTATTCGGCAAAAGAACATACTCTTCGAAAATTTCATTCAAGCAAACATCCCTGCATCGTTGGATGGTGCACTTCTGTAACCATCCGGAAGAAGGGGATATTTTTCGGGAACGATTGCGCTTCCAGCTGTTCGAAATGCGAAATGTTGTAAAACAGTATCGCAAACTGTCTGAGTAACTGCTCCCAATCTATCGGGAGAAAACTACCTGGGAGAACCCTGGATTTTACAGCGCAACTATCGAAAGATAAACAAACTTTGACGTTTAACTTTTTGCAGGCAACTTTGCCTCCATAAATGCTGCCATAAATCTGAACGGGTTAGGATCAAGCAAAATGGCTTTAGATAAATACAATTCAGCCTGCAAGTTTTCTTCATAAAAGCCATTTCAAAACCTTATTAATTTGTTAAGGAATTCTTGAAAGCAAAACAACTTTTCACAAATGATCCATGAAAATCAACTTTTATGCCATCGCCATGTTACAATAAGTTTGCTTGTTTTTTACAATCTTCGATTTTCAATCTATATTTCCTTAGATATTACTATATTTTGGTAAATTTAGCAATGAGCAAACATTTAAATGCAAAAATTAAAAAAAAAGTCGCGGCCAAGCTCGATCTGAAGAATACATTTCTCAATGTTGAATAATTAGTCAAATCGACGTTTTACGAGGGTGGACTTAATTTTTTCGATGTTTTCACGTAAATTTCACATACAATTTAATATGGCACTTAAAACTAGGCCACTTAATGAGAACTATTGTAATAAATTTGGATAGTCAACCAGATTGTTATACCTTCAGTTTCTATTGTAATTATTTTGATAAGATCGGATTTATAAATCCTTTTCTACCTTGATTGATGCTTTCCTAGTGGATTCAGCATGGCTCGGAAAGGGTTTTTATTGTTGCTAAATAGCTTTCATTGTAGCTTTCAAATGGTTCTCAATGCGTTCGTCATACAACCTTTTGCAGTAAATCAATCTTGAAGAGCTTCGAGAATACACCCTTCAGAACCTTCTCCAGGGTGGGCCAACTAGACATATTCTAGTCTTAATGAGGTTTTGGTGGATGCATTAATGACAAAATAGCTTTGACCAGGGTTTTATGAATGTTGTTTTATAGTTGCTTTGTAGTATTTCATAAAACTTAAAATGTTACTTGGGATCCGCAAGCATAGGGGCAAATATTATAAATTAACAATATGGTTCACTTCCAGAATTCCCATATATTTCTGAAAAGACGCATAAGTAATACCATAGAGGTAACTCTAAGACCACTGGGTCCCGAAGAAAATCATTATTATTTTTGGCTCACTCAGTACCAGAACAACGGTCCCAAGCAGTCCCAAGCTATTTCACTCACCCCTGCATGTTCTGCATGAATCCACACACCCCTGATGTTATCTGTCAAACTTTCATAGCGAATAAAAACAAACATAGTGTAGTAATAGAATTTCAACTAGAATAGGGTACGTTAATCGTTTGCTTGGGACCAATAGGCTACTAAAGTGGTGAGCCAATTTAAAATCGTTAGTTTCGTATTGATTGTTGGTAATACCCTCTCCCGGTGAGAAAGGTGACTAAAAACATTCGTGGCCTTATTTTTTAAGCGTGTATTCAATTCATACGTTTAGTCAAATAAAAGGTGTGGCAAACAGTATTAGCTTTCTCATGCATGTTTACATCTGCCATCCCTCTTTACATACCACATTGGCAACTGACAGGAGGAAAACTTTCAACACGCTAATAATCGTTAACCCAATTTTGAGTAATAGGTTAACAAACACGGTAAGAAAAAAACACTCAAAAACACTTGAGTTTAAAAAAAGCTCAAAAACAAAAAATATAAAAATTAATTCGATTTTCAGTAAAGAGTACTCAACCGTCATGTTTTCACCATTGGGAAATTTTAACTTATTTTTGGATGAAAATCAAAGCAACCTGCGCTGTCTTTGATGCTGCCATTTTTGTGTGCTTCATCGCCTTCGTTCGTGCTCCATTGTTGGCGTTGACGGCACTGTCGAAAAATGATCTCTTCTAGAAATGATTGACAGTTTCTTATGGGATTTTTCGGTGAAGTGAAAGTATAGTACCATAGAGGTGATTCTAAGACCAGAAGGTCCCGAAAAAATGTGCTCAACTTTTTGGCTCAGTTCTAGTACTATCTTCGGTCCCAACCCGCATAAACGCGAACCATAAATTGACCTTACCGATAATGGTTATAAATTGTTTATAATCCCTCCTTAACTTTAACTGAAATGGTTTTGGAACCTTACATGAACGTTTGTGTGATAAAGTTTTAACCTTATGTATTATGGTTTTTAGGAAGCGGACCTTACAAATAATGGGTTGTTAAGAACCATTACCATTTCAAATTCTTGTTTTCTCCATACATTTTCGGAAAGAGAACTATATTAGAACGTTTTTACTTATGGTTTGAGAACATTAATGGTTATGGTTATGGTATTCAGTAAGGCCCATGAATGGTTTTGTAACATCGATCAACTTTATGTGGAATATATCGCGAATTGGTTGCCTGTAAATTAATAATTATCAGTTCGCGATATATTCCACGTAAAGTTGAGCGATAATACAAAACCATTAATGGACCTTACTGACTACCATAACCATAATCATTAATGTTCTCAAACCATAAGTAAAAACGTTCTAATATAGTTCTCTTTCCGAAAATGTATGGAGAAAACAAGAATTTGGAATGGTAATGGTTCTTAACGACCCATTATTTGTAAGGTCCGCTTCCTTAAAACCTTAATACATAAGGTTAAAACTTTATCACACAAACGTTCATGTAAGGTTCCAAAACCATTTCAGTTAAAGTTTACGAGGGATTATAAACAATTTATAACCATTATCGGTAAGGTCAAGTGATGGTTTGCGTTTATGCGGGAAGCTAATCGATGCACCCTTCGAAACATAGGAAAATCCACGAACCCCTCATTTTATCTGTCAAACTTCCATACAGAATCAAAACAGTCATAGTGTAGTACTAACATTTCGACTAGAATAGGGTACGTTAATCGATTTGCTTGGGACCAATAGGCTATTCAAGTAGTGAATCAATTTAAAAAAGTTAGTTTCCACCCGTTGATATTACGAAGTCCGCCATGTTTCACGCGCAGTCTGAAGTTTACTTATGGATTTTAACATAGGATTAAAGAGCTACAGAGTCGCTGTCAACGCCAATTGCATTCAATTGATGTTAAGGTAATTTTCACTCATTGGATTATTGATGAGGATTTCTCAAAATTTAGTTTTCATAATTTATTTAATTTTACCTAGCTTCATGGGAGCCACATGATGAGTAAAAGTGAACTCAATTTAAAGTACTAACTAACTTTAAAGTAGCCATTATTGGGCAAAAAATACAAATTTTAAAGATAAGTGACTTACCATTAAATTAGCAATTTTTACCCATTAATGAGTATCTGTTACCCATTAATGGATAAGTCGGTTGTTCCCGAATTGCAACATGCCCACTCAAACTAACTATATCATCTGATAGAGCAAATTATCTCTCAGATGTTGGTGTCCGTTTGCCAGGTTGAGTCAATACTCACGAGAAATCGTTCAAAGTCATTGTTTACATTTGGTAAATAGGCCTTTTTTACATGTTTCTCTACTTTCTCTACACGCTATTTCAAAACTACCCAAATTTGGGTAGAATCCACCCAGATCCGTCAAAACTGAACCTACCCAAAAATGGGTAAACTGTGTTGGGAGTGACAAGTTGACAAATGGACAACGTCGATCGGATTGATGTCAATGTTGTTCATTTGTCAACTTGTCACTCCCAACACAGTTTACCCATTTTTGGGTAGGTTCAGTTTTGACGGATCTGGGTGGATTCTACCCAAATTTGGGTAGTTTTGAAATAGCGTGTATCATACATAAAAACTATAAACACTGGAATAAGAGACCAACGGAGACACTGTTATGATTCCAATCGAACTGTCAAAAGCAGTTCCAATCTTCAATGTTTACAAATGGTTTGCTTCAATTAGGGACGAGTATTAAAATCGTTTAACAATCACTCATGAACTCGCTCGTCTGTGCATTGGCGAAGTCACTCGCAAGCAGTTACAAATGCAAGTGATGCCAGGATTGCTTTGCTGTTTATCTTGTTGCCAAATTCATGTTTTTTTTTCTCCGCTGGTCTCTTATTCCAGTGTTTCTAATCAAAACCATCATAGCTTAAAACAAAAACGATAAAATTGAGTGTTGTGGACTGGACTATGGAGAGTGTTTATGTGCAATCGTTGGAAATTTATAGTGGTCGTAAGTACTAAATACTATAGAGATTTAATAGAGAATTTTTTCTTCTTGATTTGTTTTCCGTCGATCGTGTTTTCCGTGCTGAGTTTACTGCGGTTTTACTTAAATTTGCGTTGTTTAAACTCAAGTTTTGGGTAAGTTTCATTTTCTGTGTACCCTGAAACTGGGTAGACGGTATCCATTCTTATGTGCAGTAAGGAGTTGGCAGAATCTGAGTAAACCAGTTTTATTACGATGAGTAAAATGTACCCAAATTCTGGGGAAATGGTTATAATCGCATGTTTACAATGGTACAGGTATAAAAGGGAGATTTTTGCGGTGTCCAAATATCCTACAATACTGTGGACCCCCGCTAATCTGAATGACACTTCGTGCATATTAACGGGGTTTATTTTTATTTTGAACTTCATGTAAACCTATGACCATTAGAAATTTGAGTTTCTGGTAGCCTTATTGGCGGTTTTGTTTTGATTCTGCTTTCCATTTTGCATCGTTTCATTCCGCTTTATTATGTATTACTCAATTACAGTGGAAGCGGAACGGTAGCGCGAAAAGCGGAAAAGCCCAATCTCAGTAAGCCTACTTGTCGGATTGAAAACTATTCAGAACAAAATTGACTCCGGATAGGCATTTTGATGTCATTTGTGACAACTGCCAAACTGCTCATAAAGACGATAATGAATAAAAACTGAAAATGTTCATGCATTTCCAAATGGTTTCCTACCATTCCCATATATTCGAAAGTGACTGGCCTTCTGGATGTGGATGATGTCAAAAACAACAAAACATGATTAATTGAGTAGATGGGACTTTACATACTTTTGGCTTCCCACATAGTATCTAGTTGGGTGAAATAAACTTTTTTTCCTTGATTTGTTTTCCGTACTGCGAACCAATGCTACCGACGCCCGAGAAGAAGCTTCCACACCCACCCTTCGTGATCAGAGATTTTGTACCTCAAAAAATCCCGGCGGCGCTTGAGATATAAACTTAATTTTGATTATTTTTTTTTTTTTACCGTGAGGTTAAACTTTACTCAACAGTGAGTTGTTTTTGATAGCCTTGTTACGCTCAATTTACAGTGTACTAGTCACCTTTCGCGTCACTCTATAGAGTCCCTAGTGTCGGGAAAAATCGTGTCTTGGGGATAATTGACGAGTGCACGGATGGATTTGAGTTCACTCACTCGACAAAAAGTGACACAACAGCGGGGCCCTGTTTACTAAAAATGAACACATATATGTTCATTTTTAGTAAACAGGGCCCCGCTGTTGTGTCACTTTTTGTCGAGTGAGTGAACTCAAATCCATCCGTGCACTCGTCAATAGAAGAGTGAACCATATTGTTAATTTATAATATTTGCTGTTAGCCTTGAGAATAAATGTACTAGTGAATAAATCATGTAGTGTCGTTTTCAAACTAAAATAAATTCGTGTATTGTGTCAAGAGTATGTTTGATTGCTGCATGTGAAGAAGGATTTGCCGATGACAAAGATACAGAAAGGATAAGGATCAAGGAAGGAAAGGACGATTCGTTCAATAAGGAAGGAGGTACGTTTTCTGGTGAAGGTCGTGTGGAGGTCGAAACCAAATCGGTCGGACAGGTCTCCGACAGACAAAGTTGAGAAGAAGTTGTTAGCATATGGAAACAACAAGCTGAACGTGTTGGGTATGTTTCTAGCTGACATCGCAACGAAACAGTCTTCTGCCAGTGATAAGATCTTCGTCGTCAAGGAATCTGGATCCAACCTACTAGGACGAAGAGCAGCAACCGATTTGGGAATACTGAAAATCAAGGCAAGGATTGGGAAATTGAAAGGAGTGGTGGTGTCAATTAAGGTAGACCCTACGGTGAAACCAGTTCAGCAGACGCAAAATCGTATTCCAATTCCACTGCTACCGAAAGTCGAGCAGGAGATAGCCAGATTGCTAGAACAGGATGTAATCGAAAGAGCCCCACATGATTCTCCGTGGAATCGTCGTTCGACCAAAGCCAGGTAACAACGATTAAATTCGCCTGTGTGTTAACATGCGCGATGCTAACCAAGCGATTGTGCCGCAGCATCATCCACTGCCAACCTTTGATGACATCGTCCCCCATCTACACAACTGCAAGGTGTTTTCCAAAATCGAACTTAACACGATCGATTACTACCTACGCTACGCACCTTTGGAATTAATTGTGCAGCCGAAGTGTTCCAAAGCGTAATGGAGCGAGTGTTGGCGGGGATTCCAATCATCGGATCATTCATCGACGATGTATTGGTGTTCGGACCGGACAAGGCAAGTCATGACAGAGAGTTGAAAGCTGTAATGGAAAGGCTGGAGGAGAGTGGACTAACCGTCAACATACAGAAATGTGAGTTTTCAAAATCTGAAGTGAAGTTTATGGGACATCAGCTAAGCGACAAAGGCATTAGTTCGGCAGCCGAGAAAGTAGATGCAATCCGCAAGTTCCGTTTTCCTGAACCCGTGGAAGAACTTCGAAGCTTCTTAGGACTAATCAACTATCTCGGTAAGTTCATCCCTAACTTATCATCTCCGACTGCTCCGTTGAGGGAACTACTGTGCAAGGAAAATCGATTCAAATGGGAACCCAAACATACTTTGGCTTTCGAAAAAATCAAGGATGCCAATCCACGGAATCTTGGGTATTATTCGCCACACGATGAAACCATTTTGATCGCTGATGCTAGCCCCGTGGGTTTGGGAGCCGTCTTACTCCAAGACGGCACTCACTTTTTTGGTACTCTCTTCGGTCCCACGCTAATCGATGCACCCCTCGAAACATAGGAAAATCCACGAGCCCCTCATTTTATCTGTCAAACTTTCATAGCGAATCAAAACAAACATAGTGTTGTCCTAGAATTTTGGCTAGAATGGGGTACGTTAATCGATTTGCTTAGAACCAAGAGGCTAGTCAAGCTAGCAATGCTGAGTTAAACTTCAAGTTACTATTAATTTGTCATTCAGGGAATCGTTACCCTCCATGGTATATTCCAGATATTGTTCTCGGAGATGAACCAGCCTACGGCTGAAAATCTCCTAAATAAAGAAAGAAAAAAAAAAAAAAAAAGATATTGTTCTATATGGTAGAAATAGTATTATAATCGGATGATGAATCTTATGGTGATTACAACCGGAAAGGAACATTCATAATAGTAATGATACATCTTATGGTATATCTCTATTCGGGTCATCGATATCTATTTGATATGGATGTGCTTATTTCAGAACTCTTCTCGCACTGAAGAAACTCGAAGCTAACTTCGAAGATGCCATCAGCGAGACCATTTAGCAAAGTTTGGCCAACTTTTACCGACAAGGGTTTATTTGATAAATACCACGCTAAACAGGTTTGGCCCCTACCTTTTGCAAACGCTGGCTTTTCACGCTTGGGCTGTGATACGTATTTTTGGAGATTTGCGTTTGTTAGTAGGGTGTGTGTGTGTGTGTGTATGTGATAGAGATTTCTGAAAATATGGGATCTTTCAACTACTATGCACAATACTGCAACACTACTTCAATAACTTTTTCTTCTTCATGTTGTTAATTGAGATTCTAGGCGTGAGTCTGAACAATTCTTTTACCGGACAGGGAATCGAACCCGCCACCACCGGCATGGCATGCCTCGCCTTTGCTGACTGGGCTATCAGCAAACCTCTCCGCTACAATTATGTGATGTGAAAAAATCCCCAGATATGACATCATTATACAGGTATGCCAAATTTTGAGCTCTCAATCTTTAAGAGCAAACTAAAAAAAAACACCGGTTTAATCGAGGGATTTTCATTCAAGAATTTAGGTAGACGGTCTTATCCAAAATGATTTAACATTCAAACATCACATAGTATTGGTTTATTTCTCATAATTGTAATAACCCCTTATTTAATAATCTTTTAGCTTAGACACTACCTTAAAACTGAACACAGTTGAGCTTGCGTTTTCTCTCTTTTTTTTCTTGATTGAGCGTAATTCCTTGGTATATCAATCTCTCACTACCTTGTTCAGCCAGCCGTCCGGCAATCTCCCGGAAAATGTTTTCCACATTCCGCCCGGTTTTGGCCGAGGCCTCCACAAACAGCAGTCCCTGCTGCTTTGCGTAATTGGATGCCTCTTGAAGCTGGACCGCACGGTTTTCAGCTTTATCCACTTTATTGCCCACCAGTGCGATAACTGAATCCTGAGTGGTGGGCCCCTCACTCAATTCTTCCACCCACTGCTTAGCTGCTGTGAAACTATCTTTATTCGTAATATCGTAGACCACCAGGACCGCCCGTGCATTCCGGTAGTACATCCGAGTAACGGACACAAAGCGATCCATTCCGGCCGTGTCCCATATTTCCATCGAAATTCTCTTCCTTCCCACGTCAATGGTGTGAATGATTCTCGTCGCATATAGAGTCGCTTTACGCGGTTTATTCGATTTCACCAGATTGGATAACAAGAAGGATTTTCCAACGGCCGTTTCACCCAGCAGAACCACTTTATATTTGTTGTTCGAGATACCTTGGTTGGCGGGTTTCCAATTTCTCGCCATGTTTAAAATCGAAACACGCTTTAGTATGATTCTGCGATACAGGGATGTGCTGCCACGCGTACCGTCCGGTGGGTTTTTGCAGACTGGCTAGTGGATTTTAATTTTCGGTTCCATCGCTATGATCTGGACATGTCGTCGTGCAGAAGCAGATTTCGCGTGGAATTGTTGGAACGGTGTTGGTGATCGTTCCGTTCAAGTTAAGCTGAATGTGAATATATTATTTTATTTTTGGAAAAACTGTTCGAACGAAAACGAGAATATGGGTGAATCTCACTTTATCATACACATTCCGGTTGCACGTTGTTTTCCTAGCTGTGGTTGTTTATTAAGGCACACAAATGTTGACTTTGATTCCTTCGGATCACACGGATCACACATATCTTCAAGCATTCCAACAAATTAATGAAAATGGTTTCTATGCTTATTGGCCAGCAGATGTCACTACTGTTGTTTTGTGGCGACATCTATCGGAAATTACGCATAAACTGTTTTCCGTTAGTTGTAATCAGAGTTACAAAATCAAGTAATCTCAAAAATATTGTTTGAGTTCCAAATTTGAAACCATCAAAAGTTCGGAAATTTGAAACCATCAAAAATGAAACTGCGACACGATCAGTGCAGCGCACTTTTAAACGGTGTTCGATAGTTAACCCTACACACTTAAACAGAGATCCTGAGTTCGGTAAAAAAAATTACCGTTTTAGATCGGTAATCCTAAAAATTACAGATATTTCGGTATTTTCTCGCTCTATTGCTGAAAACTGTAAATAAAATTACCGAATTTCGGTAACTTCATTTCAATTCAACGAAAACGGTAAAAAAAAACCGGCAGATTTGTAAATCAGCTTCATCACTGACTTCGGTGAAATATTTTACTGAAGTTTCGGTAAACAAACCGTTCCATTACCGAGTTCGGTAATTTTCACAGCGAGAAACGTCAAATTCGCCATATTGTGATTTTCGACCTCTTAAAAAAAGTTTGTAAGTGGAAACTGGTGAAAAATTAAAAGTGCAATGATGGAGGCTATTATGGATCAGCTGCAACACCAAGACGAGCGAATCGTAGATATTTTCCGTAAGTAATGATATTTCGTTATCTAAATAAATACCCATTGTTACAGATGGCCGATGCTGTTGCTTGTTTTTTCTGTCGGTTGCAAGTTCCAGGTTATGTTACCGGACTGCACCGACACATCAACGACCATATAAAAAAGAAAGATTTTATACCGGCAAACACAATTTTTGATTGTACATATCAGAAATGTGATGCAAGATATGGAAACTTCTATTCTTTAAAACGCCATATCATTGAGAAGCATCCACTTGTAAGCTTTGTTCCAGTCGGCAGTACTACGAAGGGAAACGATCTACTCGGGGAAACTCTTTTCATCGGCCATGAAATGCCTACTCAATGCGATGAAGCAAGTTCTACCCGTGAATCAGAGACATCAATGAATGAACTCAAAAAAATTATTCATCTGAGTATTTGTCGTATGACCTCAGACGTTGGACTGCCACAAACTAAAATTTCTGAGTTCATAAAACTTTGCGATGTAATCGTACAGCACATTTGCAACTACTTGGAAAACGAAACATTGCGTTTTATCAATTTCCATGTCGAAGTTTTTTCTCCAGAAGTTGAAATTGCTCTTCGGAACAAATTTAAACTGGTTCAGCTGTTCAACAAAGTCAATACCTTCCCTAAACAGTCCAAATACCTAAAGGAGCTCGCGGTTTCGACACCTATCCCTAGAGAAATTTTTTTGAATCGTCGAGAGGATGTGCGACACGTAAACGCAATTCCAAAAAAGATTCTGGTGAACGAAACGGCGTCATACATCAGTATCATAGACAGCTTGAAATTTATTCTACGTGATCCCAAAACAAGAAAGTTGTTGAAAGAAACTGATATGGATGCGGCGAAGACTCATTGCGTTAATGAATACAGCTCTTTTCGATCAGGCCAAACGTTTAATGACAAAGCAATATTTCTGGATTATCCTGATACGGTTAGAATCAGTCTCTATCAGGACGATGTAGAGTTGGGAAACGCATTCAGCTCGAGAGCGGGTATAAACAAGATTTCGAATTTCAGCTTCAAGATTCAGAATTTTCCCGATAAGTGGAACAGTTCACCTCGAACAGTATTTCCACTTGTATATTGTACTACTGTTGACGCGAAAAAACAAGGATACCGAAAAATATTGCAACCTCTTATTGCTGATTTGAAACGACTAGAAGAAGGTATTGATGTTTATTATGGTCAGGAGAGATATGTCATACGAGCTGTGGTTACAATTTTCTGTGGGGACACATTAGCAGCTCATGAGATTTTTGGTTTGCTTGGACCAAGTGCAAAATATTTCTGCCGAATCTGTAAAATTTCGAGACAAGAATTCCATGAAAATCCATTACAAGAATTTCCTGGACGAAATCGCGATTGGTATGAACAACAGCTTGAAAATGTTCGAAACGGTTCAATTACCCCTAAAGAGTGTGGGCTGAAAAATACAGGATGTATTCTTAATGACTTAAAATACTATCACATCACAGACAACTTCTGCCTAGATAGTATGCATGACCTAGCGGAAGGCGTGGTTCCATTAGCCCTACAACTGGTCCTTGCACGATATTGTAAGTGAAATGATTTAAAAATGAACACCAAATACGTTAATAATCGTATTAATACATTTTCGTATGGGTACTCGGATCGTTGTCCCTTATCCTATCCCTCTCCTAATTTCACGGACGAGATGATCAAATACCCTGCTAAACACAGGATGCGACAAACATCATCTCAATCACTTTTGCTACTACGCGCTTTTCCGTTCTTGTTTGGCCATCTGGTTCCTGAGGAATGTGAGTTGATGAAAATGATTGGCCACCTTATCAATATTGTTCGAATAATAGTGTCACCGGTTGTATCGGAAAACTTGCTATTCCAACTGGAAGAACACATTGAATTCTTTGAACAAATATTTTACGCTAATTTCGAACGACGTATAAATAAGCTGCATCATCTGAAGCATTATACAACTTGTATTCGCAAAAGTGGAGCAATGAAGCAATTCAACTGTTTACAGTTCGAACAAACAAATAAAGTTTTAAAAACTCAAGCAAACACATGTAGGAATTTCAAAAATATTTGTTCGAGCTTAGCTAAAAGACAATGTTTCAAAATGATTGTCAATGTCCTCGATAACCCATGGCACGATAATATCAAATTCTGTTCCGGAAAGCTCGTGCCACGATCTGATTGCTTGAGTGAACAATATCTGGATGAGGGCATAGAGTTCGTTTACACTCCAAAAACTGTAACGCTCAACGGAATCGTTTTTAGAAAAAACCAACTGATTGGAATGAAGCAACATAAAAACGAATACTTCCCTACCTATGGCATTATACACGAAATAGTAATATCTGACGGCAAATTATCAGTCCAGCTACGTTTGTGTGAAACAAACTCGTACAATGAATTTTTCGAAGCTTACGAAGTTGAAGTGAGCAGAAAACATGAATTAACACCCTTTGAAGAATGCTTCACCCATGCTGTATTTTCATTTTGGTCCCCATATGGAAGTACAACAAAATACATTTCGCGTCGATTTTATAATCGCGATAATTAATATACATCTATCTGTAATTATCATTATTTATTATTAACTACAACTGTTGATCATATTAAAATATTATCATATTTTTCTAGGAAAAGAAGAAATCGACGACATAGAAACTTTTCTCTCTTTGGACGAAAATGATTTCACTCGACTTAAAATGACTACCAAAATGATTAAGATTGTCCAAAAACTACAAAATCATCTCCAAGACTACAACGAAGAATGGATCGTTGAAGAAGTAGAGATATCTCCGACCAATACGCAAACTGTCAATGCTGATGATACACCACAAAACGTTGATCCTAACGACCCGTACAAAGGCATAAGCTTGGACAATGTGAGTATTCAACGTGTTAGCTGTTCATACAAAGCAGACATTGTAGTTGAGGTACACCGGAGTAAGTAAAACCGTGGGGTAAGTGGGTAAAGCTATTGTAAATTTGAATGTTTAAATGGAAAACTCAACAAAGCCAATGTCATCAGCAGATTACGTCATTGGCTCTCTAAAGTTTTTCGTTTTATCGTACCCACACTTAAGCATTCAGGTTTACAAAAAGCTTTACCAATTTACCCTACGGTCTTACTTTTCTAGGTCAAAATGTGTTTAAATTCTATGCTTAAACTTATGTCACTATATTTCATTACTTTTTTAATGTATTCCAGGTGATTGATATTGACACCATCTTTGAGAAAACTAATGAAGGAATCACCATCATGGAGGTATTGAAAGAAGGATTGCGACCAAAAGAATCTACATTCAAAAAAATTAATGACATGCTATGCGACTGCTTGAAATCCGTGTATGGTTGGTAAGTAAATGTAACATATTTTTGCTTGTATGTCTACTGAAAATGAATTTTGTTATTTTTCTTCCTAGTCGCCCCAACCGTTTCTACAAAGACCAGATTGCCATTTCCCTTGTGAAATCCTATCCAATTCTTGCAGCCAAGGATGCGAAAGTTCCGCAGGTACCGTTAAACAATGTTAAATGGGACAAGAGAAACCTATGTATAGGTGATACGCCAATGAAATATTAAGAAGTGCACCTAATAACTTTAATATTATTGGTACAGTTGAAAACCGGAAATGTTGTGTTTGATGTACAGAACAAGAGTAAAATTGAATGTCACGTGTGGGTTTTTCCGGTGTCTAACTTGACCGACAATAATCATCAAGTGTTCGGTTGTGTACATTTTTCACGGTATCAAACAACACTCCCACGCAATTAGATGCAACATGTAACATTCATCTCGCTTTTTAAAATTTTCGGATAATGCTTATTGTAATTCTAAATGCATTCTATATGACGTCTTCAAAGCGTGATCAGAATGCATCATTATATCGCGTTCATTTGGTGCCCTTGATGAACTTAATCTTCATGAGTCTATGCACTGAACATCCATGAAAATTTATCGCAATCGTACCTGCATTTGTTAGTTCACTAATGATGAGAAATCCGCAACAAATTAATACAACTTTGGGTGTAGTACTTTACGCAATATTATATATGGAATGCATGACTGGTTGTGGGTGGCAACTTATTTTCATCTATCAAGCGTTCACCACTTAGGGTACTGCCATATACACACGACGCGCGACGCATTTGACATTACATTTGCCCACTAAGGCTTGCTTATAATAGTAGTATCTTTTATGTAGGCGTTGTGGTTCCATGCTCATGCTAGAGGACCGAATCGACATGCTGGGCGCATCCATTACCGTATGGAGTATTTGGCAAGGACCTCTGGAGAACGCGTTATTAAACGTCGGCGTACCGAAGAACAGCAAACTGAACCGCAGGCAATCGTAGGCTCGGATGCTACTCGTACGGAGGATGGGCCTCCTTCCAACATCGAGGAATTGGTAGGCCTAAAAATCCAACATGTTGTATAAATGACTTCTAATTTAACAAGGTTTATAGATACTCGAGTTGCAATACATCGTACCCAATCAACATAATAAACATCGTGTTCTTGAGCTCTGGAAGACTACTTTCTCTAAGCGACAACAATCTCGGGATGCTGATGAATTTCAACAGTACTTGCAAGCTTTTCCTGTTTCTACAGCCTATGATGGTGAATTGGTAGGTACATCCAAACGTGCTTATCACATGTTAAGATAAATAATCAATATTTTCAGATAACATTTGACTTCCAAATTTTGAAACCTGCTGCGACGTCCTTTGCTGACGAGTGGAACAAACTTGAAGGTAGAATTCTGACTGTACATCGAGCAATGTACAGGGAACTCACTAATGGTAATTTTGGCAGTTAGGTGTACACTAGAGAAGAGGAGACAATACGGGGGTGAAAAGGAACCACTTTACTGTCAAACGCGAACCAGCTCATGAGATATCTAGATACACATTTTAAAAGGTCATATCTGCATTGATCGATTCTCTTCATCGACTTTCTCTTCCGTTAATAACTTAGCTGCAAAACCTTTCCCTATTGTATTTGTCGATTTGGGTGCTAGATAAGAATTTTCTTCATCAAACTATGTTGTAAAATTAGCGCGAAATCTGTTTGCATAGCAGTGGTTATCAAAAGAGAAAGTCGATGAACAGAATATTATAGATAGTGCTAGAGATAGAGATAAAAGAGTAAGAAGCCAGTTGCCTCCTCTTCCTCTTAGGGTGTACACTGATATTTCAAGCTGAACATTGCATTAGGTCCTAAGTAACATTGACAGATTCTATTTGTCGACTTTCTTTTTGCATTCCCACGGTCATGTAAAGACATTCCCAGGTATTTTCAGCACAAAAATCGATAAAAGAAGCTTTTATCTAGCATCTAATATGACAAACACATCAAGAAATGGTTATGTGCTCAAGTTATTAATGAAAGAGAAAGTCGATGAAGAGAATCGATCAATGTTACTTAGGACCTAATGCAATGTTCAGCTTGATTTATGTTTTGTTTATAATGTCCATTTTCCTGCCTACTATAGATTTCGTTCGGGCCCTCGCTATTGTGAGATTCAAAAATTCATCGCGTGGATCCAAACGAGCGAAGACTGATGACGCTGTACTGAACAATCCCCTATCAGGTGTTGTAAAATGGATACAGGTGAGACGTATGGTATAATCAAAATTAGTTGCTTTAATAATATTTTTTTGTTCTAGCCCGAAGATGATTTTCCGCAGGATAGTGGAAGCATTCCACTATTGGTAGTGCGAGGAAATTTCCCTGATGTGACGGATGGATGTGCAGTATGCTGGGGTACCATTGCTATTCCCGTTGGCGACGATCTAAAAACAGCAATTGGGATCTTCATCCAATGCTTCCCTGTTTTCGGTGTAGCACTGAATCCTTCCGACAAAAACTTTTTTTTGTTCATCGGTGGAGCAGTTTTGAACATAAACACATTGACCACAACTGGAGCCAAATTTTTGCATGGATTGCAATAACTGCCAGCGCTACGTGTAAGTTTTGAGCTATTCGATTTACATAAAAAATGTCCGAAAGAATGAAATAAAATAATGACTAAGGAAAAATGTATTTAATTTAAATAATTGATAAAACCAAGAAAACACCTTGAAATAATATTAAAGCGAATTAAATTTGAGTCGGTAAACTTTTTTAAAAATTACAGATATTTCGGTAATTTTCATTTTCCATATCGACTCCAAAATTACAGTTCTCCGGTAAAATCAATTACAAACCAAGCTTGTTTTTTCGGTAAACGATACCGATCGTTCGGTAAATTTGACAGATAGTTTTGCTGATTCAGTTTACAGATTTTTCGGTAATGTTCTCGATTACCGAACACCTTACCGACCGTTCAGCTGTTGAGAATTCGGTAAATGAATTACCGAAGTTGGTAATTTTTTCTAAGTGTGTAGATATGTGTGCGAGTTCGAACCACGAGAAGTCGTCCCAGACTATTCTGCTGACGAAACACGTAAAGAAAGTATGATTGTTTATGAAGATCGCTGAGCACCTGATGGTCTTTGAAATAATTTCTGAGCAACCTGGTATCGTGGGTAAAAATCTGAGAGACGTGATTTAAATTGTTGGACAGTTGAAGATCTTCAGAATTATACTACATCAACCTGAAAACATGAGACAGCGCAATGTGGGCGGAAGCGGGACGGAAACGGAAAGTTTGACAGTTGTCACAAATGACATCAAGATGCCTAACCGAAGTCGATTTGGTTCTAACTAGTTTTCAATCCGACAAGTAAGCTCAATAATATCAAGCATGATATTTTGCTCCAATATCACGCGTTATATTGCGAGCCCATGAGAGCGGAAAATATCAATTGATTTCTTATTTTGCCCACACTTGTTGCGACGTCGGGTTGTTAAGACATACCCGGGAACGGACGGTCAGATGAGAAAGGTCGATGTTCAAACTTCGTCGGGAGTTCTACAAAAGCCAGCGATCAAAGTAGCCCTTCTGGACGTCCTAGATATCAGTAAGGCCAATCAAGGGTAAGACATTACGGGTCGGGGTGTTGCGGAATTTGGACGATAGGCACTTTTGATCGCTTCAGCATCGACTCAGCTCGGACGAATGAAAAAATATTTTTGATAGCGAACCGAAGTAAATAAACAGAATAACGCGTGCATTACAGATAAAGTATTTCTATGGAAGCACCAATAGAATTAGTTTAAACTTAGTGAATCGTACGCGAACGTGAGTACTTAACTGCAACTATTAAAATGCTTGATAAATAATTTGACCCATATCATCATTAGATAACCTAACCTCAAAACTAAATAATTGACTTGGAATTCTCACGAACCGAATTGTTACTGTTAGAAAACTAATTTGTAAGTCTAATAATTGTTATGCCAGAATGTAAATATAAAAACAGTGAAGTTGCGGAACACCGTACTACGGAAAAGTTTTGTAACGGCCCATCTCTCCTATAGTCGCTATATTCATTGTCTGGTGGATAGAATCTCGGGAGCCAATTGAACTGCCAAATAGCGGAACCAATCGAGCTAATCACGACCAACAACAGAAAAGAGCACATCAGCTATTGCGAACAAATCTTAGGAAACCCTTTTCTCGTGACTCAAAACTCGTCTACGCAAATTAACACCATCTTTGGGTTGGGGAAAGTTTCCCTTATCCGATGATGCTGGTAATTTGCGTTCGATTGGCGAAGAAAGAATAATCAACGTTTTGTTTATAAAAGTTGACAGTACTTTTTCAACTGTTGGTGTCTACAATATATTGAATTGGTTCCGCTTTTTGATAGATCGAAATTCTACCCACTTGACTATGAATATAGCAACTATAATCTCTCCCTCTGAGTATTTCTAGTAATGAACTAACGCATCGGAACAAACCTACTATTGATTTCTTCTTTCCTTTATTTAACGTCGGTCTCTGTTCCGCAATCTAGTGCCAATCACCGACGGACATCGATTGCCATTCATTGACGGCAATCGAATGTGCAGGAAGGCAGCTTCCACACCTGCGCAGGATATCGCACTCATTCAACACACATGGGCCGGGACCAACGGCTTTACTTCCCTTCCGAAGGAAGACGTGACCAGAGATTTTGATGCCTCAGAAAAATCCCACCGACCTCGACTGGGATTGAACCCAGACCCATTGGGGTGTTAGAAATGCTCTTTTCTGACGATAGAACGGAAATGGGCGATTACGACGAAGTAGCGACTAGGGTAGAGTCAAATAAGAAACATTTTACTAAATTTGCTCAAACTTCGTACAAATCCAGCCAATGAAGCTCAGAACTAGATTATTTGATCCACCATTTGCCAATATTTCGGAAATTCGAATGCACATACTGGACAGTTAAAGCACTTTAAAGTTTTTTGAATTGATACAAATCCTTCTCTCAGTCAAGATTTTTTGACGTAGAACTACGTCTTTGTCGACTATACTGGGGTGCAAATCAAAAAATATGTGCGGTGAAGTAGTGTTAGGTTTTGAACTCTTATAACTTTGTCATTTATAGATGAAATAAAAATCCAAATACGCCAATCGATAGGAAATTACTTTACGCATCTTTTGAAATAAATGCTTTTCCAATTTTCCATAAAAATCTTTTGAAAAATTAAATAATGATAATTTTATAAATATTTTCATGAAATAAATGTTTGCCCCAAACCCAGTCGTCATAATCGAGTACCACTTGGTTGCACATCGTTCTGCTTGAACCTGAAAAGGTATAAAACAGCGCTGCTGTCGTGCTTGTTCTAATTACCGCTTCGGACGGCGTAGTACTGGGTCCTGCAGCAGGCAGGAGCGAGTCAGTAGTTAATGTGGTTTACATCTATGCGGATTTGCTAGCGCTAGTGTACTAGCCAGCATAATGTAAGCAGGGCATGTGCTAGCTGGAAAGTACACTAGCGAGGTGGACTACAGTGTGATCACCTTGATAACCAGCGATGAGGTCGAAGAAGACTTGGGTTCATTTATACAAACCCATGTCTAAAACTGGCTACTTTCCTAAGGGTTTCCGGAAATTGGATCCTGGCTATTCCTAATAACTGCCATTGAACTGGTTGTTGAATTTTAATGATTCAATGGTTTCTGACCATATTCAGAAACTGGCCACTTGTCCGGAGGAATCAAAACATGGCCAATGTGTCACAGGGTCCCAAAATAAATACCATTGAACTAGTTTTTTTTTTCATTCTAATGTGATTTGAGGTGTCCCATGCTAAGTTTTATTCGTTTGAGGTCGCAATTAGCCTCATGCCTTATATAAACCGCAGAATGTTCCGCTCATATTTTTGGAACCGGTTGATCGATTCCAAAAATTATGTGCTTTATGTGACCATAATACCTTTCATTTAGCGACGGTTGTTTGGTTTATTACACTCGGCCTTGCGGGGTCTTAAGCATACAAATGGTACTTTATATAATAGGCCATCATGCATTTTTAGGCCCAGCCATGATTCAAATTCATTGCTGAATAAAAACGTTCAATAATATCCTATTATGAGAACATTATTCAATATTTTTTTGATAATTACTTTATTTTACGAGGCACAATCGAATAAACTTTACAGTGCCGAGATTTCTTATTCACTATACATTACATCTTAAAGCTATTGTCATGAGGTACAATACAAAAAATATTTTATCTTCAGCTATCCAAAAAGCTTCCTCCATTCACTTCCAGTGGTTTCAAGATATGGCAACATTGCCAAAGGGGGGCATTGCACGTCCACTGTAAAAATGGACGTAAATCGTGGTCTTCACTCACACACTCATCACGAAACGGTAGATGTGTCTCTTAACGAAAGTGAATAATCACTGACATTATTTCTGATAAAGTAGTTTGCGGTAGTACACAATACCTCGCAAAAATAATAACAGTGAATATTCACTTCCGCTAAGAGATACACGTACGTTGAACCATAACCGAAACATTGTAATACTTGAAAAATTTAAGATAAAGTATAATAGTTAAAAATAATGCACGACATACACCAATTTTGCGTAGTTCTACGTCATACTGCGGTCGTGTCTAGGACACAACCCTTAATATTTTTTTTTTAAGTTACAACTCAAACAAAGGGACCATTTTCAAAACACATAGATGATTTGATTGTCCATTGCTGTGTCCCGTTCACAATCAGACCGAACCCATCCACTAGAATGAGAATAAATGGACGTCAATGACCGCCCAAAAGACGAAACTGGTTTAGCTCTACATCGTCATTAATTCCCAGGTTAAAAACGAGAGTTCATCAGCAACAACGGAAAAAAACGCATCAGCCTCCGTCATCATTACGATCCTATCCCCATCATCCAATCAAGATCGGCTAAACGATCGTAAAAGCGCGAGAGACGCGCGAGATAGAAGCAAAAGCAGAAGAAGAAACACAAATGCGACGGCGGCGGCGGCGGCGGGGAGAAATGACGATGGTCGATGGCGCAAAAGAAAGCAAAAGTAAAGTTCCGTGTCAAGGTAACAGCAACCGTCCGTTCGCCAACGCACGATCGAGTCCGGTTCGATGACAACAACAACAACAACAACAACAATAATAGCCAGCCTAGCCCAGCATCAGTCGCCTCTCGCTGTAGCCTGATGACTGTAGCAGCAACAACATAGTAGGCAGGCAGAGTCATCGTCGATTGGCCGGCGTCGCGGGGTTTCCATGTTTACCAACCCAGTCAAACGGCCTTCTCCGATGGTGGATATGTTGGTCATGCATTTAGCATGTCCTCAAGGTAACATTTCGACAGAAAGAAAAAAAAATGGGATGATTTTGGGGGCTACAAAAGCACTACAGAGTTTGGCCGAGTCCGGTTGATGAGAGATATCGGTGATAAACGATTAAAGAGGCGGATTTATTCCCCCTGAACACCACAAGGTAACCATAACCTGTTCGCCGCGAAGAAAGCTTTTTACTACTGCGGCGCCTACTTAATGACCAAGTATAGTGGCTGATCGCTCGGAGCGATGGCAATAATAAACTAATTTGTTTACTGCTGCAATTAGTGGGATTACGCATAAAAGAGGTTTATTTTAGCAAATTGGAAATAGTAAGAGAAGAACGAATGAAATATAGCCGGCTCATTTTCAAAGTTAGGATTTCCCAGTTATGTAATTGCGCACCGCGGCGAATAACCATCGAAGACCGCAATATGTCAACACGGACGCGCCGTCGTAGTCGTCGTTGACCCGTATCTAGGTCACACACTCACCTTCCTTCGATTCTCAATCGGTGCAATGCAACAGCAGCGCGCGCCCGCAGTCCATAAACTACGTCGACTCGTCGTATATGTAAATAAGAAAAGTCCCTTCCATGCCCGGCACAACACCATTGCGTTGGTTGTCTGCCGTACACGTCAAGTTGTTTCGCAGAAGTTATGCAACCCGGTTGCTTGGTTAAGTAAGTATGTTTACTACAACAAGGTAGGGTTGCGATTATTCACCACTGTCACGTCCACCGCAGCCGTATTCCACCTCCGGATTGGCTAACTTGATGAGGTGGTAGACCTTGGTGTTTTCTAAAAATTTCGATATAGCATCCAACCAGGATTTCCCCGAAGGAGATCAGATCGGTCGGCGAGCTGTCAGCCTTTCAGGGTCTTTAGTTCTTGTTGGGGGGGGAATGCACAAATAAAGAAGACGCTTCGCTTCGACGAACATGCGAAGCGAGAGCGAAAGTTTTGCTGGAATTGAAGTGACGTGCCATTTAAATTATGGGGCGCCAGCGTCATCTGTTTACCTTTTCCGGATGGATTCGGTGTCACGCAAAGCTCGGGAAGAAAGTGAAGTCGAAAAGGGTTGCTACGCAACGGCCTGCCTCGGCCAGCTGAGATTCAGTGGAGCAGTAAGCGAAAAATGTGATGGCTTATTTCTGCATATATTTACTTAGAGGTGAAAGATGTGGTTTCGGTGGAAACAATAAACAATGAGAGCTATGGCCGCCACGGTTCGTATCAGCAGAACCTGGGCGCGGAAAAATTTGTCTTTGTGCATTATTCAGACGAGAGAAGGCTTTTAGGTTAAGCGACCGATGATGGATTATGTAAAACGATTGTTGCCGCTTGCTTACGAGCTCGGGAGAGCTAATCTAAATAGGAATTTACCGGACTGCAATTTTCAAGTGGATTAAAGCAAATCTTAAACTTTCTAAACATTAATTGAATTTCTCTAAGTTAACATTCACGTAAAATGGCATCTTGTGCCATTTACGTTGATCGATATCATAAAAGTTAGATGTCAAAGCCATTTCCGTCACTGAAGGAATCACACAAATCGTGGCTCAACGAGAGTAATAAAACTGACAGCGATTTGACAAGCGCCGCCACCTTCACCTGTCACCAGTTGACTTCAGGACTTCAGTCATTAAATCTGCCCTCCTCGTCGCTACTTCTGCAGCTTTGCAGCGCGATGGCCAAGACAAGCACAACGGCATTCACTTGCCGTTGCCGCTGTGCAAAGCCGGCCCCGACTAACCGGGAAATGGAAATTATACAGAAAAATCATAAAAATATAATCTTCCCCGCGCTGACTAGCCGAACGGAACAGACTGCAAATAGGTAGGCAGTAGTATGTACGTAGTACTGACTTTAAATGGCTTGAGAGCTACCTTCAAGATCGCAGAAGAAAGTGAAAATCCTACTGCCAGTTTATTACATATTCAATCCGATCCATGGTCGCGCAGTTGGCTCGTGCTAGCTGTCATCCAATAGGCTCAGCTGAAGCCGACTTAGCAACCTGCCGCTGCTAAATACAGACAGTGCAACAGATTGGGGCTGATGGAGCGAGTGACTCAGCGACAAAACGGAACCTAGGTTTGCCAAGCTTATTTTGGAGCGCTTTGATCCGTGAAATTTAACACGCCATGGGTACCTGAATGTACCTAAACAATTCTTCAAAAGTTCCTACGGTAAAACTGATTCAACACAGTTCGCCTACTAACATTTTTCGAGCTACTCTTCGCGTGCAGCGAACTGTATAACTACTACTAACATATTTCATTCCATCAAAAGCTGACGGAAATAATTGTGCAAGTAGTTTATTTATTTTATTATTTGCTGAAATTCATGGCGGAACTGTTGCATAAAGTCGTGGGTAGGTATACAAAGAAAATGCAGCGAGCGATGGCTTTCAGCGGACAGAGAAATGCAGCTGAGTGTAAACAAAATGGGATTAAGTTTAAAGCGCATTTCACGGAGAATTACATAGGTATCAAAAATGGTCTTAACCTTTCAGTACTCGCGGCAACTTTTATAACACGAGCACTTGCGCGTTGTACTTAGAGGGTGACTTAAAGGGGATTTCAATTTATCGCCCAAATAAACAAGCACCATACATGAACGATACCACAAATCGTTCTAAAGAGTGTCCACGATGAAATTGCCACACTATGAAATTGCTCTAACTTTTTAACCGTTGGGTAGAATTTAATGAAAATTTGGGTGGATTTAGTTCATAGTGCATTATTTACATCTTGCAAGTTTTAAAGTCCTGTGATCAAAACTCGCGGAAATGGAGTCGAAAGAACAGCTCGTGCGTGATAAAATCTTGCGCATTCATCACGAGAACAAGGATCTCTCGCATCGTTCCATTGCTAAAACGTTGGGAATCGCGAATTCCACGGTGTCGCGAGTGATTAAGCGGTTCGAGGAACGGTTGACCACCGATCGGAAGCCCAGAAGTGAAGGAAAAAGTATTCCGTACAACACCAAAAATCACAACCGCGTAGTTGGGGCCTTCAACCGAAATCCGAACGCCTCCGTTAGGGATGTGGCTAAGAAGCTGCACCTAAGCCGAAGTTTTGTCCAGAAGGCCAAAACTAAGGCTGGGCTTCGAACGTTCAAGGTACAAAAGGCCCCTAATCGCGACGAGAAGCAGAACAAGTCCGCCAAAACCCGTGCCAGGAAGTTGTACCTCAACATGCTGACGAAAGTTGAATGCTGCATCATGGACGACGAAACATATGTGAAGGCCGACTTCAAACAGATCCCCGGCAACCTGTTTTTCACGGCCAAGGATAAGTTCAGCGTTCCGGAGCATGTCCGCACTCAGAAGGTGTTCAAATTTGCGAAGAAATTCCTGGTTTGGCAAGCCATCTGCACGTGCAGGAAGCGGAGTGCACCTTTCGTGACCCAGGACACGATGAACGGACAGGTGTACATAAAAGAGTGCCTCCAGAAGCGGCTGCTTCCTCTCCTGAAGGCCCACAACGTCTCAACAATCTTCTGGCCGGATTTGGCCTCATGCCACTACTCCAAGGACGTGCTGAAGTGGTATGCGGACAATAAGGTCAATTTCGTGCCGAAAATGTTCAACCCTCCCAACACTCCGGAGCTCCGCCCCATCGAGAAGTACTGGGCGATTATGAAGCAGCACCTTCTTAAACGACCTAAGGTAGTGAAGACAGTCGAGGAACTGAAGAAAGTATGGGTTTACATGCAAAAAACGGTTGATTCACAGGTTGTGCAGAATCTTATGGCCGGGGTTAAGGCCAAGGTGCGGGCATTTGCGTATGGACTGTAAATAAAATACGAGTAAAATGGTAAAATGAAGTTTAATAGTTATTTCTCAATCCCTGAAAATTTGATGGCAATCGGATGAAAACTCGAATTTTGCGAATCAATTTTGTGTGTGGCAATTTCATCGTGGACACCCTTTACAGTACCACATATTGTTGGGATGATAAACCGAATATGGACTCCTTATTATTATGTTCTATGCAGGCGGTTTCCTAATAAACAAATACCATTGACGAACTGTATCCCGGATGGGTAAACTATGCCACAAATGGTTTGGATGATACCCCAAACACGGCGTTTAGCTCTCTCTTATGGTTATTTTTATTAGGGTTATAATTTGATTTTGTTTGATGATTGTTATAATTTACCACATAATCGGATTAAACAGACTTTACTTTCAATAAAGATTCAAATTAGAGAGGTTCTACTGTCTGCTCTGTCATTATCGTTTGTTGACAGCGGTGCCAGATATACAGATATGTCTGTATTTATACAGATTTTTGAAGTCTCGTACAGACCTAATACAGACTACAGACATTATACAGATATTTGAAACTTAATAAAGATTGCGTACAGATTTTTATCAATTGGTTCCTGAAATTCAACAAAAAATAAAAATTATTTTCGAGTGTGTGCATTAGACTGATGTAAAATTTGAAATTTTCGCTCCATTTTGCTTATACGTTTTCAAATTGGGTCCTGCTTAGCCTCCCAAAATTTGAACTACTTTAGTAAGAAACTGACTTGGCACAAACCATTGTGAGTTTATATGGGAATTACTATGGGAAAACTAATGTTTTTGTTCATATCTATCTAACAATTCACCATATCACTATGCTTTTGAAATTGATAGCAAAGATTGTAGCAAATTTTCTCAGCTACAACTTTATTCAAAACCACTTTTCAATCAAATTTAAGGAACAAAAAATATTAATGATTCAAGTCACTGATGTCTTATGATTATGCTCATTCAACTGTTCAGCAGGCAACATTGGTGTTTCTGGTGCGAAGAATAGAGCACAAATATCATGGCTACTATGTCACACTGCAGAATACAGTGTTGCCCACAGAACAGCTGCTTGATCATGCCATAAGATTATCAATCTCTTAAACAATTAATAACAATTTAATTTGACATTTGGCTGAAAAACGATATTCTGCAAAGTTGTAGCTTAAAAAATTTCCCGTAAGAATAGTTTTAGAAATTTTCGAAAAAGCAATATGGAAAATGGGAAGAAGACAATGAACAAAAAGTATGGTTTTCCCATAGTAATTCCCATATATAAACTTGAAATGGTTTGTGCCAAGTCAGTTTCTTGTAAAATGAGTTTAAATTTTGGGAGGCTAATCAGGACCTGATTTGAAACCGTTTGAGTACTGTGGAGCGAAAATTTCAAATTTTGCATCAGTCTAGTGTGCATCTTGTTATGATTATGAACGGGTTTTCGACTATTTTAGAGGAACACGTATGATAAGACTAAATAATAACATCTGTTCGGTAAGTTCTGATCGTTTTTCATTTATTTTTATTTGAAATAAGACATTTTCCCTTTTTCTAGCCTTACCCAGATGCCTACACACCAAATTTAAATCACTGAAAATCAGTAAAATTTTGCTGATTTTAGACTTGATGAAAGATCAGCAAACTTTCCAGCAAAATAATGCTGTTGTATCTTCCAGCAATTCCAACTTCTGTCAAAATGACAACATTTTACTGAAAATCAGTAAAGATTTCAGATTTAATTTTTAATGATTTTTTCAGCAATCCTAAATTCTGTAATTTACCAACATTTTGCTGAATAGACTCAGTAAATCGACATTTTTCTTACTAGGAGCACGCAGCTTCTCAAGAAAATTGTTGATACAAATACACAAATAATATAGAATCGTGGCGTCTCGTCCATATGTGCACCTCGTGCACTGCACAGTCTCGAATTTTCAAAAAGTAGAATTTATATTTCATAAAAATTAAGAGACAAAAATTTAATACTCAATTAATTCCTTTTTTGTCCGCCCTATATATTGGTTTCATATGGATAGTAACTGAATTGTCCACCACATAACTAGATAGTAGCTGAATTGTTTACCACATCGCTGCTCAACCTCCGTTTTACCCACCACTGAAAGAAATGTACGTAAAACAGAAACGAGGCATAGCGATCTTGTTTTCACGTACGGGCACGCTGGGATTTTACCACGTGCAGACAACACTCTTTTTGGGCTTCTATGGCGAATCAGCGACACAAAACAAGCAAGGAAAATATGCCTTCGTTCTACCAAAGCCACCGCATGCTTAGTTCTCCCAGTCTGAGCACTTTTGCTTGTGCACCAGAAACGCTCGTATTTACAACCAGATCAGTTGTATATGTATTGAAGTCCCGTAAGCATTATTGCCGCTGTGTTAGTGTTTATTTTGTGCACTTCTATCTTTGCACAGTTTAAAGAGAAGAGAATAAATTGGCACGTATCCAGTTTTCAATGTTCGGTAATGGCGGCCTGTTTGTATGAATAAATGTATCCTTCACTGTGCTTTTTGACACTATCTGGATGTTCGAATTTCAACCCCTTCCCTTTCCCTCTCCCAGGAACAGTAGAAAATGGAACAACATACGCCTAAAGAGCCTAAATTTATAAAGAGGCGACATGTCAAAATTGGAACAATCGATTGTCTGTCAAAGTAATAGGAAAAGTCATTCCAATCGAGCAGAAGACCTGTCAAATGGATAAGATGTCGTCTCTTTATAAATTCAGGCTCTTTACATACGCCCTCCAGTTAGTGTCAAAAAGCACAGTGAAGGATACATTTATTCATACAAACAGGCCGCCATTACCGAGCATGGAAAGCTGGATAGGCAACGTCGCATTTGAGTTTCTCTCTGAATTGATTGAATCTTTGAGAGCCGTCATTCGTTGTATACCTACCTACACGCACACATCGAATTTTAAATTTTTAAATTTTCTCACTACCATGTCTGCATTTCATTCAGTAGCCTCAGTGCATTGATGGAATATTTTTCATAGCATAGTGCAAAATTAAAAGGATTCATGGAACAGGATATTGTTGATGACCTCCTGAAAAGACCGTTTGCCAGAAGATCCATGGAGGAATAAATGCTTATTGCGAGAATGGACGTCTCACGACCAAAGTTGGACAACTTGAAAACGACATGTAAAAGAAGTGGTAAAATCATAACGCGGAACTTTGCCGAAAATGGACAAGTGGAAATTGCTGGTAGTGTCATGCTCGAGGAAATTGCGCGGGAAGTGGAGCATTTCGAGGAAATCGCAATTGGCGTCAACTCTACGCTACTGCTTAGGAAACGATGAGTAACGATGACAAATATCATAAACATGAGAATCACCAACAAGATCACCAGGCTCTTTGCCATATATATTTCATTAGATATAACCAGTGTATTTACCAACATAATTTTAGCTATTTCCTCCGAGGGGGGCGACACATCTAAATCTCAAGTTTAGATGGTCAACAAATCTCACACTAGCGAATCAATCTTCGAACAATCTTCTTTCATTTGTCGCATCTACTTGCATTGCTCATCAATTTTTTGCAGGAAATCTTCAGAATCGTCATCAATCTTCTTTCTATCTACTCAGTGTGCGCGCAGCTAGCCACAGCAAAACACAATCTTTTTTGCATCGTAGATAGAGTCGTCCCCCTCGATTTCCTCCTCCGATGTGCATACGTTCTTGTGAATGTGACGCTTTTTTAAGTTTTCACTTTATTCCGATGGTTCTGTACATGGACCTTGTATGGGATATTTATCTTTTTAAATCTCGTGATTTTAAACAGCAAAATGCTTCTTAAGTTTTGACTTCGTATTTTTTGTACTAGGAATAAAAATTTGAAAAATACACACATAAACGCACTTTTTAAAGTACAAAAATGCTTATTTATTCAGTTTAGTGGGTGACGAGCAATTTTATAGCCAAAATACATGTGGAAAATACGTAATCAGCATTGCGGTGATTTTTTCTAGTGTACAGATAAATACAGACATATTTTTTGACACTCATACAGACTTTTGATAAAATCATTTGGCATCCCTGTTTGTTGATGAATTCATTGTCTTTTTTTTTCTCTTGCAATTGGCTCGATCCATAATTGGGGTGTTTACACTTAGGCTATATCACTTGCTGCTAGCAAAAAAGCTCACTAGCACAAGGTAAACAGGGCATCAGCGTCTACCAGCATGAGATTTCAGGATCAACTGAAATTCGTGCTAGATCCCTAATAAACAAATACCATAAACGAACAATAACCCAAATAGTCGAACATTTCCACAAATGGTTTGGATGATACCCTAAACACGTCGTTAAGCAAAATAACCATAACAAATTTATTAGGGATGGCTAGTACACTAGCGCTAGCAAATCCGCACAGATATAAACACCCCAAAAAGCAAATTCATTGTTGCTGGTAATAGTTCATTTCAAAACCTAATCAATACTCAAAGTTATTTGCGTGTTAGGGGGAGGGGATTTCTTCAACTTGCTGCTATAAGGAAGCAAATTTTCGAAAAGAGGATCGATAAAATCGCAAGTTTTGCAGATTTCATCTAGTAAGAGTAAAGATGTTTCATTCGTTGTTTATATCAGGCTTAAATGTCAGAAGTTTTGAAGCATTTTACCAAACATTCGGCAGACAAGGCATTGTCTCGTTGTTCGACATCTCGAATCAGCTCATACCATAAGCTTGAAACAACCATCGGACAGCCAAGCTCTTCAAAAAGCTTGACAACAGCAAAACAATAAAGTTTGTCAGGCTACCTAAAATGCAAAGAACAATCTGAGATAGTTGCAAGGCTCGCTGCTCTTGATGGATTCTCGATCGCTGGAATCGAGAAAAGCACTTTCATCCGCACAATCGCTTCAGAGCAGAGGATTTTCTTTGTCCGCTGGTAGGACAAACGTGATGAGTCTGATTCGGAACTTCTATGAAGATACCAAAAAGATCAACATGTTTGTTTTGATTTGAAAACAACCCGCATAAATCACAACCATACGGTTACCACATTGAAAATGGTTTATCTTCCTGTGAAAACCATTATGAGAATGGTTCAGTCAACTTTAATCGAACCATACCTAGGTGAAGTTTTGACCATATTGATTAAGGTTTTCAAAGACCTAACCATAGCAATAATGGGTGGTTAAGAACGTTCACCATACGAAATCTCACTTTTTCCTATACATTTTTTGCAAAGAAACTATAGCCTAACCACATCAGAAAAGGTTCAAGCTAGAAATGTGAAACCTATTTCCATTAACGTTCGAATAAGGTTGTACGTTTTAGAACCAACCATTGTTGTTAACTTCAATATATACTATGAACGGGTAGAAATGACCATACTTATTGACGTTATAATACCATAGAGGTAACTCTAAGACCACTGGGTCCCGAAGAAAATCATTATTATTTTTGGCTCACTCAGTACCAGAACAACGGTCCCAAGCAGTCCCAAGCTATTTCACTCACCCCTGCATGTTCTGCATAATCCACACACCCCTGATGTTATCTGTCAAACTATCATAGCGAATCAAAACAAACATAGTGTAGTAATAGAATTTCAACTAGAATAGGGTACGTTAATCGTTTGCTTGGGACCAATAGGCTACTAAAGTGGTGAGCCAATTTAAAATCGTTAGTTTCGTATTGATTGTTGATAATACTGTCGTAGTTTATGTGGAATTCAGCAGATATAGTTTGTTCTTTAATTTTAATGTGATTTACAAGATTGCTTTTTGTGAATACCTCTCCCTTCACTTGGGAATTGTTTTTATTGTTCTCAGTGTTGGAAAAATCATTTTCAAAAAAAGTTCTATCACAGCTCATTGCAGAGATAAATCCCAAAGGAACTTCTCACAAAAAGTTCGCGAACGAAAGATGAAAAAAAGTTCATGAAAGCGTAGAGCGAGAGAAATTTTCATTTCGTATCGCGAAAGATCTTTCGTCTCTCCATCTCACATCATTTCACACGTACTCGTGATTCGAACCAACCAAATATCCCCTCAGCTTTGTTCTTTTTTTCCAGCGAGTAAAGGTAGGCGATGATCATGCGAGAGTGTCTGTTTGTTTTCTTCTCGTTCTCCGATATTTTTCGCATCCTTCACATTAAATACCATTTCCAGAGAACTTTGAGATTTGGGCGTAATTGCTTTTGTAAACAAACACGTCATTCAGCGATTTCTCACGAATCAAAGCACAATCTAGCGAACTATACTATACCAAATGAATCATTCCTCTACCTGTCTGTGTTGTTAGTTTTTTAGATTGAACTTTAATTCACGAGAAATCGGCGAATTAAGTGTGTGTTTACAAAAGAAATTACGCCCTAATCTCAAAGTTTTCCGGATTTATTTATAGTTTTAGTTCTCAATGCAACCAGCTAATAGTAGATACTTGTAACCAGTGCTGTAAATTTTCATATCATTCGATTGAAGATGAACCACTACAACCATAGAGGTAACTCTAAGACCACTGGGTCCCGAAGAAAATCATTATTATTTTTGGCTCACTCAGTACCAGAACAACGGTCCCAAGCAGTCCCAAGCTATTTCACTCACCCCTGCATGTTCTGCATGAATCCACACACCCCTGATGTTATCTGTCAAACTTTCATAGCGAATCAACATAGTGTAGTAATAGAATTTCAACTAGAATAGGATACGTTAATCGTTTGCTTGGGACCAATAGGCTACTAAAGTGGTGAGCCAATTTAAAATCGTTAGTTTCGTATTAATTGTTGCTACAACCATTCAATCAATTCTGTGTAAACGAATTCTCACATGACCATAATTTGAAGAGCCCCTTTCTCATTCGAAGCTCATTGTCACTGTCAATTGAGTCACTCAGTATCATTTGATATACGACAGTGGAGTTGGAAGAAATCCAGGAAAATGGTCCCGAACAGACAAGTCGACCCGATGTCGGATCAATGTAAGGCTAATTTAAGGTCGATGTCGACCCAATGTCGTGTTAATGTCGGGTCAATTTTGGGTTTATGTCGGGTCAATGTCGGGTCAACATCGGGTTGGGGTTTGATAGAAGTCAGGTTGGTGTCGGGTTGGCTTAGCTTTTGCGCCGGAATGTCGACCAGAGCTCCGTTTGTGTGTAGGTTACACTCAATCGAATGATGTATAGCGTTTCTCAAATGAGAATGATCCATGCCTTCGTCAAATGACTAAGCAACTGATATCACCCATTCGGAGGAGGTCCCCTTTGATAGCGAATAGCTACTTTTCTCATTTTCATCAAAAATGTTCAAATGATTTTGAGAATTTACAGCACTGGTAATAGCACAGTGAAAAAGTTCACCACCACCTATATTCCCAACCATCCCCCTGCATATAATTATTGCATAAGAGCTTACAGGAACGATATTACGAACACTAGTGATGAGAGGAGCCATGCATTAACTGTATTTCGTGAAAATGAGGATACATTAGGCGCTCCTCCTTCCGCAACCCCCTATCCTGAGGAACGGTTTTAATATAAAAATTGCTAGTCACAAAATCTTACACTAACGGCGCCGGTGGTGTAGTGGTAAGCGTGATTATCTCTCACCCCAGCAGGCCTGGGTTCAATCCCAGTCGGCGCCGCCGGGATGTTCTAAGGCATAACATCTCTGATCACGCCTTCCTTCGGATGGGAAGTAAAGCCGTTGGTCCCCGGTTCATGAGTTGATGGGTCGATAGGTAGGGTCCAGGTGTAGGAGCTGCCTTCCTGGCACGTCGGTAGCATTGGTGCTCCGCACGGAAAACAAGATCGACGGAAAAAAACAAACCAAAGGAACAAAATCTTACACTACCCTCGCCGTTCCTCGTTAATGTCGCGTTGACACTTGTGCTGATTCATTCATTTTTTTGCCAGAAACCAATGCACCAATCAATCAGTTGCACAAAACTGTTCACATCATCCTGATAACGGCTACTTTAAACAACAGGCGCCAGTAGACAGCCAGGTACCAGACTTATCAGTCTTTAGAGATTGTATTGATTTACTCGGGATAGCTTTCTGTCTATAATCTTTCCCTTGTGAAATGTGCAGTGCAATTTTCAAGAACGAATGTGGTGTAAAGAGATAGAGAGAAAAAATGATCTGATATTTTTCGTATCCTCACGTTGGTGATTCGAGTTAAAAAAGTTCGCGATATCTCATTCTCTCATCCCAGAAAGTTCGCTCAGGAAATATTGGAGTGTGAAACTAGTGAGGGAAAGTTCCCAAGAGAAAACGTATCGCAAGCGAAAATGATATTTTGGTGAGAATTCCATCACTGGCTTTGATTCGTGAGAAATCGCTGAATGACGTGTTTGTTTACAAAAGCAATTACGCCCAAATCTCAAAGTTCTCTGGAAATGGTATTTAATGTGAAGGATGCGAAAAATATCGGAGAACGAGAAGAAAACAAACAGACACTCTCGCATGATCATCGCCTACCTTTACTCGCTGGAAAAAAAAAGAACAAAGCTGAGGGGATATTTGGTTGGTTCGAATCACGAGTACGTGTGAAATGATGTGAGATGGAGAGACGAAAGATCTTTCGCGATACGAAATGAAAATTTCTCTCGCTCTACGCTTTCATGAACTTTTTATCATCTCTCGTTCACGAACTTTTTGTGAGAAGTTCCTTTGGGATTTATCTCTGCAATGAGCTGTGATAGAACTTTTTTTGAAAATGATTTTTCCAACACTGTACCTGGGTCGAACTAAGATATAATAAATAGGTATAGGCTTATCAAAAGTACTTGAAACACGTTTAATTTTAGATTACAAGCACAAGTGCAGGTACTTTATAAAGCATGGGTTATGATTGATTAGGTGAATTAGAGCTTTTAATAATTTATTAAATTAGACTAATGAGATATCATAATCATCAAGTGAACTTAAATAAGAAACTTCAGAAAGTCTAATGACATTAAGTAGATTAACAAAAGAATTAGGATGCGGGGGGTCCGCTTAGGAGGCAACTAACCTTTAAAGTTGTAGAATAAATCTTCTTATTTAGGTTTGAACAGTAACAAGAAAACGCAGGCAGACCAATACTATTAAGCAGATTAACAAGGAGAGGAATAGTTTAGGAAATAAGTAAAAGTAAAGGTATGTGACAATTAATAGCTTTTAAACTTTTGGAGGTATTATATTCCCCTGAGTTTGTTGTACTCGATTACTATATAATTCTCTCAATACGCGAAATCTCTTATATATGCGGTTAAAGCATTTGAGTTAACTTATTTCTTAGTGTTCAAGTACTTACATTTGTAAACAGCAGTCAATGCTAATCTATGAACTAAGCCATACGTAAAATCGATCTTTCCTTATGTGGTATTGATGCATGTTTAACTTTTCGCGGCTGTCGGAATCAACGCGCCTACGTCTACGGAGCTTACGCAGAAGTGATTCGCAAATGCGGTAGAGCTCACCAAAAGTTTTTTTGAGCTTCTGTAGTATAGAATTTGTTCGTTACGGTCGCGAAATCTTGAAATGATTGATACGTGCGGTAAAATAACTAAATTGAAACAAAGCTCAACAGTAAAATAAGTAGAATATTTAGGGAGGAAACCAAAATTAATCAACTTGCCAACATAGGCTATCACATTTATTTTGGTGGCACTCTTTAAGTGATAATAAGTTGTTTTTTTTTTCTCTACGGTTGTTTCGCGTGGCGTTCACAATTTGCGCGATTTTCGTATCTTACGTAATTTAGATGTTTAGCTATAAACGGTTTCACTGACTTGAGGTCGTGTCTTAAGCGGTGTTGGTACAGGTTAAACCTTTGCCGACTGTCGGATTCAACGCGCCTACGTCTACGGAGCTTACGCAGAAGTGATACGCAATTCGGTAAAGTTTGTCAAACGCTTTTGAGCTCATAGAATTTGTTCGGTGCGGTCGCGAAATCTTGAAATAATTGATACGTTCTTTAAATTAACTAATTTGATACAAAGCTCAGCAGTAAGTAAGTAGAATATCTAGGGAGGAAACCAAAATTAATCAACTTGCCAACATAGGCTATCACATTTATTTTGGTGGCACTCTTTAAATGATAATAAGCCTTTTTTCTCGCTTCGGTTGTCTCGCACGGCTTTCGGAATTCGCGCGGTTTTCGTAACTTACATAATTTAGATATTTCGTTCGAAACGGATTTACTTATTCAATCGGTTTACTACGTGGATGTATCTACGCGCACACGTCACAGCATTTTTTCTATAACTATCTTGAAACAATACATACGGAATCCAGTGTTCAAGCGGCCAACATAGGCTAGTGCTTCTGCTGTATTGTCAAAGATAGAAGCAAAATTTATTCAAATGGGTCAAGTCTTGAAAACTAAGCTGTCACGCAGCTCCAGCTTGATACCCAATAAAAAAAAATATCAATTTGGTATATATGTGAAAGGATGAATCAGTGGGAGATGGATTTTCGGTTTCTTTACATTTAGCATCACTATGTGTCATTTCCTCAAAACCCCCCAATAACCGGTCTCTTCAATCCCTTCCTTTTCCCATGGCGTTCAAGTGGTCCGCATAGACTATTCAGCCATTACCCGTCCTTTATCCTCGGCTTTGGATTGACTTGCGCTCCCATTGCCCCACCAAACGCTGCAAAATGAAAAATGAAAATGAAAGTTGATTCCTTCTTGTTGTTTTGTTGTTTCACCCATATCCGAACGACTTTAGGGGAAGTACCCTTGCTCGAGACCATCCCACCGGGGTAAAATCGGGTCAGCTATAGGCTGGCAGGTAAGCCGTAACTTACAAGCTCTAGGACCAGTTTTCTGAATTGATCTCTTTTACACATGTTCCGGATCTTCTGAAGGACCAGTCTGCCCACAATGCCAGTTTTATTTTGACAACACAGTAACAAGTGCATTCGCAAAAAAAAAACCGCACAGCTCTAGGACCACTTTCATGAATTGACCACTTTTACGGATGTTCCGGTTCTTTCAAGGAACCATTATGTGGTCCCCAGGTTCCTTATTCTAACCAAAATACCAAATTTATTATGACAGAAATCATGAATTTAACACTTTTACAAATGATCCAGATCTTCCGGAGGACCATTCCGTGGCCCCAAGGGTCCATATTCTGGCCAAAATGCCAGATTTATTTTGACAACACATCAACAAGTCCATTCGCAAAAAAACCGCACAGCTCTAGGACCAGTTTCATGAATTGACTACTGCCCCAAGGGTCCATATTCTGGTCAAAATTCCACATCAACAAGGGCTTTCGCAAAAAAAAACGCGCAGCTCTAGAAACTATTTCATGAATCCACCACTTTTAAAAAGTGTCTTCTGGATTCCCATTCCGTTACCCCATATTTTTGGCGATGTGAATGCATGAGAATCTGAAGCGTGAGACTTGTAGAGATTTTAGATTTTGGTACAGGCAAGGACAAATCCAGGAGAATTCATAAGGAACTCTATGGAGAATTGCAAGTGAGTTATGAGTCGAATTCAAAGAATAACTGCACGAAAATTCTAACAAGATCTGCAAAGGCGATCCGAGGGGGACGACTCTATCCACGATTCAGGAAAGATTGTGTTTTGCTGTGACTAGCTGCGCGCACGCTGAGTAGATAGAAAGAAGATAGATGACGATTCTGAAGATTTCCTGCAAAACGATGCTGCGCGATGCAAGTAGATGCGAGAAATGAAAGAAGATTTTTCGAAGATTGATTTGCTAGTATCTAGATTTTTATGTATCTAAAATTGAGATTTAGATGTGTCGCCCCTGCGAGGCGACCTGACATGAGCTCCAAAAGGATTGCTATTGAAATCTAAAGGGAACCTAAATCTGAAGATAGTTCCAATGGAGTTCCAAGGAACCATTTTTTGACAGAATTCCAAAGGGAAATCACTTATGGAGATTCCTAGGGAACAGTAGTAGGAACCGGTGGAAACTAACGATTTTATATTGGCTCACTACTTGACTAGCCTATTGGTCCCAAGCAAATCGATTAACGTACCCCATTCTAGTCGAAATTCTAATACTACACAATGTTTGTTTTGATTCGCTATGAAAATTTGACAGATAAAATGACGGGTTCGTGAATTTTCCTATGTTTCGAGGGGTGCATCGATTAGCTTGGGACCGAAGACCAGAGCTGAGCCAAAAAGTTGAGCACGTTTCTTCGGGACCTTCTGGTCTTAGAGCTACCGCTATGGTACAATTCTATGGAGATTGTGAGTAGAATACTAGGAGCATTCCAACTATGTTTTGTGGAGAATTTCAAGCGAATTTTAGAAGAATTCTTAATGAATGTTGGATGATGATGATTGTTTTGGAATTTACATGGGATATTTCCTATGGAGTACATAGGTAAATTCTTATGAAAATTTAAAGACAATACTAATGATTATTCTGAAGAGAATTCTGAGGATTATAATGTTTTGACGTAGGATTACGTTTTTCGGCAACATTTTTTTTTTTATTTCCTTGGATTTGTTTTTCCGTCGATCTTGTTTTCCGTGCTGAGCACCAATGCTACCGACCCCAGGAAGGCAGCTCCCACACCTGGACCCTACCTATCGACCCATCAACTCATGAACCGGGGACCAACGGCTTTACTTCCCATCCGAAGGAAGGCGTGATCAGAGATGTTATGCCTCAGAACATCCCGGCGGCGCCGACTGGGATTGAACCCAGGCCTGCTGGAGTGAGAGATAATCACGCTTACCACTGCACCACCGGCACCGCTAATTTTCGGCAACATATTGGGGTGCAATTTAAAAAAAAAACAAATTCGACCGCGACACGAAAACAGGTCACATTTTGACCACTTATCACACTGTCAATAGTGGATGGATTTTAATTCTAAACAAGCCAATCGATTGGAAATTTTTCTAAGAATCTGCTAAAATGAACACTTTATAATTTTTTAATAGGTCACTATTGAAAATTACACAATATGCCTGCAAAACGCGCTTTCCAAAACACAGATTTCAATATCGAATTCCATCCGGTCTCGCCGAACGGTTCTTATGTAATCACCATGTGTGGTGGTGTCCAGTAGGTCATCATCAGCAGCGCAGCAGTAGTGCTTTCGGCGCGAGGCGTTGAACATTGTTCTCCAGTACACAACGAAAGTCAGCCCGCATGAGCGTCCATTCACCGAAGAATGAGGAAGAAGTCGCACCGCTACTGATTTGATTCAGTAGCTCTTTGTGAGGTCACTGTCGTTCCAAACAATATACATTCATGTCTTAATAGCTCAGCATTACTCAACCATCACGACAAAACGTTTCTTTTCAGGACCACCATAAATTATAATGTACCCAGCAACCAAAGGTTTGTGATCAAGTAACAGTATTGAAGTAGATTTCCGGAATTTAAATTCAATTCCATTTTCCAAGAGCATGAAAAGTGTTCGTGTTATGATGTATTGAAAAATATCGATCACGCCATATTGAAAATGGCTACGCGAGTCAAAATGGCCGAATTCTAGTACAAATTTAAATGATTGCCCTTAGCGAGCAATTATGCAAAGTTTCATGGAAATCGGAGAGGGCAAAATCAGATTGATTCGTCAGTTGACGTGGAAATGCTCATAAATGATTTAAATTCAACACTTTAAGAAAATGTTCATGGATTCGATAATTTTACGCCAATCTTTTGGTATACATATTTTGGAAAACTTCATCCTTTATTGACGTAAAAAGTTGGAGATCACTGGTAGGCTGGAACTCATGGTTCGCTAGATCCTGATAAGTTCACTATTTTGCCATAAACAGAGCCAAAACAAAAAAAAGTTTACGGGCGGATTTGGGGGACCTGTCTTGCCAAATTAATTTCCCACGAAAGTGATGAGAATTTTTCAAATAAACACGAGAAGGATTGATTACAGTAAAACTTGCTATATTCAATCGTCATAATTCATTTTAGTAAACAAACTAACACTTCTTCCTTTGATTATCCACCTTGCCTAGTTCTAGCACAGTTACGACTGACTGGATAATCATTGCATTCATATATGCTAGGTTTATTAAACCTACAATGTGATGCGCTACCTAGTGAACTATTTTCAAACTAAATTATCTGCTATCTGAGAGGATCTAAGCTGGATGGATCAGGATGCAGTCTTGAGTAATCATATAATATAACATTTTTGCTCACTAGACACTTACCGTCATCAGAGCGGTCTCACTCACTTGAATAATTTCACGATTTTTTCGATTACCTCATTACATCCGATTTTCCCCATCCGTACAAAAGTGACCCACATTTTTTACAATTAAATCTCCTCATTACCGCACCGCCGAGCTGTTGTTTGGTTGCTATGCAACAACAAAACAACTTCCCTTTTGCGTTCGCGGAGAGTACTCTCGTTTTTTTCCTCGCTCTCTACCTCTCTCTCTCTCTCTCTCTGGCCATCCCACTCTTGACTATGCTTACTCATGCCACCATGATTTCGCTTTCATTGGTACACATGGGCATCGGTACAAATGTTGTAATAGAGTATACTCGAGACTGTTACATTACATATGCTCGCGCACTCCGCCGCGTCGTCTTAGGCCGTCATTCTCCGACCTGTTTCCTCCTGCCGCGAGTGGAGTGCTCTCCTACGATCTATCATTATGCACATTGAGACTCTTCTACTCTCGAGTCTGAGCCTACTACTGCTGCTGCTGCTGCTTCGCTGGCTATGCTGGGTCTTGATTCGGATGATCCTCGCTCGTGAATGGTTTGGGTGGCCATCGGATCGCGGGCCTATGCGCGGCTCACACGGTAGCGATTACCGTAATATATGTTATCACATCTAATGTTTTTCTCCTTTTCCTGCGTCATCGTTTTTAACATTGCTCACTCACTTCTTTTTTTTTTAAGCGCCAAGCAGCTGCAGTAGCAGCAATGAAGGAGGTAACCTTATATGACCTATCCCAAGTATGTAGGTACCTACCGATGTGGAATGTGTGAAAGTGTGTCCATTCGTTTATTAACAACGGCAGGAAAAAGTGCAGATTGGTTCCGTAATGGTTGATACCACTTTCCAACGAGAAGAAAGGTCAAGCGCAATTTGAAGCGAATGTCATCAGAGGCGGATCCGATTTGATTCGCTGTCACGACGATTCATTACGTAAAAAGATTCTGATTAACTTTCAAAAACTGCCACCGGTACCGATTGTATGCAATGCGGTCACAAATCCTGCACTCTCAGCGATAAAGCAGTTCACACGCATTCACACTTAACTCGTTTTACCGCATTTGAATTTTGTTTAATTAAATTCAGCACTCTTTGGGGACCGTAGAGCAACAGCTCCGATGCGCGGTGGACTCCCTCCGTTGATTAATCGGAGAAGGTCTGTGAAGACGACGGCAACGACGAGTCTAACCCGGAAAAGTTGACCCACCAAGAAAGACGCATCGTTGCATTATGCTCCGGATGCTCCGAAATGTTATGATAAATTTGCAACTTATGATAATTTCGGTGATTGTGGGCGCGGATCGATCTAATTAGGAGAAACTCTGCCTTGAAGCATTTCACCTGTGCCAAATTTTCGCTTATAGCGATCCCTTGTGCCGGTCGACTTTGTGAGCTATAAGCAAATTAATGACTAATATTTAGGCCGGAAGGTGCAAATTATAACAAAACTGTGTCCGCATATCATTAAGGTTCAAAATATCGAATGGCGTCACAGTCAGGCATTTTGGTTTTACGTTTCCATGTGGTCCATAGTTTTTAAATGAACACAATCAATGCCCTGTACATGAATTATAGCCATACTTTCGTTTCATCAAATATATCATCAACAAAATGATTAATTCAAATGGGATTCAAGTCATTACCATACATTTCAATATTTTCCGCGTGGTTTGTAATTCCCCTCACTCGACTTACAATTCGATGAATTCATGCAAATTTAACATAATGCTACTGCCCTCGTTATTTTCAAATCCTGAATATAAATATATATGCGTAGTGACGATCGAAATGGTTGTCAAAAAAACCAACTGATGCTGTCAAAAAAAAATACAACGATCAGGACCTTGATGGCTTACAGATTCGTTCGAAAGATAAATTATTAGGAGCAACACTCAAACTTTTATCTTTGACTTAAATTGTAAAGTAGCAAAACAAGTGTATCTTACAAGGCCGTCCAAATTAATTCATATCAATGGAAAAGTATGATTAATTCATTGCAATAATCACTAATGATTGTTAACTTCCTCATCATCGAAAACTTAAACATCAAAATAAACGGGTCCGAGGGAAAGCAGCAACAGCATATTCGACCGTTTGACTTAATATTGATCAGTTTTCTACTTGATAACCATTTTAAAACTTATTTCGAACGTTACAAAATATTGGCTCATTCAAGCAATTGTAATCAAATCAAGGGATGGTCACTCTACTCACCTATTTTGCGTCAACATTTTTTTCAGTGTACCTCAAGTGTGTCGGGCTGTGCCAAGAGAGCCAGTCATCGAAATGACTTTGTTTGTGAATGATTGTATGTTTGACAACCCGGTATTTTGACAGTTCAAATGTTTTGTTTTAGTATGTATCAGCTACCGAAGACAACGGTCACGTCAACGCCAGATCGACAGAAACGACATTTGGCCGTTGGAGCGCTTCCGATTCCGTGTGGACCACTCAGGTCGATCTATTCGGATGGGAAGTACCGAGGGGAAGCGATTCACTTCGATGGCAACAACGACATACTGTACACCATTTCGAATCAGACGCTTCCCTATGGGAGGAAGGTCTACTGCATCTGGGTAAGCCGAGATCCAGATTCATCGTACAACAACCTGGAGGATAAGGATAGGCATCAGAATCAGACGGAGACTACAGCAAATATTACACACTGGTGAGGCACACCGGGAAGGGCGCGTACAGGTATGTGGATAGGTTGCTGGTGATATCGAAGTTCATACTGAAGGAGAAGCTCGTGCCGCAGTTTATGAAGCATCCGAAAATTGTCAACATGTTCGATTGGTTCGAGAACGACAGGTTCTTCCAGGTTGTGATGGAAATCCACGGCTCCGGGATGAAGCTGTGCAAGTTTATCGATCGAAAACCCGTGATGACGGAGAAGCTGGGTTGTTGGATCTTTCGACAGATTGCTAATGCGGTTGCTTTCCTGAACATTCTGCACCAGGACATCAAGGACGAGAACGTTATCATCGATCACATTTTCCATATCAAGCTGATTGACTTCGGATCGGTGACGTTCGTACAGGAAGGGTAATTTGTTTCTACCTTCTACGGCACGACCGAGTACTGCAGTCCGGAAGTATTGGCAGGCAACCGCTACTCTGGCCCAGAACTGGAAATGGGGGCTCTCGATGTGACACTGTACGTGTTGATGTTCCTCGAGCACCCATTCGTGGACGTTGAGAAAATCCTGCACGAAATCGGTGAAGAATTGAAGTACGTGTTGCTTTCGAATCCCAAAGCTTGGAACTACTGGAGATGGAATGGATGACGCAGAAAATCAATTCGTCACAGTTCAATTTTGCCAAAATCGGCCTCTCCGAACCGTACGCAACCAATCCGTAGAAGTGCGACGTAGAAGTGAATATTTGCTTTAGTCAGACGGATGAGCATGTCCACATGGATGATTCGTTCATGCATCCCGACAAGATGCTGGACGACGATATTTGTCCTCTGCCGCACGATGATTAGATTGGTCTAGATGACGATATAGATAGAACGATCGGAAGGGAAACGATCCATCCAGTAGCAGCAGTTGGGTTAGTGGCGCCGCCAGTCCATACAATACGCCGAGCACAAGAAACGTCAGAGACGGTAGCAGCAACAACAACGACGAAAGTGCTTTGAAAACGAACAACCCGGTCGTCGTCGTGATGTCGGCATCCTCCGTTGCTCCGGTTGCGGACCATGGTATTAAAGGGCCACCCACATTAGATCCGTTTGCGTTGCGTTGACGTAAATTTGACAGTTAAACAATAGATTTAGCTGTCACTTTGCCGCAACGCGTCCGATCCGGATCTAATGTGCGTGGGCCTTGAGGGTGAGTTGGAGGCTCCAGCGAAATTATCTGTTGTGGAAACCAGGCCAGTGATAAGGCCTATACCAACATTAGGCAGCATGTCCCGGCCTCAAATCATTTATTTTGCTATCCTGGGCCCACTGTCACTGTATAACATGTTGCCTACGCGCCTGCCACTGGGTTGGCGGAAACCAAAAATTGTGAAATTTTGACACATCCGCACTGCACAGGCGCAGAAATAGTTATAGAAATAGAGATCATAAAATGTATGTACTATGGGTGCCAATGAGTGTGCCATGGTGTGCCCTTCTGTGTTTTTGGCACACTGTGCTGAGTTATCAATCTCTTGAATCAAATAATGAGAGAATGTAAATAAAGGCAAGAAAATTAATGTTTTTCTTTATAGGAAAGTTTGAACATACTGAGAGGTAAGCACATATCATCGGTAAGAGACGGGTGAGACCCGTCTCTTACCGATGATATGTGCTTACCTCTCAGTATGTTCAAACTTTCCTATAAACAATTAAATTGACTGCAAAGTCGCTAAACCGTAAATCAAAAAGTAAAATTAATTGATATTCATCAACTACGGCCCGGTGGTCGGAGGTGAGGCCGGCAGCTCAAAATGTTAGAGTCATACTGTACTGGACATATTTCAGCATGTAAGATGAACAACAAAAATGAGCTGTGTTTGTTCACATCGACTGTTACTGAGTGGTTGCGGTACAAGCACATATCGTCGATAATAGACGATTGTTGTGTATCAGAGAACGCTTGCGCAAAAAGACTAGGGTGGGGAACGGATTCGAAACTCAAATGTCATTAGCCAAATACATCCGTAGACCATAGGTCCACCGTTGTATAATTGGCAATGCACCCGTGTACTGAATGGGAATTGTGGGTTCGAATCCCACCGGTGCCCTTAGATTTTTTCGCAAATTTTCTCACACACCCGTCTCTTACCGATGATATGTGCTTACCTCTCAGTATGTTCAAACTTTCCTATAAACAATTAAATTGACTGCAAAGTCGCTAAACCGTAAATCAAAAAAAAAAAAAAAAAAAAAAAAAATTAATGTTTTTCATGCAAAATAACTTGAAAATTGAAAGAGATTGACTTCGTACCACTTAGATTTCACCACCAAAACGTACCATCAATTACCTTTCAAATGCTGGGAAATTTCATTCACTCGCGAGCAAAAAATAGTCCATTCTATATGCGCAAGTATTGATGGGCCGAAAGTGAGGATAACAATAACAAACCAATATTTTTGGCTGGAGCGAAAGTAAGCATTATAAACGTCAAAAAGGTCAATAGCCATCCTTACCTACAAACCAGAGACGTTGATAGAGACGCACAAAGAAAATTTCTGTCAAAACAGCAGCACGGTTTTTGAGGGATCTTTTGGCAATGGCACTGGCAACCATGTTTCTTCAAACGGCTTCACATGACTTTCATAGAGTGCCGCAATGCTGTTGAGAAAATTTGTACGTTCGACCGGAACTGAATAAAGCGTTTCGTTTCCTTTAGGCTGAGAATCCATAAGCCGTTCAAAAGTCGATCAAATAAGTATGCCATTCGTTCCATGACAGTATAACCACAGACAAACAGACATAACACTCACAATCACATTCATCGCAATTAATGTTTTAGTTGGGAATGTGCTTGCATTTGTCATGGTGGCGCCACTGAAGCATAGAGCAAGCCACCAAATTTCGAACTTATCAGTGATGCCAGTTCTTTTCACGTCTAGGTAGTAGATGTCAGCTCTTGAAAATGATAAGTGGTCAAGGCATCCAACTGGAGACACACACCACATCTGACGAATACAGAAAAAAATTTCATTGATTGTTACAGATTATATTTTTTTGCTGTACACACATTAAAGTGATGAGCGGGGGTATAAAGGGCCCTTGATGCATTACCTCGTTTAAAAACTTGTTTCCAGCAAAAGAAAAAGCACTCTAAACAAACAAAACAAATCCCTAAAAAAAGTCTTAGCTTCTGTGAATTTTTCCTACGGATCCGTATTTCTGCAGAATTCAATCAATTCTAAAGATCTACGGAAAATTTAGTAGAACCGACATCACTGACTTCCATCTGTTTTGTTTTTATTCAACACTGCTGACGCGTTGACAGAACGAGGAAAACACAACTAGTGAAAAAATGTCATGAACGAGGGATGCTCTAGTTGCACATCAATGCTTGGGAATGTGGATGATAGATGGTGCTAGTGCGCATGCAAAATACGCTTGACGATATTTTTTGAAGAATTTTCTTCTAAGAGTTATGTCTGTTTGACTGTGGTATAACTTGGTCATATTTTACTGTTTTGCTTGCAGTGCAATCATTTGTATTGCCATAAAACTAAATGAAATGTTTCCGATTTGAAATAGTTTTTAATTACTAATAAATGTTGTATTTATTTGAATCAACAATAAATAAATATACAGCAGATATAACATATTTCATGAAAATAATTAAACACCTTTTTCATCATTGAGAACAATACTCCTTTCTGGTGAATTGAGCGAACAGTAATGTTTATTTACTTTGCTCGTTTGGTTCTTCTTGCTTCAGTGTCTCTATTCAACGTCTCTGCTACAAACCAGTGCTGATAAAAATCATTTCTTCTATACTCAAGGCCCTACACTCAGAATAATTTTCACGTAATTGTTACGTGAAAACATACGTAGATTTTTTCCATCGTACTTTTCACATAAGAGCTACGTGATTCTCATGTAGTGGCACTCATTTCATAAAGCTTAACCGTCACAGGATTATCACATAGAAGTTACGTGATTTGGTTTGTGACATTCATTGGAGGATTCTAGTATCAATATTTTGACACTGTTTATACAAATATTTCCTAATATGTGGATACAATCTTTACTGTATTCATAATAGTATAATTTAATAATATTTCTTTAATATATTCAAATATTCTAAATAGACCACATTGATTTTTTATTTTTATTTTAATATTTTTTTCCTTAGAGGAAGAAACTGATGGACAGCTTGACATCATTCACGATGAAACAGACAGTTTGTTTTTGTTAAATAGAATAAAATAATCCATATAGTTATTCTTACATGTTGCCACTACCGAATACCGAACAAAAGCACATCATGGTGCCGCCATGATTTGCAGCGCTCTGAGTGTACGTACCACTCTTTTTCTAGATGTGGAAATCACATAAGCTTTACGTGAAATGCACATAGACTCAGTGTTATGGAAAAATCACGTACATTTCATTGATTATTTAGGTGTGTTAAAATAAAACTCTATGTGAAATTCTAGGGACATCACATACATTCTACGTGAGTCACGTAAAACTGAGAGGAGAGGAAAAATTGAGAGCTTACGTGATTTTTCACGTAGCGTCAACGTGTAGATTATTTTGAGTGTAGCGTAATGACAGCGGAAACGCAACGGCAGCGGCAGCGGAAAAGCCTGATATGTGTAAACCTACTTGTCGGATTTAAAACTAATTAGAAACAAATCGACTTCGGTTAGGCATCTTGATGTCAGTCTGACAAACTTTCCGTTTCTGTTCCGCCTCCGCCCACATTTCGTTTAGGCCTTGAACCTATAGCTGAAAATGAAGACAACCTCAACAGATAGACAAACTACCTGCATACATTTAAATTTTGACATATCAACATTCTTTTGATCAAGGCAACCTCTGAGCGTCGAAGTCAGCTTTTTAGTTGTGTTTGTCCATTCGTGGCTGAATCTTATAGACATTCGGAGGGCGAATCGGGCCATTCAAAGACTCACACTGTTTACAACATTGGATATAAAGCAGGCGTTTCACCAGGTGGAAGTAACGAATGATTGCCGAGATATGACAACATTGATTACAAATTGGGATTTGTTCCGATATAATCGGTTACTTTTTGGTGTGAATTGTACACCAGAGTTGTTCCAAAACCTTATGGAAAGCATTCTCGCAGATTGCAAAAATACAGTTGTCTTCATCGACGATATCGTGATTTTCGGGTCCACTGGAGAAGAACACAATTTGGCAGTTAAACAAACCCGGACCTAAAACAGCACAAAAGGTTATCTTCCATTTAATTCCACTTAAATAATGTTGGTATCGATGACATATACGTATTTCGACTACAATGTGCAGTCTTCGTCAGTGTCATTCCCAGTGTGGGAATCAAATTGGCTCACTACTTGACTAGCCTATTGATCCCAAGCAAATCGATTAACGTACCCCATTCTAGTATAAATTCTAGTACTACACTATGATTGTTTTGATTCACTATGAAAGTTTGACAGATAAAATGAGGGGTTGGTGCATTTTCCTATGTTTCGAGGGGTGCATCGATTAGCTTGGGACCGAAGATAGTACCAGAGCTGAGCCAAAAAGTTGAGCTCGTTTCTTCGGGATCTTCTGGTCTTAGAGTTACCTGTATGGTTGTACCATAGAGGTAACTCTAAGACTGGTACTATCTTCGGTCTAAAGCTAATCGATTCACCCCTCGAAACATAGGACAATCAAATTAACCCCTCATTTTATCTGTCAAACTTTCATAGCGAATCAAAACAAACATTGTGTAGTACTAGAATTTCGACTAGAATGGGGTACGTTAATCGATTTGCTTAGGACCAATAGGCTAGTCAAGTAGTGAGCCAATTTAAAATCGATAGTTTCGTATTGATTGTTGACCATAGGCCACTGAAAGCTCTATTCACGGCCACTTCGCGACCAACTGCTGGAATTGTGAGATGAATGCTAGTTCAAAGTAAAGTTTATCGTAAAGGGTCAGCCAACTTGACTGATGCTCTTTCTAGATTAGATCAAGATCGCACATTAATGACAATGAAGTGATGAATGTGAGATGTTTATACCATAGAGGTAACTCTAAGACTAGAAGGTCCCGAAATAACCTGCTCAACTTTTTGGCTCAGCTCTGGTACTCTCTTCGGTCCCAAGCTAATCGATTCACCCCTCGAAACATAGGAAAAACCAATCACCCCTCATTTTATCTGTCAAACTTTCATAGCGAATCAAAACAAACATTGCGTAGTACTAGAATTTCGACTAGAATGGGGTACGTTAATCGTTTGCTTGGGACCAATAGGCTAGTCAAGTAGTGAGCCAATTTAAAATCGTTAGTTTCGTATTGATTGTTGTTTATACGGTGTTTTTCAGCTGAGTCGTTGTCAGTGTTGACAGGTGTGATGAATGAAGAAGATTTTGATCCCAAAACAGAAATCATCATGCGTTTTATCCAGGAGGCTGCCGCTGTTGACATTGAAGAAGTCATACAGTAATGAAAGTGTGTATCATAAATGACTCTTGGAACTGTGATGATCTGAAGCAATACATCCCGTTGCGTCATGAGTATACGTATGTGAATTCACTTATCTTGCGTGGATCCAAACTGGTCATAACCGAAAGCTTACGCCAAAGGATGCTTCATTTAGCTCACGAAGGGCACCCATGACAGTCCCTGATGAAACGGCGCTTACGAGAACGATGCTGGTGAAGGAAGTCGATTAGTTCAACTTCCCGCTCCGCCGGAACCGGTGATCCTACGACCGTTACCCGATCGTCCGTGGGTCAATACATATTGCAATTGATTTCCTCGGGTCAATGCCATCGGCAAAATACATGACGACGAGCTACAGTCGTTACACGTACACGTACACGTACAAATCGTATAAGTTCAGAAAACTTCGTAGAAGTGGACGCAATTTTCCAGCAATTCACAGAACTTTCCACAAATTTAGGGAACATACTAGAGGCTCAGGGATAAGTTAAATGGTTTGGGAAGAAGTTCAGTGAGCTTTATTTGAGCTTATGGAATTGAATTAAAGAATCTTTGTAGAATTACAGGAAACTTTGTATCAGTGCTGATAAAAATCATTTCTTCTCAAGGGGTAAGTCACTCAGCACATTGTGCCGAAATTAGATTCGGTACACCTTCGGCACAATTTCGTAGGCATTGGATTGTTGTCAATATATGGGAGCACTGCTGGACAACTGCCATTGAAGTTGTTCACAACATTGCGTTCTGTTTGACTGTATATTCAGGAACATCCTCTAATATACCGGAGGAATTCAGATCAGCAGTTCACTTATAGATCTAAATACGAAATGTAGGTTCTAGAGTGGGCTCAAGAGAAGGAGGCAGTTAATCAGACCCCATTGGTACCCTTAATTCAAATAATGCTGCAACTCACACAAAACAAACTACAGAAGTCTATACATCATACTTTAAAGTCAGTCTCCAACAATGTTCACCACCGGTTCCAACTCTTTCTGGCCGCTGATAGACCGTTGCTGTCAAATCACGAAAGGCTAGGTTTCTGGTCTGCCTTTGAGGGCATTATAAAGCACTAAAACACAGGACTTTTGTTATCCTATGAACACAAAACACCAAAATTTCGACAACCCGCCACTTCCCGCGTCATCCTCAATTCGATTTATTCTTGCGATTTCAAACCAAAACATTCAACGTGTCAGAAATACCGGGCTGCCGGGATGGATATTTTACAAACAATCGCAGCTTGCTCTATGACCAGCACAACGAGCAGCAAAATCAACACACCTGCGGCACACTTGTGGCACACTGACAAAAAAATATGACCCAAGATTGGTGTGCCCCTTACCCCTTGTTACTTCTACACTCAACTTAGCTGAAAATAAAGATAACCTTAACAGATTGACCAACTACCTGCATTAATTTGAATTTTGACACAACAGCATTCTCTTGATCAAGGCAACCTCTGAGTATCGAAGTTAACATTTGTTTTTCTTCATTCGTGGCTGCGCTGGATGTTCATTATCGCCTCTATTGTTGGCAATATTAGTAATTATCCTCATCTTTATCGGGATGATTTTGAGGATCAAATGTAAAATAATTATTTTCATTTTACACAAACATAGCGCTGAAGAACGTGTCGTGTTATTTATGATCATATCGAGGTATTTGGCTTTGGAGTCGACAATATTCATAATAATCATTTTGTGTGAAATGATGTTGCTTTTGAGGTTCAATTCTGATTTAGAAAATTTTCGGTTTGATAATCAAGCACTGGTGAATATCAACAAACGCGTATTCGTTGATGTTGTTCATTTCGATCGCTATTTCAAAACAAACGCAATTCATCTACACTGGGTTGAAGCGCTACTCCTTGCGTGTGATAGTAAATGATAAAAATAGACACTGCTTTATATAAGTTCCATGAATTTTCAATGTGATTTATTAAGTACTCCGTACTAAAGTAAATACTAAAACTAAGTGATTGATTGAGCTGAATATCGCGTCTATTATGACTCAATTTTATGTCAAAATTGACGCTCGTATATGTCAGTCTCAGAGCACCTAAATTTACATCAATTTTTCTAAGTGTGTACCTTCAAAACGAATGAAGAAATTCAACCTTTTTATGAGATGTTTGCATGTGGCAAAATAGTGAATTAAAGACTATGGCCAATGAGCAGCAGTGTTTATCTTAGATATTCTGGAAAAATCAAGGGAAAAATATAGCAATTCCTCCATGCGATGCAAAAATAGATTGCTCCGATAATAATTCCTCAAGCTCTCTGAGGTGGGCCAGTGTATAATAACGAAATCAAATTTTAAAATTGAGGATCTCTACAGGTTCGGCATACAAGTAATTTGGTTCCGAATTTAAATTTTAAGTGCGAAATTACTCTTGATATCTGATATCTGTTACTGCTGTTCATAAATGCTAAATAATTGATTTGTTTGAATTGAGGTGCCGCTCCCAATAACACCCCGTTATCCAGGAGTTACAAATTAGGATTCAAACGCACATTTCTGATGATATCATTATTTTAATTTTTCAATTTTAAAATGAATTCATTCAAATTGAAGCTCGGAAAAAAATCAAATTGACAAACCACATAATGTGTGGGATCGTCTGACAAACCATAATCAAATGCGGATAATTCACTCATAATTTACAAGTTACAGCTCGGTTGAAACTTTCTGTTTTGCAAAATCCTCATGCGAAAGTTGGTTCTCCCGCCCGACGAAAATAAAGTAAACACAAAGCAAAGATCACAATCACTCTGTGGCCGTCGTCGTCGCCAAATCGAACCTCTCGACTCTGCGACTCGAGCAGCTGATGCGAGAGTAGGTGGATTAAATATATACAATCGCAAACAATATCGTAACGGAATTCGGGCCCAGGACTTGCACAAACTTCAACTTCAACCTGCGAAAGCTGCTGTGATATTGGCTGCATTCGAACGCGTGCGTGGCGAAATGTGTAATTGTTGCACATGGTTATTTTTATACTTACCAGTTATTGAAACGTTAATCCAGTTTGGTCTCATTTTTTCTCTCGGTTTGTCTCCTTCTGCCTTCTGCGCGGGTCTTCAATCTGTTTTCTTTGGCACGTCGGTCGGCGACGGATGTTCCTTACGTAATTTCGATACACAAATCTCCAACCAACGAACGGTCGGTCACTGCTAGTGGTGCTTCGAACAAATCAAATCTTAGACAAAACCAGTTGAGAAAAAAAAGACAGTTGCAATCTTTCAAACTTCTTCAACTGCTTCCCTTCGATGCTGAACGGGAAAGCGCTTTTTGTTGTTTGCTCAATTCCCTCAAAAACTAGTTACATGCACAACTCTCTTCACTTCCTTGATCTCTGCTGTATCTTTTTTGGCTGCCAAAAAGGCCAATCGAAAGACGTTTATTTCCTTTCGTCACTTGCTTTTCAAAAACCATATATTACACAACCGGGCACTTGAATAATTTCCTCCACGCGCGCCGAGCAGTTGACAAATTACTTCACTGCTTAAAACCGATGACGACCACGCTGCAAATGCGCACTCACTCACTTTTACTCCGGTGCAAATTACGAATATTGAGGAGCTGATTCTGTTGAATTTCACCTCAAAAAACTTGCGCGCCACTTCAAGCGACGAACCCGACCGTCGTGGTTAAGCGCCAATGCGAAACTGCACGACCGACCGACCCAAAACGGACCTCAAAGTCAAACCCTCCACAATCCAAACGATGACGAGCTGGTTGGTAGGAGAGATGGATTCGGAGAAAATACATCGATCTTAAACCCAAACCGTCTGTCTCTGTCCGCGCAAGGACTGCACAGGCCGACAACTATTGTAGGAATAGGTACTCACTACCTTTCCTACTCCAGTACCGCCGCACAGTGGGGTATTTTTACCATTCTAGCTGGCCAAAAATATGAAACTACCCCAAGCTGCCAAAAACCGATTTTTTATTAAATATTTACAATGATTTGAGGTCAAACAGAGGCTGGGTCATGTTTTAAGAGGGAAAGTCTCCTTCTGAAGAATTTTCTGATTAAGTTACACTTCCGAGCATAAGTTTATGGACACCCCCCAAAAAAACATGACAAATTTGTTATGTTCATATCTCTGTCATGTTACGTCCAATTTTCGTTCTCTTTAGATCATTTGAAAGGTATTAAATGGAACTTTCCTCGTAAGCAAATTGATCAATATAATTTTCAAATTTTGTGTGCTAAAAGTTCACCCAAAGTTACAATCCTTTTCAAAATTTACTCTGAAGAACCGTGACTGTTTTTCTCTGAATTGGATTGGCCAAATTTTGAAATAAAAGTAGTAGTAGAACCAATCTTGGGTCATCTTTTTTATCAGTGTTCCGCAGGTGTGCCGATTGTGCCGGTCATAGAGTAAGCTGTGATTGTTCGTAAAATACCCATTCCGGCAACCCGGTATTACCATAGAGGTAACTCTAAGACAAGTAGGTCCCAAAGAAACGTGCTCAACTTTTTGGCTCACCTCTGGTACTATCTTCGGTCCCAAGCTTGTCGAATCACCCCTCGAAACATAGGAAAAACCAATAACCCCTCATTTTATCTGTCAAACTTTCATAGCGAATCAAAACAAACATTGCGTAGTACTAGAATTTCGACTAGAATAGGGTACGTTAATCGTTTGCTTGGGACCAATAGGCTACTAAAGTGGTGAGCCAATTTAAAATCGTTATGTTTCGAGGGGTGAATCGATTAGCTTGGGACCGAAGAGAATACCAGAGCTGAGCCAAAAAGTTGAGCACGTTTCTTCGGGACCTACTAGTCTTAGAGTTACCTCTATGGTAATACACCAGCTGAGGTTCACTAGTCGAGGGTTGATTACCCGGTCATCGCCTATAAAAAATGCTTTAGCTACGATAAATCCTGTGTGTTCATAAGAATCAAATCCCTGTTTACGATATCTTGACGACTAATGCGGATTGATGTCACATAGCACCGATCAATCTGTTATCAGATATGAGCCGTCCTGCATGTGATCTCATACAATTTTATCGCTTACTAAATTTTAAAAATGCATGATTTCAACTCAAATAAATAAAATCTCGAGTAGGTAGTTGACGTCTGTTTTGACTTTTCATTGAAGGTTTGTATATGCTGAACAAACCGAGACTAGTTTGATCAGTTTTGAGTAATTATAAGTTGCTCAAATCTACTCGCTGCGAAACTATTTACTATTTACAGCTGACTTGCCCCTTGGAGAAAACCTTACCTTAATTCGAAGTGTTTATGCAATTAACCACTGTACGACTGAAAAAAAACCATTTTGTCTGGATGGTTGAGTAATGCTGAGCTATTAGGGTGTTCAACACCCTGTTTGGAACGAGGATGACGCGCTTGGCATTACTGGCTCACAGCGACTCACTACTGAATCAGATCGGTGCGTCTTCTTCCTCCTTCTGTTGGACAAATGTTCAACGCCACGCGCCGAAAGCACTATGCTGCTGTTGACGACCGACCGGACACCACTACACACGGTGATTGAATAAGCACCGTTCGGCGAGACCGGAAGAAATTTGATTTTGAAATCTGTGTTAGGGAAAGCGCGTTTTGCGGGCAATCGGTGACAATTTTGATCACCATTGCAACAGTTGGACTTTTGTGTAATTTTCAATAGTGACCTATTGAAAATTGATAAACTGATTATTAACAGATTTGTAGAAAAATTTTCAACTGATTGGCTTGTTTAGAATTTAAATCCATCCGCTATTGACAGAGTGATAAGTGGTCAAAACCAGTCAACTTTTCGTAACACGGTGGATTTTTTTTTTTTTTTTAATTGCACGCTCCGAGGCCGATGAAGTACTCCTCGTATTTCCTGACCGAAATCCGAGCCAAATTGAGTACTTTATCTAACTGCTCCTATACCATCACTTTAGTCTGGGTCCGATCTCATTGCTCATTGCGGGTAACGAGAAAGCGGACTCGTTGGCTAAAGTGGGCGCTATGTAAGGCGCTATTTTTTATCGAAAAATCGCCTTTGTGGATTTTTCTCAATTACCCGTCAGCAAGTCCTCACCAACTGGCAACAAAAATGGAATGAGAGTGATCTGGGAAGATGGTTACATTCTATTCTCCCACAGTTGTCGAACAAGCCGTGGTTCAAAGGGTTGGACATGAGCCGTGACTTTATACGTGTCATGTCGAGGCTCATGTCCAATCACTGCTCGTTGGATTTGCATGTCTTTCGAATAGGGCTCGCGGGCAGCAATTTGTGTGCTTGTGGTAGTGGTTATCACGAGATCCATCACGTGCTTTGGTCATGCACCCTCCATTGTATTGCTAGATCCGAGTTATCCGCATCCCTCAGGGCTCGAGACATCTTGGCGAGCCGAGATCTTGACTATTGCAATTCAATTTATGTGTGTTTTAAAACGAATAGATCTGAGGATTTAGTAGAAAGTGTCATCTTGTGTTCCCCAAGTTGTTAGCTGCCCATCGTTGTACCCCCATGTTTGTCTTTTTCATCAGTTTGTCGCTTAGTTCGAGATCAAGAGCACATTGCTCTCCAAACCTTGTGTTCCCAATCCCTACCCTGCCATCCATTTGTTTTTTACCTCTAACCTCGAGATAGCCGCGAAAAATCGGCCCCGCTTTACTAACGGTAGTTTTAAGTATTATTGGAGGCGAACCAGCCCAAGGCTGAAAGCCTCCTTAATAAAGCTAAATAATAATAATAATAATAGTTTTAAGTAATTTTGTAATCTAAACAATGAATATCGGCTCCGCAAAGCTACGGCAAATGAGCTTGGAAAAATAAACGCATTAATAAAAAAATAACCACAATATATTGCCGAAAGACATCGCAATTATTTTCAAAATTAATGTTTTATCGCTTTAAACAAGAGGCAAGCCAGCTGTACTCAGAAGTAATTTTGTTTTGCAGTGAGTAAATATGAGTAACTCATAATTACTCAAAATTGATCAAAGCAGTCTCATATTCATCAACAAATTATAATTGAAAAAAAAATTGAATAAACGAAAAAACATCAACTGTCAGAGAGATCTTCTTCGTATTATTGTATAATATTGATACAAATGCTAACCAATCTAATTTAATACATTTACAGGAGTGTACCCCATTAGGCATAAATACGTTAGGCATAATGGACGTTAGACATAAAGTCATTAGGCATAATGGACGCTAGGCATAAAATACCTTGCTGCTGTGCAACTCTAGAAACCTGTTTCGAACATGGTAAACAATGATTAAATTAGGCTAAGCGTTGAATAAAAAATTATGCAAGATAAACAAACATAGTTTATTTAATAAGCACAGTTTGGAATCCATTATTTATCATATCATAAGTGACGTAGCTACATATTTACCTAGATCCAAGATTAGTAGCGATAGCGGTTAAGTAATCTAGCAATGAAACCTCAGCATAGTTTTGAGCTATATCTTGAAATTAATCGCATCTAGAATCAAAAAGTCACACATTTGTTGTAATATATTCTTACACACATATTGCAATTCAAGACCAACAATTGAAATGGCCTTAAGTCAATTTTGTAAACAAACCTTGTGAGGCCATTTTCTCGCGAACCGAAGTCCGCCAAGGCAAACCAACATAATGAACAGGTAGGCGAAATTCTCCTCTACCCGATTGTGGTTTAGGTTTGCAAATGAAGGTTTCGGTTCGCGAGAAAATGGCCTTACAAGGTTTGTTTACAAAATGGAGTTAAGGCTATTTCAATTGTTGGTCTTGAATTGTCAAAGAAGAAAAGGTTTTCCTCAAAGAACAGCTCAGGAAATAAAGAATGGTGAATTCTGTGATTTTAAATTTAATAACAAAAAAACAGTTAACGTTGAATAAAATATGATGCCAAAGAACAGCTCATGAAATGAAGAATGGTGAATTCTGTGGTTTTTCATTCAATAACAAAAAACATACCTGCTGCTTCCAGGATTTCCTGCCGTATTTTTCGATACAACGATTCTGTTTTTGTTGTCATCAGAATGAAAACTAGCGGAACCGCCTGCTGATGTGAGGGAGCGATTCTTCCATGAACAGTGACGAGTTGCCGAAAGAAACAAGGAACTGTGGCAAACGTACCATCTGTAACCCAATACTTTGCCTTTCCAAGACGTCGCACGTTTTCATGAGTTAAAAAGTTAAGGCTCTTTCATTATTGTCACCGAAGTCAGCAATCAATAGACGGTCCCCGTTATCATCCTTCTGGAATTCATCGGGTAGATTATGCCTAACGTCCTTTATGCCTATCGTACATTATGCCTAACGTCCGTATGTCTAACGTCCGTATGCCTAACGACCGTATGCCTAACGTCGTGTACCCCATTTACAGCACACATTACCCTAATAATCCTAGTATACAGATCGAAGCGAAACGAAAATTGAAGCACACGAAGATTCATGAAATTTCACTAGCGTAAAAGGTTGTGAAAAAATGTTTGTGGAACATTTTCCAGTTTCCTTTTTTCGCATTTTACAGTTCATGTGAAACGAAATCGATCAGTTTACAACTCCGGTGAAGTGAAAATCTGACAGATACCTACGCTCTTTCTCGAAACGTCAACTTTTCGCATAGTTGCTGCTCTTTTCGCTAGCGCTGCATGCGCGAAAAAAAAATAAACGTAAACGAAAAAGATACAAAATCTCAAATTAGATTTCGCTGGATCGCATCTGTTTACAATTTGTAATTATCGTCTAGCCCGTGGTTTAACCACTCAGGGTCGGCTGGCTTGCTCGAGGAGGACTCAGAAACAAAGCGGACGAAGACACAATAAAGCAGAACAAAGACATGCCATCCTTAGGCTCGGAAAATAGAAATAAAGTTACAAATAGAAATTTGACTTAAACATCGCGAAATTTGACTTCCACGTCGCGTGTGATCCAACGAAGAAGCGGTTGGGGCTCGTTGACCACCGGCACCGTAGGGTGTTGAGCAGGGGCTTACTTGTGGTCCGTCCTGGAATGATGTCCAACAGTAACCCTCCGGGTGACGTTCCAGGAGGGAATTCCGTGGATATTCCCCACACCAATCACCGAAGAGAGGTTCGAACACGCCGGACTTGCAGCGAATGATCTGGACCCGCCGAGGTTGACGCCTGATCGGTACAGTCACACGATCGTAGTCTTCCACGCTGTATCCTCCAGGCTAGGGGCCGTAATAGTACCCCTGCATCGCACTTCACTGACTTCGTGATGACTTCACCAAGGTTGACTCGTGACCTTCAACCAACCACTGTCACTTGAACACCCAATAGCAGATATAGTTTTTTTTTTTGCGCACTTCTGCTCGTTTCGACGGACCAAGCTCAACTGTCTCGATCTCTACAATTCATCTCCTCTCAACCTCCTAGATTCATTATGTGTTGTGTAGCCGGTTCTTCAGGTTATGACCACGGGAGTCGAGCAATGTACATATATGTTTTCAAGTCTGCCTTTTATAAATGCACATAGAAAACAAACCCCATTGAGGAAACTCAACACATGGAATAGTCACTTAAACTACTGTACATTTGAAAGAAATATATCGAGCCGAGCAAGAACAATAAACAAATTAAGTGTTTTTAAATATTTAATTACTCCTAATGGAAATTTACTGTGATAAGCAAACCTATGTCCCTTTTCTTGTAAGTATAACTTGTCCTTGAACATGCATATTGTGCCTATAGTCGCTATATTCATAGTCTGGCGGATAGAATCTCGGGAACCAATTGAGCTGTCAAACAGCGGAACCAATCGAGCAAATCATGACCAACAACAGAAAAGAGCACATCAGCTATTACGAACAAAACTTCGGAAACCCTTTTCTCGTGACTCAAGGCTCGCTTACGCAAACTGACACCATCTTTGGGTTCCCCTATCCGATGATGCCGGTAATTTGCGTTCGATTGGCGAGGATAAAATAATCAACGTTTTGTTTATAAATTTGATAGTACCTTTTCAATTGTTGGTCTAAAATATATTGAAATGGTTCCGCTTTTTGATAGATCAAGATTCTATCCGCCAGACTATGAATATAGCGACTATAATTGTGCCGAGTATTGAACCGGTAACAAATTCAAAGCGATGTGAAAAATTTGCCAATTTCCTTTTTCACGCAAGGTGATAAATTTAGTATTTTGTATGAGGTTTTCACTTCGCTTCGATCTCTATACAGGCCTATATGTGAAATCTTAAAAATATGGTATGAGCAGGATGTGTCCAAGCCAAATCAATCCATCCACAAACATAATTTTTCAGTCATTAAGCATCCGTCTCAAGTTTTGTAAACTCGGGTGATGGTCGCTACGAGATATTGCCAATTCAGAGAAAAATTAGCATTTGGCGTCAGATATGACAACCGAGATTGACAATCGTCACTGACAGCCAATGCCAATGAAACTTTGAAGCACTGAACTAAACTATTCGCAGAAGGCTATGTCCTCATAACAACGCGAAAAGCATCCCAAAACTACAATAAAGCAAATGAAAGTTCGGATTGAAAATCGAACAAAAAGGAAGATTGTGTGGCGTTACAGCTGTGCCGTCCCCGATGTGCATAGTGTAGATAGAAGAAAATAAAGAGTTGAAATATTTTAAGTACAAAGTGATGCAGTTGATTATCGAGCTGACAATCCAACCGCCGTTCAACCCACCAATCGTGCCTAAAAATATGCCGGAAAGATACCATTAACGAATTTTTTGTCATTGCCTCGGGAACCTGGAGTTATCGATCGCTCCATTTGGAAGGTTTCACGGGTAGACAGAAGCAAGTGTTAACATGAGACATGACGTCTGGAGTGCCTAGAAAACACAGGAAATATTGAACGATGAACCGCACGTTCTCGCTTACTTGAAACGGCACTTTTGTGCAACGATGTGAGCTTTGAATAAGAAATTAAAAGTTAAAAAATCAAGTTTGGTTCATTTTGAAAATCGACTTTTGGCCGGCTAGATTAGAAGAAATGCCCCACTGTGCAACGCAAAGTGTGTCTGAGCCGTGACGCGATCGGTCCGAACCTATCTGCGGTTGAATTGGAGATGGGGTGTTGCCACGGGTGGAGGAAAAGCTGCGATGAAGTAATAATGAAATGCAACTCCCCCACCTCGTCGTGTGCGCGGCATTTCACGCCGAGAAGCACTCCACAGTCGACGGCATCAGCATGATCCGACACTGCAGTGGATGTGTTTCAGTGCGCCCGATGTTTTTTTTTTCGTATTGCGGAAGATGCCCATGTGGTGTTAAGGGGATTGGTGGTTGCACGCTTTCCGTTGAAACTGAAAGTGAAGTCCGTGTAGGGCTCGGTGTAGGGTGTAGCAGGGAGTGTTGCATGCCTACTGGGGAAAATGTAGCGCGGCGTTTCAATGATTGATGATAAAATGAAAAAATAAAAATTTTAAGGTTACGGGATGTAATGTCAGCCTCACTACTTGACTAGCCTATTGGTCCCAAGCAAACGATTAACGTACCCCATTCTAGTCAAAATTCTAGTACTACACAATGTTTGTTTTGATTCGATATGGATGTTTGACAGATAAAATGAGGAGCTAGTGGATTTTCGAGGAGTGAATCGATTAGCTTGGGACCGAAGATAGTACCAGAGCTGAGCCAAAAAGTTTAGCATGTTTCTTTGGGACCTACTAGTCTTAGAGTTACCTCTATGGTACCAGAGCTGAGCCAAAAAGTTATGCACATTTCTTCGGGACCTTCCTTGGTTACCTCTATGATATCACAAACGAAGTGACAGACGGAGCGGCTCGAAAACTTTGGTGACTAACCTGCTATTGCAATTTTTCAGTGTACCACATGGCAACACCACTACTACTGGATTGTACCACATGGCAACACTACTATTGGATTGAACTAGCATTTTCACCAAATGTACTAGAATATTTTGATTCTATCTCTTTCACTCTACTCAACACTGAAATGCATAAAAAATTGACAAAATGATACACTCTTTGCACACTGTCAAAGAATCATTGTACACAAAATCAACTTTCCCCGAGTGCTGCACTAATACTTGTGCATTCCACAAACGTCAGAGAAGTCTATAAGTGTATTCGCGATATTAGACTCATCGTGGGTTCAGCCCAATAACCCAAATTTCCATTTAACACCAGCAAAAAAATACTTACTCTTCAGTATATTCTACCCAAAATTTAATTCACGTAAATTTGAGAATATGCAACTTACTCAAAAGTAACGTATTGGGCTGAACTATATCGTTGGGTCGAATCTCTCGATCCTTTTTTGACAATAATAACGACTGCAAGTGAGAGGCTCAACTCAAAACAAAGTAGAAAGAACTCAAATTTTATCTTTGTCGACTATATTCAAAAAATATGTGTGGCGAAATAGTGTTAGGCTTTGAACGCTTTTAACTTTGTCATTTATAGATGAAATTTAAATCCAAATACGCCAATCGATAGAATATTATTTCACGAATCTGTTGAAATAAATTTCCAAATATAATATGCGCAAATGATAATTTTTACACTATTTTCATGAACTAAACGTTTTCCCCAAACCCAGTCATCATAAACGAATACCACTTGGTTGCACATCATTCTGCTGTGAAAAGATATAAAACAGCGCTGCTTTCCTACCTCTGCTCATTACCACTTCGGACGGTGTGGCACTAGGTCCTGCAGCAAGGATGTATGTAAACACCTCCCCTCCCCCCTTAACAACAACCTCTCCACCCCCCTTAACAACAAGCCGAAAAAGACATGGCCTTTGACGATCACTTTTTTCCGGGAAATAAATTTTAAGCAAACCACAATTTAATTATAATATATTATAATAATATAAGTAAAAATAATTAAAATAAGAGGTTTTATCCAAGACACGACCGTAGATTTGACGTAGGATTACCGGCTCGGTATCAATATTCGGTGACTGTGTTAGGGAAACCACATTTTCCCATCTAGGAAACGCCTCGTTTTCTGATAACAAAATTTTCAAAACGGATTTTCGCGCACAAAACACACGGAATTTGTGGTGCCATGCCCCGACCGATTTTGGTTTTTAAAATTGCACCCACAATGTTGCTTTAAAAATACATGGTATGTTAGGTTTAAACTTATGGGATTTGACATCCGATTGATGACCTTGACAAATATCCAGAAAATACTCTTTAACAAATTTATGGTGGTCCTGAAAAGGATCAGTAGCGGTGCCGTTTCTTCCTCCTTCTTCGGTGAATAGACGCTCATGTGGGCTGTAGCTCGCTGCTTGCGGACAGCCTTTCGTTGTGTACTGGAAAACAATGTTCGACGTCACGCGTCGAAAGCACTGCTGCTGTTGATGACGACCGACCGGACACCACCACACAAGGTGATTGAATAAGCACCGTTCTGCGAGACCGGATGGAATTCTATTTGGAAATCTGTGTTAGGGAAAGCGCTTTTTGCAAGCAATCGGTGATAATTTTGATCACCATTGCAACAGTTCGAAATTTGTGTACACTGATAAAACTGCAAAGATTTTATTCGTGTGATTTCACACATAAATTCGATTAAACGTCCCACACATTAATTTTATAAACCACACATAAATTTCATGTGCTTAACATAAAGGGTGATACGGTCAAAATTTGGTCAATATCAACTTGACGTATTTCTTTCAATTTTGCATTTAAAAAACCTGAACACCCCTCATTTTGAAGGTGTGTGTGTGTAGAATGTTGCTCCTATTTTGATTTTGGAATTCACTCTTCAGTTGTCAAAATGCCGTCCAAGCAAGAAGAGCAGCGTATCAAAATTTTGCTGGCGCATCGCGAAAATCCGAGCTACTCGCACGCAAAGTTGGCAAAATCGCTAAAAGTTGCCAAATCAACCGTTACAAATGTAATTAAAGTGTTTGGGGAACGTTTGTCGACAGCCAGGAAGTCTGGATTGGGGGGAAATCGAAAACCGGAAGCTGCTGAGACGACAAAGAGAGTTGCCGGTAGTTTCAAGCGAAACCCTAACCTCTCTCTCCGAGATGCCGCAAATAAGCTGGGTGTATCGTCTACAACCGTGCATCGAGCCAAAAAACGAGCCGGACTATCGACTTACAAGAAGGTAGTGACTCCAAATCGCGATGATAAACAAAATACGACGGCCAAAGCGCGATCCCGGAGGCTGTACACGACGATGCTGACGAAGTTTGACTGCGTGGTAATGGACGACGAAACCTACGTCAAAGCCGACTACAAGCAGCTTCCGGGACAGGAGTTTTATACGGCAAAAGGAAGGGGAAAGGTAGCAGATGTTTTCAAGCACATGAAACTGTCAAAGTTCGCAAAGAAATATCTGGTTTGGCAAGCCATCTGTACCTGTGGCTTGAAAAGCAGCATTTTCATAGCTTCCGGGACTGTCAACCAAGAAATTTACGTGAAATAGTGTTTGAATAAACGTCTGCTGCCTTTCCTGAAGAAACACGGTTGTTCCGTACTGTTTTGGCCGGATTTGGCATCTTGCCATTACGGTAAAAAGGCCATGGAGTGGTACGCCGCCAACAACGTGCAGGTGGTTCCCAAGGACAAGAACCCTCCCAACACGCCAGAGCTCCGCCCAACTGAGAAATACTGGGCTATTGTCAAGCGGAACCTAAAGAAGACCAAAAAAACTGCTAAGGGCGAGCAGCAGTTCAAGGCAAACTGGCTTTCTGCGGCGAAGAAGGTGGACAAGGTGGCTGTACAAAATCTGATGGCAGGGGTCAAGCGTAAGGCCCGGCAATTCGGATTTGGAAAAGCGGAAGCCTAACTGAATATTTTTCCTGAATTTTATACTAATTGAACTTGAAAAAGAAATTTAATTTGATTTTTTAAATAAACGATTTCACCGATTTACACGCGTTTTCCCTTGACCAAATTTTGACCGTATCACCCTTTAGGAGGTTTTTGTCAATATTTTCGTGATTAAAACAACATGTATCCCAGTTGTCCTTGTATCTTGAAAACCACTTCTAACATTTTAAGATTTTACAATATGGACATTTGAATTCTCGATGAACATTTCAAATGGTCCTATCTGCTTTGATCGATTCTCTTCATCGACTTTCTCGTTCGTCAACAACTCAGCTGCAAAATCTTTCCCTTTTGTATTTGACGTTTTGGACGCTAGATAAGAACCTCCTTTATCAAACTATGTGGTAGAATTAGCGCGAAATCTGTTTGCATATCAGTGGTTATGAAAAGAGAAAGTCGATGAAGGGAATCGATCAAAGCAGAT